>NC_056664.1:8317500-8931250 GCF_018350195.1 Panthera tigris | reverse complement strand
TCCGCTCAGATCATGATCTTAGGGTTAGTGAGTTCGAGCCCGATGTCTGTGTTGGGCTCTGTGTTGACAACTCAGAGCCTGGAGCCTGCTTTGGATTCTGTGTCTCCTCTCTCTGCCCCTCCCCTACTTGAGCTCTGTCCTTCTCTCTCTATTAAAATGTAAAAATAATAGTCATAACAATAACAGCAAATAATGATGGATGACACTTACTGAATTTCTACTTTACGCTACTTATGATTCCATTTCATTCTTTATTAAAAAAATATTTTTAGCATTCTTTTATTTTTGAAAGAGAGAGAGAGAGGCAGAAAGAGGGAGACAGAGGATCTGAAGCAGGCTCCATGCTGTCAACACAGAGCCCTATGCGGGGCTTGAATGCATGAACCATGAGATCATGACCTGAGCTGAAATCAAGAGTCGGATGCTTAACCAGCTGAGTCACCCAAGCGCCCCAACCATTTCATTCTTTAAACTAACTACACCTATTGTTCCCATTAATGCTCTGAGCATTTTGAAAAATGCATACTATTAGTCTCTTTTGACAGGAAAAAAAAAAAAAATCTGAGGTGTAGCCAGGTTAACTAAAACTCACAGGCAGTACCCTTGATAAACAGTGTTATTGTCAGCGTAGCAAATAACTTACCAGGATTGTTTCTCATAGTGCCTGCTTTGATTTACTGCTGCCTAACAAAGTACCAAAATGTATTGGTTGAAAGCAACAATGAACGTTTATCACACCATTTCTGTGGATCAAGAATCTGGGAGTAGCTCAGTTAGGTGGTTCTGGCTTGGGATGTCTCATGTGGTTGTAATCAAGATGTCAGCCAGGGCCTCCCACCATTTGTCCCCACAGGGGAGAGAGAGAGAGAGAGAGAGAGAGCGAGAGAGAAAGACGTCAGCCAGGGCAGAAGTCATCTGAAGGCTTGACCGGGACTAGAGGATCAACGCCAAGATGTTGCACTCTCATGGCTTGGAACACTGGTGCCATGATTGGCAGGAGACCTCAGTTCCTTCCCACGTGGACCCCTTCGTAGGGCTGCTTGAGTGCCCTAATGACGTGGCTGCTGCCTTCCCCAGAGCGAATGATCCGAGAAAGAAAGAGATGAAAGTTACCACATCTTTGATGTCTTAGCCTCAGGAATCACACACTGTCATTTCCTCCATGTGTGTTGGTTATACCCATCGACCAGATTCCGTGTAGGAGAAGAATGTAGAAAGGTGAGCATCACTGGGGTCATCTTGGATACCAGCTGCCGCATGTCTCTCAACTTGACCTTGTGGCATTCAATCCCAGCACCTTTCAGCAGTGCAGACTGACTCAGCAACTCCGATTTAAGCCACGGATAGATTTTTAGAGACAAGCATGCGCGCCATACCCTTAAGGCAACCCTTTATTAATATTGTACCTGTCAACCAAGCTTTAGTCAATGTTGAGCATCAGGAAATGTGACACTGTCATCCGCAACAACTTCCCTGAGGATAATAAACCTCCCTTGATGGTTCACGGTATAGAAGGCCCAGCATAGCTGATCTCGGTCTACTTGGAAACCTCTGCCCAGGCCACTGTCTGTCCATCCATTCATCCCAGTCTTGCTTACACATATTCCCACCTCAGAGCGTTTGAAGTTACAGGCGTCTCTGCCTGGAATGCTTTCCCTTGCTTCCTCCCACTCTTTCTCTCCCTTGGCTTCCCATTCTGGACTGCAGCTGACTTGTCATTACCTCAGAGAGAACGCCCCTGCTTACACGGGACTCCATGGGAGCAATGGCCTCTCATCCTTGGGGTCCCTGAGCTATGTTCTGTCATGAAGCAGGAGAAAAGAAATCTGTTCTACCTGAGGAAGATGGTTACATTAGCACTCTCTTGGGGGAAGACAAGGCACCATTTGTTATGGTTGTCACGAATAATCAAGACAATTATTGCCACCATTTGTCAGTTCTTAGATAGCAGTTGTGCCCTAGTCCTTTTGTCCTTCAAGAATCCACTTGCATAAAAACAATAGTGAATAAAGGGGACTTTACTAAAGATGTCAAGGGAAGAACAAGAAGTAGACAGTCTGAAAAACAATCTCCCTTAGATATCCCTGTTCCAAAGGAACGTTCTTTGCTGCTCTGACAGAGATCTTTCCTCCACGGTTGTGCCGTAAGTGCTTACTAACTAGGTCTTTGGAAGGTGGGAAGGGCTCATTTGTAGAGTTGCCAAGTTCTGTGGTATAAATATTCTCACCATGGTTAATTTCACAGCCCAAACACAGAGCTGGAAGAGATACCAACAATCAGCCCTAGGAAGCCAATAGGCACAGCTCAGCACATCCTACCTAACACCCCTTCAGCACAGACCTCTTTAATTCTTTGATTCTTCCTCAGATTTACCCCATCTTTCAGCTCCTAACCGTCAAAAAAAGTAAAAGGCCTTCCATTAGCAGGATTTGCTCTTTCTAGAAGGCAGTATATTTTGATAGTAGAGCGTGACTCTTGGGGTCTTGGGACAAAGAAACCTATCAAAGTATTTCTTCTAAACTCATGTGCTAGAGGGGCACCTAGGTGGCTCAGTCGGTTGAGTGTCCAACTCTTGATTTCAGCTCAGGTCATGATCCTAGGGTCGTGGGATCGAGCCCTGTGTTGGGCTTAAGCTTCTCTGTCTCTCTCTCTGTCTCTCTCTCTCTCTCTCTCTCTCTCTCTCCCTCTGCCCCTCTCCCCTGTTTGAATGCTCTCTCTCTCTCAAAAATAATAAAAATAAGCAAAAAACCTCATATACTAGATCCCAGAGTAAATTAAGAGAATGTTATTTCCTGTTTCTCCTTAGACATACATCATCTCCTTTATCATCTTTGTAACTGTCATCGGGGATATTATTACCTAATTTTCCAATGAGGAGCTTGAAGTGGAGGGATTTTAAGTGACTTGTCCAAATTCATTGAATTAGGAAGCAGTATACTAGGATTTGAAGCTAGCGTTGTCTGAGTCCATGTCTGTGCCCTGAATCCTTACCTTATGTTATATGCACCTGTGAACCCAGGCTGTGTCCTAGAGATCTGACTGGGGAGCACTGGATACAGTTGTTTCTCTGTTAACCACACAGCCTTCCCAGGATGTTGCTGGAGAGTTACAGAATTAATGCTATAACTTCAATAAACAACGTGAAGTTGTTTTTTTTTTAAGATTTTATTTTTTAAGCAATCTCTGTACCCCACGTGGGGCTCAAACTCACAAACCAGAGATCAAGAATTACATGCTCCACCCCTGAGCCGGCCAGGTGCTTCCAAAGTGAGTTTTAAATAAGGAAATTCATAAAACATGTTTTTAGCATGTGTCAACAATGCACAAAACACAGAGCCAGGGAGAGTCGTAGATATACACCTAGGACCTGGGGCTTCTTCAACATTTATAGAAAAGAATTGAGTAAGCTGCTTTAGGCCAAGTCTTATGGGGTGCTTCATGTGGGGGACAACCCAGGAGGTCAATGTTGACTATACCAAGCTTTACTATGCCAGGTTGGATCCTTTGAAAATAAGTTCACACTACCTAAACTCAGTTTTTGGTGGCTAGAATCCATTTACCCTTATTTTAATAACAATTCTTTTTTTTTTTTTTTCAGTAGGCTTTATGCTTAGCATGGAGCCCAATGTGGGCCTTGAACTCACAACCCTGATATGAAGACCTGAGCTTGGTGCCCCCAGTGTCTATTTTGTTTGGGGATATCTTTCCTCCCCAATTTTCAGTCCAGATGCTCTAGGTGGTATTTATTCTGTGTCTTACTTCCAAAGGGTTCATTTGGGGTGAATTTTATGGTATATGAATTATATTTCAATAAAGCTGTTATTTAAAAAAATAGAATTCTTGAGGCTCAGTCTGGCTAATTAGAATATTACATTCTCCTGGCCAGAGTGAATGTGTTCAGGGACAGTTATGTAACCCAATCAAGATAATAAAAAAGAAATGAGACTTTTGCTGAGATTGTTGAAAGCACACCTTAACAAATTTTTTGACTGAATTGAACTGGGAAGATGATTCTACAGTCATCTTGTTACCTCCTGGAATCAGAGAACAAGCCCAGCTTTCTCAAGACAAGACATTTAGAATGGTATTTCCTGATGGCATTTTTGTTTAACTTTCCTCCCAACCCAGCCTTTTGAAGCGAGATCTTAATTAAGACCTTTCAGTACCATAAGCCAATACCTTATCTTTGTTTAAGCCAATTGGGGTTGTGGTTTTTGTTATTCGCAACTACAAAGAAGTCGTAAATGATGACACAATTCATACCAAAATGGGAGTGTAAAAGACACTCAACTATAGAATTATCTAAGTTAAGATAGTTCCAGTAAGAGTGAAAACCCGCCTTTTCTAGACTGGAAAGGTGGTGACTCTTCTAACCCTTAATATAAGGTAGGGAACAGCTGGTCAGATGACTAGGCTGTTGTTTGTTTGTTTGTTTGTTTGTTTAGACAGAGAGAACACACAAGCAGGAAGAGGGGCAGAGAGAGAGAGAATCTTTTTTTTTTTAATGTTTATTTATTTATTTTAAGAGAGAGAGTGCGTGGGGGAGGGGCAGGCAGAGAGGGAGAGAGAGAATCCCAAGCAGGGATTCTAGGTTCCCTGAGACAGAGGGAATCTTATGCATTGTCCACGTGGGATTTGATCCCACGACCCTAGAATCATGACCTAAGCCAAAATCAAGAGTTGGATGCTCAGGGCACCTGGGTGGCTCAGTCGGTTAAGTGTCCGACCTTGGCTCAGGTGATGATCTCGTGGTTTGTGAGTTCGAGCCCTGTGTTGGGCTCTGTGCTGACAGCTCAGAGCCTGCAGCCTGCTTTGGATTGTGTCTAGCTCTTTCTCTGTCTCTCCCCCTCTTGTGCTCTCAATCTCTCTCAAAAATAAGTAAACATTTAAGAAAATTAAAAAAAAAAAAAAAAGAGTTGGACACTCAATCTACTGAGCCACCCAGGCGCCCCTCATGTATTTTATCTTGGGACTAGGACTATTTATTGCCACAGGATGGAATGTTAAAAGATACAGTGCAACAGTGTAAGAATTTTAGAGTGTGTTGGCTGTTTCTCATGGCCGATCTTCTGGTGCTCCATAAAGGAGGGCTTAGGTTGAAAGCGGCTCATCTGATATCTAAGAGTGAGAATCAGTATTTTTAAAACACCCCTGATCCCACAGGTCTCATCCAACCAGCTGTCTTAATGTACTTCTGCCTGACGATGTGGGCGATTACCAATTACAAAAATGTGGCAGGAACACAGGCCTGGAGCAGATTAGCCTCACCTACCTGCCCAAGAACATTTTGAATTTCTCAGGACAGATGTAGAGATGAAGCCATTAAGCTAAGGGTTGTAGAAGAACAGAGCACTGGAGCCCCTGCTGCTGGGAAACAGAAGCCCAGAGGTCCAGTTCTAGACTCAGCTCGTTGTCTGGCTTTGGTTATTAGCTCAGAGAAGTGCCCGGAAGCAAGCGCTAACTGAACTCCAAGTCTGGCAAAAAGAATAGTGATTATTTCACCTCTAAGTCTCTGGTCACACCATTAGTAACTGAAGAGGTGCAACCTCAGGAAGGGAACCCCTCCCCAGTGTCCACCTCAAATGTGGCCTTGGAGGAGATGGGGCAGTTTTGGCAGATTCCTTCACTTCCAAGATTGGGAACCTTTGCCATTCCTGTCTAGCGGTGTATGATGCACGCTATGGATTGTGAGACAACTATATACTTACGTTGCCACTCTTCTTTCTTCCAGAGAAGGGTTGATGGGGGCTGGGTAACAAAAAAAAAAGAAGATGGACAGAGCACTACTCTGCTTTTATTCTTGATTCTGTTCCCCTGATTCTTTGATACTGGGTACAGGGTTATGTCGACTCTAGTCTATTGGAAAGCAGATGCTGATGAAGGTAGAAATGAAAAAAGTTTGGGGCGCCTGGGCAGCTCGGTCGCTTAAGCATCCGAATTCGGCTCAGATCATGATCTCACGGCTTGTGAGTTCTAGCCCCGCATTGGGCTCTGTGCTGACAGCTCAGATCCTGGAGCCTGCTTTGGATTCTGTGTCTCCTTTTCTCTCTGCTCCTCCCCCACTTATGCTGTCTGTCTGTCTCTCTCTCTCTCTCTCTCTGTCTGTCTCTCAAAAATAAACATTAAAAAAATTTTTTTAAAGAAATGCAAAAATTTATTAGGGGGTGGGGAGAGAATCCACAGGATTCTCAGCATCATGCTACTCTAAAAAAGAGATTTCTCAGGAGTAATGTCCGTGAAGGATAAAGGGGGAGAAAGTTGGAGTGAGTAGCCAAAGCCTTCAGTCGGCAATGCAGATCATACAGTCTCAGTGCAAAGGATGGCTGGAGAGCACACTTACGGTGGTCTGCATTGTATGGAAATGGCTAGGTATGAATAAAGCCCTCATGCTTAATCATCGCCCGGGAGGGTTGCCCAGGAAGAACATGGCCTCAGCCGAGAAACAAGGTGGTTCCTAAGGTGCAGCTCATGAGGCTGTTGGCCAGCTGCACTCTTCACAGCTGAGCGGCACGTTCTTTGGTGAGAGCAGACCTTATGGTTGCGCTTCCGTGGCCAACAGAGTCTCGGGTTCTCTCATTACCACTATTGGGTATGTTTCTGCGTGCTTGTGTTATTTTTATCGTTTAAGTCAGGCTTGGCTGGATTTTACGAAGTCACCCAGAGAACTTGGGCAAGTTTTTCCATGGAGCAACCAGACAGAGTTTGAGTTGTCTTATTTTAAGGATGGAGTGCTAGTGTTTTGGTTGCATATGGTATTCCAGTATGGAAGTGTGGGCATGCTTTAAAGCATATGTATGGGAAGAAGGTGTGTGGGAATGTTGAGCTGCTAAAAGAAATGAATTAAATAGTGAAAATCCGTTTTGCTACTCAGAACCCATTCAACATTCTTCTAGAAAAGTATCCCAGTTTTCCTCAATGAAACCATTCTGTGCTACACCAGGAGCCCAGATGCTAGAGAGCACTTATCCACTCTTGCCTCCAGCGGTGGACATGGCCAGCCTTAGCCAATCAATGCATTGCATTCTTCTGGGCCATAGAGATAATAGAAGGAGCCAATGATAGGCAGTGAGACCTTTTTTTTTTTTTTTTTTTTTTTTTGGGTGGGGAGAGGGGGGTTGTTGGGTGAAAAGTAAGTTTATTTATTTTCTTTTGGACTTGAATCTGGAAATCGTCCTTGAAGCTAATGACAGCCATCTTGACACTAGAGTCTGAGAATGAAAAAGAAGTCAAGAAGAATGATAGAGTCAAGAGGTTGAGAGAGATGGGTGCTGGCTGGAATTATTTAAGGCTCTGAATCCATTTTTACCTGAGGCATGATCCCTGCTAAGATTTGAACATGTTTTACTTAAGAAAAGTTGGTATATATACATGCATTGTATATACACATTTGTATTTACTTTTATATACGCTATCATATATTAAAAACATGTTTATATACTGAAATCTCCAATTCAAGTCCCATACCACAGGGTTCATTCTTATTTTCCTGTTTAAGTCATCTCTAAACCCAGCGTGGGGCTCAAACTCAAGACCCTGAGATCAAGAGTCACATGCTCTACCAACTGAGCCAGCCAGGCATCCCTTATTTTCCTCTTTATAATTCTCTTATTTGATAGTAAAACAAAAAAAAACCCCAAAACAAACAAAAAAAAACTTGGCTCCTGTTATGATCCATATATTAACTTATAGGCTTAATCCTCCTGTTTGTAGCCAATCTTTCATTGCGACCCCCATGTCTCCTCCCCTGTCATACATGCCCTACTCACCCCAGTTGAAATATGACATCATCCCCACCTTAGCAGATGCTATTCTTACCATGCCTGGGCTCTGATGCTTTGAACCAGGCTGGTACTGGTGCTGGACTATGTGGATATCCTTTTCACCCAACTCCGACTCTGACATCCTACACTGGGTCACCACTGCTGACTAGTATCCATGGTATGGATGTGCGATAGTTTAACCATTCACTTATGGAAGGTAACGTTGGTTATTTCCAGTGTGGGGTATTACAAATAAAGCTATTGTGAATGGTTGAGTATGTTGTTTTTGTATGAACACAGGTTTCATTTCTCTGGGATGAAGGTCCAGGAATGGGATTGATGGGTCATACGGTAAGGGCATGTTTAATATTTTAAGAAATGGCCAAACTCTTTTCTAGAGTGGCCCTACCACCTTACGCTCTTGGTCTAATGACTTTTTCACCAAGTTGTTCAGGAAGGGCAGGGCAATGAAGGGAAGAGAAAGGAAGAGAAGGGAAGGAAAGAGGAAAAGGAAGAGTTAGTAATAAACTATTACCTATATTTATGTCCATGTCTAATTTCTTTATTTTTTTCTTTTTGTTTGTTTGCGTTTTTGTTTTGTTTTTATTTATTTTTGAGAGAGCACAAGCGGGGAGGGATAGTGAGAGGGGGACAGAGGATCCCAGGCAGGCTCTGTGCTGACAGCAGAGAGCCCGATGCGGGGCTCAAACTCACAAACCCTGAGGTCATGACCCGAGCTGAAGTTGGCCGCTCGACTGACTAAGCCGCACAGGTGCCCCTCTAATGTTTTCTTTTGATCTGGATTTCTGCTTTTACCCCTTTGACACATCATTTACATTTTTATTGCTAGGTGTTATTATCTTATAAAAGCACTTTTTACCTGTTTTTTTTTTAGTATATTCTTTACTATTTTCTCCATTAAAAAATGTAAGAGCCAGGTTATTGACGTAAAATATGCATACAGTAAAATTCACCATTTTTTCACGTACAGTTCTAAGAGATTTGACAAAAGCATGGAACCATGGAACCGCCACCACTATCAAGATACAGAACATTTTCAACACTTTAAAACATTTACCTTTGCCTTTCTTTCTTTTTTTTAAGATTTTATTTTTAAGTAATCTCTATACCCAATGTGGGGCTGAAACCCACAGCCCCAAGATCAAGAGTCACAGGCTCCACCGACCGAATCAGCCAGGTGCCCCTTCTTGTACGTTTATAATCAACCCTTTCCTTCCCCCAGTTCCTGTCAATCGATGATCTGTTTTCTGTCCCTGTAGTTTTGCCTTTTCCAGAATGTGATACAGATGGAATTATATGGTATGTAGCTGTGGAGGTCTGACTTTTTTCACATAGCATAACGTATTTCAGATTCACCCATATTGTTGTTTGCTTTAGGGATTCATTCATTTTGCTTGCTGAATAATATTCCATTGTATGTATGCATCATGCACTAACTATTTACTGGTTAAGGAACACTGGATTGTTTTTCAGTTTTTTCTGGTTTTTTTAAAACCGAATTTGATGAACATTTTCTGATTTCTATATAAATTCTGTTGCAGTATTAATTATTTTCCCTTATAATTTTATCTTCCTTTTGATTTGTTTGCCATATATGCCTTCTTGTTTCTAGTTATTGTGTTTTTTCTCTTTACTGTGTTTTATCTGTCATCTGTTCATTACAGTAATTTCTTTTAAAAATAAGCTTTTGGTTGTATTTGTCAAGTGCATTTTCAGATTCTAATTTACTTACATGTGTTTTAGTTTTATTTCACTCAGGGTTTACACATTTTCTAAGATCTTAAATTGAATGTTTATTGAGTTGCCTATTAGTAATAAAATACTTTAAAAGCATGAATTTTTCTTCTGAGAAGAGTTTCCCTGCATTTCAAAGCTTTTGAGAAGTACTTTATTATTGTTATGTTCAATGAATTACATAATAACATTGCGAGTAGGTATTGAAGTCCTTTTAATATTATTTTAAAATAGACTTTTCGTGTGTTCTTAATTTTCTCCTTAATAACTCTATTATTTAGGAAAACTTAAATTTTTTCATGTAATTAAATTTTTTGTTTTATATTTGCATTATTAATTTCTGTTTTTATCACAAGTGATGGCCTAGAGAGCATTTTGTATGTACTATAAATAAATAAAGGTCTACTTCATTTAATTGATTCCAAATATCAATTAATTCTATATTTGAAGATGTCAGGGCCTTTGCACAATGCTTCATCCACTCCGTCTCTCATTATTGACACAGGAGAATTAAAATCTCCAATATAATTTTCATCCTGTCAATTGCCTGTATTTCTAACAAACACATATACACCAGGGCTTTGCCACTTGGTTCACGTTCCCCTCTATCTAACTACTGCCAGTCTCCTAGGCAAATTGTACATTCCATTTCTTACTGCCAGAGTTCCTGAACCTCTACTCCAACTCTTCCTTCCTTTCAACAGCCTCATCCTGGACCTTGTTACAATTTGGGACCCTTCTACCTTTGGTAGCTCAGTTTCAGACCACATCGTTTCTCTCAATTCCTGACTCCCACAAAGCAGCAAACTCATTTAACCCTGCCCTCCAGCTCCCCAGTCTCTCCCCTTCTTCTAGTTGGGTCTGGCCACTTTGGATTCTCTTTCTTCTCAGATCCCACTTGACCCTCCTTTTCAGTCACTTCAACTTTACTTTCATTGGTACCTTTAGTTTCCTTTCCCTCTACTCTATCTGTCCCACAAATTCCCAGCCCTGGGTCGACATATTCATCTACCTTCTCTGCTACTTACCTTCAGAGACTGCAGAATTAATAAAGATTCTTGATTGACAAGGAGAAACCAACCGGGACTAGCCTCAAAGAAAGAAACTAGCATGAAGATTCAAATTTGTACCTTCAGAGAATCAAAGGTCAAGAATATAGCCTGGCTTTGAGAGGACTGAAATCAGGACTTCTATTTTCATATTTCATCTCTGCTTCTCTCTTCCTGATTGCTTCTTTCTTCTAGAAGGTTTTCTGTTCTCCCATAGTCACATGGAAGCCCCCTAATATACAGTTCTTCTGTTGAAGAGATATCAAAACTGATACGGGGCTTTCTTAGTCTCAATTTCAAAATCATGGGGAAAGAGCTGTGATTGGCTCCGTTTGGGACAGAAGTCTAGATCCATCAACGAGGGCCAGAAGTGCATGGTCATATTTTGTAAAAATGGCAGTTGGTGACTCCTAGTGGGTGACCATGTGCTCATCCATGAGCCTATGGCCAGGAAGGATAGGATATGCTGCTGAGCCTGGCCAGAGTTTTATGTATGCATGAAATCCAGTACTATGGTCAGAGGAATATAAGGTTCTGATTGAACTGGTCTTACTTGCCCACTAGTAGAGGCTGAAGTAGTCATGGAATTAGAACCACAGGGAATTAGAGTAGGTTCTTCCAGCTAAGGAAAAACAATGACTATCTGCCATAGTTGCCAAATGATAGATAAGGAAGCTGAGAAACTTCTTGGTGGTTAATTACCATCTACTTATTACAAGTGTAATTTGTGCAGGGCCAGCCTATGAGCTAAATAAGGTTTTACTCAGTATGTTTTCACTGCTTTATTTGAAGTTAAAAAAAAATTAGAATGTTCAAATTTTCCGCGTTCATGGCTAAATATGAAATTTATTGAAATTTTTGAAAAAGAAAGTCAAATATAAAAGACTTGATTATTTTGGATTAACTACTGCATTGTTTCCCCCCATTAGTTAAGGTAATCAACAATCAAATCAACTTATAAAACATATTTTAAATAAACTTAAAAAAAAAGTAAACATATGTTTCTTTTGTATAATAATACATCATAGTTATATAAAAACAAAACTTCAAGGAGTATAGTTTTGCTTTGAGCAAATTCATTTAGGATATGAATTCTGCCTGTATTTATGCATAAAGTAATTAAATCTGCTTTGAAAATAAATATTGTAATTATTCGCTGAGTGCCTTTTTACTAAACATTTTTTCTGCCTCCTTACAAATCATTTATTGAGAAATCATAGAGGGTAAATATAAGAACACAACAAAAAGTAAGACAAAAAAATATTGTTTCCTTTATTTTGTCCAGGGTTAGGTTTTCTTTTTCTCTCTCACTTATTCTCCTTGAATGAACAACAACCCCAAAGGGGGTCTTTGAGAAATGTAGAATTACCAAATAATCTAAAAACTGAGTAAAACAAAATAGAATACCCCTCTTCTTCCTCCCCTCTTGGGTATTTCAACTTAAACTTGGTTTCTCTTGCAGCCTCAGAGAGTAAAATTCTCATAAAATCAGGCTCTGTTCTGCTCTCTGGCAGAGTTTCTGAATAGCAAAGCACTCCGTGGCCTTTGTTATTTCTACCATTCACTCTCAGAGAGATTTGTTCTTGGGGGAATTGCAGATCTCTGAATTTTCCCGATAGATTTATCACTAGTAAGAAAATATTTGGAAAGAAGCCAGCGAGAGATGTGGCTAAAAGAGAGCATTAATGAATGCATTTTTTTTTTTTAACAAAAGTCACAAATGTCCTATGGTTAAAGAAGAAAAAAAGGATTTTCTCTTTCCACATCTTCCTGGAAGTGACCACGTTCTGATACTTGCCAGTAAAATAGATTTTTAGCATAATATTTTAATTGACTTTTTAAAAAGTTTTATTTATTTATTTATTTATTTAATCTCTACACCCAGTGTGGGGCTCAAAGTCACAACCCTGAGACCAAGAGATCATGTTTTTCTGACTGAGCCAGCCAGGCTCCCCTATTTTAGTTGATGCTTTTTTTTTTTAAAGTTTATTTATTTATGTATTTTTAAATAATCTCTACCCCCAATGTGGGGCTCAAACTCAGGCCTCTGAGATCAAGAGTTGCATGTCTTCCAACTGAGTGCACCCCTTGTTGACTTTTGATGGTCACTGCTAATGAACATCTCATTAGAAAGCTCTAGGTTTTTTTCTTTTAAGTCACATTTTGTTAAGTTTGAGTTTTAAAATAACATTAGCCAGATGCATTTGAAATGTATTTAAAATGTTGGGGGGAGGTGCAGAGGGGTAGAGGGAGAGAGAGAATCCCAAGCAGGTTCCACACCTACCACAGAGCCCGATAGGGGGTTTGATCTCATGACTGTGAGATCATGACCTGAGCTGAAATCACTAGTTGGATGCTTAACTGACTGAGTCACCCAGGTGCCCCTGTATCTGATTTTTTAAACTAAGTGAACAACCTTTATCTATTCTCCAAATATTTATATTTCAGGTCCTATGATATGATGCTTAGAAAATAGTCTCTGTCTTTCCCCAGGAATATCGTTTCAATAATTTCTACCTCTTTGTACTATAGCATCAATTTCTCCATCTCCATGGGATTGTTCTTAATTGGCATAGAACAATCTCTTATTTCTCCTATCTTCCAATAACAGTCCCTCTTTATTTTTTAAAAATGTTATCTTTATTCCAGTATACTTAACACACAGTGTTATATAAAGTCATTCTTTATCAACCCACTTTCTCCGCTGCTACAGTCTAATATTTCTGCTGCCCTTTGCAGCAAATCTGCTGAGTTGTCCATACATGCTGTCTACAGTTCTGTTCCCTCCTTCACCCTTAAATCCACGTCATTTACCTTCTACCCACACCATTCCACCAGAATTGTCCTTCCAAGTTGCTCAATCCAATGATTAATTTTCACTCATCTTACTTGACCTATCGGCATCATCTGACACTGTTGATCACTCCCTGTGATGCACCTTCATCATTTGGCTTCTGGGATACCATTTTCTCCCTACTTTGCTGGTTACTCTTCCTCAGTTCTCTTTGCCGGTTATTCTTCTCCCTTACCTTTTATTTATTTTTATTTTTTAAAATTTTAAATGTTTTATTTTTTTTACATCATCTCTACATCCAACGTGGGGCTCAAACTCACGACCCCAAGATCAAGAGTTGCATGCTCTACCTACTGACTGAACCAGCCAGGCACCCCTTCCCTCATCTTGACATTGGAATGCACCAGCCCTCAGTCTTTGGTTCTCTTCATTATTTACATTCCTTCTATAGCTAATCTCATCTAGTCTTTTGGCTTTATATGCCAGCTATCTGCCAATGACTCGCAAGTTAACGTCTTCAGCCCAAACTTCTCCCCTAAACTTCAGAATCATCCATGAACTGCCGAATTAACAGTCCAGTTGGATGTCTAATAGGCATCTGGAGTTTAAGAAGGTTAAAACTGAGCTCCTAAGGCAATGACACTCATTAGTAATGAGCATACCTAGTATTCATATTGGGTTGTGAATATTACTTCTTACTAAAAGGAACCATGACTCCTTGAAGAATTGGCTGATTTCAAGGGGCAGAGAAAGAGCAGGATGAGCCTGGAAAATCTTGTGGTTCCAAAAAATAAGAAGGTGCTAACAAACAAACAAACAAACAAACAAAGCAAACTTGTCAAAAGAACACAAGCCATCCCAAAGACCAATGGCCACATCTGGGATACTTGAAGCAACAAAATAATGGTAGTAATGGATTATAAACCATAGAATAAAATAGATATCTATGAGTTCATAGTAATATGAATAAATAATTGGACAGATAAATAAATGATGGGAAGGAACAGCTCATCTAATAATAAAAGTAGAAGGAATGATGGCAATGGAAAATTATCATTTGGCAAACACCGTAGTATTAATTTTTGCTTACAGGAATCATTAAGGCATACTAAAATTAGTGGATGAATACATGCTGAGAAACAAGATACTTATACAATCTCAAAGTGTCTTCACACAGGCACTTACTAATAACAAAGGGAAAGATAGTAACTTTCCACTGGAGAGATCAAGTGTTCAAAGTACATCATGGGTAATGAGACATTTCAACATCAGTTGCCTCTTTGATGTGATGGGCGGAGAGGGCCACGACATCACTTCTGTGGTAGTGTTTCCAATACTTCATACCTGAATTTAATCATGAGGGAACAGCAGACGAACACAAATTGAGGGGCATTTTACAAAATAACTGATCAGTATTCTTCAAGAGTGTCAAGGGCACAAAAGACAAAGAAAGAATGAGAAACTGTCCCGGATTGGGACAGTTCATACTACCCAGTGTCAATGTGAATTTCTTGGTGTTGATGATTGTACTTTGGCTATATAAATGTTAATATCTGGAGCAGCTGGGTGAAGGTTATGCATAAATATATTGTACTATTTTTTGCAACTTTAAAAAGTGTTGAAGTTATTTCACGTGATTTCATTCACTCTCCGACCTCCTTTCTTATTATTCATGCATTTACACACTCACTCCATTCAAACCACTCTGATCTGCCTGCCATCTCTTGAACATGTCAGGTGAGGTCCCTTTCCACTGGCAGGACCCCTTTTCCCTGAATGCTCCCCCCACCCATCCACCCCCGCCCCCCCCCCCCCCCACACACATTCCTTGGCTAACCTCCTCGTCTTTTTCAAGCCCTTGCTTAAACATCTTTTTCTCAATGGGCCTACTCTGACCACCATCTTTAAAAAAATGCCAGACTTCCCTCTCAGTTATCCTTAATTTGCTACAAATTTGGGGCCATTTTTAATCAACTTTGAACACACATAAAATTTTTACTTATGTCATTTTTATTGTGTATCATATATTGCTACCAGCTAGCATATAAACTCTTAAGAGGGCAGGTTGCGGTCTTTTTTTTTTTTTTTTCCTCTGAGCATTCAGAACAGTCATTGTTAGGGTCGCCTGGGTGGCTCAGTCGGTTAAGCTCAGAGCCTGCACCCTGCTTCAGATTCTGTGTCTCCCTCTCTCTCTGTCCCTCCCCCACTCATGCTCTGTCTCTCTCTTTCTCTCAAAAATAAATAAACCTTAAAAATAATAACAAAAGAACAATCATTGTTACTCTGTATACAGTATATATATGTATTACTGAAAAACAGAAAAAGCATATGCTTCTTTCCGGCAGCTATTTATAAGTAATCAGGGAGTTAGACAAAAGATATAAATTCCTATTTTTTAAATCGAGACACTATGGGAGCACCTGAGTGGCTGAGTCGGTTAAGCATTAGACTCTTGGTTTCAGCTTGGGTCATGAACTCATGGTTTGTGAGTTCCATCCTGCATTGGGCTCTGTGTTGACAGTGCAGAGTCTGCTTGGAATTCTCTCTCTCCCTCTCTCTCTACCCCTCCCCTACTCGCTCTCTCTGTCTCTCTCAAAATAAATAAATAAACTTAAAAAAAAATCAAGACACTATGTAAAGCTAAGAAGTTTAGAAGTACTCTCTCAGTTGCAAGTCAAAGAAACCCACTCAAGTTAGCTTAAGAAATAAAAAGGGGGCATTTACTCATTCACAAAATTCAACAGCCCGGAAGTAAACATAGGTAAGCTGGATTTAGGGAGGCTCATGGCCATCCTCAGAATTCCCTGATTTCTCCCTTCAACCTTCAGATCTACTTTCGTCTGAAACTGCTTGAGCCCCAGGCAAGTGATCTCCACCTGGTAGTTTCCAAAGCTCCAACTGCGGGTTCTGGGGGCTGACCGAGAGCAAGAAATTCGCCCCCGCCTAGCGTGGGTCACCCGCCCTGTGGCTCCACTGCTCTGGCCTGGCCCATAGGCACAGCCCCCACACCACCCATACGAAGGGTGGAAGAATCAAAAGATAAAATTAATTATAGAGTTGAGCCAAACCTATTTGTGTAACCCGACAGAATACACATAGCCACTGTTGGAAGCATAGCACTCTGACCTCTGGTGGTTAGAAGCCATGGAGAAAATTCAGCATTAGTTCAAAGACCACAGCAATTTCAAAAACATTTTTTTAAATGTTTTTATTTATTTTTGAAGGAGAGAGAGACTGAGGATGAGCCGGGGAGGAGCAGAGAGAGAGGGAGACATAGAATTTGAAGCAGGCTCCACTAGGCTCTAAGCTGTCAGCACAGAGCCCGATGCAGGGCTCGAACTCTCAAACTGTGAGATCATGACCTGAGCCAAAGTCAGACGCTCAACTGACTGAGCCACCCGGGCGCCCCTCTAAGATTTTATTTTTAAGCAAGCTCTACACCCAAAGTGGGGTTGGAACCCATAGCCCCAAGATCAAGAGTCACAGGCTCTGCCTTTTGTTTTTCCTCTACACTGTTTTCGTCTATGTGAATTTTTGCATTTTTAATGACAGCATATCGTTTCTTTCTTCTAAAGTGTTCATATAAAGTTGTTAAAAAAAGACCAAAATAGGACTACTTAAGCTTCAGTTTTCTTCTCTGTAAACAGAGCATAATAAAAGAATAGTAATGGTACTATTAATTTATAGGATTACCTATAGAGTTATTGTGATGAATCTGATAATTCAGTGAGGGCTTAATGTGGTTACTGACACACACTTCTAAGTTCTCAAAAATGGTGAGCCTTTACTATTATTTTATAGATTCACTTGCATTTTTAGTGTCTTTGTGCACACAAATTGGCTTCTCTACCACCAAACTTTTTTTTTTTTTTTTTTTTTAACTAGGCTTCATACCCAGCATGGAGCCCAACGTGGGGTTTGAACTCACAAACCTGAGGTCAAGACCTGAGCTGAGATCAAGAGTCTGATACTTAGCCAACCAAGCCACCCAGGTGCCCCACCACCAAACATTTACAAAACATTTAATATTACATTATGGGCTGAAAAGCCAGTAACAAGTGTCTATTCTTATGAAGTTGATAGTCTAATTTGAGACTCAAAGCAGAGAGATTTAAACTTTATAAACTTTATAAACACATATATATACATATGATGGGATATTATTCAGGCTTAAAAAGGAAGTCAATTCTGACACATGCTACTATACTGACATGTTTGAAGACATTATGCTAAATGAAATAAGCTAGATACAAAAGGACAAATGTATGATTCCACTTATATGAGATACCTAGAGTAGTCAGATTTATACACTCAGAAAATAGGACTATGGTTGCCAGCGGCCAGCTGGGAGAGGGAAAGAGAAGTTGTTTAATGAGTACAGATTAGTTTGGGAGGATGAAAATGTTCTGGCGATGGATGGGGTATGGTTGCCCAAAACTGTGAATGGACTCGATGCTACCGAACTGCACATTTAAAAATGGATAACATGGTAAATTTTATGTTATGTACATCTCACCAAATTTTTTTTTTAATTTAAGTATTAATATAAAGGAAAATCAAAGTTTAATACTACAAAATAACAGACCAGTAACTTATAAATTATCAAGTGCCATTTTAATTTTATTCATCAAATGTGTCTTTATTTTTTGAATAAGTAGTACATGTCCATGGTACAAAAATAAAAGTTACAAAAGGGAATACAGGAAAAGTAAATCTTCCTATAGTCAACATATAAATTTATATACGTATATATTGCAATAACTATACTCAGACACTGTAAACACTATATTGAAACTTTCTTTTTCCGCTTAACAATGTCTTGGGTAGTACATTAAAAGCAACCTTGTTCTTTTTTTAAAATTTTTAAAAAAGTTTTATTTATTTATTTTGTGTGTGTGTGAGAGAGAGAGCGAGAGAGCATAAGGCAAACTTGTTCTTTTTAAAGAGCTGTATAGATACCATAAATGTATTTAACAAATCCCCACTGAGAAGCCAGAGAGGGTTTCTGTATTTTGTTATTACAAGCAACATTTCAAAGAATCATCTGGCACATACGTCATTTTGTGTAACTGTGAGCATTTCTGTCAGATAAATTCCTAGAGGTTTGGTCACTGGCTCTTCAAGTGATTGATGTTAAAAGCACCCCCCATTCCCATTTCCCCATTCCTCGCAGCCAACGAGTCCATTCAGGTTTTCAATATTTATTCATGTCTGAAGTGTTGTCCTCAAACCCATCCTCCAGAAAGAATAATCTGCTCAGACACTTTCGTGCTACCTAATACATCCAGGATAAGGTCTAATATCTTTATTTTGGCAAACAAGGCTCAACTTCTGGTCCCTGCATTTTCTCTATCAACCCTTCTGTACCTTCCTCACTCACTTTAACTCTTTTTGCTTATATAAGAGTTTACAGTTTCAGGCCTCCATGCATGTGCTCTTACTATCTCCTTGGCCTGGCCTACCCTCCTCCATTTCTGTCACTTCTGTTGTGGGGAGTCTAGACCCCCTCATGTAAAAAGAAGAACCTCCCCCTTGGGCTCCACTGGTCTGCGTGCATTCATCTTCCTCAGCCATTGCTCTTCTCCACCAAAACTGTACCTGTGGAGGAGCCTGAAATAGTGGTAGGGGCTTGTCTCTTTATTCCTTTCTAGTTCTGCAACCAGCACAGTGCTAGAGATCATGTGGTGTGCACTCAATAAAATCTCTTTACCTGAACTCAACTAGATCTTGGGGGAAAAAGGGTGGAGTCATTCATCCATTCATTCATTCAAGGTATGCTGACGGAGAGGCCATTAAGTGCAAGATTATGTGCTAGGCAGTGGGATTACAGTAAAAGAGATGGGACAACATAAACATGCAATTCTAATTCAGCTGGGTAGGGACTGCAGAGGACTCTAGGTCACAGTTTAGATTTTTTTCATGGAAATGGTGAGCAGAGGGTGGTATTGTAATTAGAAGGAATCACACTAGAAACAAAGCTCATGATTTCTGACTTCTTGCTCATGGCGAACTGTCTTCATTTTTGAAAGAGGAGACGCTCTTCTGGTAAACAAGGTCAAGCACAGTGTCCTGGGTAAAACATAATAACGTGAGCTAACACTTACAAGGGAACTAGGTCAGAATCAGTATACTCCACGAAAGTTCTCTTTCTCTGCTAAACTGCCTTAATATTTGGCGCTACACTGTCTTCTAACGGATAAAAAAACCCTTCTTTCTTGGTGTTAAATGATCTATGTTGTTTAATCAAATTGTTCTTTGTCCTATTCTACTCTCCTCTCCAGTATGACCTCATTTCACAAAAGGTTGAGGAAGCAAGTAAAATGAAATGAAAACAGCAGGTCCTTTCAGAATTGAATTCAGCACAGAGGACTGCCACTACTAGCAGAGTAACTTTAGGCAAGTACTTACACTCCCTGTTTCCCCTTTTGTAAAATAATAATAATAATTAATGATAGTAATAAATGTTAAGAGCTTAATATGGTGCCTGACACATAGTAAGAGCTCGGCCGAAGATAGCTGTTAAGCGATTCTAAGAACCTGAGATTCTGGCGTCTAATTTCGCTCTTGCAACCAAAAAAATTCTAACTGTAATCTTTACCCAAGCAAGTTAGACCTGAACTCGCGCTTTCAGCGATGAGGCAGTTTGCCCTCTCCCGGCCACCGTCTTGGAGCATGCGCAAATAAACGTGGCGGGACGTAAGTGTCATGGCGAGCTCCATCTAAAGTGTTTCCCGTATCCGCAGAACGGCGTGTGGATCCTCTCACTTTGGACCGGTGTGTTATTCCCTGACCTCTGGGTAAGGGTGGCGGGGGGAATCAGTGTGGGGCGGAGTGTGGCTAGAGCTTCTTTAATGGCGGAGCCTGGTTTCCCCCGTTTCGGCCTTTCTCGGGCCGTTTGCTGGCTCGTTTCGTAGTTGAAACGGGACTTGCCAGCTGGGGTCAGGGAATTGGGAGGCGGGGAGCGCTGCCAGAAGTGAGGACAGAGTGGTTGGCGTTGCGTGCTGCAGGGCTGCGAGGGATATTTAAAGGAACTCGTCCCTTATTGTCAAATCTAATTTCATTCGTTTTCCCACTTGCGCTGAATTTGTGTGGTGGATGGGGACGAGGCGTTCGCAGTTCGGTAGCTTGCACAGAGCTGTACCTCAAGAATTGAAACAGAAGTTGGCCGGAAGAGCCAGTGGCTTGATTTTCCACTCTTGTTCCCTTTTATACTCCTAAAACCTCTCTCTGAATCTCGGGACGCCACGTGTTTTTCTGGTGGAAGGTGATCTGGATACGTCCCTCACTGCCTAATTCCTATTTTGTAGTTGGTATTAATTGAATCACGCAGACGTGTTGTAGTGCTGGGCAGTGTTTATTACCGTGGCCAGACGCTGAATCACCATCGTGGCAAATTCGGTGGATGTAAACACACCTGACCCAGTCAGTAAGGAGTTGGAAGTAGTGTGGCACATCATTCACTTTGCTGTAGAAAGCTCTCTTTTATGCAGTCTAATCCCTTTTAAGTAGTTTTAAAGAGCCCTTATGTGGTTTTGTGAACTTGTTGGGAGCTCGCTTTTTCTAATGAGTTTTTATTTTCCAGACTTCTCTTTCCAGAGGATTTGAGACTGATTGCAGATAATCAAGGTACTTATTTATTTCAAACCTTTTATGCTTGAATAAAGTGTTCCACATTGCAATGTTCACAAAGGCAGTCTAGCGTCTCAGTAATGCTGTCACCGTCAGTATCTGGAAATGCCATCGTCTCCATATCATGCCGGATCAGTAAATCTAAGAGACATTTTCATTAATTTCAGCCTTTTTTGTACATTCAGCAGCACTGACCTTGTTGGTCTCTTTGACATGCTGTCTTCCTTTGCCTTCTATCCCCTACTGATTTTCTCCTTTTCTGGTTGCTGCTTCTTAGTCTCTATGATAGGCTGGTCGTCTTCTTTTTGGCAGTTAAATTTGGAGTTCCTCAAGGCTTGGTCCTGTATTCTTTTCTCTTTCTGGATGATCTAATATATATTCATCTTTGTCAGTGCTGTGGTTGTTATTATTTATTTTAGCCATCCTGGTGTGTGTGAAGTGGTATCTCATTGTGGTTTTGATTTGCATTTCCCTTATAGGTAATGATATTGACATCTTCTCATGTGCTTATTGGCCGTTTGTATACCTTTGGAGACCTGTGTATTCGTCTCTTTTGTCATATTTTACATTGGGTTGTTTGTCTTTTTATTGTTGACTTGTGTACTCACTGTATTCTGGTACTAGATGTTTATCAGACATGTAATTTCTAAATACTTTCTCCCGTTGTGTGAGTTTTCTTTTCACTTTCTTGATGGTGTTCTTTGAAGCATATAAATTTTTAATTTTGCTGAAGTCCAGTTTTTTTTGTTGTTTGTGCTTTTGGTGTCATAACTAAGGAAGGAATAATGCTTAATCTAACATCATGCAGATTTACATCTATATTTTCTTCTAAGAGTTTTATTGTGTTAGCTTTTAAATTTAGGCCTGTGGTCCGTTTTCAGTTAAGTTTTGTATGTAATGTGAGGAAGGGCTTCAGCTTTCATTGCATGTGGATTGTTCTTTCCCCCCATTAAATTTTTTTTTTGGCACCCTGGTTGAAATCAGCTGATGAGGTAGTATATTTTTGATGAACATTCTCGATGATTTTTATGAAAGAGTAATTCTAGGGTAAAGATTTTCAAACTTTAGTACACATCAAGATCACCTGGAGGCTTGTTATAGATTGCTGGGCTTTACTCAGAGTATCTGATTCAGTAGGTCTGGCGTGGGGCCCGGGAATTTTCATCTCTCCCGAGTTTCCCAGTGGTGCTAATCATGCTGATATGGGAACCACGAACTATGAAAACTACTGGTTTAGGACTTTGGTTCACAATGTGGTTACACATGTAAGAATTACTAGAAGGTTTAAAAAATAGTATCAATCTCCAGGCTCTGTTCCCCCATTTTTTTTTTTTTTTTTAAAGTAATCTCTACTTCTAGCTTGGGGCTTGAATTCAAGACTGAGAGACCTAGAGCTGCATGCTTTACCTACTCAGCTTGCTAGGTGCCCCTGTTCCCCTTGATTGATTGAGTTGCCCTGGGGCTCAGTTGCGGGTAGGTTTCAAAAGCTCCTCAGGTGAATGCAATGAGCACTCAAGCTTCAGAATCTGTGTCTTCCACTCTCTCTGCTCTTCCCTGTTTGAGCTCTCTCTGTCTCTCAATAAATACTTAACAAAAAAAAAGGTTGAGAATCTCTGGGAGAATGATGGTTCTCAATTATCTCACAGGGATGTGTAGTGGAATCATCTGGGCAAGCTTTAAGTTAATGTCCTTATATTCCACTCCTTGGAGATTATAATTCAGAATGGGACCTGGGTATTTGATACTATAAAAACTCTCCTAATAAATCTCAAATGCAAATAACACTACTATGGGATATTGCTTTATATATTTTTCCTAACATTTTCAGTATCTCCCTTTTCACTGACGATTTATATTCCCTTCGTCAAACTTGAATTCCTCAGCCTTTTGAGAAAAAAACTGTATGATCTGTTTCTTTTCAATGTTGTCTTGTTTCTTTTTAGTCTCAGACTTTCATTTCCTTCTTACTCATTTACAAATTTCTGAGGGCTAACGGTTCTACCAGTTTGTTGGAAGGAAAAGCTTTACAAATAGTGATGAGATGGTTCAAGTCCTTATGCAGCCAGATTTACGATCCTCTGCTTTATATTTGTTCTCATTTGTTTCTCTAAATTGAATTTCTAGAAATGGAATTGGTGGATCACAGGATATACTGTATATGTCTTGGGGAGCCTGGGTGGCTCACTCTTGATTTTGGCTCAGGTCATGATCTCATGGTTTGGGAGCTCGAGCCCCATGTTGGGCCCTGCGCTGACAGCATGGAGCCTGCTTGGGATTCTCTTCTTTTTCTCTCCACTCCCTTATTCACGCGCAAGTGCGTGTGCGCTCTCTCTCAAACTAAACATTTTAGAAAAGGATATATATGGTTTAAAGTTTGATATGTATTGCTAGGAAGACTTCTGGAAAGAATAAACCAGCTTTACCATGCTTTCGGCCAACAATAGGGTTTTGTCCGCCTTTTTTTTTTATCGGTGGGGTAGACAAAAAAATAATTTATTGTTTAAACACTCACTATTAGTGTGCTTGAGCATTATTTCCAGTGCTTATTGGCTATTTGCATTTCTTGAAGGCCTGTTTTTCCTTTGCCCCCCCCCCCCCCTTTTTTTTTCCCGGAATATGTTTATTTCTTCACATCACATTAGACTCTTGCGTTGTTTGGGCTTTGCCAATGAGGCAGAACTATAGTTGGGGCGGCTTGGCGTTGAGGCCTGGGTTGTAAATGTAACTCTGTTGGTGTGCACATCTTTTTGCTTCTTTGGATTTCAGTTCTAGAAGATGAGAGGCTTAGCAATGTTTCCTACTCCCCGTACTGCATGATGTTGTATGTCTCCTCTCCTCTTTCTTTCTCCATTCCTTTCCCTTCCTTGAATCAATACACAGGGCTATATGGGGTGTAAAAAGTGTAATTAAAAAGTATGGCTTTTAATGTGTCCTTTAATTCACAGTCCTTCACTAGTTCTTTAGTAACATTTGAAGGCAGTACCTGTCTTAGCCTTTCTCATTTAGCCTCTTTATTTCATAGACTAACAGTGGTAGAAGAAACCCTGAGGGTTATTAGGTGTTTGCTTTAGATTCCAATCCAGTATAAGAAAGATGAGCTAAATTTACCTTACGCATCTTATTCATTCATTTGGTCAACAGATACTGTTTGCCTGCTCTGTGCTGGGCATTGTTGTAGGCGTCACAGAGACAGTGGTGAAAACGAGGTAATGCCTTTTTTCCTGATGGAGGTGACACTGCGGTGAGAGATACGGAGTTCTGTTCTGCAGTTACGGTGTCAGGTTAGAGGTCAGTGTGAGTGTGTGTGGATGCTTGGTCTCTGTGTGGTTGTCTTCGATGTGGTGGTTAGGAAAGGCCTCTCCCAGGAGGTGTCATTTGAATAGAGAAGTGGACAGCAAGCCATACAGCTATTTGGGGGATGATATTCCAGGCAGAAAAAAAAAGCGAGTGTGGAGCCCTCGGAGTCAGAAACTAGTTTGGCATACTCAGAGAATATGGAAAAGGTTTAGTATAGTCGGGACAGAGCGGGTAGCCACGGGCCGTCTCTTGTTAGACTGGGTCATCTATAGTAAAAAAAAAAAAAAAAAAAAATTATTGAGAACTTGCAATGTGCTAGATGTAGTTTGAGGCACCAGAGGGGATAACACAGTGGACAGAGCACGCAGAAACTTTTACCTTTGTGGAGTACATCTTCTAGTAGAAAGAGGTAGATGTTAACCAAGTAATGAAAACATCGAAGCAGGTCTGAGATGCTGTGGTCGAGGAACAGGGCAGGGAAGGGGAGTAGCAGGTGTGTGTATATGTGGTGAGGTGGGAGTTGCCCGGGAAGATTTCACTGGTGGTCTCTGAGCAAAGCCCTGAGGCATCTAGGCAACCCTGAGACCCTGGGATGAGTGTACCTGGTGGCTGTGAGCTAGCAAGGAGCCCATGTGTCATGCACGGAGAAGAGGGGATGGTAGGAGATAGAGTCAGAGAGGTGACAGGAGGCCGATTATGTAGGTCCTTGCAGGTCTTTGCACTGATTTTGTTTTTTTTTTCTCTCAGAGGGAATACCATTGGCAGGTTTTGATCTGAAGCTTGAGATGAAGTTAGGTTTTAAAGGATCCCTGGCTCCTGGACTGAAAATGTCCTTTGCGAATTAAGGATAGTAGCAGGGAGACTAACTATGGCAATAATCCACGCAAGAGTGGATGTTGGTTTGGACCAAGAATGTGGCAATGGGTACAGTTAGAAATAGATTCTGAAAATATAGTTTATTAGTTAAAAAAAAATTTTTTTTTGATGTTTATTAATTTTTGAGAGACAGAGACAGAACATGAGCGGGAAGGGTTAGAGAGAGGGAGACACAGAATCTGAAGCAGGCTCCAGGCTCTGAGCTGTCAGCACAGAGCCCGACGCGGGGCTCGAACTCACGAACTGCGAGTTCATGACCTGAGCCGAAGTAGGATGCCTAACCGACTGAGCCACCCAGGCGCCCCAGAAAATATATTTTAAAATAGAGCCAGCAGGATTTTGTTGGTGCATTGGATGTAGGGTGAAGGAAGGAGTCAGGGATGACACCACAATTTTTGCCTTGAGCAGGTACAAGGTTGGGATTGCCTTTAAACGAGATGGGGAGAGTTGTGAGAGGGTCTGGTGTGATGGGTGGTGGTGATGACGGTGATGTGTGTGAGATGATGGTGGTGGTGGTGTGTGAGGTGGCAGGGTGTGATGTGGTTGTGTGTGCGGTTGGGTGGGGAGAGTCAAGAGTTCTGGTTTTGACTTAGGTTTGAAACAACTATTCGACATTCAGGCAGGGGTGTGGAATTGAGCAGGCAGCTGGACATTTGAGTCTGAAGTTCAGGGGAGATCTGGGGGTGGTTATAGAAGCATCTGCGGTTGGTATTTCAAGGTCATGGAACTAGATGAAATCGGATGGGGTGGTCCCCAGATTCATGGGGGCATTTCGACGTTGGGAAGTGGGAGAGAGGAGGAGGAGCCAGCAAAGGAGACTTGGGGTGTGGCTGACGTGGTAGGAGAAGATCCCACAGATCGTGGGGTCCCGGAAGTCAGTGAAGAAAGTACCGTAAGGAGAGAATGGTCAGTATGCCAAGTGCTGCAGAGAGGGTCCTATAAGATGATTGAATATCTATGATTGTATGTATCGTTGGAAGTCACTGACATCACGACAGGCAATTTTGGTGGAAAGGTGGGGGTGAAAGCCTGGTTCATGAGATAATGGAGCGGGGGGGGGGGGGTGGGGTGGGGTCAGAGATCAGAAACTATACGTGTTGACAGCTCTTGCAAGGTATTTTTATTTTATATTTTTTGAGTATAGTTGACCCACAATGTTACATTAGTTTCAGGTATACAACTTAGTGATTTGACAGGTTTATACATTATGCTATGTTCACCACAAGTGTAGCTACCGTCTTTCCCGTTACTTGGCTATTACGGTGTCATTGACTGTATTCCTTACACTTTTCTCCCATGACTTATTCCATAACCGGAGGCCTGATCTCCCAATTTGCCCTTCTCCCATCTTGCCCAGTCCGCTACCACCTGCCCTGCTGGCAACCATCAGCTTGTTCTCTGTGTTTATAGTTCTGATTCTGCTTTTTGTTTGTTTATTTATTTATTTTTTAGATGGAATTTATGAGTAGAATCATATGGCGTTTGTCTTTCTCAGGCTGACTTATTTCACTTAGTGTGATACCTGCTAGGTCCATCCATGTTGTCTCAAACGGCACAGTGTCATCCTTTTTATAGCTGTGTAATATTCCATCGTGTGTGTATACCGCATTTTCCTTGCCCGTTAGCCTATTGATGCACGCATAGATGGCTTCCATGTCTTGGCCGTTGTTCATAATGCTGCAGTGAACATGGGGCTGCACATATCTTTTCGAGTTAGTGTTTTCGTTTTCCCTGGCTAAATACCCGATAGTGGAATTATTAGATCATATGCTATTTCTATTTTTAATTTTTTGGGGAACCTCCATACTGTTTTCCATGGTGTCTGCACCAATTTACATTCCCACCAACAGTACATGAGGGTTCCTTTTTCTTCACATCCTTGCCCACACTTGTTGATGCTTGTCTTTTTGAGTTTAGCCATTCTAACAGGTGTGAGGTGATATCTCTTTGTGAGTTTGGTTTGCATTTCCCTGATGATTAGTGATATTGAGCATTGTTTCATGTGTCTGTTGGCCGTCTGTATGTCTTTAGAAAAATGCCTGTTCAGGTTTTCTGTCCATTTTTAATTGGATTATTTTTTTTCTTTTTGGTGTTGAATTGTAGTTTTTTATATATTTGTGTTAACCCCGTATCGGATATATCATTTGCAGACATCTTCCCCCTTCAGTAGGTTGTCTTTTTGTTTTGTTGACAGTTTCCTTTGTTGTGCAAAAACATTTCATTTGACATAGTTCCAGTAGTTTGGTTTTGCTTTTGTTTCCCTTGCCTTTGGAGATGTATCTAGAAAAATGTTGCTTTGGCTGATGTTAGAGAAATAGCTGCCTGTGTTGGCTCCTAGGATTTTTATGGTTACAGGTCTCACATTGAGTTCTTTAATCCATATTGAGTTTATTTTTATGTATGGTGTAAAAAAGTGGTCTAGTTTCATTCTTTTATGTGTAGCTGTCCAGTTTCCCAGCACCATTTATTGAAAAGACTGTCTTTTCCCCATTGTATATTCCTGCCTCCTTTGTCATAGATTAGTTGACCATATAAATGTGGGTTTATTTCTGGCATCTCTATCCTGTTGTGTTGATCTATGTGTCTGTTTTTGGGCCAGTACCATACTGTTTAATTATTACAGCTTTGTAGTACCTCTTAAAATCTGGAATTGTGATAACTCCAGTTTTGTTCTTCTTTCTCAGGATTGCTTTGGCTATTTGGAGTCTTCTTTGGTTCCATACAGATTTCATTGTTATTTGTTATGGTTTTGCAGAAAATGCTTTTGGCATTTTAATAGAGATTGCATTGAATCTTTATTAAATTGCTTTGGGTAATATGGATATTTTGACAATATTAATTCTTCCAGTCCATGAGTATGGAATATCTCTCCATTTGTTTTTGTCATTTTCAGTTTCTCTCATTAGTGTCTCACAGTTTTCAGTGTGAGAACCCTTTGTATACAGGTCTTTCTCTTTTTTCTCTTCTATGATTTTAGTGTAAAGAAATGCTACTCATTTCTGGTATTCATCTTGTGTCTTGCCACTATACTGAATTCGTTTAGTACTTCTAGTAGTTTTTTGGTGGAATCTTTAGGATTTTCTGTGTATAGTATCATGTCATCTGTGAGTAGTGACAAGCTTAACTTCTTTACCAATATGGATGCCCCTTGTGTCATTTTCTAGTGTGATTCCTGTGGCTGGGACTTCCAGGACTATGTTGAGAGAAGTGGTGAGAGTGGATGTCCTTGTCTAGTTTCTGACCTTAGAGGGAAAGCTCAAGTTTTTCACCATTGAGGATGATGTTAGCTGTGGGTTTTTCATATATGGTCTTTCTTATGTTTAGGTATGTTCCCTCCAATTCCATTTTGTTGAGAGTTTTTATCATGAATGTATGTTGAATCTCATCAGATACTCTTCCAGTCTTTTCTCCAGCCCACTGAGGACCTTTACAATTATTGCTTTAAATTCGTTTTCAGGCATACTGCTTAAATCTGTTGCATTTAATTCTTTTACTGAGGCTTTTTCTTTTCTTTTATTCTTTTAGAACATATTCTTCTGTTTCTCCATTTTGCTTAACTTTCTGTGTTTGTTTCTATGGGTTAGGCAAAATGGTTATTTCTCCAAAAGTTGAAAGAGTGGTCTTGTGTATGGAGACCCTATGCAGACTGGGTATGCTTGCTGACTTGTGCTGGCTGGAGCTGTGTCCATATGTGCTTAGTTACTCTTTTAACTGTACTCTTTTAACTTTAGCTGTACTCTTTTACTCCTTTAAACTGTGGCTTTTTAGGGACACCTGGGTGGTGCAGTCGGTTGAGCGTCTGACTCTTGTTCTTGGCTCAGGTCATGGTCTCACGGTTTGTGAGTTCGAGCCCTGCATTGGGCTCTGTGCTAACAGTGTGGAGCCTGCTTGGAATTCTCTCTCCCCCTCTTGCTGTCCTTCCCCGACTCATATGCATGCTTGCTCTCTCTGTCTCTCTCTCTCCCCCAAATAAATTAATAAACTTAAAAATTTTAAACCATGGCTTTTTAAAAAATTTTTTAAATGTTTGTTTATTTTTAAGAGAGAGAGAGAGGACACAGGCAGAGGAAGGGCAGAGAGAGAGGGGGAGACCCAGAATCCGAAGCAGGCTCCAGGCTCTGAGTTGTCAGCACAGAGCCCGACGTGGGGCTTGAACCCACGAACTGCAGGATCGAGACCTGAGCCGAAGTCAGATGCTTAACCGACTGAGCCACCCAGGTGCCCCAAAACCATGGCTTTTTAAAGAAAGATTAAAGAGAAAAGAATTTAAAGAAGAAAAAATAATAAAAGGAGAAAAGAAAAAAGAGAACAAGGACAAAACCAAAAAGAAAAACATATAAAGAAAACAAGACAAATTTTAAAAAGTTAAAAAAAAAAACCCAGTAAAAGTTAAAACACACATAAAACACAGAACTGTAGCTTGTTTTCTTTGCCCCAGTAACCTAGGACGGCTGGTGTGGGCTTGTGGGTCCTGGGCTTGCTGAGGTCACAAAGTCCCTGTGATGACCGCTCCCACCGGTTACGCCATCCAGACCCTTCAGTTTCCGTGTTGGAATCTGCCTCTGAGGGCATCCAGACCCTTCTACGGTCTGGTGTTTTGACGTGGAGAGGGAGAGAGCATTCCCACACTTGGTCCACCCTTTCAAACTGTGGCTTTTCTTCTAGGGCTGGTGTGGGCTCGCAGACCCTGGGCTGGCAGAAGGCACAGGCTGTTGGGAGAATTGGACCTGCCTGTCGTGGTGCCTGGCCCTGTACCAGTCTAGGCTTTTTAGGTGGGGTGGGAGCATTAATGTGTCGTTCTCCGTTCTCCAGTCCCTCTGTCCTGGCGCTTTCCTGCAGCTCTTCTGCTGCTTGGCGGAGGTCTGGCATTGCCTCTCTTATATGCTAGTTGCTCTGTTAAACTGTGGGGTTTTTTTCCTGGGCCCAAGGACAGAAGGATCTCCTGGTTTCTCAGTACTGTCCTTCCCCACTGCAGTGCACGGTGTCGGGGGTGGGCATTCTTTGTCACCGTATCTCCGTCTCTAGCTGTTCTGTCTTTGGTTGTTGTGTAGCTGCTCAGTCAGCCCTCAGTTCTTCAGGAGGAATTGTTCTATTAATAGGCGTAATTTCGTGTGTTCTGTGGAGGAGGTGAGTTTCAGAGTCTTCCTACGTCATCCTCTTGAATTGGAAGTTGCAGGACTTTTTCTTTCTTTTTTTTGTTGAGTTTTTAAATTTTTTTAACGTTTTATATTTGAGAGAGAGAGAGCGAGCGAGCACGAGCAGGGGAGGGGCAGAGAGACTGAGACGGAATCTGAAGTGGCCTCCAGGCCCCGAGCTGTCAGCACAGAGCCCAACGAGGGGCTCGAACTCCCGAGCAGTAAGGTCATGACCTGAGCCTAAGTCGGACGCTTAACTGACTGAGCCACCTAGGTGCCCCTCTTTTTTTGGTTAAGTTTTTGTTTTAATTCTAGGATAGTTAACATACAGTGTAAGATTAGTTTCAGGTGTACAGTGAGTGAGTCAACACTTGCATACGACACCCTGTGCTCAGCACATGTGCTCTCCTTATTCCCCATCTCCTGTTTACCCGTCCCCCACCCGCCTGCCCTCCGGGAACCATCAGTGTGTTCCCTAGCATTAAGAACCCATTTCTTGGTTTGCCTCTTCATCTCTTTTCTTTCCTTTTGCTTTGTTTCTTAAATTCCACGGATGAGTGAAATCACACGGTATTTGTCTTTTCTCGGGCTGACTTGCTTCGCTTAGTATAATACTTTCTGGCTCCGTCCACATCATTGCCAAGGGACAAGGAGTGTTTCTTTAAGGGAGAGAAATGTGAGTGAGGTAGTACATGGAGGAGGTGGGTTCAAGATAAGGTTTTTGTTTTTTCGGTGGGAGAAATAGCCGCATGTTTGTATCTAGGCAGTAATGGCTGAGTAGAGAGACGGTGACGATGCCGGAAGAGCGGCCGCTGCTGGGCTTCTGTGCTTGAGGAAGTCAGAGTGGAAGGGCTGTTCATTCATAGTAACAGATTGCTGGGCAGAGTCCATGGACCATCTCCCTGTAAAAGAAGGAAGTTTTCCATGTGTGCAGAGTGGGGGAGAGGATCTGAGGGCCTGCTTCACTCAGGCCTTCTGGTTTTGGTGCCGTCTTCAGCCTCATGAAGAGGAGATCTATGAGAAATTAATTTTCAGAAAATTCCTAAGATAAATGAGTTTTAGTTTCTTCACTGCAGTTTTTCAGTCTTTGCCCTAATGCGTACTGGCAATCTGTAAGGAAGCAGAATTTCCTGAATTTTTTTGAGCACAGAACGATTTTTTCACTGGTAGATGATCTTTCAAATAAATAGAACCCATTTCAGAAAGACTAACCTGGTTCATTTTTCCTTATCTAGTTTGCTGAGTTGGGCAGGGCTCTTGTTTGCAAGAGCGGAAAACCCAGTTTAAACTCATTTAAGCCACAAAGGGAAAGTGACCGGCTCACATAATGGGGCAGAGCAGGGCTTTGAACCAGGCGCGCAGATGATGTCAGTGTGGCTCTTTCTGTCTCCAGCTCATGTTAGGCTTCATTCCCTAGGTCGTTTCTGCCCTGTGGCAGGCAGCATGGCCCCTGGCATCTGCAGGCTGACGTCCTCCCCGCTTGGCCACTTCAGTGGGAAGGGAAGCCACCTCTTCTGTTGGCTCTGGCACACAAGTCCTCCTGATGATCCTCATGGTCTGGGCTTGTCATGTCCAAACCTGAACCAGTTATGGTGGCCAGGAAGATGGGTTACTCTGCAGGCTTGGGTCACGGGCCCCATTCCTGTGTCTAGGGAAGGAGGAGGCCTGTGATTGACAGCCTCACCTTGACCATGTCCTATCCTTGTTAACTGTAACTCAGCTGGTCTGTATGAGGTGAGATTATTTCTGATCTTTTGTTAAGACTAACGATGTAAAATTGGCTGAGCTTTGAACAGGGGTTGGACTTACTGGGCATAATCCGTCCCAGTTGTAAAGACTGCACTTCAGTAAAGGGCACAAAAAGATCCTGCCTGGAAAGCTGGTCTGTTAATTGAAAGCTGTGCATGGAGAGATGGGGATCTGGCAGGTGGGAGAAGGGAGATTCTTTGGAGGGGCCTGAGAGCAGCGGAGAGTATCGGGATCCTGACACTGGTTTGGGCGACCCGGGTGAGGCACCGTGGTCATCGCTACGTGAAGTCCGCAGCAGAGGGCTGCTCAGGCCACGGGCTGGGGCTCGTTGGCCTGGGATTGTTGTTGATCTTGGGGTGAGCGAGCTTCCGTGTGCTTCCTGGCTGTCTAAGGGGAGGGCGGTAACACCACCAGAAGCACGAGTTGTGAGTGGTCAGTGAGGTGACCCGTGAAGCACTTGTTTCATGCCTGGACGTGGTAGAAGTAGCAGCCGCACTGTCAGTAAATGTACTCGAGTGTACATTCCTTTTTCTTTCCAGGTGATTTTCTGCCCCCTTAATCATTGTATTTTAACATAGTTACAGATTTCCTTACAGCAATAAAAGTTGTGTGGCTATGCTGTATGGCTGGTCCAGGTTTCCCCAGTGGTGACATCTTGCAAAACTGTAAGTGTCACACCTGGGATACGGACATTGATATGGTCAGGACGGAGGACGTTTCCATCTCCCCAAGGACCTCTCCTGTTGACCGTGGCTAGTGGCCTTCCCTTCTCTCCTGCCCCATCCTCTCCGCAATCCCTGGTGACCTCTGTTGTGTTCCCCATTTCTGTAATTTTGTTATTTCAGGCTCAAGGATGTTATAAACATGTAACCATAGAGCCCGTAAGCTTTCGGGAGTGGCTGTATTCTCGGCAGCATGATTCCCTGGAGATTCGTCCTGCCTGTTGTATGTATCAGTGGTACTTTTCCTTTTTTTTTTTTTTTTTTTTTTAATCGCTGACTAGTATTCCTTGGTGCAGCCGTACTGCGGTTTAGGGCATGTGGGTGTCTTCAGGTTTTGACAAAGCAGTTGCTGTAAGCATTTGGGTTTAGGTTTTTGTGGAAATGTAAGTCTTTATTTCTCTTGGATAAACCCTCAGAAGTAACATGGGAGTTCCATGGTTAGTTTTTTAAGAAGATGCTGAGCTGTTTTCCAGAGTGACTGTGCTATTTTATATTCCCCCTAGGATTGTAGGCGCGGTCCAGTTTCTCTGCATCCTTGTCAGGGTTTAGTGCTGTCACTGTTTTTTTTTTATTTTAACCATTCTGATAGGTGTGTAGTGATACCTTATTGTGGTTGGAGTTTGTTTCTCTGACAGCTAGTAATGCTGTGTGCTACTTGCCTTCTTTATATCCTCTCTGGTGAAATGTCTTTGTCTTTCACCCATTTTCCAATTGGATTTTTTTTTTTTTAATTTTTTTTTCAACGTTTTTTATTTATTTTTGGGACAGAGAGAGACAGAGCATGAACGGGGGAGGGGCAGAGAGAGAGGGAGACACAGAATCGGAAACAGGCTCCAGGCTCCGAGCCATCAGCCCAGAGCCTGACGCGGGGCTCGAACTCACGGACCGCGAGACCGTGACCTGGCTGAAGTCGGACGCTTAACCGACTGCGCCACCCAGGCGCCCCTCCAATTGGATTTTTTAAAACTGTGTTTTGAATTCTAGATTCCAGTCCTTTGTCAGATAAGTGGTGGTTTGCAAAAATTTTCTCCCACTCTGTAGCTTGACTTTTTCTTTAACATTTTTTTTTGACGTTTATTTATTTTGACAGAGAGAGAGAGGGAGAGGGAAGGAGAGAGAGAGAGAGAATGAATGGGTGGGGGAGGGGTTTATAAGCCTGATGTGGGACTCAAACTCATGAACCATAAGATCAGGACCTGAGCCAAAGTCAGACGCTTAACTGACTGAGCCACCCAGGCACCCTTGTAACTTGACTTTTTATCCTCTCTTAAACGGGTCTTTTGCAGAGCAAAGGTTTGAAATTTTGATGGTGTCTGGATTGATTAAGTTTTCTTTTTATGGATCATGCTTTTGGTATCTGGCCCAAGAATTCCTCACCTAGCTCTAGGTCTAGAAGATTTTCTCTTACAGTTTTTCCTAAAAGTTTATAGTTTTACGTTTTACGTTTAAGTTCATGATACATTTTGCATTAATTTTTGTATACGGTGTGAAACTTAGATTGGGGTTCAGTTTTTGTCTGTAAATGTCCCATTGCTCCCGCACTAATGGAGAGGTTATCTTTCTTTTACTGAATTGCTTTTGTACTTTTGTCAAAAGTCGCTTGAGCATATTTGTGTGGGTCTCTTTCCGGTTCTCTGTTCTGTTCTGTTGATTCATACTTCTGCTCACCCACCAACACCGCACAGTCTTGATTATTCTAGCTGTATAATAAGTCTTCAAATCGGGTGGCTCAATTCCTCCCACTCTTCTTTTTTCACAATTGTTTCAGATATGTTACCTTTTTTTTTTTTTTAATGATTCCACATAAATTTTACAGCAATCTTATCTATGTCTACAAAACATCTTGCTTGGATTGTGATAGGAATATAACTATAAACTTGTACATCAGTTTGGTCTTGACTGACATGGTGGGGTGGGGGTTCCTTACTGTTTGGTCAGCTGGTTGGCAAGTCCAGGGTTCCTACATGGCCTCCTCTGGTTCTGCCCGGGTGGGGTGGGGTGGGGTGCCTCGTTACAGCCTCATAAAAGTAGAAGTTAGGAGGTTGGACTGTAGTTTTGTGTTTTGTGGGGTTTTGTTTTGTTTTATGGGGTAGAATGGTTGTCTAAAAGTTTTGTCTTGCTAGACTGTCCCTTTTCTGGCTCTTTGAAAAGAGAACAGGGTTTTTTTTGGGGGTGCTTTTGTTGTCTGTATCTGTTGGCAATTCTGGGTTGCTGGCTTCTTCAGCTCCAAGTCTGGGATAGAGGAGGCAAAAGAAACCCCAAGTAACTCACTATTGTGTTGTTCCTTGGGTTCCAGGGTCCCCGGTCAGTCTGCCTTCTCTCTACCTCTCAGAGTCTTCTGATGTTTATTTTATATATAATGCCCATAGTTTTCATTGTACTTAGTAGGATGGATAAGGAAGAGGACATCTGTTCTATCTTCCTGAAAGCTGTGTCCACATTTTCTTGTCTTAATGATAAAAATTTTGAACATTCAGGAAAGTAGAATAGGATAATGAACACCAATATATGTGTCTTAGATTTAAGACATGTAAGGTTTTCCTGTATGTCTTAACCTATTTTTATTGTTTTAAAGTAAATTATAGATATATTTAACGTCCACATATTCAATATTAATCTCTAAAAAGATTTTTAAAACACTTTGTTTTGAGAGAGAAAGAGCGAGCATGCGCAAGTCGGGAGGGGTGGAGAGAGAGGGGGAGAGAAAACTCCAAGCAGGCTCCACGCTGTCAGCAGGGAATCTGACATGGGGCTCAATCCCATGAATTGAACTGTGAGATCATGACCTGAGCTGAGATCCCAGACGCTTGACTGACTGAGCCATGCAGGTGCTCCATAAAAAGATTTTTTAAAAATAATAAATAAAAAGTAAAATCACGTTTACGATGTCAGAAATAAGATTTTTAAACATGAGGACAATACTTTATATCAGTACTTTGTATCTAATGATTTACAGTAATATCCTAATATTATCTAACACCCACTTCATATTCTGATGTCCATATTTGCCCCCAAAATATCTTACAGCTGGTTGGACAAAGTGACATAGAGTCAAGAGCATGAATTGCACGTAGATGTTATGCTTCTAATGCATTCACTGTGAATAGTCTCTCTTTTGTTTTTTTCTCTGTGAGACTGATTTGTTGAAGAAATAGTTCCAGTTGAACCTTGGGATGTCCCATTATCAGTAGGATTTGTCTCATTGTTTCCTTGTGTATTTTTATCTTTTGCATTTTCTGTAAACTTGAAGTTAAGTCTGAACTCTCTATTAGATTCAAGATCAGCAAGAATATTTTGTAGATGATACATGTGAAATAGATTTGTGAGGGACTCATATGCCTCTGTCGTTTATAACTTTTGTATGTAATAGAAAAGATGCCTTCTGCCTCCTGTGATTCTCTCCTGGACGACATAGAAGATATTGTGTCACAGGAAGATTTAAAGCCACAAGATAGGCATTTTTCACGGAAGCATGTTGTTCCAAAGGTGCGAAAGCGAAACACCCAAAAATATTTGCAAGATGAAAACAGCCCACCAAGCAATAGGTAAGCTCTTGTTTTGAGATTATATCCAGTATCCTACCAAGGAAGAAACTGGTGCTACTGATACATACTGGTATATATCAGTGTGTGTGTGTGTGTGTGTGTATATATGTGTATATATGTATATGTATATATATACGTATATATATATATATAGCTGCTGTTTCTAAAAATCTTTTGGAGAGGAGATATTTTATTTGGTTTTAAATTTAGCAAAGTAATTGGTTAAAAAAAAAAAAAGATGTCAGATGGCATGTTTCTTGAAGACTGGGTCAAGGACAGTATTTGGCATAAATATAGGAAATGCTGCCCCTGCCCCATATCTGTGTCCGCCACCCCAGGATCTCTTTGATATCTCTGTAGTTGGTATGTAATTTTGTGTTACTTCCAAGTGAGGCATTTTACTGCACTTTGAAATTCTTATGAGACAGTGGTGGTTTGGGTATTTGATTTTTCTTAGCAAATTTACAAATACTTCTGGATCAGCTAAAGGCATTGACACAAAAAAATTATTGTGTCATTTATCATATTAGGTCTGTTGTAGTCCTGTGAAATTGTAATACAGCCTAGCCAGAAAGGATTATGCAGTTGTATAATTTTAACATGCTTATATTTGTTTAGATAGTAAATCGTTGAAAGTTTTAATGCATTCGATGGTTTTATTTGTAACACTTTTTAAAGTCTGTGAATTTAAACTTCTCATATTTTAATGACTAAAGTTTATTGAATTTGCTCTGAATATGTCTTTAAGGTAACTTCTATTTAAATTTAAATTATTAGTGCAGTCTGAGTTGAACGACTATTTTTCCCTTTCTAAAAATATTACATTTTTATAACTATTTTTACATATGGTGTACTTTTAATTATGCTGTAGGGTGATGGTTTTTCTGTTTTGATTCAGTTATTTGTATCTGTAAGTTATAAAGATTGTAATTGTTATATAGGAGTCAGTGAATGGGTGATGTCCTTAGTTTTTCTTTATTTGCTTCTCTTGCTAGAACCATTTTGTTTGCTATTGTTATTTGTATGTACCTTTTTAGGAGTTTAACTTAGTGATAGTACTTTAGTACTGAATTTAAAATGCAGAGAAAAGGGAAATATTTATATGGAGAGAGTCATAACTTAGGTTTCTGTGGTTATTTTACCTTGATTTTAGACTTTTGGTGTAACAGTTGATTATGGATTAAGTTGGTGCGTTTCATGAATAGATTGCAAATGGGTTGCCGTGAGCGTATTTTTGCATAATATGCCCAGAAATCGAGTGATTTTGTTCTAAAAAAAATTCCTAAATGAGACTTACTTTTTTTTTTTATTGATTGTTTAATAGCACTATTCCAGGCATACAGAAAATTTGGATGCGAACATGGGGTTGTTCTCATAATAATTCGGATGGAGAATATATGGCTGGACAACTAGCTGCTTATGGATATGAAATTACAGGTAATGGGATCTGTAGTGTATTTTATTGGTTAGGTTTTTCAGGGCTGAATTCTTTAGAGATATATATTTTAGCTTCAGCAGTTAAAGTATATTTTAGCATGACTTAATGATTTTAAGGCAAAACAAAATGATAACTCTTATATGTTGTCTAGATAACTATAGATACATTACTATACAAATACTTTAAAAAAACTACTTTGAAATAAATTTAGACTTACAGAAAAGTAGTAATATGACAGTTTGCATATGTCCTTGACCCAGTTTCCTCTAGTACTGACATCTTACATAATTAAGCTAGAATTAATAAACTAGGAGGTTAACATTAGTGCAGTACTGTTACCTAAACTGCACATCTTGTTTGATTTCTGCCCGTTTCCCCAGTGACGTTCTTCTGTTCCAGGATCCGGTCTAGCATCTCACTTTACATTTATTTGTAATGGCTCCTTAGTCTCCGTCAGTTGATAGTTCCTCTCTTGTTCCTTGTCTTTTATGTCTGTGGACTGCTGAGGAAAGCTGATTAACAGTTCTTGGTGGTTTTGTAGAATGTCCCTCAACTTGGGTTTGTTGGGTGTCTTCTCCTGATCAGACTCCGGTTACGTATGCATTCTTGGCAAGAAGAGCACATTGAGTTCTCAGTGCATCATATCCGGGAGTCGATAATGAGTTGATATGTCTTATAACCAGAGGGCCACGTCTGCTAGACTTCTCCACAGTCAAGTTACCGTTTTTTTTCATTGTAATTAATAGATCTCCTGTTTCCCCTCAACATTTCTCTGCTAGTTTCAGTGTCTGAAAATTTGTGTCCATGGATCGTGTCTGCAGCAGTCATTACTGTTTGTTAAATGGTGATTCACTGTTTCTTCCTTTCTTACGCTTATTAGTTGGAATTCTCCTGTAAGGACGACCCTTTCTCCCTGGTTTTATTTACATATATTGGCATGGATTTACATGGTTGTTTGTAGTCCCTGTGGGTTGTAGTCCAATACTGTTGTTATTTTGCCGCTCGTCTCTTCCAGTTTGGCCGTAGGACCTTGTCAAGATGGCTCCTGTGTTTTCTCAACAAGCTCCCGTTCTTTCTATTGTCTGCCGCCACAAGATGTGCTCGTCTCATATTTTCCCTTCCCCAGCCTTGGAAGCAACCATTTTTCCAGGGAGTCCTGATCCCTTTCGGTACAAGAATGGTGTTTTGAGCCAGACGAGCTTTGTGGGCAGTAGGTGAGCTCATTGCCACTGTGAAGTGTCCATGTGTCTAGGAGCTGTCAGCGGACGGAGCTGGGAAGTATGTATATGTGGAAACCGGCCCATGTCATGTCTACATTACTGTGTCTGTCAGCATGTATATCGAATGGGGCCATGATTTGATATTTTGTGACAGGCACTGGCCTGGTGCCTTATGTGTGTCACCTTGCTGAGCCTTTGGGAGATGTGGAAATATTGGCATCCTGACTTGACTATACAGACGAGAATGGGGAGGTTGTATCCTACCTTAAATCACATGGACAGTGAAGTCTCTTGTCACCCCAGAACACTGCTCTTGACCACTGTTGCCTATGCCTGTGTGATTGGCAAAGTCTTAGCCTCAAGATGGCCTGTGAGGATATGGGAAGATTGGAAACTTCTTTCCTAGTGGTGTTTCCTTCAGCAACTCAATGATCCTAATGTCTTAACTCTGAGTTTTTGATAACTTGTCCTTTAGACCGCAGAATCAGCCTTAATGATTTTGTTCTTTAGATAAAAGTACTCAAAATGTGTTTTTAGAATGATTTCTCAAAAAAATAAAAGGATTATCCTTCTGGATTCGTTAGTAATTTTTAGTAGAAGTTAGCATGGGTTTGCCTTGATACATTCTGATGGTGCAGAATATTAAGACAATAGTCTGTAAGATAATTTCCTAAAACATTAAAAAAAATGAGCTTGACTTCTTCTAGGTAGTGTTAAATATCTAACACATTGTAATTTTAATTTTAGTCCATTAGAATTTTGTATTTGATCTTATTACAGTACTGTTCTAAGTGATAAAAAGTAAAATAGTCCTGATGCATTTACACAAGAATACCAAGTTTTGTTATGTATATCCAGCTTTAGCCTTTTTTTAATTTTTAATTTTTAATTTTTTGCTTTAAAGAGAGAGTGCATGTGAGAGGGAAAAGGGGTAGAGGGAGAGAGAAAATCTTTTTTTTTCTTTTTTTCTTTTGAGGGAGAGAGAAAATCTTAAGCAGGCTCTATGCTCAGCATGGGGCCTGACATGGGGCTCGATCCCAGGACCTGGGATCATACTTGAGCTGAAATCGAGAGTTGGATGCTCAACCCACTGAGCCACCGAGGTGCCCCCAATTTTAACTTCTTATTTGCGAAATAGTAAAAAGGGAGAATAAATTGAAATTTGTTTCTCTTATTAATGTGGTGTACTACTTTTATATAGTTTCATTACTTGTATGTATTTGTGCTAACTTTATGTACTGTTGATTGTCCCCACTTTAGAAATTTATAGTCTGTTTTAATTTTAATTTTAATTTAATTTTAATTTAAATTTTAATTCTAGTCTGGCTTGCCTGTAGTGGACTATAGAGTCCCTTTTCTCACTGGTCAGGTGCTGTAGGCCCAGAAAGTATGAACGATAGTAGCTGCTGTAAAACATTTAGAAAGGAAATCTCTGGGGCGCCTGGGTGGCTCAGTGAGTTAAGTGTCTGACTTTGGCTCAGGTCATGATCTCGTATTTGGTGAGTTCGAGCCCCGTGTCGGGCTCTGTGCTGACAGCTCAGAGCCTGGAGCCTGCTTCAGATTCTGTGTCTCCCTCTCTCTGCCCCTCCCTCTCTCATGCTCTGTCTCTCTCAAAAATGAATGAACATTAAAAAAAAATTTTTTTTAAAAAGAAATCTTTACAGATTTTATACTTATATTAAATATATGAGATGAATGATGGGTGGATTGTTTGTGCTAGCCGTCTTTCATTATTGTGGAATAGTGGGAGTTTATATAAATTATTATTGCTAAATAATTTAAAATGTTTTATTAATCAAATATAGACCTAAAATGTTTTTTTAACTGTATAATTGATGCAAAATAGGCATAAGATATAGATTATGTAAAATGAACACCGAGATTACTGAAAACAGTATACAATAAATTGGAAATTAGCTCTCAGTTACCAGTAGTAGATATTTTTACTATTTGGAGACAAAAGAGATTATGTGGGTATATACTTGAAATTGCTTTTAACTGTGTGAATCCAGGAATATAATTATTCTATAGTAAAATCTCAAAGAGGCTGACTCAGAGCAGTTAACGCTTGTTCACTGCTTCTTTCAGACCCTTTTTATTATGAGAGAAAAGGTGGTTCATAACTTACAAAATAGTGCCTGCTAGTTTTTCATTTCAAAGAATGAAACCTACTGAGGAGAATTGATGTCATTCCCTAAAATTCCGAACAGTCAGTTGCATCATGGGTACATGGATGCATGTATACAGTTAGTGTCATGGAAAACGGTGAAACTGTCCCTATAGACACCATGGCTTTTAAAAGAAATAGGATTTGAATGCATACATTCCACGAGTGTTGTTTCTTCAAGTAAGCAGTTTCTGTAGACTGAACTTTTTTCCCCCAGTAAGGCTGCCTTTGGTTAATGTTCTTGGATTATTTCTTTGGAGATGTTGGGAAAGTATTTTCAGTGTCCTCATTTGTGGCAGATCTTCATTATCTTCAGAGTGCATTTAAGGTTAGAATGGTCACAGGTCATTTGAAGCCACTAAGTAATAAAGTATGTGATATGATGTTGAGCCATGCTGTTTTAGTTAAAAGTAAGGCATTTTTTATCTTAATTGATTCTGAAAACTGTTACAGAAGAGTTTTCAAAAATCTTTATAGCAGCGGTATGTACACTTTTTGGATCGCTTCAGACTCTCACAACTATAATTTCATCAAAGAATTCATAACCAGTTGCTTATGAATTCCAGTAGTGGAATAAAGGCATGGTCTCCCAAGGTGATGACTTTAGGGATGGCTCTCATTTAGGTAGAGCTGTATTAGAGACATTTTAGATAGAGCTACATTGGAGGGAGAGAGAGATGCTGGAGAGAGACGTTTACTTTGTAGCTGTGCTTGCTTGTGTTTTTGGTGCACAAGCACCAAAAGCATGTGCTTTTTGGTTTAGTGGAAAAAAAGTCCATTGCAAGGCCCTCGACTGAAGTTTTAGTTCATAGACAGATGAGAATAATGTGAGTTATATGTACGGAATATCTGTGATAAGCCTACATAGTTCAGAATAGAGCGTTTAGCTTGGGTGCCCCCAGTTTCAGAGAAATCATTTTTATTTCATTTCACTTTTTTGAGAACAGTGCGTGTGTGTCGTGTGTGTATGAATGTGGGAGTGGGAGAGAGACTCTTAAGTAGGCTCTATGCCCAGTGTGGAGCCAGACACAGGGCTCAATCTCGTGACAGTGAGATCACGACCTGAGCCAAAGTCAAGCGTTGCACACTTAACCAACTGAGCCACCCCGGTACTCCAGAGAAATGATTTTTAAATTAGGTTTTACAGTTCTTGATAGTTCCTTTGTATATTTGTATACCATTTATTCATTCAGCAAGTGTTGTCTGAACATGATGTGTGTTAGAGGCTGTGGTGCTAGGACATATGAAGACATAAAAAATTAAGTATACATGGATTCCAGCAGGTGAGAAATTTATTGTTTTTTGGCAAAGGAAAAGCCTTCATATCGTGTGTTACATCTTAGAAGCTGTTTTAGTAAATGGTCAAGCTGTTAATGTATTTTTTCATAACACAGGGATATAGGACCTGCTTTATTACAAGAGCTTTTACAATTTATATTTTAGAAATGCTTCGTGATAATGTCAGGTCGGAATAACATTTATTTGTTTTTCATCAGGCTAAGTGTACTCTTTCATCCTCATCACCTATTTCACCTATCCTGCCACCCACTTCCCTTCTGGTGACCATCAGTTTGTTCTTTATAGTTGCGTCTGTTTCGTGATTTGTCTCTTTCTTCCTTTTTTTCTTCGCTCTTTTGTTTTGTTTCTTGAATTCCACATATGAGTGAGATCATATGGTGTCTTTTTCTGATTTATTTCGCTTAGCATTATGCTCTCTGGCTCTGTCCATGTTGCTGTAAATGGCAAGATTTCGCTCTTTTGTATGGCTGAATAATACTCCGCTGTAGGTATGCACCACCTCTTCTTTATCCATTCATCATTTGATGGACACTTGGGCTGCTTCCGTAGTTTGGCTTGTGTCAATAATGCTACAATAAATGCAGGGGTACATGTGTCCCTTTGAATTAGTGTTTGCATATTTTCTGGGTACATACCCAGGAGTGTGATTATTGGATCATAGGGTAGTTCTGTTTTTAAGTTTTTGAGGAACCTCCACATTCTTTTCCAGAGTGGCTGCACCAGTTTGCATGCCAACCAACGGTGCAGGAAGGTTCCTTTTTCTTTCCATCCTCGCCAACACTGGTTGTTTCTTGTGTTTTTGATTTTAGCCATTGTGATGGGTGTGAGGTGGTAGCTTATGTCATTTTGAGGTGCATTTCCCTGATGATAAGTGATGTTGAGCATCTTTTCATGTATCTCTTGACAGTCTGTATGTTATCTTTGGAGTAATGTCTAGTCATATCTTCTGCCCATTTTTTAATTGGATTATTTGTTTTTTGGGTATTGAGTTCTATCAGTTCTTTATGTATTTTGGATACTAACCTTTTATTGGAAATATCATTTGCAAATATCTTATTCCATTCTGTAGGCTGCCTTTCAGTTTGCTGATTGTTTCATTTGCTATGGAAAAGGTTTTTTATTTTGATGTAGTCCCTTGTTTATTTTTGCTTTTATTTCCCTTGCTTCAGGACATCTATCTAGAAAGATGTTGCTATGGCTGATGTCAGAGAAATTACTGCCTGTACTCTCTTCAGGGATTTTTATGGTTTCAGGTCTCACATCTAGGTCTTTCATCTGTTTTGAGTTTACTTTTGTGGATGGTGAAAGAAAGTGGTCCAGCTTCATTCTTCAGTGTGTTGCTGTCCAGTTTTCCCAGCACCATTTGTTAATGAGACTGTGTTTTTCCCACTGAATATTTATTCTTCTTTTGTTGAAGATTAGTTGACCATATAATTGTGGGTTTAATTTCTGGGTTTTCTGTTCTGTTCCATTGGTTTATTTGTGTATATTTATGCCAGTATTCTACTGTTTTAATTACTACTGCTTTGTCATATAACTTGAAACCTGGAATTGTAATACCTCCAGTTTCATATTTATTTTCCAAGGTCTCTTTGGCTTCTGGGGGTCTTTTGTGGTTCCACACAAATTATAGGATTGATTCTAGTTCTGTGAAAAATGCTACTGGTATTTTGATAGGGATCGCATTAAATCTGTAGATTGCTTTGGCTGTAGCCAAATCTGTAGATTGGTTTGGACATTTTAACATTTGTTTCTCCAACCCATGAGCATGGAATGTCTTTCCATTTCTTTACGTTGTCTTGAATTTTTTTCATCCGTGTTTTATAGTTTTCAGAGTACAGGTTTTTTTTTTTTTTTTGCCTCTTTGTTTAAGTTTACTTGTACATACATTATTGTTTTTGATGCAGTTGAAGTGGGATTTTTTAAACTTTGTCTGCTGCTTCATTATTAGTGTGTAGAAATGCAACAGAGTTCTCTATGTTGGCTTTGTATCCTGTGACTTCATTGAATTCATTCATCAGTTCTGGTAGTTTTTTGGTGGAATCTTCTGGGTTTTCTCTATAGAGTATCATGTCCTCTGCAAATAGAGTTTTACTTCTTCCTTACCAATTTGCATGCTTTTTATTTCTTTGTGTTGTCAGAGTGCTGTGGCTAGGACTTCCAGTACTATGTTGAGTAAGAGTGCTCAGCGAGCACATTCTTGTTTTGTTCCTGATCTCAGGGGAAAAGCTCTCAGTTTTTCAGCATTGAGTATGATGTTGGCTGTGGGTTTGTCATATATGGACTTTATTATATTGACATATGTTCTTTCTGGACCTCCCTGAGAGAGGGTTTTTATCATGAATGGATGTTGCACTTTGTCGAATGCTTTTTCTGCATCTATTGAAATGATCACATGATTTTTATACTTCCTTTTATTGATGTGACATATCATGTTGATTGTCGATTGTTTTCTGAATATTGAACTACCTTTGTAACCCAGGAACAAATTCTACTTGATTGTGGTGTATGATTTTTTTAAAATATATTAGTGGATTCATTTTGTTAATATTTTGTTGAGGATTTTTGCATCCATCAGAATATAACATTTTAGGTTTGAATTAAGAAAATGAATCTCCTTGTGGAAATAAGTGGTAGTTTATATGGCATAGGAGATAATATTAGAATTGAATGTCTAAAGTATAAGCAAATTTCCTGGACCTGGCTGTTTAACTTGAAATAGCTTTTTAGGAGCGTCTGGGTGGCTCAGTCGGTTGAGCATCCAACTTCGGCTCAGGTCACGATCTCGTGGTTTGTGGGTTCAAGCTCCACATTGGGCTCGCTGCTATCAGCACAGAGCCTGCTTTGGATCCTCAGTCCCCCTCTCTCTACCCCTTCCCGGCTTATGCTCTCTCAAAAAACAAAAACAAAACAAAACAAAAGAAATAGCTTTAAATTTTCAGAGTGAGATTAATGGGATATGTTAGATTCATCTATGCAGATGTTTGTGTCAAGAATACATTCAAGGACCACACTTGAGGGTCAGTAGAATTTTAAGGACATTAAAGCTAGATTTTTGTGTTTGTACTTGGAGTTTTTGGAAATCACATTTGTACATAATTAAAGTATGAATGCACATAAAGTTTCTTTGCCTGTTTTTTATCTGTTTTAAGAATTGGGGTGCCTGGGTGGCTCAGTTGGTTGAGCGTCTGACTGGCTCAGGTCATGATCTCGCAGTTTGTGGGTTCGAGCCCTGTGTCGGGCTCTGTGCTGACAGCTTGGAGCCTGGAGCCTGCTTCGGATTCTGTGTCTCCGTCTGTTTCTGCCCCTCCCCCACTTGTGCTCTGTCTCTGTCTATCAAAAATAAATGTAAAAAAAAAAAAAAAAAGAACTGGTTACCATGACATTTCACATTAATATCTTGAGCTTATATATATATAATAAAAGATATTAAGATAAGTAGACTAATTGTGTGGGATTCTGAAAACGCAGTAGACCTCCACCTTCATCAAGATGAAACTAAATGAAAAGTTTATATTTTACTTCTCTTAGAATTAGTCAGGGGCACCTGGGTGGCTCAGTGGGTTAAGCATCTGAGTTCGGCTCAGGTCATTATCTCACGGTTTGTGAGTTCGAGCTCCGTGTCGTGTTTTTTTTTTTTTTTTTTTTTTTCTTTTAACGTTTATTTATTTTTGAGACAGAGAGAGACAGAGCATGAACAGGGGAGGGGCAGAGAGAGAGGGAGACACAGAATCCGAAACAGGCTCCAGGCTCTGAGCTGTCAGCACAGAGCCCGACATGGGACTCAAACTCACGGACCATGAGATCATGACCTGAGCTGAAGTCGGATGCTCAACTGACCAAGCCACCCAGGCGCCCCCCGTGTCGTGTTTTTTGTGCTGACAGCTCAGAGCCTGGAGCCTGCTTTGGATTCTGTGTCTCTCTTTCTCTATCTCTCTGCCTGTCCCTCGCTTGTGCTCCGTCTCTCTCTCTCTCTCTCTCTCAAAAAAAAAAAAAAAAAAAAAGAATTAGCACAAAATATTATGTCACCTATGTGAAATCAGGGTTTTTGTACACATTTCCAGGCAAGGGAGTTGAATTGGTTGAAAGTGTACTGTGTGTTAGGCATTTCACAGAAGTTATTGCAAGCATCAGATGAAATAACTTTGGTGGGAGGTGACTGCATATTTTAAGACCAGGAGATTGAGGCTGGGAGAAGGGAGACATGTGATCTATACACCTTTACCCAACTGATGTATGCTAGAGTGGACCTTGAGACATGGCTGCTGTCAGCACAGCCTCTGCTCCTGTTATACTGTGTAGTCTCTCAAACTTGATACTTTAAAGGCAGGTCAGTGTGGAAACCTAATATTAGATAGGTTTTACTGGGTGTTTTTTATTTTTTGTTTTTTGCTGCCCAGCATTTTAATATTTCTCCTGCACGACTTTTAGGACTCTTTTAAGTGCAATACTGTTAGAAGGCTGGTTGTCTGTCTGTCTGTCTTTCTTCCTCTTTTTCTCTTTCTAGAGGCGAGAGAAAGGGGGGGATACGTACCACTGGAATCCATACCGCAGGAGTATGCTCAGTTTCTTAATTTCAGTGCAGTGGAAGTAAGCTGTTACTTGAGTTTAAGATGGCACTGGGAGCTGAGAGCCACGTGGTCCGGGTCCACCTCCTTTATCATCAGTGTGAAGTCACCCCCCAGGGGGAACATCAATATGACATCATCATCTTTTTGCTTTTCTGTTTTGATCAACAGCAGTAATTACCTATGTGCATTCGGGCTTTACCATGTGCTGGGCCCAGGCCAAGGGCCTTCTCTCTGTTCCCTCATTTAATCGTCACAGTAATAGGGCAAATACTGGTGCTCCGTTTCCAGAAAGATTTTTTAAAATTTTAGTTGGCACGCATGTTATGTTAATGTCAGGTGTACAGCTTAGTGATTTGATGGCTCCCCGTGTCCCGCTGTTCTCAACACCAGCGTGGCTCCCACCTGTCACCATACAGCGCTGTTACAAGACCATTGGCTGCGTTCCCTATGCTGTGTCTTTCCTTTCTGTGACCCACTCAGTCCTTAATGAAGCCTGTATCTCCTCTCCCCTTCACCCATTTGCCCCTCTCCACAACCACTAAATAAAACACTCGATGTTTCTGTTCTAGAATCTCTAGTGGAACTCAGTGAAAAATCATCAGCTTTCTTAGTGTACAACTCTTGCCTCTTTATTTTTTTATTAAAAAATTTTTAAAAAATATTTATTTTTTGAGAGAGAGAGAAAGAGAGAGCCAGCGTGAGCAGAGGAAAGGCAGAGAGAGAGGGAGACACAGAATCTGAGGCATCTCCAGGCTCTGAGCTGTCAGCGTAGAGCCTGACACGGGGCTTGAACCCACAAGCTGTGAGATCATGACTTGAGCCGAAGTCAGACGCTTAACAGACTGAGCGCCCCAGGCGCCCCCATGTATACCTCTTTAAGGTAGCCTTCTTATTCCTTATCCATCACCACTGCTGTTTATATGTGTACAGTGTGTTATAGCTCATAAAACATGTTCATGTCTGTTGCTAATTTTATATAGATAGTACCTGAAGATAAAAAGAGAACAAAGACTTTGTTTACCAGGCTTTTAAAGAATTACTTAAAAATATCCTGACATTTAGGTTTCTGACTTAAATTACACATACTGGTAACGAGTATTTACAACGAGGTATTAAGTTATGTGCTGAATAGGACATTTTTCTAAGTGTTACCTGGAGTTTCCTTGGAGGAATTCTTTATCCTGTAGCCAAAGGTGATGCCTTTTATCCGAAGATTCTGAAGTCCGTCTGGAAATTATAGTGAAAATAAATTCTGTTCTGATGATTTGCAGACTGTAGTATATACAAGGGTGACCATCAGCTTATGGACATAGTTGAATCTTAGCATTATTCTAAAGCTCAATGTTAAACATAGGGTTTTTTTTTTTTTTTTTTTTTTTTTTTTTTTTTAAGAGGAAAAGGGGTCTTTTGCACATTAAAATCGGAACTATATCTGTTAATCTGTTAACTTTCCTTCTCATGTGGGCATTTCAGGCTAATTTTATAAGCTTTAACTTTTTATATGTGTCCCGTATGCTGGAAAACTATAGGCTTAAGGTAATTATTTAAAAGTACTTCCTCACCTTGCCAGTAATTCGCAGTTTTACTTTCCCTGCCTGGTTACTATGGACATATTCATATATTAGGTTATTTGCATGAACCACTAGGGATATTCTTCATAAGTCTTAATATTTTTTGGTTATTTTTGCCAATATTCACATAGAAAGTTGAGAATTCTAATGGCTGACTTGGTATGAGGGATCTGACAGCACAGGGTCTAAGTCAGGATGTGACTTCAAAAAAAAATAAAGGAGACGTCCCCTATTCTGGAATGGATGACTGTTGTTACTGGAACGCAGAGCTGTATTCTTTCTACCGAATCTCCAAAAAGTTCAGCTTTCCAGGGTAGGAGACAACAAAACCGAGCAACTTGCAGCGTTAGGATTTGACATGAGAAAGGAATTTGGAGAGAGCGGAGTGTGAAATGAGACCTCCAGGCACAGCCTATCATGTATCATGAACAGTGGGCTGTTGATTAGAACCGTAAATGTATGAACTAGACAGCCTCTTTTTGACCTGACCTCGTGTTCTAGGAGGGTGAAATTTTGGAATCCCATGCTTGGTGTTCTGGAATGGCTGGCTTGAGCTAGGAAAAATTGTCTTCTGATCTCAGAAGGAGCAGAGTAAAGATCTGCCCTTCCCACATTTCCCTTTTGTTAGACAGTGGATTGGGAATGCCGACAAAGTAAAAGACGCACTGATCCAAGTTGGGGAAGAGGAAGAGCAAGCTAAAGGAGTTAAAACAGGATTTTGAAAGTGGGAGTAGCTGAGAACGGATTTGAAGAGAATTAAGAGTGTAAGAGAATTAGCCCGTGCGGGGTGCGTGTTGTACGTACATATTGACGAAGAGACTCCATCATTTGGAAGGATGTGGACAGATGGAACGGAAAAACCATTCATATGAAATTTAGTCTTAAAAATGCTTCACTGTGAGGGCCATTGATACATATAATTGATTGCTGAATGTTATGTATAACTTGTCCCCTCTAGAAGGTTATGTCCCCTGAAAATGGAGCCCAGTGTGTGTACCTCTTAACGAAAGCATTGTGGTGAAGATACTGTGTAGCTTACGTGGCATATTGTGATCAATGTGTGTCCTATAACTTTTTTTAAAAATTTAAACAAATTTAATGTAGTATAACTTAGATTTTATTTACCCGTACTATTTACTCATTTTACCCAGAGGGTCTTGTAAAGAGGTGGTCTTCATTTTAAAATGAGTCCAGGACGACTAATGACATTAAATTTCATTACGTAGGGAATTATATTATGCGTTATATTCTAAGAACTGAATAGCATTCTCTGCTCAAGTCCCTGAAACTTAAAATTTTTTTTTTAAGATTTTATTTATTTTTGAGACAGAGAGAGACAGAGCATGAGCAGGGAAGGGGCAGAGAGAGAGGGAGACACAGAATCTGAAGCAGGCTCCAGGCTCCGAGCTGTCAGCACAGAGCCTGACGCGGGGCTCGAACTCACAGACCGCGAGATCATGACCTGAGCCGAAGTCGGATGCTCAAGCAACTGAGCCACCCAGGCGCCCCTAGTCCCTGAAACTTTAAATTTGATATGCTCACAGTTTTGTTTAAATTTTCTGATGCTTCCGTGAAACGTAACATTTCAAAACGATGTTTTTAATACATCTTAACAGGATGTTGGGGCTCCTCATCACTGTGATGCAAAATAGAACGCATGCTAATTTTTATGATCTCTATGTTCTAGTGTTTTTTTCCCTTCTTTAAATGGGGCATGGAGATCTTCAGTTTCTGTTAATTTTCATCTTGTTGGCCCAAGAATCTCTTTCATTACGTGAAGCACAAAAACTCCATGTGTTTGAAACAACAGTTTACTAAGTAGCACAGTCACTTGTTTTGATCTTGTACTAAATTGTGGATTATCTATACAGATTAAGTAGTGACAACTTTTCTTTAATCCCAGATATTATTTCCCTTATTGAGAGTGAACGTGCATGGTTGATTAGAATCTTCGCCTTTTAAACAGACGAAGAGAAAGTCTAGCTCATTCTTGTGAATTCTACAATGTATTGGTGCTAGGTCATAATTTTTCTTAGCCTGATATCACATCTGAAGTGAAATACCAGTAATAGTTAAAAACTCATGTGGTAACTTATTTTGAAAAAAATTTAAACTCTTTCTCTCAGTTTTCTTTGTAGTAGATGTAGGAAAGGTTTATCTTTTTAATTGTCTTTGGGAACTTGAATATCCTGTTTCCTTCTGTTCCACTTTTGAATTTTTTTTTTTTTAATGTTTATTTATTTTTGACAGAGAGAGAGAGAGAGAGAGAGAGAGAGAGACACGGAACACGAGCGGGGGAGGGGCAGAGAGAAAGGGAGACACAGAATCTGAAACAGGCTCCGGGCTCCGAGCTGTCAGTACAGAGCCCGACGCCGGGCTCGAACTCACAGACCGCGAAATCATGACCTGAGCCGAAGTCGGACGCTCAATTGACTGAGCCACCCAGGCGCCCCAACATTCTGTTCCACTTTTGGCCTGACCTTTCCAAGTTACTTAGACTTCTTGTCTATATAGACTCTTGTCTATATGTTACTTCTTGTAACATGTAGGTGTTGCTAATACTTCATGTGTAGTTTTTTTTTTTTGTGAACAAACTACTATGGAGTGCTGAATTGTTTTAAGAAGACTAGTCTTTAGAATTGCTGTTGTTCTGGTATTAAAAAAATTTTTTTCCTACTTTTAGTATTTTAGACTTTAGGAGAGAAAAATCAACATAGGCTAGAGATTTTCAGAAATTTCATACTTGCTTAATTGTTCAATGATTCAGATTACCTTTTGAGATTTTGTAAAACTGTTTTTGGATAGTGTATTCAGAAATAGTCTGTTTAAGTTTTAGTTTTCTCTTTCTCTTTCTCTCTTTCTCTCTCTCTTTCTCTGTCCCTCCCTCCCTCCTTCTGTCCTTGCCTTTCTTTCCATCTTTCTTTCTCAAGGGTAAATGATAAATTACCAGGGAAGCTACACTTAAAAATCTGTTTTTTGTGTTACTGTTCTTGACTTTTGGGAAGAACCTTTTTTTGAGATGTTGACATTTGAGTGTGTAAAATAGTGTGGGCTCCTTTGGGCCTTTAAAAATTTAGTGAGTTTGGATTAAAGATGTGATGTATTTTTAGCTCTTGGACAATAGATGGCAGTATTAGATTACATGATCACTGCCCCTAGAATACATATGAAAAGTGATTTTCATGGTACAAATAGTCCTCTTATAAAATTATTAGAAGTTATTAAATTTGTTAACACCTTATTTTTTCTCATTTACTACTTTTAAAATTGTGTAGTAGTGTTTATATAAGAATTGGACAAGTTGACCTTCTCAGAGGCAGCACGGATCCTGTGCAATCTGCTTGCAACATGTATGCTGGAGACCAGATGTGAAATGACTCATTCACCGACTCATTGCTTGACATCTTCATAGCTCTCTTGTCCTGACTGTGCTTGTCCTAGAATGTGGTGGTTGCCCTCTCGCCCACGGGAGCCTGCTAAGGTGGGAGTTTTTGCCTCTGAGGACAAACATTTGTTACCTCCGCCATTACGTCGCTTGTGTACTTTCTCAAAACGAATCTTTGCGTAAGATGCATCTTGAGTAGCCCATTAATCTTCAAATTAATCCTCAAATCTGTTAACATATTTAAGGTTAATGAGGCTTAATGTTAAATGAGAAGGCAGTAAACTACAGCCCTTTAAAATTTCCCACCGTTCCCACTTGACCCACATGTGTTTGATGGTTAATTTCAGCGGAAGTGATTCGAATGTCTGGGCAATCTGCAGACTTCCTTCTGGTCCTTCCTCTGTTGTAGCCTGGTGGTTGTCAAATTTAAGCGTTGGTAAGAATTTTTGTACATAGATTCATGCAGGTGATATATATGGGTGACTTAAGGGCCTGTTTGTGTGTTTGTGTGCGTGTGTATAACAGTTGTGACTCTGCATATTAGATCAACTAACTTGATCATTTCGATCCTGACACTTTGTATTTACCTTAAGTCTGCTTGCACTGCTGCTGGTATGTTCCCCTGGCTTAGAGGCAGAGAGAAGTCCCTCTGTTAGTTCCTTCTTAGGGTAATTTGTCTGTTTCCCGTGTCTCTCCCATAGTGAGTGAGTTCCTCCTATCTTAGCCATCTTTACCTTTGACATCTCAGAGACAACGGTCACTTAATTTTTAGGAGCAGACAGTAGCCCCTATTATCATTGGCTAGACTGTAAGACCCGGCTATGGCCATGGATTAGCTGTATGACTTTGGACAAAAGACAGTGTCTCTGTACTTCAGTATCTGTCGGTACTTAATGAAGACAACAGTAGTTTTTCCCCCAAAGATTAAATGTTAGCATGTGCTAAGTGTTCAGTGGATTATCATTATTACCATTAAGCACAGGACCTGGCACAAAATAGGAATTCAGGTGTTCTTTTAAGTGAATTAGTGAACAAATAAAAATGATATTTTGACTATCTCGAAGTAAGTTTATTATTCTTATCTTTATAGCAGAATAAGGCTTTAAAGTATATTCTAAAGGTTAAATAAATTGTGTGTGTGTGTGTGAGTGAGTGAGAGAGAGAGAGAGAGAGAGAGAGAGAGAGAGAGAATCTCTTGAGTTTTCAGTACAGTCCTCTTTCAGTGTCTGTCAACTCCAGTCTGCATAGTCTTGGCAGGTCTTGGATGAGATCCTCATACTATCACTTTTCCTGACATGGACACTACAAATTATATCAAATCAGAAATCTAATTTAATCCATCCTTATGAACCTGCAAGCAGTAATTGCCTTCAATGTAATGGGATTGGATTCCGTATTAGAAATGCTGATGTTCCCGGGGCGCCTGGGTGGCTCAGTCGGTTGAGTGTCTTCGCAGGTCATGATCTTATAGTTTGTGAATTCAGGCCCCGCCTCGGGCCCTGGGCTGACAGCTCGGAGCCTGGTGCTGCTTTGCATCTGTCTCCCTCTCTCTCTATCTCTGCCCCTCCCTTGCTCACACTCTGTCTCCCTCTCAAAAATAAACATTAAAACAAAAAATGTTGATGTTCCCTCAAATCTAAAATTTGGTTCTATTTATTTCCAAATATTTGTGTGTATACCTGGAGACTTGTAGAGAGACACCAGTGACCCCGGAGTGCTACTTGTATTCAAGTGTTGAGTTCCTTGTGACAGGTGTTAAGGGTGCAGAGTATAAGCATGGCAGTGAGAAGGGTACTTTCTCCTTCTTTTCCCCCCTTTTACCCGGAACTAAAGCAGAGAGAAATAAAACTAAGGGCCTTCAAAATGGGCTTTTTTCATCCATCCGGAAATAGAGGAAAGACATTAAGAGTCTCTAGAGAAGATGCAGAATGTTGTTTACCCCTGAGGGTGAGCATTTAGCCCTTGTAATATGGCAGGAGGCGCTGTGGGGTGAAGGGAAATCCTTCCAGAAAGCTTACTCTTAGCGTGTTTTGATTTAATCCTTCCCTGTGAGTCATTTTTAGAAGTAGCTCAGTTTACCAACTTGCACATCTTACACTTGAATACGTGGTGAATAAGGGGTGAGGTCGATCCACGGGCTGCGTTTGTGCGCTATGGTCTGACTTGCTCTGGGTCAGGGAGTCATGTTTCATCCTCTGCTGTGACGCTTTCAGGTGTTTCTGGCACCATTTTAGCCACCATCTTCGTAGCCGTTGCCTTGTCGCTGTCTTTTGAATTGAGTCGCTGTAATTTAAGATGGAATCCTATTAACTGTGATTTTGAAATCTCTGTGAAGCGCTCCTTGAGTGAATTTTGAGGAAAATTCATGGTTACGCATGAATCAGAGACAAAAAATCATTGGGAATATCTTCTGCTTTTCATGTGAGAGCCGAGTTAGCTACCTTAGAAAAATAAAGGAAGGGACTAGTGGTGGTGTTCTAGAATACATACGTTATAGTCGAACAACACCATATGGGAACCCGTTGAAGGATGTGAAAACAGAAGACATTGAAAATGGTATACAAACCTCTAAATAGGAGGTCAAATTAAGGCAAAGACTCTTTAGGGAGAGTATTTGAAGCTTTTCATTTCCATCTCTTTTGTAGTAGCTTTTAATCTTGTGATTTAGGTGAGTTGCAAATCAAGCACAAGCCATAAACAAAGGCTTTCTTTCCTGGGGCAGGGAGGGGGGAAAAGGGGCTTTGCAGTTTTGAGTGAAGGTTTATCTAGTAGCATAGAGACAGGAGGGATACTGTGTTAGGTGAAGAATTGTTGGTTGTCGTGTTTGTGATGTGTGAGCTGCAGCGGGAGTGTAGTCACTGTTTGTGTGTTCTTCATGTAGGAATTTAAACCTAGATTTCCAAATGTATACAAAAAACATTGTAAAAACAAGAACTGTTTTGCAAAATTTTACACAGCGTAGAGATGTGTGCATTAATTGTGACACAGGATAATTCTAGGATTTGACTTATTATATGTTTTCGGAATTCATGTGGGAATATAAAAACCAGCAATTTCGAGCCAGTGATGGCTCAACCATTCTTAACTGAGGGATGTTTGGATCAGTCATTAAAACTTTCTGAGCCTCATCAGGCCTTTTTTCTTTTTTCTTTTTTCTTTTTTCTTTTTTGTTTTTAATGGGGTGATGTACCACAAACCTCATGAAATTGAAATGAAAACATGTAAACATGAGGTAATGTTTTAGTTCTTGAAAATATTTATGATTTAAAAGACAAATAATATGTTTATTTATTAGGCTTTAATGTTATTAAACTGTAAACTGATGGGCTTTGAATTCCTTGCTATACTCTTTCATCTGTGTTGCATTAAAGATGTTTTTGTACAATTTAGAAGCTCGATTCCTAGATATACCAAAAGGTGGCACTGTTTACCTATGTCTTAATATTTTTAATTTGCTTTTTGATGAGAACATGTGTTGGATGTTTTATCTGGAAATGTATTAAATTGAGGTTATATTTTTTACATTTAATTTTCTGTTTTGTAAATGGATCTTTAATTCACGTAAGGTTTACTAGGACCAGGTTTCATTTTTATTTTGAAATGGCTTGGAAATTCAGATATTTAGCAGTCAGTTTGTAGATATAAACTCCTGTATAATCCAGTATAATTAATAAAACCTTGTATTAATGTGACAGCTAATGTTTCATGGAAAACACAGTTGCTTTTGTATAGCAGGAACCATTAATTTTTTTAAGCCTCTAAAAACAATCCAGTGATTAAAACATAACAGCCATAAATAAATGATTTGTGTGGCTTTCAGGTCACACCACGTAGGTTTATCCATTCTGGAATGTTATTTTATGTTAAAAGTACCTTTGAAAATTTAGCAAAATCTGTCATTGCTTGAATTTCCTGCTGGCAGTAATGTGGTGAAAGGGGAATCTAGTAGGTTCTGTGAATAGCTTCTCAGGTGAGAAATGCAAAAATTAGATAATAGGAATGTGATTTGAAGTGAGGATTTATATGCAGCAGGATGTGGTTCATACACTTCCCATGCAGTTAGGTGAAAACCTCCTGATTGTTCATTCATGGAGCATAATGCATCCAACACAGTGTACGACCCGAGCAAGAGAATACGAGGAGGTTATTTTCATGTCCAGTCAGAGCTATCTGTCCTTGGTTTGTAGCATAAACAGAATTTGTCAATAATTTTTACTGGAAGTGGAAACGCACAACACACTTCTGTTACCAATATTAGAAAAGGTTTGACTGTTGTTTGGGGGCAGGGTTAAATCAAAGGCAATTGGGGGTGTGCTTCCATGGTTTCCTTTATTTAAAACTAGAACATGTTTCAAGTTAACATGGCTTGTACATTTCAATTTTTGTTAATTTTCCTTAAATACCACTTTTTAAGGTACAGGCCTTAGACATACAGAGTTTGCCTCTTTTTCCATTAAAAAAAATCTTATAACTCTGATGTGACTGTTTCAGTTACTCAATGTGTGTCGTTTAGGGGAGGTGAGGACACACATGGCAGAGGTTTGTTTTATGTTCATGAAAGTGTATGTGCTTGTATTTAAATGTTCACTCTTGTTGCTGCCTTTGTTGATGTTAGTAATATGATACATATGTGATTTGTCTGATTTGTTTAAAAATGCATAAAGGAGGATTTGATTATTCAACAACTGTTCCAGTAGCTAAAGACTATTATTTAGATATTTTCTTCCAGTATTTGACAACTGTTGTGTGAGCTATGAATAGTATGAAAAATAGAATGAATGTACTATGACACTTTAATACTTCAGACCCCATACTCTTAGGATACTATTATTGTAGAGATTAGAACACCGTGTTTTCATTATTTAAAATAGCGAGAAACTGATCTACTCTTTCCCCTTTTCTGTGTGTGTGTGTGTGTGTGTGTGTGTGTGTGTGTGTGTAGATGTAAAATTCTGTGGATTTGGTAAATGACAAAGGTTTATTTTTGTAAATGACTTTGTGTTTTCAGATTTTTATAAGGAAGTTAGAAAAGCGTACTCAGAATGACTTCTAAAAAAACCCCTCAAATAAAACAATTTGTGAACAACAACAACAAATAAACCCTCTATTTCTGCAAAAATGCAAAATGGAGAAAGACAGCTAAGTGTCCCCCAAATGCTTTACACAGAATTCCCCTTCTCCACCCTGCCCCCTTCCCCGACCCCACCGCACCCAGGCTCTCACCATAATTTCAGATTTGCTTCTCAGGGAAGCTGACATAGTAAAATGTGATGTTTTACAACCAGTACTTTTCCTGAAAATAATAGTTGTGATTAAAATAAATCAAATCAAATAGCATTATATATTTGTTATGAAAAAAGATGTATCCTGCACAGTTTATCTGGTTCCTGTAGATACCTTATAATAATGTGCTAATTTATGCTGATGATCTTACCTTATGACACTTCTGTGTGGCCTAGATATGTTAATATGTTCCAGCTTTTTAATTTTAGTAATCTGTGTTGGTTGAATATGCTTGTTAGTCCATGGTACCCCTCACCAGTCTGTGTCAAGGACTGGAAAAGAACAAGAAAATGCATCTCAGAATAATTTTCTTGAAGCATGCCTTAGTAATGGAGGAAATTATAAAATAGACATAATTTTAAAAAGACTGTCACATCTGAATATTCACTGAGAGTAGTAAGTATTCCAAATACTGTCAGCTTTTAATTAGGAGAGTTGGGTCATTGGTATTATTAAGCAAGGCCTTATTAGTAACCTTTTGATTTAAAACAAAATTAAAAAAAATGTCAATGAGAAAATATTACAAGAGAAATAGATGTCATAAGCAGTTTTAAAGAAGTAAACCATTTTATTACAGCTTCTTTTCTGTTCTGTTCTGTACACTTTGAGGGTTATGTGTCTAAAAATCCCCGTGGTAGGAAACTACTATTATGTGGTTGAGAATTTCAAGACCTTAAGGTAGAAAAAGGGGTAAGGATGATCAAGACCTAAAACATATGGGAGAATTAAAATACTTTCAAAAAATTTCTTAAAATAAAAATTTCAAAGAAGGAAAATAAAAATATTTATGACTTAAATTTAATTAATTTATTTATTATCCTTTTTCCCAGACACTCTTGATAAATTATTTTTATCCTTTCTAGACAAAGTACTTATCCTAAGAGGGTTTTTTTTTTTTTTTTACTTATATTTAGCCCTTGATCTGCAAGTGTAATGGTCCTTTATCTTTGCCTTGAAATTGGGTCTCACTATTTTTGGGTCTCACTTTGATCTGAAAAACACTGATCAATTCAAATGTCTGAAAAACCTGGGGTAATTTTTAAATTAGCATGCGTGGCATAACTGAATACATAGTTCTCAAACCTCTCTGAGCCTGTGATTCCTAATCTGTAAAATGGGTTCAGGGGCTGTTGAGAAAATTAATAAATGGTTGATAAGGATTGGTGTTATTAAGCATTAAAGAACATTCATTTTTATATAGAAATGTTTTGAATTTGGATCTCTGAAACAAACTGGAACTTCAGTTTAAATATGCGTTTAATTCATTTTAACCCACTTGGTTTTGTGTGTGTCTCTTGTACACCTTTCTGATGCTAAAGTGTTAATTAGGAAATGAGGCAAAATAGGATATTGAGGTAACATATGATAGTTGGCTGCTTCGGGGAACCAGCAAGACAGAGTGGAGTGATTTCATAGAAGGAAAAGGGATTAGCAGTTGGAAGATTTGAAGTCTTGCTTCAAAGGTGACATTATTAGGGAACTTACTTACCTTTTTTTTTCAGTGAATTTATTTTATTTTATTTTTTTACTTCTCATTTTGACATTTTGACTGTTTCCAGAAGTATGAGGGATGGGTCGTGTTTTTTCACATACTTTGGAATTGGTAAAGTACTATATTAAGAAATGTCAGGTGTGAATCTTTAAAAAAATTTTTTTTTAATGTTTGTTTATTTTTGAGAGAGAGAGAGAGAGACCAAGTGTGAGTGGGGGAGGAGCAGAGAGAGAGGGGGACACAGAATCTGAAGCAAGTGCCAGGCTCTGAGCTGTCAGCACAGAGCCCGATGCGGGGCTCCAACTCACAAACTGCAAGATCATGACCTGAGCTGAAGTCGGACACCTAACTGACCTAGCCACCCATGCGCCCCGTGAATCTTTTTTGAACACTTCTAACTCTGCCCCTCCATCCCCTCCCCTCTCCCAGTCAAGCTCTTCCTTAACGCAGTCTTATGACCGAGATGGTCTTTATCTCTGCTTATAGCACTTACTAGATTCTGTTGGAATTACTTGTTCACACCTCTCTCTCACTCTGTCCTATTAGACTGGACTTGAGTACAACTTTTCTATTCATATGACCTCCTATCATATTTGGCCTATAATAAGCACTCCATGTTTGCTGAATGAATTCATATCTATATTTGTCTCATTCATGAGAAACAAGTAAAATGTACTGAATGATTATGTACAGAGTGGTTTCTCATTTGTGTTGCCCTTCTTTTTACTATTAGGTGTAAATCACTGATCATTTCTTACCACCTGAAAGAATTAAATGTCGCATTTTTCTAGTTCAAGTAGTTCTTTTGTAAGTTTTGGGGACTTTTTAATGAGCCTGACTGCAGTTAACGGCCTTATTTGTGCTTTACAAATGTTGTGATTCATGGCGACTGTAAGTATACATTTCTTGCTTAAAGTGCCTAACTAAAATGGGCACATTGTTCTTTGTTAGTTTCTTCAATTGGTTCTTTTCATTTTCCTGTTCTTACTGGTGATACCTTAAGGCATCTGGCCAGTGTTGAGTATTTCTTCCTGACTCATCATTCCTTCCGCCACCTGCCAAAGAAATGCTTTTTCACTTTGGTCAAGAACATTTGGAGTTAGATTTCATTGTGGGTATAGGTCATGGGCCATCTGATAAGTCTCAGCATGTCATACTAATTAGCATTGACTGCCAGCCACTCGAATGCTTAATTCTGGTGCTATGCTGTTTTAAACCTAAGGTATTATAGAGGATGGAGAAATTCTTTATCTGAATATGAAACTAGCTACCAAATTTGAAGGTTCTTCCTCCACTCCCATTATAATTTCCCTTTGTGTGAAGTGCCAGTAGATTGCATTAAGTTGATGTTTATTTAATCTTTCAGGGCCATTAGATTTTTTTCCCTTAGGTATATTTAAATCACCCCCTTTTGAGATAATTTAGAAAAGAGGAAGTTGAGGGTTGGGAATTCAAAAGGAAGAAAAATGGCTGATAGGTCCTATGGTAGAGGTTTTAACCTTTCAGCAGGGAAGACATTTCTGGGCCCTGGTATTTGCCATCTTGTATCTGAGAGCCAGGAGGAAGTTGAGATCTGTGTTGGAGTGTTCCTGGGACTTTGTGGGGCCCCAGAAACATAGAAATCTATTCCAGTAAGAACAGAATCGGTTGGACTGTAGATACAATGAAAGCATCTTAGAATGTATTTTATCTGTTACAAGTCAAAAGGAAATTTTCTCACATTTGAATGAAACTGTAGAAGGGAGATCCTGAATTCTCTCAAAAGCAGAGGATGGTTAGCAGCCTTAAAAATGCAGTATTCATTATGAACTGAGAGTAAAATGTCACTTAACAGTCCTTTCTTTTGGTGTGATATCTTTACTGCAGTAAATTAAAAACTTTTTTGATTGGGGCTTCCATGGATTCTTTTTCTCCTTTTGGTCTCCCTATTCTGTCCTTCCCCGAGATCTTAAAATTCCCTCCAAATAGATTCTTCTGCTATGGGAATTTTAAAAAATTAGCCCCCTGATTGGGAAGGGATTGCGTCCTGTCTCTATTTCCATAAGGGGGAACCTACGTAAATCTCTAGAAAGTGGGTTGTGTTGATCTCAAAGAATAAGTACTATAGGTGGGAGAATGAATAAGAAAGAAGTTGGTGTTAGAGTGCTATCTGTTGAGTTAGCCACTGGGAGGTTGACCACCTTGCCTAGTGATCTTAGCCAAGCCATGTAATATTTCTGAGCCTCAGTTTACTTCTGTTTTATAAAGTGAGCGAGCTCAACTCTAGTCTTTGCTGGTTCTTCATAGATTCATTTTTTTCAGTAGATCTTCACCAGGTGCCTGTGGTGCTGTGTATTCAGCAGTGAAAAAGACAGATATGGTCTCCTCCCCGTGAAAATACTCCTACTTCGCCTGTCTTTGTTGACCTGGCCTTCTCCCTGTTCTGCCCTTATCTGGTAATTGGGTGGATAATGAGGAAATGAAGCAATGTGAAATGATTAATTACAAATTTGGGGGCCCCGTCTGCTTTTATGTACAAAGTGAATCAGCGTTTTTTGGAGGAAAAACACACTTGCACAAAGCATAGCTTATGTACGTTAAAAATGTTATTAAAATGAAGAATTATCTGCTAGTGGAAATAATTGGGTGACTTGGGAGGGAGAGAAATGAAGGTCTGAGCTGGAGAACGATCCCACTACACTGTACCAGGTACAAACACAAGATTTATCCCTGATGCTGAAAAACAATTAAAAAGTATTTGAGCTTTCGGTGGTGGGAGGTGGTGGTGGGGGGGGGGTTAGTTACTCATGCTGTTGTATATGTTGAAGGTCAGATATAATTTTTTTTTTTTTTTTTTAATCTGGGGCAAAAACCTGTTTGCTATGTCAGCCTTTAGTCTGGAGAATTGAAATTTATTGTCTCACCAAAGTGGAAAATAATTTGAATGGAGTTAATAAAAATGGAAGGAGTAACATTTTACTTCATTGAGAAATACGGCGAGGCATCCAAAATGAAGACAAGTCTGTCTTGGGCTTCAGGGCTTAAAACGATCCTCCAGTGTGTGTAGGTTGGTTCAAGAGCATTCGACTCTGTTGGAGGCAGCCAGGTTAGCGGTGTATAATTTAAAACTCTGACTTCTCCCAAGATACTGATGAAAGCAAGTAAATTTATTGGTTATTAGGTAGCAAGAGTAAGTTCAATTTTCTCCAGACTTGGCGACAATTAGAGGTTGGTTCTGGCATATCTAATGCTTAAGTTTCAAGGCTCCCTCTATTTGAGAGCTGTTTTGGGGAGATAACCTTGTAACACATACATTTTAATGAGTTCATTACTTTGACCACTTGCTGAAGTAGAGTTGGAGTGACTGCTGACCTGGAGTGAAGGCCCGCGTTCAATATTAATACGGCACGTCCGCATCCAGACAGCAATCTTTCATTCTGACATGCACATAGTCAAAGTAAATTAATGTTCAAAACCCGAACACTTTAAGTTCAGCCAGTGTGTGCATTCCATAATAATCCTTCAGAAGCAGTTTACACAGAAATGCTGAGTGCTTTCTTATACTTTATTTATCATATGTATGGGTCCACATTGCAGTATTTGTAACAAGATTTACCCGGTGCTATTTTCGTGACTCCTTCGTCTTGGGGTGGCTAAAGAAATTAATTATTTTAGGATTTAGTCTGTGCATGTTTTAAATAAAATGGCACTCTTTTTATATATTCGTGCCTGGTAAGACAGTAGCCTAATTTCAGTTATATTATTTTTAGATAATTTTTATTAAGCTAATTCCTTATTTTATCTCTGCTCAAGAAATCACAAGTTTTTGAAAGTGTAGTACTAATTTTTAATAAGCTAGGCCTGGAAATAGTGTGCATCTGTGGCTATCTCTGTAACAAGGGTCCTGCTGGAGGATTTTCCTTTCCTTACGTACCATTTTCTAACTTGCTCTTATTGGTGGAAAAAACATTCATGGCAGATGTAGTAATGGGGAAATTATATTAACATTTAAGTATTAAATTAGCTTTTAGCCAGAGTCTCCTACTAATATGATGACATTTAGTAAGTTCAGGATTTTAAGGACCATGTGGCACAACACTCATTGTTACACATTTCCTGTTTGCCTCTTAAAACATGTTAGATCTACTTTTTCAGACTGCAGATTTCCATTGTGGATTTCAGCGCTGTTACTATTTTCCTTTGCCTGTCAATGTTGGTTATTCACGTATCGGGAGTGTGTGTATGGCGACCATAATGAGAATGCCATGCGGTCGTCGCCATGTATATAGCAAGCTGGTTTTCATAACACTTTTTACAGTTTAATTCCAAAGAAAGATCTACCTATTAGCGAGCATATTTCAACTGGGGAGTTTTCCATTCTCCAAAAAGATGGCAGATGAAAGTGAACCTAATACGTGTTTAAAGAAAATACGCTGCACTTAAATTATATCATCAGCATGACGCTTTACAGTTTGTCTTAGAGTTATCTTCAGTGCCATACTTCTGCTGTAGAAAATCAAAATTAGATTCCTTCTATGATAGAATTTATTTTCTGTCCGGAAATAAATAGAGCATTTGGTGTAGCATATAGACCATCAGATAACAGCTGTAAGACTATGTTTAATATGTTTACGGTTTCCTGAATCTTGGCCGTCCCTAACAGAAAAATCGGTGCTTTACCCCTGGTACAGTGGATTGAGATCGGATTTGGAAACGTTGTGCAGAGAACACCCATTGTTTCCACTGAATGATGTGTGCCCTGCGGAGGTGAACTTTTTGACCCACTGCTCTGCCAGGAGTAATGGATTTACACTGATTTGAGCGTAGTCTCTCACTTGGTCCCGTTTTCAGTTCTCATGTGTGATGACCGGCTGGCAAAATTAAACATCTGCTTTGTGGCTGTGGAAGGCAGCATAACTCGCTGGCTCATGCTTTAAAATTGACAATGCAGGCTTGATTAGTGCTATGTTATCACCACCTGTATTAACTGGCCGTGGATAAATTGTCTGTGTCATATGAACATACACATTTTTGTTCTGCATGGGGACTTTTTGTCCTCATGGAAGATTTCATAGAAGCTTATGTGAGCGTGGATTAATTAGAAAATCAGCATTTTAACACCACCTCCCCACCCCCAGTCAGAGACTTTGTGAGTGGTTTCTACAACAAGAGAATATATAAGAGATTGCATGATTGGGTCTTTTATTTGTGATCTGATTTTAATTTGCTTACTTTTATAATTCTTCCGCAAAACCCAGCCATATTGCACCTTTAGAAAGATCAAGGAGTTTAGCTGGAATGTGTACACATGTAGGTTTTTATGGAGACGTCTGTACATCTGTACAAACACACTGTAAAATACGTGCATTTTGCTGAAGTAGTAAGACCTCTTGGGAAGCGAGAGTTGCTATGGAGTCCTCAGAGGTGTTGGGCTATTTCGACGGAAGCAATGCCTGTACCTCCACTGATAGAAATATGACGAGGCAGACATTTTCTTTGGTGAAAAGTAGTGCACAGCAGACTGTGAAGCTCCGCTTCTTGCAGCTTTATGGACTGAGTTCAGAGGGCTGGTTACTGAGAGCAAAATATGTGCATGATTACATATAATCAAGGTTAATTTTTATCAAGGGTCACCATGTTTTCGCTATGGTCTGACAATCATGACCTACATTAAAAGAGCCCTGTGGGTCTGTCTGGTATATTTTTGCTTGATGTCTGGGTAGTTTATTTCAGATGCTTGTCAGTTTCATTATATATTATCGTTTGGGGCTCTTGCTGGATCTTCAGGTATACCATAAAAACAGTGGTCTTTGCAATTAGGTTGTCGTGAGGGAGCTTCTGTTTTATGGTGTGTAAACATTCTTTAATCTTGAAGGATGAGTAATTTGGGGGACATTTTCCATTTGGTTTTGCGTTGTATTCAATTGATGGAAGATTTTTAAAATGGAATACTTCTTAGCCCTACAACTGAGGTTCTGGATTTGGGTCAGTTAATCCAGTCTTTAGTTCGTTTTTCTTGGGGAAAATATTTTAGAGTTTTTAATTCAAATGCATTTTCCTTGCTTAAGAAAAATCCAGATGAGCAGTTTATTTCACAACGTAGCAACTAAGTAGGATTTATAAAGACAGAAATTAACAAATATTTCCTCCCTTTGCTGGTACACAGGGAATGGTGGGCAGTGTTTAAAAACCATGTGAGTTAGGACATTTTGGTAACTCAAAGACAAAACTTAATGGCTGTTAAAACTGGCTATTTGATTTTATAGTTTTGAAATCATATTTAATTTTAGCCACATCTGTCTTGGTAGTTTAAAGGATAAACAGTTCAAACAGTAAGAAAAAAGCAGTTTATGTTTTGTCAGTTTTCAACTTTAGATATCAGTAAATCATTGCTGTAGCCTTCTTTATCTTTTGTTTGCACAAAAAACCTGTTAGAATTATGTCTGGGGGGACCATCTGCTGTGGTTCCCAGTCTTGTCAGTGTGATAAGGGATAAGCTGTATAAACAGGGGCACCAGAAAAAAAAAAAAAAAAAAAGAGAGAGAGATTGAGAGAAAAGCAGGCTGCTTTTAGGAAGGAAAAAGTCTGATGTGGATTTAATTTTACAGTGTAACCTCAGAAAGTCATAGGATTTTGCTCATAGTCTATCAGGATTGACACTTTCATATATTTATTTAGAAACCACAGATCCAATGGTTTATCTTCACATTAATATTATACCCCCCCCCCTTTTTTTTTTTTTGATTATAGGGTTCCTGGTTTGGAGGTCGAGCCTTTAGAAGTTATTTGAAAATATATCAGTATAGCACTTGACATTGCAGTATTTTCCAGATTGTCTCTTTAGTTTTTGAATTCTTTTTTCTAGCTATTAATTTTTTTCTCAGTTGAATCCTCAGAAGTCATCCTTTTCCTTTTTCATTTGCAATGAGGTCACGGTGCTTCATAAGGAACAAGCCAGTCATTTCCATGGCAACGCACTCTATCAAAACATCACAAATCTGTCTTGTCCCTTACCTTTCAACTCTCAAGTGCAAGAAGTGTGTAAGCAGCACTGTTGTTCGTATAGCATATTCGATTATAGCAGGATTGCAGAAAGGAGAAGAAAATCAATTAAAATAAGTTAATTTCAAAAGTACCTTAAAATCACTTAGCTATATATATACATATGTGTGTGTGTGTGTATAATTTGTTTTATATTAAAATGTATTTTATATTAAACAGTTTTTTTTAAGGTGGAAAATAGAGATCTCAAAAAATTGATCTGAAGAGTGGTCATTTAGCACTAGTGAAAGAAGAAGTAACTGAGCTGTGTGGTACATATGAACATATTACACAATTACTTCCATCATGAGAAGTCCACCTTTGCTTGAAGGCTTTAACACATTCCCATCAGTCATTTTGGCTTATGGCAGTGTTATTTTGGCACAGTAGTGGCACCTTGAACTTTAAATGAGTTCCAGAATTTTTTTTTTTTTTCCTATTAGGAGATGCTAGTGAAATGATGGGATTGCGGTCAGTCTTTGAACATCGCGGATTTGAACTGGGCAGGTCCACATATACCTAGATTTTTGTTTTTGTTTATGTTTGTTTATTTTTGAGAGAGACAGAGCGTGAGTGGGGGATGGGCAGAGAGAGGGGGAGACAGAATCTGAAGCAGGCTCCGGGCCTGAGCTGTCAGCATAGAGCCCAATGTGGGGCTCAAACTCACGAACCATGAGATCATGACCTGAGTGGAAGCTGGACGCTTGACCAACTGAGCCACCCAGGTGCCTCTGGTTCTCCCAATTTCTTTCTTTCTTTTCTTTTTTAAAAAATTTTTTAATGTCTTACTCGTTTTGAGAGAGAGAGAAGGAAGGAGGGAGAGAGAAAGAGAAAATGAGTGGGGGAGGGGCAGAGAGAGAGGGAGACACAGAATCTGAGGCAGGCTTCAGGCTCTGAGCTGTCAGCACAGAGCCTGACGTGGGGCTCGAACCCACGAACCGTGAGATCATGACCTGAGCCTAAGTCAGACGCTTAACCAACTGAGACACCCAGGTGCCCCTACTCAGATGTTTTCTGATAAATATAGTACAGCACAGTAAGTGTATTTTCTCTTCTTTATGATTTTCTTAATAATCCTTTGTTTATTCTAGCTTACTTTATAGTAAGAATACAGTATATCAGCAAATATGTGTTAATTAACTGTGTGTTCTTGGTGAGGCTCCTGAAGTAGGCTGTTAGTAGTTACGCTTTTGAGAAGCCAGAAGTTAGATGTGGATTTTCAACTGTGCAGGGGTGATCCCCCTTAAGGGGGGATCTGTGCCCTCAGTCTCTGCACTGTTCAAGTGTCAGACTGAACTTGTTTTTTTATAGGAGAACAATTGATAGATCATAATTCTTGAAAATTTCATCCTCTTTAAGATCAAGTATTATGGAGTATCATAAAATTAGTTTTTAATAATTAAAGAATTTTCCAGAAGACGTTTTCTTGCCCCGTGTGCATGTGGCAAACTTTCCCTGGGTTGTTGGCACGTGAAGATGGTAGGCACACTTTGCAAGGCTTGGTGCTTGCTGTTTGCCTGTGCTCCCTGCAGTGCTCCCTGCTGTGCTCCCTGCTGTGCACCTGCTTGGTCCTTGAAGAGCCCCTCAGTTCTGCAGAGAGGAGTGGGCTCATCTGACTTGCTCCTCCCCTTTGGCTGTTGGAAGTTCGGAGGGAGGCACTTGCTTGTCCCTGTCCGTATGTGGCATGGAGCACATGTTCAGTAAGTGTTTGTTGACAGAATAGTGATCAGAATGCATGCAGTTAGTTATTGGTGATAAACTGTATTTTTCTGTGGCAGAGCCGTATTCTCATTTTTTTTCCCTGTCTGTGTTAACAATGAAGTTGGAATATGTTCTACATAATCATTTTGTATCTCTTTTTATTTCACAGTGCGGTTTGGTACCTTGGGCCCATCCCCTTGTGCCTGCCCAGGCCTCATCCTTAGCCATCACAACAGAACTCCTAAGCCCATCTCTTCCCATCTATCTTCACTTCTGACGAGCTAACATGTGGCAGTTCCGAGCTATCTGTTGTGGGAGAAGTAGCTGGTGGTGCGGAAGGTTCTCAGAGGCTGTAGACACTGTGTGATGGACTGCATTCAAGTGTTTTAGTATGAATTATTTGATAGAGAAAGGGATTAAGAGAATATGATAAGGAACAGCTCTACACTCCCTACCCAGATTCAGAAATAAAGCAGTATGGATACAGCTGAAGCTACCTTCTGTATTGGGTGGAGGGTAGGTGGGAGATACTTTTCATTCTCCGTTTCTGCCTCCTCACTCCAGGAAAGCTTTGGCTGGCGGAGGAATTCTTGCTCTCTTCTGCTTTCACAGTACCACCCCAGGCCCGTGTGTATTCTTGAACCTGCCAGTGTGTGACAGCCATCTGTTGAGATGTCTGCCACCTCGACCAGGCTGGGCTTCAACTCTGTGTTCCCAGCACTGTGCACATGGCTGGGATGGAGTAGGTGCTCATTAAGTGCTTGTGGCATGAATGAATGAATGAATGAATGAATGAGTGAGTGAGAATGAGTGAATGAGTGAGAGTGAGTGAGCGAGTGAGGGAATGAATGAATGAATGAGTGAATGAGTGAGTGAATGAATGAGTGAGTGAATGAGTGAGTGAATAAGTGAGTGAATGAGTGAGCAAGTGAATGAGTGAGTGAATGAATGAATGAATAGGTACAATTCTTTTCTAGCGATCACCATTTCAGCGTAGGATTCTGTTGAGCAAAACGATTTCCTTGTCTGGCCCATAGTTATAGGGCCTTGCTGCGCTCATTTGAACAAATTGAATTAAACATAAAATCCTGTAGAACAGACGCATTTACAAGTCCCTGCTCACACAGCTGCTGGTCTCTTTAATAAAAACATTGCTGTTTTGATTGAGCATTCATAGTCTTTCTTTTTGTTAACTTTGTTAGTGTCGTGGTGTAAGCAGGGTCTACAGACTGACTCCGAGATGAGTGGAGGACAGGCCAGTGATGAGAATTGAGACCGTGGGAGATGGTGAGATGGATGTTAAAGGGGCAGAGAGGGAACAGGTTTTGTTCTTAGGTGTAGTTTTAATAAAAAGAATAAATATGTATACTTGTCCTCCCTGGACCATAACTTGTAAGTCTTTGACTCCATATTTCTCAGGCAATTACTCTAATCTTCCCTGTCCTGAATCACCCGTGTATAACGTTCCTACTTGAAATTACCAAGAGTATATATAGATGTATTCGTTTTTTTAAATTTTTAAAAAATTTGGGCGTGATTTACATCCAATAAAATATACGGGTCCTAAGTGTTCAGTTCAGTGAATTTTTTCCCCCATTATATGCATCCATGAACGCCTCACACCCAAAGAAGATAGAGAATATTTCCATCAGCCCCAGAAAATTTCGTTGTGCTGCTTTCCAATCAATCCTCCCTTCCGTTTTCCCTCTGCCAGCAGCTACTTTCCAATTCTGCCCCCTCTTATTTGTGGAAGTCCTGTAATCGGCATCAGATGGTGTGTATGTCCCCTTTTGTTTCTAGCTGCTTTCATTCGAGATGGTTTTGAGATTCATCCGTGCTGTTGCACGTATAAGTTTCATTTTCTTCTAACAACACAAGTGTATATACATCAGCAACCAAATACAAATTTACTTTTACCTTAAAGGTGAGAAATGGAGGAGTGCTTTTTCAGTTTTATTAATTGAGTTCATGACAACAGCTCATATTTATGGAACAGCAGCCCCTATGCCAAGGGTTTGACCTGCATTATCTTAGTCTTGTTCTGCAGTGATCTGTTTACTAAGTTCTTTGTGGCAGACGTATTTGGTGAAAGACTTGAGATCTGATGAAGGACTTGATGTTTGCCAAGTGAAGCTGTCCAGTGCTGTGAAATTCTGATTGTTTTCCTCAGGACTAACCACTGTTTATGGCAGGGATTGATGAGCTGAAAGTGGAAGGGCATTGGAGAAGAGACATTGGGTAGGAAAAGCACTGTGGTGGTTCACTTCAAATTCCCCTTCCATTGGCTGCAAAGAGACAGCCTTTGTACGTAGGGTTAGTTATGTTGACATTTTCAGAGACGCTTATAACAATGCAGTGCCCTTGTTTGTGTTCAGAATTCTGTCCAGCCTTGAATTTTTGTGTGTAGATTTGTTTTACTTGCTTACATAATACCTACTGTGTTCCAGAGACTCTCCGAATAACTGCTTCACATATGCTAATTCTCATAATTCTGCAAAGTACAGATTTTTTTCTTTAGAATCCCCGTTCTGCACAGGAGGCCACTGAAGCACTTAGAGATCACAGCGCCGGGCCACAGTCACGTAGGCGGGAAGAGTGGAGCTGAGATGGTCATCCAGGCAGGCCGATTTGAGGGCTTTCCCCACCACCTTGGGTGCCACACCCCCCACCCTGTACCTGCCCACATTCCTTACTTCTTCTTGATCCTGGTGATGATGCTGCAGGGGGACCGGGAGGGTGGTGGGGGGAGGAAGGGTCGTGGGAGGAGCGTGTGTCAGCAGGGCTGGTCGGGATTGATCATGTCCAAACAGATGCAGTGTAGTGACTGAAGCTTACTTTTATGACTTGTAGGATTCAAGAAATAGGTCTTGAAATTGCATAGTTTTTTTTTGTTGTTGTTGTTTTGTGCTGGGGAGGGTATTTAGGAAGGAACTATTCATATTTGGAATCTGTGCAGTAATAGAGTGAGCACTTTAAGCCTCAAAAAACTTACCTTGGAGCCAACATTGTGCTTATTTGAGGCCAGTGCATATAGCGGATCGATGCCTCTCTGTGAGTTGTCTGTAGACCCTGGGCGTGGGGGACTCACCAGATTTATTGCAAGGAACGTAGTATGTGTTGTGTTCGTCATTGGCAGTCGAAAGTATTGTATCACCATGTGAGGGGTCCTTGTGCTCAGATGGGACACACCTGTACTAGGTCCTTGACATTTGTGAAGTTAGCATTTGGGGTTTCAGTTATTTTTGAGCACCCAGAAAGTCCGTGACATTTAGTAGTTTGTTAGGAGAATATCAGTTTAATACAGCGGTGGGGCTACGAGAATGAATAGAAATAATGTATGCAGAAATCAGCTGTCAGAAGACTGGAGCATAAATACTAGTCATTTGGCTAGTGAGTGAGTCTAGCAGAGGTTCCTGCATGTCGGTTTCACCTGGGATGCTCAGGAATTTGGGAAGGTCTCAACATGTCCATTACCGTGTCAGGAGGGCACTGGTGTTGCTGTCCGTGTCCGTGCAGGCCTGCGAGGCCTCCTCCCTGGACTTGGGCCTTCCCTGTTCTTTGTTCTTTTGTCCTTTATGGAGAGGTTACCCTTGACTTCTGTTTGGTCTTTAAAGCTGAAGTTCCTTTATAGTATCGACTCCCCTCCCCAGGCTGTAACAAAGGCTGTTAGTGGCAGTCACCTTTCTTAGCTATGGGTTAAACATTCTGGGTAGTATTCTTTTATTGCTGTGTCATAACCCTTGTGTGTCTCCCCTCAACTCAACGGTGAGGTTGGTTTCACTGACACTTTTTCTACCTTTTACTTTATTTCATTTCTTTACATTTTATTATAAAATTGTTTTCATGTTTGTTTTTGAGAGAGGGGGAGAAAGAGAGAAAGCGCACGCAAACAGGGGAGGGGCAGAGAGAGAGGGAGACACAGAATCTGAAGCAGGTTCCAGGCTCTGAGCTGTCAGCACAGAGCCCGACGCAGGGCTCAAACTCTCGGACCATGAGATCATGACCTGAGCTGAAGTTGGATACTTAACCGACTGAGCCACCCCTACTTTTTTTTTTTTTTTTTTTTTAATCTTAAAATACATTATTAAAATTTCCGGGAGAGGCTGAGATGTTTTTACAGCTCAGCCTCCAGAGCCTCACTCAACCCTCGATGCATTAGATCACTTTGCCTCCCACTAACTTGGGGCAGTGGCTGTCGTGAAAAAAATCTTGAATGGGGTTATTGTCACACACTTATTGTTTTTTAAGTTTATTTATTTTTGAGAGAGAGGGAGAGAGTAGGAGCACATGTGTGAGCAGGGGAGGGGCAGACAGAGAGGGAGAGAGATTCTCGAGCAGGCTCTGTGCTGTCAGCCCCGGCCGGGGTGGGGGGGGGGTTGGAGGGGAGTGGTTAGGTCTGCTGTGAGGTCATGGCCTGAGCTGAAATCAAGAGTCTGATGCTTAACCACTGAGGTGCCCCCAACACTTGTTTTTTTTTTTTTTTTTTTTTTTTTAATTTTTTTTTTAAATGTTTTTATTTATTTTTGAGACAGAGAGAGACAGAGCATGAGCAGGGGAGGGGCAGAGAGAGAGGGAGACACAGAATCTGAAGCAGGCTCCAGGCTCTGCGCTGTCAGCACAGAGCCTGACGCGGGGCTCGAACTCATGGACTGTGAGATCATGACCTGAGCCAAAGCCGGACGCTTAACCGACTGAGCCACCCAGGTGCCCCCAACACTTGTTTTTTAAGTTAGACTTCCATTTTTACTGTGCTTTACTGTAATTTGAAAAAATGGGTTATCGTATATTTGTATTTTAGCAAAGATACCGTATTATCCTCTCATTGGTAAAGGTTGCTTTATTTTATTTTATTTTTTTTCAATATATGAAATTTATTGTCAAATTGGTTTCCGTACAACACCCAGTGCTCATCCCAACAGGTGCCCTCAATACCCATCACCCACCCTCCACTCCCTCCCACCCCCCATCAACCCTCAGTTTGTTCTCAGTTTTTAAGAGTCTCTTATGCTTGGTAAAGGTTGCTTTAAATACATAGTTCTTTGGTAAAGGAGTGTTATTCCCATATACTAGTTCCTAAGATATGTTGTCTGTGTTTGGTTTAGTAAGAAGCCTTACAATTCTTTGAATTTCATAAGGAGCCGTTTTCATGGGGCCTGTTGAATGTATACTTACCATGTAAAAGACGCTGAGTTAGATGCTGTGGGGGACACAGAGATGCAGCTCTGTTCTTTTTTTTTTTTTTTTTTTTTTTTTTAGAGTTTACTTATTTTGAGGGAGAGCGCATGCATACACATTGGGAAGGGACACACTGGGGAGAGAGAGAGGGAGAGAGAGAGAGAGAAAATCCCAAGCAGGCTCTGCACTGTCAGTGCAGAGCTGGGCATGGGGCTCGATCTCACGAACTGTAAGAATATGACCTGAGCTGAAATGAAGTGTTGGACGCTTAACTGACAGAGCCACCCAGGTGCCCCTGTTCTTCATTCTTATAAAGCAGTCATCCTTTTAAGACTCTTGAAGGGTGTTAAGCTAACGGTTTGTGCAAACCAAATACAATTGCTGTTGTTAGAGGTTAGGTAAATATTTGAAAAAAAAATGTTCTGTACTGTGTGAAAATCTTAATTTATCGCAGCTCTCATTAACCTTTATTTTTTTAAAATGCTGTTCCTTGTGAAATGTAGGTATTAAAGAGATCAAAGTAATATGACAGCATCATTAATGATGGATGCTTTAGCAGGCTTCAGAGTTGAACAGTAGGAGATTTACAGCCAATACAGAGTGCCTGTGGTAATCGTTAAAGTATGATCTTCAGTTTCGGTATTATTTTACATATCTATGATTTATAATAAATACTGTGAAATTGCAGGTTTTGCCTTTTGCAGTAACATACAAGTCTGTAAATAATGTTACAGCCTTTAACACGCTAGTTTTTGGCTTAGCAGTTCCTGGTAATATTTGGGCATTTTTCTGAGTGCTTACATATATTAACTTCATGCTAAGGATTAAGCATGGTTTTCAAAAATGAATACTAAATCCTTTTGGAAAAACACAGCAGGCTGTCTTCCAGACCCTCGGTTCGGAAAGCCCAGTCCCCACCTCCATCTGTCGTTAAAAACAGAGAAGTATATTTTCAAAAATAAACAGCAAATTCATAATTACGTTTTGCAGAGGAAGTATTTTCTTCACGTATCTGACCCACAAAATACTGTTTCATTCACAAGATGTTTTACAGAGACCTTTTCACGTATGTGAAGTAAATTTTAACATGTTGTTTAACTATTGAACATAGCGGGGATACGGTGCTATGGGCTGAAGGAAATAATTTTAAAAATGAAAAGATTTGGTACTTATTTTTATTTTTTCAATCACCACATGGGGCAAAACATGGATGATCCCACTAGACAATGACCCTGTTTTCCTAGTGAGAAGAGAAACATGTTTGATTAACTGCAATATATAAACTTCAGAATGAAGATGAAATTGTCAAATGAAATTGTCAAATATGCTTATATTTTGTGAATTTATGTACGCATAGTTAAAATTGCATCCAATGAAATCATTTTAAAGTTGTTGCTTTTCCAGGTTTTCCTCTCTAGAATCACTTTTTGACTTGTCTGACACAGTTTTCTAGACTTCACTTCCATTTGATGTGTTTGGAATTCAGCATATTTTGAATCCATCTGTGATGTGGTCTCTGGAAATTTTCTCCCAGGCGCCTGTTCTCATAATTAAAGAACAGTTGGTTTTGTCTTTACTCCTGTAGAAGCGTATATGTTGATCTCTACAGTGTACCCGTTTATTATAATGCTTTTAAAAAAATTAATCTTTGAAAGGCTTGTTACAGTGAAATGCAATACTTGCCAGTGTGAAGTTACATCCCTAGGAGTTAAATCGGGGTTAAATCTCACTGCAGCTGTTTTTACTGGTTCCAGTGACTTCTCTAGGCTTCAGAGACCCTGTTGCTCAGGGTAGTATCTTCTCCAAGTGATGGTCTGTTATTCAAAATAAGGGAATGGAGAGAGTAAGGCTCCTGGTAATAAGGAAGATTTTGCATAGACTTGATTGGAAATATGAAACAGTTCCATATTTTCTGGGGGATAATTTTTTGGGGGGAAAAATAAACTGTGCCTTACATTTGAGCATTTGCTTAGTAGCCAGCAAATCTGTCTCAGGGACAATAGGTAGGTGGTAGTTTAGCCCATTTTTTTCCCTTGGGATCTTGTGACCATTGCATACTGCTTTTCCTCGCTGTGAATTTAGCTCTTTTTACCTGTTTCTTCATTTTTACATTTCTCTGTTTCATATTTTCTTGTTAGAATTTTCCCCCCACTTTAGTCAAATGAAGAATATTTATCACTATTGATGTCTTCAGTGTCATAAATATCTGTAACTCTTATTTAGAGGTGAGAGTGGTGTCCCGATGGCTAAGAGTCTACCACAGTGACCTCCAGTACAGATTGATGTGTTTCTGGAATGAATGTTTCAGTGATTCTTGCTTGCAGATTAAACTTTAATATTTGATATCAGACCTGTGTACTGTTGAAAGATAAAATACCCTCTTAAAAATATTTGCATGGTAATCTAAAGAACAAAAACATTTAGTAGGAGTGGTGGTAGAAATGTTTCCAGGATCAACACTTGAATGCTATGGAAGAGCATTTTTTTTTTTTTTTTTTTTTTTAATGGCTGGCAGGTGGCAGAGTTGAAAAACAGGTTTTTATAATGGAAATGCTAAGAGTGTTAGCTGTAGTGGTGTGAATGGTATTGTCACAATAGATATAATAGATGTGTTGCATTATCTTATCTAATCAGACACTTTTGTTAGAAAAAGCTCTCTTCCCCATTAGTTTCCCCGTGTCTATTGGGAGAATGGTTCTTTTTGAAATAATTTTAGCTACTCAAAAAATTGTTGAGAGGCTAAGGATTTTTTTTTTTTTTTAATCTTCGTCAAATTTTAACAGATTTAATAAGCCTAAGTGTATTTTATTAAAAATACTACTTTAAGCTAGGAAAGTAAGTGTAAGAAACAGCCCAGATGTATTCCGGATTAGAGGATATGACTTTGCCCTTTTAATGAGTATCAGTAATGTTGGCAGTGTTCTGTTATTTTTTTTTTTAATGTTAGTACTCATATTTCACATTTGATTTGTTTTCAGTATCCTTACTCTTAGCAAGGGGCTCAGGAAATCGAATTACATTTTGTATATTTAGTTTCTAATCTCATTCTTATTTTAAAAATCCTTACAATTTCTAAAGGCTTTTGTAAATAGGGACCTGTAGTATCTGTAAGTCTGGGAGGCTAGGAGGGAAATACTATACAGGAATTGGGTTTGATCCGCGTGGGGAAGGTGCTCCATCGACTGCTTAAAGGAAAAGGAAGTCAATTATATGCTAAGAGTATAACCAGTTGGTCTGTTCTGGGTAAATAGTGTCTGAGGGGGTCAGTCAAAATCAAGGTGGATAGTTGCCATTTGGGGACTTTAATCCAATGGGCGGGAAGCACTTTCTGCCCATGTGGGCCGGACATGGAAACACGCTTCCCACCCTGTCCAGGAGAAGCTGGGTGAAGAGTGGGGACGGCGGGGGGGGGGGGGGGGGGGTTGTGGTTGGTGGGAACCGCGGTGCCTTTTCTTCTGTGAAGTGTGTAGAATGGACCTAGTAAGCCCTGCACGTGTCAGGGCAGAAGCTCCGGCCCCTGGGTAGTTAGGCAGTTTGAATGTATTGGCTCAGTGGAACTCTTGAATGATTTAATGTGTGCCAGCTTGCTAGTGCTAGAAGTCCACAGATGACCAAAATGCAGCCCGTTCTTCTGAAAAGCCATCAGTCCAGTGAAGCTCACAGCTACTTAGAACCACTGGACGAGAATACCTTCGTGCGCCTGGTACCCAGTCTACCTGCCTGCATGGATTTGCTTCATGAGCCACACTGTGGTCCCTCCACGGCACCCGATGAGTGGTCCATGCTCCTGAGGCCAGCTCTGTCACTTGTCCACTGATCCCCCCTCACTGCTCCAGGATATTGTTCCTGAAGTTTTCTCCTTTCTCTGTGGATTATCTCCCCTCTTTACTGCGGGATTCCTATCATCAATCATGCTGTGATATATCCTATCTTTTCTTTTTTTTCAGTTTATTTCTTAGAGCACGGGAGCAGGGGAGGTGCAGAGAGAGAGGGAAAGACAATCCCGAGGAGGCTCCACACTGTCAGCGCAGAGCCCGATGCAGGGCTCAAACTCATGAACTGTGAGATCATGACCTGAGCTGAAATTAAGAGTTGTATGCTTAGTTGACCGAGCCACCCAGGCGCCCCATCCTATCTTAAAATGATCTTCTTTGACACCATATTCCACTCCAACTTTTACATTTTTTTTCTTCCTTTTTTGTAGCAGAACTCCTTGTAAGCAGTTGTTTATACCTGCCGCTTCCCCTTCTGTCTCTAATTTACTCCAATCAGGCACCTTTACTAAAATTGCTCTTGCCAAGTTCATCAGTGACTTCTGTATGGCCAAGTGCAATGGTCACTTCTGAGTCCTTGTCTTACAGTCTTTATCTGTTAACATTTGACATAGCTGATCACTCTTTCCTCCTTGAAATACGTTTTTACCAGGCTTTCTGGATACCAGTCCCTCTTGGTTATTAGCTCTTTTACCATTTCCCTGGCTGCTCCTTCAGTCATCCTTGCTGGTTCCTCCAGCAAGGATTAGGGTATCTAAATGTTGGAGCCCCCAAGGCACTTTGTTTTACTTCTCCGCCTGGACTCATTTGGAATTTTGCAGAGCTCCACAGCTTTGAAGTACTCTGTCTGCACACCGTTCCCAAATATACATTTTCCAAATCCAGTCTCTCCTTTGAACCCTGGACTCTCTGCCTACGTATCATCTGAATTTGAATTTTTAATGGGCATGTCTACTCAACATGTCTAAAAGTGCTAATCTCCCCCTCAGATCTGCTCCTCTGTAGGCTTCCTATCTCAGTAGAAGGAATCTGTGTCTCTAGCTTGGGGCAGACTTTGGAATCAAGACTAACTACTCCCGTTTCCATGTCTCACATAGAATCTGTCAGCAAACTCTGCTGGCTCTACCTTTAAGACATATCTTGGGTCCTGTCATTTTTATCACCTGCATTTAATGGGCACCACCTTGGTCTAATTCAGCATCATCTTCTTGCCTACATTATAATAGTTGCCTGATTTATCTTTCTGCTCCCCACCACTGTATCCGTTTTCCACTTAAATTCTTTGAATACCTAACCAGATTATTTCCCTCTTCTCAGATTTCATTCACAGTGCTAGCCAATGGAATTTTCTGCAATGATGGCCATGTTCTGTTTTGTACTAATATGGTAGCTGTGGCCCTACATGGCTGTTAAGCACTTGAAATCCAGTTAGTGCAAGGGGGCAACTGATTTTAAAATTTTATTTAAGTAATACAAATTTTTTTTTCATGTTTGTTTATGGTTGGGAGAGGGAGAGAGAGAGAGACAGAGTGTGAGCGGGGGAGGGGCAGAGAGAGAGGGAGACAGAATCCGAAGCAGGCTCCGGGCTCTGAGCCATCAGCACGAAGCCCGATGCGGGGCTCAAACCCACGAACCATGAGATCGTGACCTGAGCCGAAACTGGACGCTTAACCAACTGAGCCACCCAGGCACCCCCAAATTTTACTTAATTTTAATTAATTTAAATATAAATAGCTACAAGAGTGAAAGCCAGTTTTTATCATGACTTGAGAGGTATTAGGCAACCTGAAGGCCTCACACTTCTCTGACTCCATTTCCTGCTACCACTGTTCCCCTAATCGTCTTGCTGTTCTTTGAACATCCTTTTTTTTTTTTTTTTTTTTTTTTTTTTTTTTTGGGTTTTTTTTTCAACGTTTTTTATTTATTTTTGGGACAGAGAGAGAGACAGAGCATGAACGGGGGAGGGGCAGAGAGAGAGGGAGACACAGAATCGGAAACAGGCTCCAGGCTCCGAGCCATCAGCCCAGAGCCCGATGCGGGGCTCGAACTCACAGACCGCGAGATCGTGACCTGGCTGAAGTCGGAGGCTTAACCGACTGCGCCACCCAGGCGCCCCTGAACATCCTTAAGCATGTGTGAATACTTGCTGTTCCCTCTGCTTGGAATGTTCTTCCTCCAGGTTCCCTCATCTTGGGTCTGTGCACCCCTGTTACCTTACCAGAGAGCTCTTCCCTGACCACCCTGTGTAAAATAGCACCTTCCCTCACTTTCTGTCTTCGGCCTTCTTTACTTCCTTTGAGTGTTGGGCGCCAGCTGACGTTCCTCATCTGTTTCTTCCCCACGAGACCGTCAGCTGCAGGAGAACAGGAGCCTCACGCGGCGATGCTGTTGTCGCCCCGGAGCCTAGAGCAACTGCCAGCCTGCAGTAGGCACTCGGTCAGTGTTTAGTAATGGATAGTGGTTAGAGTCAAGGTGAAACACTTTGGTGTGTGGATGAAGACTTCTTGTAGTTACAGAGGAAACAGTAATCCCATCAAATCCTGAAGCTGATGGGCAAACTACAGAGAGGCGATGAAGTTCGAATTAGGCCTTGACTAGGCCTTGAATAGAAATGCGTCTCACGTTAGTAGAGAGATTGCAGTTACGTGACTTACCTTGTTTTTAGTTGTACCCCGTTTTAAATGATGCTGACGTTTAGAATATGAATTCTGCCGTGTGGTCGGCACTATGTGGGCCCTGTTGATACGAAGAATAATAAGTGAACGAGTTGCCCTCGCTTCCTTCAGGGAACTCTGAGTACCGGATATGATAACGTATAGTGTCTGCTGATGGGAAATAAAGTGGTAAAAAGTTCACGTGCAGCTCTACTTCCTTTAGCGTTGTAAATGGTATGTTTAACTATTCAGTATTGAGGAGATTGCTAGGTAAAAAATGTATCCGTGGAAATGGGTGTTTGCTTCCATCAACCCTGCAATGACCGTTCCTCCTAGTACTTGATTTGCTCCAGGTTTTTGTTGAGAGGGATCAAATTTTTTCCCTCCCACCTCCCTCCTTTTTTTCATTATTTCATTTCTGCAGAAAGCTGAGACCATAAAATGTCATTAATTGTCGGCAAATTTTCAAAAATTACAAATCTGAATTGTTGAGATTTTCATTTGGAAAGAGAAGTGCTAACCAGGCATGTATGATAATTTTGGACTGCTCCTGAAGAGACACTGTATGAGTACTTGATGAGCTTATGCTGTTAAATTCTAGTAGAAATGAACTTGACACTGTGCCTTAGTTGCCTTTTCGTTATGGGTTGTTGTTCATTTAGGTGTTGTGGGTGATACATGAGCTTTACAAAATTACTTTCTTTTCTTCAACCCACGGAGTATGTTCTTCAAAGCCACCTTCCACATCCCTCCCTCACCCGAGAAAATTCGTCTTTCCTCCTTGCCACCTGTGTTACTCTTCCTTCTTTGAGCCCACCTTTGAATTTAGGACTTGTAAAATTATAAACATTTATAAATGTTTGATCTCTATGTCCATGGAACAGCTTTAAAAATCTTCTTTAATCTCCAAGATGAGGCAGTCAAGAAGAAGGCATCTTCGATTACAGAATCTCTTTGAAGTTTTCTTTCTATTTCAGTTTTTCCCTCTAGCGTTTCTACTTTCAGTGGCTCAGAGGTGTTTTGTTTTTTTTTTTTATTTTAAATATTTTCCCCCTTTTGCTTAGGTCTTTTTGGCAGTCATTCAAAAATTCAGAGGCAAAATTAGTAAAATTACACTTAGAGTTTTGTTTATTGTTTTCAAGCTCTGCTTTTCTACTTAAGATAGTTGTTTGGGATGGAAAGAGATCTCCTTTTAAAATATTTTCATCCACTTTACATTTTATTGCTGCTTCTTGTAGGTATAATAGTTCTAAGAATGACCTGTTACGTTCCTTGACTAGAGTAGAAAGCTAAAATTAAGATGTCCTGAGCATAGTTGAGCTACTACCCATTTTTGTTTTAAAGGATTATATATTTAAGTTTTGAAATGAAAAATTGCAAGTCTTAGAATGTGGACTTTTATTTTGTGGTTTTACATGAATCAGAGTCTTGGTTCAGGCAATGATATTAAAAATATCACTACAGAAAGAGGGTTATCTTGTTACTTATTTCATTCAGGTTGTCCTTTGTGAAATTATTGGTGGTCTTTTTGTCTTCCTGAATATCCATTCTGCTATGTTGAGAAATTTGCTTTGCCTTTTGTTATCAGATTCGCATATTACGAATGTTCAGGCTAGATAGCATTAGTCAGAGCCGTTAAATTACATGTATCACAGCATCTTGTGTATTTACGTTGGGCTTTTACTTCAGTGGTGGGTTTGCTGTTTTCTCCTTTATACTTAATATTACACACACACACACATACACATTCATGCTAAATAGAAATAGTTTCAGATTGCCTCCCATTTGATTTTAGATGTAATCGAAACTCTTAGTGAAAGCCAATGAGATTGAAAGGCTTAACTTTGTGAGTAGAGTTTTTGTTTCTTTAATTCTGTAATTAATAATTATTGTTTCTCAAGTTTCCTTTGGTGGGTATTCTCGTGGAACATTCTGGGATCCTGTAATACTCGTTGTTTGATTAGAAAATTATTCATTACCTGCCTCCCAGCTTTTCAGGAGAGCAGGGCCCCCTAATTGACATTGGTGGGATTGAATTTCAGGACAATAATATAACATGAAAAATACTTTTTAAATTATTATATTGGGTAGTTTTTCTGTTATTTCAATGAAACATTAAGAATAAAGTCCACATTTATATTTTTAAGTTTCACAGAGTTATTTGTTGACCGTAGAATTGCATTGCTTTATATTAAGCATTAGAGACGTGTTATGGGAAAGCAGGTAAGAGTGTGTGTGGTGGTACCAGACTGCATAAAGTGCAAGAACCAAGAACCATTTCATTACTTGCCGTGTGACCTTGAGTAGGTTGTTTAACCTCTCTGTACCCAGTTTTCTCGTCTGTAAAGTAGATAATGATACCTATTCTGTATGGCTGTTATGAGTAAGAATAAGAATATTCTTATGAATAAGAAATGAACTTAAATTAAAATATTTAAGATAGAAGTGTTTAGAAGGATATTGGGAAAAAACGATATAATGGTACCAGACTGCTGCCGCCATGATTTCGTTAGTGTTGTTTTGTTCGTATTGGCAGATAAGTCTGTGTTTGAATGCTTGCTTTGCCATTTAATAGTTATGTGACTCTCCCGGATTGCTTTACTTGGAGTCCGATTTTTCATCCTGAAAATGCAGATTGTGTAATGTACCTAATAAAGTCATCATGAGGATTAGAGATGGGGTATGTAAATGACCTGCTATGGGCAGAGTAGGGGTGCCATAACCTTACTCATAATACTTGTAGTTTTTATATTTTTCCCCCTTGAAACCCCTGCCTGAGAACTGTTTTCCTCTTTCCTTGTAATATTTAACTGTGCCTTCCTAAGTGGGTATCTAGAGAGTTTCTAGGAGGAGGAACTCTTTCGGGATTCTAGGGCTTTAGACCTGAGAGAAATAGATGTCTCTTAATTGCAGGCCGTGAGAGAAACATGGTGGGGACCATTAAGGTTCCACCACCGAGTGTTAAAAAAGGATGTGAGTGCTGAGCCAACGTTTTCTTCCTCCTCCGTCTCCTGTCTCCTTCTGTCTGCCCGTTAGTATCTGTTGCGAGTGGTTATGGTGGTGGGGTCACGGTCCACACGCTGTAGTGCCCGTGTAGGAATTGCAGGCCTCTGCTGGAGAGTGTCGGCGCGGGGCTCCCGAGAGCTGCGCCGGCATATGGATGGATTCACAGAGCTTCAGAGGCATCGTCGGGAAGATGAAGTTGAATTTCCTTCAATTCTTATGTTTGTAATGGTCATAGTTACCAAAAGCATCGGCATAATTTGGAATCCGGGGAAGGCTGTGCTGTGGGCCAGCTTTGTAATAAAGTTTGCTGTTGCTAAGGTCACATACTGATTGTCTTTTTGCCAAAAGGCAACATTGTTCCTAAACGGAAACCTCAGCCTAACTGAGCCTAATAATGATTTTGAAGGCTGTATAGTGATGACAGAAAAATAGGTTAAAGCCATTTTTGAAGAGAAAATACATTTGAACTTTTACATTAAGTGTGGCATGTGCTACATGTCTGACCCAACTTGCTAAGGCAAGTCATTAATGATGTGACCTCCTGTCATGAGAATAGATACAGGTTTTAAATTCATAAAGGACAGCCTACTGAGAAATGTCTATTGTGTTCATTAAAATATACATATGAAACTAGAGTCAAATTAAACATTTCAAATAGCCAATTTTATCAACTCTTAATAATTAATTGGCTTTTAGCATTGAGGATAAAGGTAATTAAAATAGACTTACTATATGCTATACAATTTCAGCCTCAGGAAGATGAACAGCGACATTTATTTTTCATATACTTAAACAGTGGCCTTTCTACTCCTGTTCTCTCAGCGTTTGTATATAACAAAAGAACTTACTGAGGTTTTTTGTTGTTGTTGTTGTTATTGTAAAACTATAATTACAAAATATATCCATCCAGTGCTTTTTAGTTTGCCTCAATTTAATTGCAGCCTGTTGGAAAGTTAAAATTCTGTCTTCAGCTTCTGCAGTTCAGTAAAAAAGTATTTTCTGCTGTGGTGGCTTATTGTCACATTATTTTATTTACATTTTTATTAATTTGATCTTGAGAGTGGTTTATAGCCTCACATGGTTTAAAGTACCTAAAATATAAAAAGATTTACAGGCAAAAGTTTTGTTTCTGTCTGGGTACCTTCTTTGCTCAATTCTTAGATCCTCTCCAGGTAAAAACACTAGTTTCTTGTGTATCGGGCCATAGTTTCTAAAAATGCAAACAAATGCAAATCTGTATCTTTATTTTCTCTCCTTTGTTACATTTTAAAAAGTAGAAGTCCAGGAATAATAAATAAGGTCACAGGTAGTAAATGTTAGACCTTAGATAAGAACTTGGAAAGAACAAAGTCACGGTATTTTTGTACCTGGAAATCAGTTCCTTCAGTTATGTATCCCTCCCCTTCCCTGTTACTTCAGGTGGAGTGTACCTGTTTGCTTCGTCTCCAGAAGAGAAAGTTCCTGGAGAAGACCTACCCTTTCTGGAACTGTTTCTGTTTGACCCATCCTATGCAAACTTACTCACTCATGCAAACACTGGGTGCTTTATACAAATATTACCACCTGTACTTTTTATTTGTGTTTCTCAAAGGAGTTTTTGGTAGAATTTGCATAATGACTTGGGTCATTTAGCTTTGTGTATTGTTAAGAGTTCAAATGCCGTGGATAGGAAAGATGATAGCGTGTAGCAGGTACAAAGCTTCTGCGACAGGCAGCGTTCTCAGGATAACTCTGTTTTAGGTATTTAAATCTAATTTGCATATTGGATCGACACCTATGATTATTAAACCTAACTCCATTTACAGTTGATGAAAATTTGCATAAAATTGGTCTTGATAGCTTAAGGTAAAGTGAGCAAATGTTAACTCCCTGTGTGCAAGCCTCCAGTGTCATGGTGAAAAATTAATCTAAGCGCATTTGGTATACTGATAATCTTCTCTAGAAATTAACTGTGCTATCATGTCAGAACGTCAGAAACATGCCTGACAGTTTGCCTTTCCGTACTGGAGATGATGGGTAGCATATTTCGCATCCTCGCAGCTGTGCGGGATCACATTCTCTCTGTATGAATCTCATTCTTGGTAGGCATGGCATTCAGGAGGATCTTGTGTGTGGCTTGTGACTTGTTTTATGATTTTGAAAAAAATTACAGTAGTTTTACTCATTTTGTGTTGGTTCTTGCTTTATTGTAGGCTTTCTTTTCTGGCTTTAACTCGTAACTTCCCAGTTATTTGGTCTTTCCTTTTCTTCTTTTTCTTTTTAACTTGTTTGCAGAAGGTGATTCTTCTTATTAAATACTGTGTGGGTGAATGCATGTATAATGGTTTACTGGGGGCAGTGAATGGGTACAAACCTCCTTTTCAGGTGAAGTTCCTGGCCATTTACAAAAAGGCTGATTACTTCTTAGAACACTGATTGCCTCAGATTTGCAAAAGCAGAGGAAAATCACACCTCTTATTTCACCTTTCTCCATCTATGGTTAAACTTCCTGTAATTATATCGGTAAGGGTGTTAGGCCATTGATTAGGCCTCTGTATCTGAACAGTTTGATTCTGTCAATTTCATTGAAGTCATTCTTCTTTGTTAGGACCTCAGGCTGATACCACTTTCAAGCTGGTGACTGAACAAACATCAGTCCTTAAATAGTATTAATTTCTAGGGGCATCTGGGTGGCTCATTCAGTTAAGCGCCTGGCTTGCTTTCAGCTCAGGTCATGATCTCACAGTTCGTGAGTTTGAGCCCCGCATCAGGCTCCATGCTGATAGTGCAGAGCCTGCTTGGGATCCTCTCTCTCCCTCTCTCTCCGCCCCTCCCCTGTTCACACTGTCTCTCTCTCTCTTAAAATAAATAAATAAATAAACTTAAAAAAATGAAAAAAATACTAATTTCTATTAAATTTTTTCTTTTGGGGCACCTGGGTGGCTCAGTCAGTTGAGTGTCTGACTTCAGCTCAGGTCGTGATCTCACGGTCTGTGAGTTCGAGCCCCGTGTCGGGCTCTGTGCTGACAGCTCAGAGTCTGGAGCCTGCTTTGGATTCTGTGTCTCCCTCTCTCTCAAAACTAAATAAACATTAAAAAACAATTAAAAAATAAAAATTTTCTTTTATAGGAGTAGTCTATGCCTTTTAAAACAAGATTTTAGTAAGATAGTAATTAATACTCAAGATATTTAATTTTACTAATAAAGTTTTGATTGCCTTAAGCAAATCTAATGTTGTACAAAAAAACCTGGATTGAGAGTATATATTTTTAAACGGTACTTATAAATTGTGTCTGGCTAGCGAGCACCCTTAGTGCATTTAAAGTATTAGATTTGTAAAATTCACTTTAGGTACAGTGTTAGATTAGGATGTGTGTTATATAAAGTAAGGCATTCCTCTGTGAAATCTGGCATGTTTTTTCGTTCCCAGATTCTGTGGTGTGCTGAAAAATAAATAGTCACGTCCTTAGTCTGATTGATCCCGGATCCCTTGAGGGAACTGGCAATTTTCCTTGGATGGCATTGCTAAATTTTCAGGTTTCTCTCTGCATTGTTCTCCCTGTGGCCAACACTTTGGTTAGATTACTGAAAAAAATCAGTGTTACTGATAAATGCTTTGTACATAATTCCAAAAGTCTCAGTACCTCTGAGAAAGAGCAGGAACACGTAATTAAATGCAAGTGGTGGCAGCTTGTTTAAATTTGAGTTAATGTAGATTAACCCACTTGGAGCAGCACTGTCAGGGGAGTCCATAAAGATCATAATGATGCTTATTTTTGCTTTTAGGTAAAATAATGTTTGATGATAATAAGGTTTTTTGTTTCTTGATTATTAGGTTTTTTTGGTTTATTTTGGGAGAGAGAGCGTGTGTGTGGGGCAGGGGCAGAGAGAGAGGAAGAGAGAGCATCCCACGCAGGCTCTGGGCTGTGCGTGCAGAGCCTGACGCGGGGCTTGGCTCCACGAACCGTGAGATTGGGACCTGAGCTGGACGCTTAACCGACTGAGCCACTGAGGTGCCCTGAGGATAATAAGTTTTCATGAAGTTTTAACAAGAGATTTTTTTGGAGGGAGAATGGTAGGTGGTGACTAAAGTTTTGCGTTGAATGAGCGGAAGGAAAAAAAATTAAACTGAGAGTTGATTTCTGTGTGTCCTTGGAGAATAAGGGGGGGTCTGTGTTCTCAGAGCTGCTTCTCTGGTGGTGAGCTGGTCGTGGATCGGGGTGAAGATGATGATACAAGCAAAAATCTGGGAGGGCCAAGTACTGGTATACTAATAACGCAAACCGTAAAAATTTTCCGTGCATCGCCCTGTTGAATTGTATTGGAGGGGAAACACTCTTGATGGCGCTTCCCTCGACTGCATCTTGTAGCTACGAAAACTGAGGGCCACGTAGAATGGGGCACCTTCACCTGTGCCAAGTTACTGAACTCATTAGTGGCGGCCTGGAATCCAGATCTTACTTGCTCGGCCTGGCACCTTGTTCTTCACTCTTCTCCTTCCCGGTTTATAGCTCATACAGAATTTTTGCTGGGTTACCAGATGGTTAGGTATGATTGAGACAGGAGGTGGGAAGACCTGATGCAAAAATTTCTTTCACGGTTTTGCTGCAGACCAAGGCTGCTGACCTCCAGTTAACAGTAGTGGCTAATGTGACACTCAGGGCTTGCTGTAGAAGACGCCCTGTGCCAAGAGGTTTACGTGCACCTGACGTGTGATTCTCAGAAGCGATCTATGCGGTGGGGAGCATTGTTTACTATTTCGGGGATGCACAAGCGAAGTTAGGTGAGGTAATGTGCTAAAAATACATACCTACTGAGTGTGGGAGCACAGATTTGAAGTCTCGTATCCCATTCTGCTTCCTCCTGTGTGTCATTTAGCATATAAGGCAGGGCCTTCGAACACATCCAAAGCCCTTTTTAACTCTAACACCCTGGGACCCCTGGATTGTAATTCTTTTTAAAAAAGATTTTCTTTTGAGTTACAATGTGGCGAGTTAGCTAATTGGATTTCACTCTAGAGGGGCAGACTTCTTCACGTGGTAGAGTTCATTCTGGAAGGTCTACCAGCTCTTAGAAAGAATTAAAGTTAGCTTTGCCATTGTTTGGTCCTCAGGATTTCAGGCTTCTCCCCACTGGCCAGTGATTTCTTTCTGTAGAGGTTTTGAGCCATCTTTAACATATAATTGTAGTCCTTTGAGGATGGGTGGCCAAAGGATAAGTTACCCAGTTTACCTTAGCTTGGAAAACTGGAATGCATGCCTCTCTCTTGTGTTTCCATAGTTTCCATAGTCTTTCTCTGGGATCCCTCAGAGATTACTGATAGGTCCAGCAGCTGTCCCTGCTTCTTCTGTCATTACCCTGGGATATCAGTTACCTGGGCTGGATTTAGAACAGTGAGGCACTTAATTCTTCTTACTCATCTTGGCCTCTAATCCCCTTTAACCATATTTATTGTGTTCTTTTCTAATCTGAAGGAAATGGTCACATCCAGTTCCTCAAGGCAAGGAAGAAAAAGTCACTGGTAATCTTTTCTCCGGGGCTCCTTTATTATTTGGGACTATAGCCCTATCATAGTGATTAAATCTCAGAGGGGTGTAGATTTAGGGAGTGGCATCCATCTGTTCCCCACTGTGTTTGGGAACACGGAGGATATTGTGAGCAAAGGTGGTATTCTATGATTCCCCGCCCCCCTCACCTTTTTGGTCTTCTCCCTATTATTTGTCCCTGGCATGTACCGATAAGAGAGTCACAGTGCAGTTCTCAAGGAATTTGGGGCAAATCTATGTCCTCTTCTGCAGATAATGATTTTTCTTTTGAGAAACAGCTCGTGGCTTGTGTTGGGCCTCGTTTGAGACTGAATACCCAGTTGTGAGCTATCAGGTGACCATGTGGCCTGAGCTTCCCCTCATGAATTGGGTGTTGTCTGACCCATTTTGCCATAGAGTGGGAATGAACAGCCTCACTCTGGTACCACGTGGAGACAGTACGTAGGAGGCCAAACTTGGCTGGCCCTGGAACATATAGTTAGGTTATATGAGCAGGTGGTTCAGAAACCTTTGAGGCCAACTTCTGCTTCATTGTTTCCTTCAGACCGTGCCTGTGGCCTCCTGGGAGTTGCTTATGACCAGTTGGGCAAAGAAGAAGAAAACTTGAGGCTGGTTTACAAATGAGTCTGTATGACCTGCTGGTATCGGTCAAAAGCAGATATTGCAGCGCTAAAGCCCCACTCAGGACTGGCCACGAGTGACGGTGATGAAGCGAAATCCAGCTTGTGGGCAGAACTTTGAGCAGTGTGCTGTTTTGCCTCCTATATTTTGAGTAGGAGATGACTAGAGATAAAGATCCATGTTGATTAATGGGCAGTGGCTCATGTTTTGTCTGGATGGTCAGGGACTTGGAAGGAAAAGGATCTGAAGATTGGTGACAAGGAAGTCTGGGAAAGAGGTGTGTGGATGGACCACTGTGAATGTCCATAGACTGTGAAGATTGTGTCCCCCGTGAATGCCCATCAAAGGGTATCTACTGCGGTGGAGACTCTTGCTAATGATGTGGGTGTCAGTCTCTTTCTGTAGTCACATGAGGGCTTACTCAATGGGTTCATGAAAAAGTGGCTGCATTGGCAGGGCTGGAGAGTTCATGGTTCACTAATACGGACTTTCCCTTAACAAGGTTGACCTGGCTAATGCTATTGCCGAGCGCCTAATCTGCCTAACATGGAGTCCCTGATACAGCCCCGTTTTCAAGGGAACCGGCCAGCCATCTGCTGGTTGTTGACTGCATTGGACCTCTTCCATCAGAGAGAGGGCGAGGATGTAGCCTCACCGGGATAGGCACATATTCTACATATGAATTTGGCTTTCTTTACTTGTACCTATAATGCTTCTGCTAGTACTGCCTTCTGTGCCTTCACAGAGTACTTTATCCACTGTCCTGGCATTCTGTATTGCATTGCTTCTACTCAGGGACTGACTTCCACAATAAGGAAAGTGTAGAATGGGCTTATGTCCTTGGAATTTACCGGTCTTGCCATGTACCCCATTATGTGAAAGTGGCTGGCCTGATTGAAAGGTGGAACAGCTTACTCAGTACTTTGTTACAGCACCAGTTGAGAGACAAAATCATGAAAGAATGGGGTCTTGTTTTACAGGGCGCAGGATATGCTTTGAATTATATGGTGCTGTCTCTCTCATAGTGAGAATTCATGGTTCTGGGAATCAGGGGTTAGAAGTGAGTGTTTTTTCTCACTATTCTACTTAATAACCCACTTGCAAAACTTTTGCTGTCTTGTCCTGAGAACACTGGGTTCTGCTGGTTTGGAGATCTTCGTCCTCAAGGGGAGAGTGTTTCCACTAGGGGGAACACAACAGTGGCTGCATTGAATTAGGAGATGAGACTGCCCCTTGGCTCTTTTGGGGTCCTTATGTCACTGAACAAACAGACAAAAAAAAAAGGCTGATTACTCGGTGGAGTGATTGATCCTGATCACCAAAGGGAAATTGGGTTATTGCACAGTGGAGTCAAGGAGACAAAATCTGGAATTCAGGAGGTTTTCTGGAGTACTTTTGAGTACTTCCGTTCCCAGTAGTAAAGGTTAATGGAAAACTACAGCAGCTCAGAAAGAGCGGAATGATTAATGACCCAGATCTTTCAAGAGTAAAGGTTAGGGTCATTTTGCCAGGTGAAGAACCCACTGCAGCTGATTCAGTTTAAACTCTAGTGTATCAGTTTGGGTCTTTTTTTTTTTTTTTTTTTTTTTTTAAATCTTGCAGGTCTGTGCTTAATTTTCTGACCATATGTAATTTAGTTATAATAATTTGTTAATGTATTTATCTTCTAATTCAAGCATCTCTGTTAATTCTGGGTCCATTTTGATTTACTGATTTTTCTCTGCGTTGTGGGATTTTATTTTCCTTGTTTTTTTACGTGCCTGATAATTTCTGAGCGGGTGTTTGACATTGTAAATATTACCTTGTTGGATGCTGAATAGGTTTCTGTTCCTGTGAATATTCTTGATCTTTGTTCTGGGACCCAGTTAAATTCCTTAGAAGCAGCATTTCAAGAGCACCTGCTGGGGGGTCTCTGGAATTGATCATTCTGAGCATGAGCAGAGCCAAGGGTTCTGTCAGGCCAGGGCTGCTACTGAGGCATTACCCTTTGGTACCCTACCCAGCATTCCATGAATTGTGTTTTCCTGTCTGACTGGAGAGAACAGACATTACATATTTCCAGCCCTCAATGAGCACTGGGCACTGTCCTCTCCATTCTTTTGATGTCATTCTTCCCCTAACTTTGGGTAGCTTAATCACAAGTATGCACTGATCAAGACTCAGGTGAGTATTTAAAAAATTTTTTTTTTTAAAGCTTATTTATTTATTTTGAGAGATACAGAGACAGTGCAAGAGGAGGAGCAGACAGAGAGAATCCGTAGCAGGCTCTGTGCTGGCTGATGTGGGGCTTGAAGTCATGAAACTACGAGATCATGACCTGAACCAAAATCAGAGTTGGGGTCTTAACCGACTGAGCCACCCAGGCGCCCCAAGACTCAGCTGAGTATTTCAAGAGTACCCGCTGGAGGTCTTTAGAATTGCCTTGCTATGTAGCTCACTTGTCTCCAGTACTCTGTCCTGCAAACTGTGAACTCTTAACTCTTCTCATTGTGGAGTTCTCTGGACTGTCTCGGTCAGCTGCAACGGAGACTGGAAACTCTTTCAAGGCAGTAAGCTGGGGCAGTTGTAGGGCCCACCTGAGTTGCATCCCCCTTTCAGGAGTTATTGTCCTTCACTGTGTGATGTTCTCTGTCTTAAAAACTGTTGTTTTATATATTGGCACATTTTTTTGGTGGTTTCAGATGGGAGCTTTTAGGATCACGTTTTAGACAACCTACTCGTGTAACGGTGAGCTAAGATTAAACAAAACCATGTTGATTATTTAGGAAGTTGAAAGGGAAGCTTTCATTTCAGCATAATGGGAGCCTGTTTTTAGTAATTTATAACCACTTCTTTATGACACAATATTTCGTTTTTTATTGAAGATTTGTGTCTCTTCAGACTTCTTCCTTGTAAGTTGTAGAGCAGAGAAGAGACAAAGCAGATAAGATTGACCTGATTGCCTCTGCGGGTTTGTGTACACGGAGAAGCTGAATGTGTAGAATTTCAAGAAGGTAGTAGAGAAGTCTGGGAGTAGTTTATCTGAGCACCAAAGAATCGTTTGTAAATAAATGCAGATTGAGAAAAGCAAAGAAGGAAAAGAGAAGCTTTTGAAGCACAATATGCCGAAGTCTTGTCATAAGGATATATTTCTGTGTTTGTCATTTATTGATTTGAGGTCTGCTTACTGTATGTTGGAAAAGTTATCAGGGTGAAGGAGTTGATCCAAAAATGCTACAGCAGAGTTGGATATGCAATGGGAAAGAAAGTAAACTTTCATGAAATCTTTCACAGAATCTGTTTGAATTCTGAGCAAAACTGAAACTGTGTGTCTCACACGGAGGTTTTGAAAGGTGTTTGAGTTTTATGAAGTGAGGTTTCGTTTATTTGGCTTCTGTTTGCCTTACGCTGTGCCCGTGCTTCATGTGTATTATCCTCTCTTGTCCTCCTGACCAATTCTGTGAGGTGTGTGGTGTTAATCTAGTTTAAAGATGAAAGCTTGGAGGTTTATAGGCTTTGGATAGTTTGCTTAGGGTCAGTGCTAAGGAAGTAGATAGGGACCACGCCTGGGACACTGGCTGCTAAGCATCTACTCGATCACTCATCAGTGCCTGGGTTGTGTCTTTGTAGTTGCTTTTTCTGAATTTTTCTTAGGTTATTTCTTTCCTTGAGTTAAAGAGCAGAGACTGAACTGAAAGTAGGTTATCAGTTTCTGTTTCGAAGGAACAGGGAAATAGACTGTTACAGGGAAGTAACAGGGAAGTAGAGACTGACTGGCCTGTCTCACCTTGGTTTTGCATTTTCCCGATTGCTCTAACATCATGTTTGTTGAAGTGCCCGTACACATTGTTGAAATGGCCGTGTTTCTAAATAAAATTGTTACGTATTTTTATTTATCTTTTTAAAAAACAATTTAATGTTTATTTTTGAGAGAGACAGAGAGAGAGAGAGACAGAGTGCGAGAGGGGGAGGGGCAGAGAGAGAGACACACACAGAATCGGAAGCAGGCTCCAGGCTCTAGGCTCTGAGCTGTCAGCGCAGAGCCCGATGTGGATTTCAAACTCATGAACCGTGAGATCGTGACCTGAGCCAAAGTCGGATGTTTAAACTGATTGAGCCATCCAGGCGCCCGTAGTATTGTTACATAATTTTAAATGCATATTTTAATCAGTTAATTATGCCTTCTTGTTAAATGATCCATAGGCTGTTGTAGGTTTTTATCATTGGATGGCACTTGGAACCATAATGTTAGTATTCAAGAAGAAAGATTCAGAGTACCTCTTTCTCTGGTAAAATCATCTGATCTCCAAGCACGGTTTAAATAACACTATAAAAGTAGGGCTCTTAGGAGAGGGGTGGTGGCTACAGGTGTTTGGCCCTTTTTTCTTGGAGTGAGAGTGGTTAGAGGACCCAGAGAACACATTCAGTATCTGGGTGTGTGTGCTGGTGTCTTGCTGTTTGTTTCAGTCCATTGCATTAAGAAGAGTGTTAAGTAACGGTGTGCGGAGACAGCTCTTCCTGGATGGCTCCTGGTGCTTCAGATCTAGGCGTGTTCTGTTGTTCCTGTTGTAAACCAGCATACGCATAGTAGATTCTAAGGTACCGTTTGGACAGATAGAAGTGTCCTGAGGGAAAGGAAGAGAGAAGTTCAAAGCCTGCCATGTAAGTGATCATGACTTCTAGCAGTGTCAAAAGCCTGTGGCCAAAGTTGAGAAAGTTCTTAGACTAATAAAAATAACGTTAATTAATGGTGAGATTGAAATCGGCACATTGTGTACATTTGCTTTCTCTGGTGTACCCCCGTATGTTTTAGGGGGTTGAAAAACCATTTAAGAATTTGAAGGTCTGTTCCTGCTTTTTTAGCACTTTTCAGGTTTGTTCCTGGTTCCAAGTTAGTATCAGTGTGTACAACTGCATCGTGCTATGTTTTTATCTCCCCCAAATAAACAAGTCAACAAAATCCAGTGTGTTCCATCCTTGACAAGAACACTGTTTTGTTGCTGACATATGGTTAGTCATTAGTTGTATTCAGCACTATACTTTCCTCATTTAATGGCACCATCTGTTAAAACTATGACTGATACCAGTAGAGAGAGGAAGCCAATTATTTTTTAGTTTGCGAGCATGGAGTAAATGAGAATGTGCCTGAAGTTGCCTGCAGTCAAGTACTTTACAACTGGTTTAGTCAAACAATTGGAACTAGCGCTACCTTGGGAAACCAGATCTGGAAAGAACATGATAATGCTTGTTTAGCGCCTTTCTCTACTCTTACCAAGGGTAATGTTTTATAAAGAATAAATAACACATAATTAAGTTATTCAAAAAGATTTGCACAATGTGCTTTGTCTTTAATGCTATCAACCTACTGGTGTTTGTGGTTTGTTACTGCAGCTAGCATAATGAGACTTGGAAAAGGTGTTTTTGCAGTGAGGCACACAGCTTTACAAGAATGATTTTTCACAGGCTTTTGGATTTGGGACGATTTTGTACTAATAACATAAACCAAAATTATTAGACATTTATAATTGGTTCTTTTTCATGTCCATGGCCTTGTGTGTGTTATGCAATGATGTTTTGCATTGCATGTGTAGGACTACATTAGAATTACTGGCCTTGCTGGGGTGTGGGTAGTTCTTCACAGCCTCTGTATGTGTGTGTATCTGTGTGTGTGTGTGTATTAGTAGGTGTGTCTGCTGTCATTTTTTGCTATCTCTGCCTGAGCTCTTAAAACACTTATTTTGGAAAAATAGTTTTGACTTGGAAATTATGTGTGGTTGTCCTCTTTACCCACCCTTCCTGCCCAGAACTCATTATAGGACCAATAACTGATACTCAGAGTTTTCCTTCCCTCTCTCTCTCCTTCTTTTTCTATTTCTCTGTTCTGTGAGTAAATCTTATCCACACGATGAAAACAAAAATTAACAAGATACCAAAGGGAAATATGTCAACAAAATTCAACTTTGACTTAGAATCTGTCTTGAATAATTGTGTCAGAAAAGGTTTCTGGTAGTAAATTCTCTGCTCATGCATGACTGAAAATGTTTCCTCTTTGTTGGAATGGGTATAACTTCCTAGGTTGAAATAATTATTGTCCCTCAGATCTTTGAGGCTTTTCTTTTAGAATTCAGTCTAATAGGTATGGAGTCTGATGGCAATCTGTTCTTGTCTTTCTCTGTAGTATCTTTTTTTTTTTTTTTTCGTTTTTAGAAAAACGGGTAGGATCTTAACTTTAGCCTCAGTTTGAAGTAGCAGAAGGGTATTTCCAGGTGTGGATGATTTTTCAGTTACCATGTTTAGCAATCTGGATTTTCATTGAGAAGGTTCATGCCTGACTTCTAGGAAATTTTTTTATTTTGTTCTATATTTCCATACTTTTTATGTTCTCCCTCTCCCTCTCTCCCTCTCTCCCTCTCTCCCTCTCTCCCTCTCTCCCCCTCTCCCCTCTCCCCCTCTCCCCCTCTCCCCCTCTCCCCCTCTCCCCCTCTCCCCCTCTCCCCCTCTCCCCCTCTCCCCCCTCTCCCCCTCTCCCCCTCTCCCCCTCTCCCCCTCTCCCCCTCCCTCTCCCCCCCTCCCCCCTCCCCCTCTCCCCCTCCCTCTCCCTCTTCCTCTCTGGTATCCTGTTATATATGGTAGCCTATATGGTACCATATAGTAGTATGGTACCATAATAATGGTAATATGGTACCATATGGTAGTCCTCTATGTCTTTTAACTTTTCTCTCATATTTTCTGTTTGTCTTTTTGCCTAACTTCCTGGAATGTCCTTGATAATGGTGCATTAAAATATACATAGTAGTGGTTAATTTTAGTGCATATTTAAAGATCAATATGTGCATTAACTGTACTTAAAGAAATATGTATTCAGCACTTCATGCTTTCATGCAGATTATTAATCTTGCTTTTTTATATATACATTTACATAATATTAATTGTGTATACTAGGGTGACCATCTTTTTATTTTATCATCAGTAACTTTCTGGGCTCATCTTTTATGCCTCTCTGGAATTTCCCCACATTTCTCTGCTATAGATTGCCATCTTTTGACTACTTAACTGCCTTTTACTTTTGTTGTCTCCTTTCTGGCAGAGAAAGTGCATTAGTTCACATCAACCCACCCCAGAATAATTTTCTTTCAGTCGTGATGATTTCATCTTCTTACTTCAGTGCAGAGAAAAATTGCTGGCAAACTATTGTGTCTTGGTAATCTGGACTATTAAATATGACGGATAGAGTTGCTAGCTCTTAAGATGTAGAAGGGATTATAATGTCTTCAAGGAGTGCAAATTAGAGATGAAAGATTATTTTAAAGTGATAATATTTGCAGGAGGCTAATTCTTTCATTAGTATATTTTCGATAGGGAGGGCTTTTTCTATGACTCAGGACCCAGCACATCTGTTATGTATTTCAGTTTAAAATTGATGGTGTATGTAACCAAGACTTATGTTTACAGTTACTGTTGTTCTTTTGGATCAGACTAAGAATATTGAAAATTTTTTGAACGGATAATTTATTCACGTGGTACACACTTCTAAAGGAACCAAAGGGTAAACGGTAATAAGACTCCATCCATCTGACCCAGCTACCAGATCTTTCTGGAGAAACCCAGTATTACAATTTGTCTTTCTATGAAGAAGGATATGGATTTATAAGAATAAAGGTGTATATACGATCGCACGCATGCGCACATACGTGTGATTTAGTGATCATTTAATACCATTTCATTAGAAATTTCCTTATTCTTTTTTTAAAAAGTAGTAGGGTATGGATGTAAGATGATTTATTTAGCCAGACCTTTCATTCTGGATGTGGATGTTGTTTCTGTTCTTGTCTTTGGCTGCTGCCCACGTCTGTGCTGCAGGGGTACCCACGTCTGTGCTGCAGGGGTACCCACGTCTCTGTGTGTGTGCACCACTTTACACATGTATAGGTATAACAAGAATAAATACCGGAAGTGTGATCACTGGTTTAAAAGGTGTATAAATTAGTAATTTTGACAGATGTTGCCAAATCTTTTCTGTAGAGATTGTACTAACTTATACTTCCATTACCAATGTCTGAGCTTGCTAGTTTCCCTAGAGCCTTGCCAACATCAAGTATTATCAGACCTTTTTTTTTTTTTTTTAAATCTTTGCTAGTCTGATGAATGAAAAGTGGTATCTCAGTGTCTTTTAATTTGCATTTCTCATAAGAGCTATCTTTATTTCTTTTTTGTGACCCATCCATATCCATTTGTTATTTTTCTGTTGCATGATGCTTACTAATTTGAGGCATTGTCTCTTTGGGAAAGTAGCCCTTTGTGATAGGATTTCCTGATTTGTCTCTCTTGGTTGTATTTGTCATTCATGGTTGCTTTGGCCATGAGGAAAGCAATTATTTTTTATACAGTTGACTTTATGAATGTTTGGTTTTTACTTCAAGGTGATGATCATAATTCTCTGATTATTTCTGCTGTTACTTTACTGGTTTCATTTTTTTATATTTAAATTGTTGAGCTATCGTCAATTTATTTCGCTTTATGTGTGATTTGTGGACCCAACTCTTCCCCTCCCTTCTCAATGACTAACCAGTTCTTCTGATACCATTTATTGAGTCATTTACCTTTTTCCTTTGATTTGAAATGCCACCTTTACCACACAATAAGTTCCTATATTCTCTTTTCATATTTAAAAGTTATGTTTATTATAAAAAGCTCAAAGAGGCACACAGGAATAGGGAATAGGTGAGTGAGCTCCATGTAACTATCAACAGATTGAATAATTAAGATTTATTTCCTTCTCTGTTTTTGCTGAGGAATTTTTTTTTTAATGTTTTTATTCATTTTTGAGAGAGAGACACACACACAGCATGAGCTGGGGAGGGCCAGAGAGAGAGGGAGGCACAGAATCTGAAGCAGGCTCCAGGTTCCGAGCTGTCAGCACAGAGCCCGATGCAGGACTTGAACTCACGACCCATGAGATCATGACCTGAGCTGAAGTTGGATGCTTAACAAACTGAGCCACCGAGGCGCCCCTGCTGAGGAGTTTTAAAACAATCCCAGATACCATGTCATTTGACCCTTATATCACTTTTGTATGCAGCTCTAACATTAAGGACATTTTAAAAGATAAATTAAATATTGGACTTTTTATTCCAAATTCAAGAGAAAAAGCTTTTTGGGGCTGACATTTGGTGTTGCTACATTCTTATTAATTAGTAATCAGTTGCTTCAGAAGGGTGATGCCATAATATTCTTTTAGCTGTTTTAGTGTTGTGTCCTCATAAAGCTTTCCTCCTGCACTTGTCTCTGTGTAACCTGGGTATTGCAAGGTTTTATTCGTGTAGAGGTGTCCAGTTGACTTCACTAGTGGGTCACATAACCAGGAGTCTTGATGGAGGCTTCAGGAATCATAAAATTGCAAACAGTGGTTACACAGAGCCAAATGTAGAGATGGAGGCAGAAGAATGATAGGCAGTTCAGGTATCGCCTAATCTATTTTTTACTGTGTAATAGAAGGCTTCATGCTAGAAATTAATGTCCTGATTAAATTCATGACTGTATTCTTGAGAATCAGGACGTAGGGCATATGTCCTGTCTGTAGAATTGTACCATTACAATTAGTGCTCAATTTCCCATTGTCAGTTTCATGTGAGAAAATACACTTCCGCGGTGCCAAGTGGGCACAAACATTTTACACAACTATACATTTCTGTGTAGTTTATATTTATTAATTAGATTGCATGTATAGTGTATTTCCTTTCAGCTTGATCATCTTAAAGCTGAGCTAGCCTCATAGGGCTTGTTCTTGATAATTCTATTATATCCTCAGATTTGTTCTCCAAAGATAGCTTAAAATGTGGTTCAGATTTTTGTACATCTGTTAAACTCTTTTGAAAATGAGAAATTATTTTAATTAAATAACCTTGGTATTCACTGGGATACACCTTGCAGTGATAGAAAACTAATACGGATTTTAGTTACCATTTGCAGAATTTATAAAACACATTTGACTGGAAATTTCTCATTTTTTGAACAATTCCACAGGTCCCTGATTTTCTCCTGTTTTAGTGTGTTCATATGCCTGTTAAATTCTGTTACTGTCTAGTGAGTCCTGTTGATATTTGACTGGTTAGGTCTTCCTGAGTCCTGCTGTTCCAAAAAATGAGCCGGGGAGGTGGTTTTTTATTTCCTTGATTTTTACTATCTACTCATTTGATTGAATTGCAATAAAGTTTCCATATCCTGCTTTAGCTTTTAAATATCCCCCTAACTTGCCATAGCAACTTCTTTCTAGATGTGTCTCCTGAGACAAGGGAAACTAAAGCAAAAATAAACTATTGGGACCTCATCAAGATAAAAAGCTTTGCACAGAGAAGGAAACAATCAAGAAAACTAAAAGGCAACCTACTGAATTGGAGAAGCTTTTTGCAAATGACATCTGATGAAGGGCTAGTATGTAAAATGTATAAAGAACTTATAAAAGTCAATAACAAACAACAAATAGTCCAATTAAAAATGGGCAGAATACATGAATGGACATTATTCCACAGAAGACATCCAGATGGCCATCAGACACATGAAAAGATGCTCAACGTTCACTCATCATCAGGGAAATACAAATCACCACCACAGTGATACACCACCTCACACCTGTCAGAATGGCTAAAATCAATAGCACAAGAAACAACAGGTGTTGGCAAGGATGCGGAGAAAGGGGAACCGTCGTCTTACACTGGTGGTGAGAATGCAGACTGGTGCAGTCACTCTGGAAAACAGTATGGAGGATCCTCAAAAAGCTAAAAGTAGAACTGTACTGTGATTCAGCAATTGGCACCGGGAGATATTTACCCAAAGGATACAAAGATACTGATTTGAAGGGATACCTGTCCCCGATGTTTATAGCAGCATTATGTATAGTGCCAAATTATGGAAACAGCCCAAGTGTCCATTGATTGATACAATGGATAGAGATCAGGTGTGTGTGTGTGTGTGCATGCACACACACATATTTAGTGGAATATTTCATACACATACTTTTACAATGGAGTATTACTTGGCAATCAAAAAGAATGAAATCTTGCCATTGGCAATAACATGGATGGAGCTAGAGAGTATTATGCTAAGTGAAGTAAGTCAGAGAAAGACAAATACCGTGTGATTTCATTCATCTGTGGAATTTAAGAAACAAGATAAGAGAGCAAAGGGGAAAAAGAGAGGCAAACCATGAAACAGACTCTTAAGTATAGAGAACAAACTGATGGTTACCGGGAGGAAGGTGGGTGGGGGATGGGTGAAGTAGGTAACGGGGAGTAAGGAGTACATGTGATGAGCACCGGGTGATGTGTGGATGTGTTGAATCACTATATTGTACACCTGAAACTAATATAACACTGTATGTTTACTGGAATTGAATTAAAAACTTTTAAAAAAATACCATAAACTGGCTTAAAAAATAAGTATCTCCTTAAATTCTGTGTGTGTTCAACTGACTTGAAAAGGTTGTAGCACAATCTTTTAATGGGTGATTTACTAGAAAGCCAGTCATATTTCTCTTCTTTGACTTGAATAAACTGTTAAAGAATCATCTTTTCTCCTTGTGTTCAAAATAAGCAAATTATCCGTGGCAAGTTTACTCAGTTTTTTCATGTTAGCATTTCTCATTATTATTCTGGTAGGTTTTCAACCTTATTGTTAGTTCATATGTGCTGGCTAAATAGGTAAAACCAAGTTGGGCTGAAAATCTTATTTCCCATATGTAAAAAACCATAGTTTATATTTGAGAAACAAAAAACCCCCTCAATCCACTGGAGGGAGATGATAAAATCTGGAACAGTATTAACCAGGTAGTATGTATTTAACTAGATACCTAAAAGACCTTGTGTTTTTATAAATTTAATTCTTTTATAAATTTAGAACTGTTGAAAATAATTATTTTTCCAGATTGCTTTTTTGTTTTAATTTTATTTTTATTTATCTATTTTTTTAAAGTAGGCTTCATGCCCACTCTCCAACCCAGTGCTGGGCTTGAACTCACAACCCTGGGATCAAGACCTAAGCTGAGATCAAGAGTTGGATGCTTAATCGACTGAGCCACCCAGGTGCCCCTGTTTGTCCACATTCTTAAAGAGAATTATTTACTTCTAAAATATTTTATTTTTAATCTCTGCATCCAGCATGGGGCTTGAATCTATAACCTGGAGATCAAGAGTCGCAGGCCGTACCAACTGAGTGAGCCAGGCTCCCCGCTTGAAGAATTTTTTTTTTTTTTTTTTTTAAAGTTTATTTTGGGGGAGAGAGAATCCCAAGCAGGCCATGCACCATGAGTGCAGAGCCAGATGTAGGGCTCGAACTCACGGAGCTGTGAGATCATGACCTGAGCCAAAACCAAGAGTTGGACGTGTAACTGACCGAATCACCCAGGCACCCCCTCCCTTGAAGAATTTTTAAAGAATTTAAGTGTTTGTACTAATCGTTAAGCTTCTACAGTGTGCTAGTTCTGACCTATAGCAACTTTATGTATATTATGTTTAGTCTTGGTGACAAATCCACAGATACTATCCCCACATCATAGATGAGGAATGTGAAGTTCCAGAGGTTAAGTGCCTGACTACTGTCCCATTGCTAGTATGTGATGGAGTGAAGATTTGAGGCTACATTTCTGAATACGAAGTCTTCCCCTGCACCCCCCTCCCCAACCCTGCCACCAAATGTTCACGGATACTGTATTTCCTAAGGTCTTACTCGTATGTTTGAAATTGTATTTTTCTAAAATAAAAATCGGGTTCTATCAATGAGATGTTTGCAGATTTTCTTATTTTCCTTTTCCTCCTCATAGTATTGCTTTTGGATTTTGGATGGCTATTCTGGGCAAAGGGAGTGAAGAACAGGATTGGGTTGACTATCAAAATATTTTGTTTTCCTTTGCATTTGTTTACCGTGCTTCCAGGTGACTTTTTTCAGAAGTTTATAGATTAAGTCTGGCCTCTTCCCACATTAGAACACTTGTGTTTTTCTTTGCTAATTTTATTTCTTTTGTTTTAGTTCATTGCGGTTTGAAAAACAGGTTTGTGCTTCTGTATTATTCTTTCACCTTGGTCAACACGTTTTGCCCCCAGAGTTCATGTCTACTCTCCCTTACTGCCTCCTCAAGTTTACTATTTACATTTAAGCACAGTTGTAATACAGAATCGTTGTCTTAGCTTTTATCTAGTACAACTTTCATTTTATAAAGAAACTTTTAGTTACCGTTTGCATTAGAAACTGATATACTGATACATATGTGTAGTTTTTTTTACTATTATGAAACCAGGAAACACTTGGACTTGCTAGGCTTTTTTCAATAAAAATGTTTTTGTGCTTAAGGATATTTGAGGGGACCAGTTATATTGGTTTTGTATGGAATTTTGGGGGAAGAAAAGTATATTAAAAGGTTTTTTTTTGGAGGGGGTAGGTAGTGAGGCAATGAAATATAAACCTGTATATTTCCATGGTATATAAACTGTTGTAGTCAAGTTTTCCTTGCAGAAAGCCCATTCGCTTTTTAGTAACAGAGTTTAAAGTTATAGTGAAATCTATACCCTTATTTAATAATTTCTGAAAAATCTTAAGATAATCAATACATAAGCCGACTACATAAACTAGTAAGTTTATGCTGTGATCCATTTGGAATATGGGGAATGGGATATCATATAACATAGCTTGCCAGCTTAGACTTACTTTATGCCCTTAACATTATTCAGTGTATTAATAGTTTTAAAATGGGATCCTTTACAATACACTTTACCAAACGCAGGGGGAAAGGGAAATTGCTATGTTGTGTTCAAATCTTGTTGAAAGAAAATCTGTTGCTGTAGTTCATAGAAGAAGTAGTGTACCACATCAAAAATTGTTCATTCCGTGCGAGATGCTTGCTATTTATGTTTCACAAAGTAAAATCAAGGGGGAGGTTAGTTTTTTAATGGATGGGTTTTGTTGGTTGCTTAGCCGTGGTGACTAGCATAAAGAAAAATAGTGCTATGTAACAGACCCTTATTTTATTACTGAAATGTTTTGATGTGCTTTTAAATATATTTGACAGCAGTGGTGATGAAGGTGGCAGAGTTTGTTTGCAAATATCTTCTGCTATTATGAAAGTTGCCTTTTAGTTTTGTTGATGGTTTCCTTCACTGTGCAGAATCTTTTTATCTTGACGAGGTCCCAATAGTTTATTTTTGCTTTTGTTCCCCTCGTCTCAGGAGGCATATCTATCTAGTAAGAGGTTGCTATGGCTGATGTCAAAGAGGTTACTGTCCGTGTTCGCTGTATCTGATAAGGGGTTAATATCCAACATATATAAGGAACTTAAAAAAAAACTGAACATGCAAAAAACAAATAATCCAGTTAAAAAATGGGCAGAAGACATGAACAGACATTTCTCCAAAGAAGACATCCAGATGGCCAACAGACACATGAAAAGATGTTCAACATCACTCATTATCAGGGAAATACAAATCAAAGCACAATGAGATATCACCTCACACCAGTCAGCATGGTGAAACTTAACAACACAGGAGACAACAAGCGTTGGTGAGGATGCGGAGAAAAGGGCAACCCTTTTACACTGGTGGGAATGCAAACTGGTGCACTCTGGAAAACAGTGTGGTAGTTTCTCAAAAACTTAAAAATAGAACTCCCCTATAATCCAGCAATTGTTCTAAGCATTTACCCAGAGGATACAAAAATACTGATTTGAAGGGATACATGTACCCTGTTGTTTATAGGAGCATTATCAATAATAGCTGAATTATGCAAAGAGCCCAAATGTCCACTGACTGATGAATGGATAAAGAAGATGTGTACACCCCCCCCCCCCAAACACAAAGGAATATTACTCAGCCATAAAAAAAAAAGAATGAGATCTTGTCATTGGCAGTGATGTGGAAGGAACTAGAGAGTATTGTACGCGAAATGAGTCAGAGAAAGACAGGCACCGTATGATCTCACTTGTCTGTGGAATTTAAGAAGACAGATGAACGTAGGGGGTTAAAAAGAAAAAAAGAGGCAAACCAGGAAATAGACTTTTAACTATAGCAAACTGAGGGTTCCTGGAAGGGAGGTAGGCGGAGGGATGGCCTAAATAGGTGGTGGGTATTCAGGAGGTACTTGGGAGGAGCACTGGGTGTTCTGTGTGGGTGATGAATCACTAAGGTCTACACCTGAACTAATATTATGCTGTATGTTGACGACCTGGAATTTAAATAAAAACTTGAAAGAAGAAGGTTGCAGCGTCTGGAGCTAGATTGCTAAAGCCAAATTCCTGTTTTACCATTTGGTAATGTGTGACCTTGGTCAAGTTATGTAAACTCCGGTTCCTTATCTGTAAGGTGGGGATAACCTGTCTCATGGAATTGTAAGGATTGAATGAATTTATGCATAAAAAGTTCTTGCAGGCTGGCACAAAGGAACATGCTTAATACGTGGTAGTTACGATTGTGTATGTATATTTAAGGAATATTGGCTTATTGTGCTTTTTTTGGGCAACTGGAGAACCTTTTACACGCTGCTTATTGTGGAATTCTTTTCTTGAGACGAGATCTCTGTAGTTTGGGAGACTTCACTACCTCATTCAAGGGGTCTGTTTCCAGTTTACGAGTAGGTATCTGGTACCACTTCAGGGGTGACCGCTGAGATGAGGAGCTGGTGGTCCGCTCTCGGCAGAGACCATGCTGCAGGCGTGTGTAGAGCTGAGGTCCACGGAGGCACTCCTGCCATCCCACACAGCCCTTTACTCCCCATCAGAGAACTCATTAGAAAAACTCCACAGGTTTTCGCTGGTCCCTTTTTGCCCAGACCCTCCTTCCTGAAGATGCAGCTCGTTATCTTCTGACCCAGAGGCTGGCTAGGCACATACGAGGGTGTCCAGTTACTTGCCTCTCCATCCTGTGTATACAGTTCAGAAGACCTGCCTTTGATGGGGTTGGATCCCTGCTTCCCTTCACCACCTTGCTGCCACCCTGAGACTCCCACAGACTCCTGAAACTGGGCTGCGATCTCACAGATTAGATCCGAGGGCTAGAATTAATTTTAAAACATCCATTTCCACCAGTGAAGGAAGTACTGGGGAGGAGAGTGAGACACACAAATTTGAGAAGTATTTCAAATTGTAAGATTACGTAGTACTAAAATTTTTTACATAAGCTTTTGTATTTCATTCTCTATAGCACCACGTTTCTTCAGAGTATATGGAAGCCAATTTTTGGTTTGTTTAATTGAATTTATTATATTCACATCAACAAATGGTATTAGGGTAGGGTAGGTAGAGAATAAAAACTCTCATTCTTTATAATTATGATTTTGTTAAAGCCGAATTTTGTCTTTACGCTTCTATGCTTTTTGGCCTAGGTCTGTAATTATGGTTTATAAGATATTCTCACTTCCTCTCTTCCTCTGTTTTCTGAGTAGTGACATGACTTCTCAGAATACTTAACATACTTAATACAAAAAGACAGTATTTGTTTTTGCTCTGGTTGCAAAAAGATACAACTGAAGGATTCTGGATAAAGATAGTACAGATCGTTAAATCCTAGGAAAAATGATTCTGTTTCACTTGAAGAAGGTATAAACTTTTTGTAAGAGTAAACCATAGATGAGACTAGGATCTTTTTTGTGTAATTGTAATCTAGAGATAGTTACATATTCTGTGCTATTTCAGCAAACTTGAATATATTGTGAAACTCTTAAATTACTTACCTGGGTTCTCTTATCTATCAAATATAAAAATGGCTGTGAGAGGAAAATTTACTGGTAAATGAAGTTAAAGTGTTCAGTGTGGATGCATCTGTCTTACCTTTTCTGCGTTGGTTACTTGGACAAGAATTCCAGGGGTATGTGCATTAGGCTAGTACGTTTCCTTTCCACAGTCCTCACCAGGGAAATATGTGAAATTCACTAAATCAGTTGAAAAGTTTTGAATGTCTTTGTGGCTTATGACAAATTCCTAAAAACTAGGGCTTTCTGAGTTCCAGTTGTATAGGTAGTGTATAAAAAATCAATATATTGCTATAAGGTACAGTTTAATAAGCTTTTAGACATATTTGGTTCACACGTGTTTCTGTGTATTTTAACCCTCTTAAGTGATTTGTAATCTTTAGATCTATTTTCCCTATGGGGTTAGGTAGAAGTAAGGTCTTTAGAGTCAATGAATTGCTTCTGGGTAAAGCTCAGCAAAAACAGATTTTGCTGTAATGAAGATTTTGAAATACCTTCTTAGAAGGAGATGTGGACTGTTAACGTTAAAATTAAGTCGGATTCTATAGAATTGTAATTGGGAGACTCTATACGCCTTTGACCAATTTAAGCTTATCAGCCTTTCTTCTTGGTTTATCCTTAAAACGGTAGCCCTGTCTCTGAGGCCTGCCTTAATTGTGTTCCCCTACCCCCAACCATTAAAGTCAGATTTAGGCTTGATGTTTTCTTTGCTGTCCTTCTTTTGGTTGGGGGGGCTTGAGGATGTGGTTTGAGTATGCTTTATTTCCCGTACTTCTTTTATTTTGTAATTATTTAACTTTTAAATCCACTGTTATTACTCCATACCCCCCACCCTTCTTCAACTCACTGAGTTAGCATGGGCTCATTCAGAAGCCTCTTTCCTGCATTACTTCTCCCCCTTCCCTCCAACCCCCCGCCATTATATACCAAATTGAACCTCATTGCCTCTTACCTGTTGTTAGGAGACAGCACTTCCTGTCAGTTGCATTTGGCAAATAAGTTTCTTGCTAGAAAGTCAGCTGGATGGCATGATGCATAGTAGACACTTTAAAATACATGTCGAATGAGAGAAAGGAACTGAGGTCTTGAGAGGTTAAGTGAAATAATACACGGGAGCATTATAACGGATACTATCAAATTGGTACTCAATATGAAAGTACTCTGAGAGGCTCCAGAAATATTAGGTACAACAGTATTAGAAATATTAATATTCATGTAATAGTAAATCACTTTTTCTATTTTAAAAATGTATTATGAAATAACATACCCTATATTAGTTAGGGATAGTATTTATTATAAAAAATATTTTTTTTGAGAGAGAGCGAGAGAGAGAGAGAGAGATGGAGCACGAATGGGGCAGGGGCAGAGAGAGAGAGAGAGACAGACAGACAGACAGACACAGAATCTGAAGCAGGCTCCAGGCTCTGAGCTGTCAGCACAGAGCTTGATGCGGGGCTCAAACTCACGAGCTGTGAGATCATGACCTGAGCTGAAGTCGGATGCTTAACAAACTGGGCCATCCAGGCGTCCCTGGGATGCTTTTTATTGTTGAAGTGTAATTGGCACACGTTGTTACATTAGTTTCAGGTGTTCAGCATAGTGACTTGACTTCTCTCTCCCTTATGCTGTGCTCACCACAAGTGTAGCTACCATCTGTCACCATGTAACACCACTACAAGATCATTGACCTGTGGTATGTATCTTTGCTGTACCTTTTATTCCTGTGACTTACTCATTCCATGATTGGAAGCCTGAACCTTCTGTTTTCCTTCACCCATTTTCCCTACCCTCTCACTCTCTTTCCCTCCAGCAACCATCAGTTTGTTCTGAATATTTATAGGTCTGTTTCTGCTTTTTGTTTGTTTTGTTTTTCAGATTCCACCTATGAATGAAATCATGCAGTGTGTTTGTCTTTCTGTTTCTGACTTATTTCACTTAGCATAATACCCTCTAGGTGTGTGTATATAAATGTATGTATACACACACACACACACACACACACACAGATATGTACACACATACATAGTTAACTCTTTGGTTTTTTGAATTCCACATATAAGTGAAATCATGTAATATTTGTCTTTCTCTTTCTGACTTATTTCACTTAGCCTAACACCCTGTAAGTCCACCCCCCCCCCATCTTTATCCGTTCATCTATTGGTGACATTTGGGCGGCTTCTATTGTTGGGCTGTTTGTACATAATGCTGCAGTAAACATAGGGGTGCATGTATCCTTTTGAATTAGTATTTTCTAGGGATGCATTTTATTGTATGTAACAGAGGCTTAAACTCATGAGGGTTTATTTTTCTCATGAAAAAAGAAATTTGGAGGTCGGTGTCTGTTGACATTGGTTTAGCAGCTCAGCAGTGTCAGGGCTGTTGTTTGGTCATTTTCTTGGCCTTCCCTTCATGGCTGCGAGGTGCTGGGGTTATTACCTTTGTGTTTGAGGCACCGTGAAGGGGCATCTCTCTTCATTTTACATTTAAGGAGACCAGAAGCCTTAGAACATCACTTCATTTTTCCGGGAAGCCGAAAGCCTTTCTTGAAGCCTTGCAGGCCAGCCAACGTCCCCTTAGGTGTTAAGGACCAGCTGTTTCACATGGCCACCCCTCACTAGAAGAAAGGCTGTGAAAAGGAGATTTAGCTTTTCCAGCCTCTTAGTAGAGATGGGGGAAGGGAGAAGGAGTTTGCAGATAGGGGTTGGGTTCGCTAACGAACAATACCTACAAAAGCGACCACTCTGGCCAGTCAGAATCCAAACAGATCCTTTTTCTTGTGAAAACATTTTAGGGAGTTACAGTCACCAGCTTTCCAAGGCAGTCGGTACCTGTTCTTATCCACGCCTGCATCTCCCTCTGCGTCCACGGTGTCTGCTTGATGTACAGCTTTCTCCGTTAGGTTTGGTCACAGCTCGTTCTCTGGTGACCCTGAAGCTAATCGAGAAAATCTGTGCTCCCGGTATATCCAGTAAAGTACTGCGGATAAAGGAACAGGATAACTGTGAAGAATCCTCCCACTTAGAAAACGGGAGAATTAGAAACAACTGGCATCTGGTATACAAGCACACGATACAGTGGAGGATGTGAATGTTGAAGGTTTCCTGTTAATGGCAGTAGATTAAATTCCTAGTTGGCCAGTCTGTTGTTTACATTCCCTGGAAGGATCTCCCCCTAGTCACGATTTGTTGACTACCATAGGTCTATAAGAAGTCTTGAAATCGGGTAGACCAGTTCCTTCCACTTGATTTTTCCTTTTAGCTATTTTAGGGAGTTTTCCATTCCATATAGATTTCGGAATAAGTTTGCCTGTGTGTGCCAGAAACCTTCCTGGAATTTTGGTAGGAATTGTGTTAAAACTTACAGAGCAGTTTGGGGAGAATTCACATCTATACTCTGTTGAGTCTTCAATCCAAGAACATGGTGAGTTTCTCCAGTGAAGGTCTTCTGTCCGTTCTGTCAACAAAATTTTGTAATTTTCAGCCTACAGATCCAGCACATATTTTCTTAGATTTATACCAAAGTGTCTCATTTTCTTTGGAGCCATTGTAAGTGGTATTGCTTTTTTGATTTTGATTTCACTGGTTGGTTGTGAGTATATACAGATGTGGCTGATTTTTGTTTGTTGATCTAGTCTGCAACTGTGCAGAATTCACTTATTACTTCTGGGTTTTTTTTTGCAAATACCTTGGGATTTTCTACATAGATAATCATATTATCTGCAGGAAAGAGACAGTTTTCTTTCTTTCTTTCTTTTCTTTTCTTTTCTTTTCTTTTCTTTTCTTTCTTTCTTATTGGTATGCATTTTGTTTCCTTTTCTTGCTTTACCATGCTGTCTATACCTTCTTGTATTACGTTGAATATGAGGTGAGATTAGACATCTTTGCATGGTCCCTGATCTTAGGGGCCAAGAATTAAGTCTTTCACTGTTAGGTATGATGTTGGCTATAGGATTTTTGGTAGATGTCCTTTTTTGTGTTTGAGGAAAATACCATTTTCCCCTACTTGATGAGTGTTTTTAGCATTGAATAGGTGTTGAATGTGTTATGGATATTTAAAAATATTATGAAGGAAACTGGGTTTTTCTTTTTTAATTGGAAATAGGGTAGCATGTGAATAGTAAAATGTTAAAGCCTGAATGTTATCTAATATATATAGTACTAAAGGCATCAAATATTACTGGCTGTGAATCAACTTCACTTATTTCTCACTTATAGGGAAAGATTTATAAAAATCATTATATGTGAATATTCTTTGTTTCTCTTTGACTTTTAAAATAAATATTCCCTTCAGCACTAAAAAAACCACACGTTGTCAATGTCTTTATTGGTCCTGCCACTGACATTGTTTCCTGTCAAGGGAAAAATACCTCCATTGGATAGAGAGTCCTATTCCTTATTTTATAGTGCTTTCCATTCTTTTGCAATTTTTTTTTGTGTGTGGCAGCTATATATTCTTATATTGCCAAGCAGCCTGCCTATCCGATCACCTTGTTTCAAAAGTAAAACAAAACAGACAAAAAAACAAAAAAGAAAAAACAATGTTTACAGTAAAGTTGCAGAAAGAGCATTACTGAAAATCTCTTTTTCAAAACCATTTGCGAAGAAGCTGTTCAGTCACTGCCTCATCACCCCCAGATTCTTTTTTTTTTTAATTTTTTTTTTAATGTTTACTTATTTATTTTGAGAGAGAGAGTGCACAAGCTGGGGAGGGACAGAGGGAAGGAGACAGATCCCAACCAGGCTTCACACCATCAGCACAGAGCCCGACGTGGGGCTTGAACCTACAAACCATGAGATCGTGACCTGAGCTGAGATCAAGAGTCAGAGATACCCAGCTGACTGAGCTACCCAGGCGCCCCACCCCCAAATTCTTTAGTGTCTGTTTTCTGCAGAGTTATTCTTTTACAAAACCACAACATGACCATCAAGAAGGGGAACCAACACTTGGGCGTCGCTGCCACCTAATTGTCAGACCTTGTTCACGTCGTTCACTTGAGTGCCCCTTACAGCAAGGGGACCCACTGTGTGATTATGTTTTGCATTGAGTTGTCATGTCTCTGTAAGACTCCTTTAATTTGGACCAGTTTTTGTCTCTTTCCTTGCCTTTTCATCTTTGACGTTTTTGAGGAGTACTGCCAGTGATTTGAGTGATTGTCCCTTGATTTGTGTTTGTCTGGTGTTTCTCACGAGCAGGTTCAAGTTTTGCATCTTTGTCAGGAATATCTTCTGGAAGCGATGCTGTCTCCCTCTCTGTGCATTCTGCCCTGTGGCACTTGACTTTGATTTGTCCCATTATCGTTGATGTTAATTAACTTTGATCAATATGTTAAGGTGATGCCTGCTGAGTTTCTATGCTGTGAAGTTACTTTTCACCCTTACTGTGTATTTTGTGAGATGGTGTTTTAGGAGTATGTAAATTCCCTGTTCGTCATGAGACCTTTGACCTCCCCGGGACTCTTATACTCTTGCACCTCGCTGCGTTTTTACAGGGATGCCTGCTTTTCCCTCCTGGATTCCGGCACATTCTGGGCACGCTCCTCTACAGCTGCACGGGGCCATCCTCCTGCACGTGTACCCACAGCCCTCACCCTGTCTATGCTCTGACAACAGGCGCTGCCCCATGTGCATGCCCTCGTCACTTCCTTTGGGTTTGACACCCCATGCCAGGCTGCCCTTTGGTGCACATGCCCATCTCATTGTAGGGTAGCCCCGACAGCCCAGGCAGGGCCATCCCCTGTGGACCTGCCTGTCTCGCTGTTCTCAGGCTCTGAGGCCCTGGGCTGGGCTGCCTGCCTCGCTGAAGCTCGCCCTCTGCTCGGACTGTGACACCTCATGTCAGACCACTCTCCTTTCTCACCATCCCCACCCTCTTCATTTCTTGGGCACTGATGCCCCACGCCTTCCTCATCCTGCTTGTGCCCTGACGCCCTCTTCCCTGTGGAGGGGCTCTGGTATTCCTCCTTAGACCACCCCTTGCCTTCCCCTAGTACCACTGCCTGCCTGGTTCAGCCCCGCCTAATGGCTTTGTGGTGAATTGGTTGTAGAGAAGGGTAGGGAGGGTAAGGGGAGCTGTTTTCTTGGTAGTTCTATTCTTTTAGTTGTTTAAAAAATTTTTTTTTCTTTTTAATTTTTTTTTTTTTAACGTTTATTTTTGAGACAGAGACAGACTATGAATGGGGGAGGGTCAGAGAGAGAGGGAGACACAGAGTCTGAAACTGGCTCCAGGCTCTGAGCGGTCAGCACAGAGCCTGACACGGGGCTCGGACTCATGGACCGCGACATCATGACCTGCGTAGAGTTCGGACGCTTAACTGACTGAGCCACCCAGGCGCCCCTTAAATTTTTTTAATATTTATTTTTGAGAGAGAGAGAGAGCCTGTGTGTGTGAGCAAGCAGGGGAAGGGCAGAGAGACAGGGAGACACAGAATCCGAAACAGGCTCCAGGCTCTGAGCTGTCAGCACAGAGCCCTGTGTGGGGCTCGAACCCACGAACTGTGAGACCTGAGCGGAAGTCGGATGCTTTAACCGACTGAGCCACCCAGGTGTCCCTCTTCGTAGTTATATTCTTAATCAGCCCTGTTTGCTTTCTCACCCCTCCTTTCTACTTTGTAGCTCTTTTCACAAGGAGTGGCGATCATTTGTAACATTCTAAGTGTAAAATTCATTTTTCTTAGGGAAAACTTGGTGAGTATAATGCATGAATAGAAATGCGTGTGCAGAGTTTAGTTGTTTTAGGCATCGTGAAGGAAATCATCCTTGTGCACGGGAGTGGAGACAGCCCACATCAGAGCACCTGTCCTCAGACCCGAAGTCGGTAGTGCACGTTCAGAGTGTTTCAGCCCAGCCTTTAGAGCCAAAGATCCACCCTGGCCCTACCTCCTGGTTTCCCGCTTATGACGCCTTTCTGCAAGTCACGACATTTTTCTATGTCTGTTTCCTCATCCCTAAGATGGAGATCATAAATAACTTACCTCATGCGACTGTTGGGGAGCTCAGATGAGATAATGTGTTTAAAAATGCTTTGCAAGTGGTAAAATGCTATGCAAATGTGGTTATTTAGTTCTAATTTATTGCCTAGTCAAATTGAAATCTGTAGGAAATTAAGTCAAGCATTTTAATCGCACTTGTAACTTCTAGGCAAATTCCCTCTGATTCATAAGGCGGAGCGGAGGTCAGCATAGTGTTTGTTCTGTGCTGCTGCTTTCGGTCCATTGTTCTGTCGCCATTACTCAATCAGGCAAACACACCTCTTTTGAAGTCCTGCCCACTCACTGTGCCCGTGTGACGTATTTCCGTCTTCTTGATGGTTTTCACCCCTGCCGTGCACCCGTCTTCCTCACCCCATTGCCTGCTGTCTGTCATCCTTGGTGACATCATCATCGTTGACCTCCCAGGAGTTCGTTCGTGCACTTACCGTCACTCGTGCCACGGCTGTGCATGGCGTGTATCTCCAGATAGGCGTCTTCAAGTGAACATGTCTTGTATCTCCAGATAGGCGTCTTCAAGTGAACATGCCCAAGCTACACCCTCCTTCTCTGACCTGCATCTGTGCTACGGGGGTCACTATTTCTGTCCCCTGTCTAGGTCAGAAATCTTGAACTCTTCCCCCTGTCATTTCCCATGTCTAGGCAGCTACTAGCTGTTTTATTTTTACAAAAATCTCTTTCCTAATCGAGCCTTTGTTTTCCCATAATTAATTACCAGTCTACCTTTGGCCCTTATTACCTAATCCCTGATCCTTTGAAACAACCTCCTTCAAGGCCAGCATTAGAACCTTAGCTTGTCAGGTCCAAGCCTGGGCCACTGCCGAGTAATTGGATGAAGACTTTCGGGGTCTGAGCCAATTCTCCGAGGAGCCAGTCCTCAGATGAGGTAGTCAGATGATAGAGAACATGGCTCTAGAGCCCCATAAGAACCTTCAGATGGTAGAGATCAGGCTTGAGGAAGAAGATCTGCCTTCTCAGGCCCAGGGTTGTGTGAAAGCCTCTGGAATCCAGGAAGACCTGATCTCTGGGACAGACTTCCATTATCTAAATAGCTGCTGTTAACATTTTGGTACATTTCCTTCTAATCTATTTTTATTTATTTATTTAAAAAAAAATTTTTTAACGTTTTATTTGTTTTTGAGACAGAGACAGAGCATGAACGGGGGAGGGGCAGAGAGAGAGGGAGACACAGAATCGGAAGCAGGCTCCAGGCTCTGAGCCGTCAGCCCAGAGCCTGACGCGGGGCTCGAACTCAAGGACTGTGAGATCGTGACCTGAGCTGAAGTCGGACGCTTAACCGACTGAGCCACCCAGGCGCCCCCCTTCTAATCTATTTTTAATGCATAGGGTTTTTTTTTCTTTTACTCTTCCCATAGTTATTACTATATGCATAAATAGCATAGTACCTATTAAGTGAAAGTAAACATTTTCCATGCTATTTTTGTAAGTGTAATTTTTTAATGGGTATATAGCATCCCGTAAGATTGTGTGGTCTTTGTTCCTTTTAGAACAATAAGCTCCCCAGGGAGAATACTGGATTCTCTATCAGAGCTTGACAGCAATGTCTCCTGAAAGTATTTTTCTAGTGTTAACTTTTGATTGCTGACATGAACTAGTCTGTTTGCCTCTCATTTGGTATTGATGCTTGCTCATTAACAGGGCTTTCTGTGTCCTTGATTTTTGCTTTTCCTTCCTCCCTCCCTCCCTTCCTCCCTCCCTTCCTCCCTCCTTCCCTCCCTCCCTTCCTCCCTCCCTCCCTCCCTCCCTCCCTCCCTCCCTCCCTTCCTCCCTTCCTTCCTCCTTCCCTCCCTTCCTCCCTTCCTCCCATCCATCCATCCATCCATCCATCTGCCCATCTACCCATCTACCCACCTACCCACCCACAGAACATATTCTCTTCTAAGTCCTAAGTCGCAAGTTTGGCTCTGGGGATTTAGAATGGATAGTCCATTGAGGGTCTTATCCTGGGGGAGACATATGTATGAATCTTAGCTAGGATGTGCCATAGCTAGTCTGGGCACAGAGGAAGCAATGCCTTACTCTTTCTGAAGAGGGTAAGGAGGGCCTTTTAGGGGAGGTGACATGTGACGGAGTTGTGAAAGTTGAGTACGAGCTTGCTGGGGGTAGACTGTGGAAGAGACATTGAGGCAGAGGGCTCAGAAATGAGAACTGTGATGGTGTGGCTCAAGCTCGTCTCTAGTGGTTTTTTTTGGGTACTTTTATTTTTAATTTAATTTATTTTTTTAAATAACTTCGTCAGAATTTACCATTTTTTTTATTAAAAAATTTTTTTTTAACGTTTATTTTTTTGAGACAGAGAGAGACAGAACATGAACAGGGGAGGGTCAGAGAGAGGGAGACACAGAATCGGAAACAGGCTCCAGGCTCTGAGCTGTCAGCACAGAGCCCGACGCGGGGCTCGAACTCCCGGACCGCGAGATCATGACCTGAGCCGAAGTCGGCCGCTTAACTGACTGAGCCACCCAGGCGCCCCTGAATTTACCATTTTTTAAAAAAGCTTATTTAGGGGCGCCTGGGTGGCTCAAGTCGGTTAAGAGACCGACTCCGGCTCAGGTCGTGATCTCGGGGTCCGTGAGTTCAAGCCCCGCGTCGGGCTGTGTGCTGACAGCTCAGAGCCTGGAGCCTGTTTCAGATTCTGTGTCTCCCTCTCTCTCTGACCCTCCCCTGCTCATGCTCTCTCTCTGTCTCAAAAATAAATAAATGTTAAAAAAAAATTAAAAAAAAGAGCTTATTTATTTATTTTGAGAGAGAGCCTGCCCAGTCGGGGGAGGGGCAGAGAGAGAGGGAGAGAGAATCCCAAGCAGGCTGTGCACTGTAAGTGGAGCCTGACGTGGGGCTTGAACTCACAAACCGCGCCATGATGACCTGAGGTGAAATCTAGAGTTGGGTGCCCCGGTATTATTTTTTAAATATTTTTATTATAGCTATCCTAGTAGATGTGAAGTGATACCTCACTGTAATTCTGATTTGCATTTCCTTCGTGGCTAATGATGTTGACCTTCTTTTCATGGTTACTTGTTTATCTTTGGAGAAATGTACATTTACATCTTGGGCCCATTTTTAATTTGATTATTTGTCCTTTTATCATTGAATTGTGATAGTTCTTTGTATTGTCTCTAGTTTTTTGAAGCAAAATTGAGACTGGAATACATTATTTTTGGTTTTGTCACTAGAAAATGAATCAATCAAAATAAACTTGAAGTTACCTACACTAAATGAAATTTAAATCGGAAAAGTAGATTTGGAGTTAGAGGATATTAATTTTAACAGGTGGTAACATTAATACATACCACAAATCAAATTCAAGTTAAATTATTTTAGTCGTTTAAGCTAATTTTCTTACCTATGTACATTAGCGTCAGATAACTAAATATTTCACTCCTTATCACAAGCTGCTGTGACAGATGAGCAAGGTTTTTAATAGTTTCTTCTTTCCCAAATAGTTCTCTAAGGCAGTATTGTTTCTTCCCTTTGTTACTACTTATTTTTTGCCTGAAATTGGTAAAACTTAGCTGTAATTTTAGAAATCTTGAAATGGCTATTTTGGGAATATCATTTATGAATATCTGTCCATCAGTTGGACAATTATTGGATGCCTGCTAGGTGGACATACAGCTGGCTTGTTTTGTTTCTCTCCAGGGGTCGCATTCAAAATATCTAACGTTTTTGAGGCATGGACATTGACAGATCAGAATGGACACTGGCCTTAAAGTACTTGACTCAGCACATTGTTTCATTATTTCATTCAGCGATCTCTGATGTTCTTCTTTGTACTTTGGAGTCTAGCAAACCTAGGTCTCCGTAGCTTTATGTTTGGCATGGATCTTTCCTGCGTTGGCAGTTTTCTCTGGGTATTTTTCTTTGGATTACCAAATTGGTCATCGTTTTGATCCAGTAAGTTTGCAAAGTTAAAACCCAGAGGTAGTTCTTGTATTAGAGATGATACTCAGGGTACAATCGAAACTTCACTTCAAGGAGATACTTCTTTACTCTAGAATTTGTCCTGGAAATTGGTCATTCGTAGCAGATGACTCCACTGATCTGTGCTAAACAATTGAGAGTTTGTATATCATTCTGAATGAAAACCAGATGCTTTGCAATTTTGCTAGTGAGTGGTTTTTTCAGTTATGGTTTGCTCCTTGGCTAGATAGAACTCTTTTCAGCATATTGCTTTAGAAATACTTGAATGAGGAAGGAAAGTTCCCCTAGAATACGTGAACGTAAGGTTACGATGGACCATCTGCCCTGGAAAGCCATCCTGGCACCGTTCCTGGCCCTGGCTCCCTGCTGGCGGCCTCTGCCCCTCCAGCGCGGACTCAGGCAGCCCTGTGTCACCACAGTCCCCAAACTCTGGCTTTCTTTTTCATCCGCTGCATTGGGTCACCTGCGTGCCCCACCACATCAGACGGGGTCGTGAACACGGTGCTGAGAGCACCACCCAGGACTTACAGGACGAGAAGGAAGAGGGTGGAGAGTGGAAGGTGCGTAGCTGCTAGTGGGAATGTTGATGAGGAGGATGGAGAGCAGGAGGCCGCCGGAGAGGTGGGCCAAGAAGGGGAGGGGCGTGAGGGCAGCAGGAGGATGGAGGTGGTTCCGGCAGAAGACGATGAGAAGGACGATGTCAACACCAAGAAGCAAAGACTGATGAGGAGGACTAGACAGCGGGACAAAAAAGACCGCTGTGACCTCCACTTCTTGTCCCAGAGTCTGAACGTGGTCACGCGTGAGTAGAGAGCCTGCCAGGGACAGTGCCTGTCGAACGTGACACCGGCCTCCCGCCCGCAGCCAGGTCTACGGCCTGGCTTTGCCGCAGGGGAGGGAAAAAGAACCCATGCTCCCACGGCCCTGCTCTTTTCCTTAAAAGTACTTTAAAAAGGGAAATTTGCGTTTTTGATTTACATTTTATATTTTCGTTCCTCTTGTGAGGGGCCAGCCATTTTTAGCGACCTCAGAAGATCGAACCAGCTTAGAGCCTTCTCTGGCCCACTTCTGACTTGACTTGTGCTGTGACCGTGTTCATTACGCTGTCAAAGGAGAGAAGAAACCTGGTAAAAAACAACAGATCGTATTCCCAGCATTCCTGTAGCTTTTTGTGTATGTATTTAGCTGTACTGTAAGTAGTTGGTTTTATGAGGTGGTTAAAAAGGCCAAAGATAAAAAGTTCCTTCCTTCGTTCCTTCGTTCCTTCCTTCGTTCCTTCGTTCCTTCCTTCCTTCCCTCCTTCCCACCTTCCCACCTTCCCACCTTCCCACCTTCCCACCTTCCCACCTTCCCACCTTCCCACCTAACTACCTTCCCTCCCTCCCAGCTGCTGTTTATTTTTCGGGTCTGTTTAAGTGTGAAACATTATTCCACAATAAAGTGGAATTGTATATTGCTGAGTTCTTAAAAAAAAGATACAATTGCATTTTTTAATAACTCTGTTTTTTTATGTGTAGTAAATGATCAATAGTGACTTATTTTCTCCCTTACCAAAATGTGGTTTCAACTAGCTGCCGGTACTATGTATCTAATTAACCCAGTTTTCAGTGATCCAGGTGTACAGATTACCCATGACTGTTAAAGCAAAAGCTCTTGCTTTCCTTTGGTTCCTTGAGAGTTTTCTAAGGTGCCTAATTGCAGCCATAGGGAGGCAGGAGACTGTTTCGGGGGTCTGGGGAGCATCCTGATGCATACAGGGGTGATGGACAGAAATAGACATTCACATTAGTTTGGAGGTGAAATCCTTCGGGAGGGGTTGGATGTGCTGCAGGGGATGGTGATGGAAAAGGAATGGTTAAAGGTGACTGTCCGGTTCCTGGTTTTAGCATTTGGGTAGATGGGCCCTTAATAGAGATGGGAAGGACTGGAAGAGGTAACATTTAGTCGCTTGCCTGTTGGCTCTCAGCTACGATCTGCTGACTGTCCTCTGTCCCGGTCTGTATTGTGTGGGACTGCATTTCGCAGTCTTCTTTACCTTTCGGCTTTTGTGGGTAGGACTGGCCAATGAGAGGCACTGAGGGAAGGCTGGAGGATTGGAATGGGGAGAAGGTAGGATATTTTCCTCCCTCTCTTTTTGCTCCAGGTTGTGTCCCAGGGGACCAGGCAGTTTCATTCCTGTGGCTCAGCTCCTACCAGGCAGCAACTCCCTCGGGCAGCCCCAGCTCCGTCGGACAGCTCCAGCCTGAGGTGTAGCCCCTGCCGAATGATGGCAGCTTCTGGGCTCTTACAACCCCACCTCTTCTGGTGGGTCCCTCCAGCCTTTAGGCTGCTGATGCTTTCTTGCTGTTACTCACGTCCTGGTTGCTCCCCTGTTTCCTATTTGGTGTCTTGGCTTTTCCATCGCCCATGGAACCACATTTCTATATTTTTCTAAAATGTCTGGAGTGGTTTCCTCGCTAGAATGAACCTGATGAATACAAGGGTGAAAATGTGAGAGTCCAGTTTCAGAAATGGTTTTTGTCAAGTTTAATATTTCTGTGATGCATTCCACTGGAGATGTTATGGGTGAACTGGATAGTGGGCTCAGACGGATGTCTGATCTGAAAGTATAAATTCGGGTGTTGTTGCTCAGCATAGTGGTAGTATTTTAGACCATGGGAGGACGGGTCGGGCTCATGGAGTGAACCCATGAGAAGAGAACCAAACTCTAGGACGTCAGGAGGTCTACTCATGGAGGGCAGAGGGGTCGGGGGGTAAGAGGAACGGGAGTGTCGTGCTGTTGACGCCGACAGGAAAAGGGTGTCGGGCGGCTGCGTCATGCTGCTGCAGCGTGTGGCGTTTGGTTGGTGCAAAAAGAGTTCTTGTGAGATGTTTGGGAAGGGACTGAAGAAATGGGAAGATAGGAAGATTCAGACAAGGTATGGTTTTTATAATTGCTTTTTTTTTTTTTAGTTTGAAATGCTTGGTTTTTGAATATGCAAGAAAGTCTTCCTTTTCCCTTGTCTCCTGTAAACCCCATTTCTGCTCCCTCCATCCAGTTCCAGCCGTTGCCATTTATTTCTGGCACCCGTCCCGACGCTTTGAGGCAGATGCAGGCACTTGGGATCACGGAGTCTATTTTACCCCACAGCCCCAGTGGTAGCATACCGTATGCATATTTTAACATCTTCTTCTTGGGGAAATGTGTCCTGGTGGTCTTCCCGTTGTAGGATTTAGAGGCCAGTCATTCTGCTTCTTTCGTGAGCAGCCTTATAGCGGTCTCCTTTCCGAATGTACTTGGAACGCCTTTAACCGGCCACCTTGTACTGTTGCAAATAACGCTGCAGTGAATGACCTTGCACGTGTATAAATATGCTTGTAAGTAGGCTAACTCCGTAGACGCAGGACTTCTGGGTCAGAGGATACGCCTCTGCCCCTCGAGTGGACGTGGCCCGAATCGTGTCCGTACATGCTGTGGTGGTTTACGCTCCCACTGGCACTGCCCGACAGTGCCGGCTTCTCCATGGTAGCGGCAGCACAGTGTGTTATCAGGCTTTTGACACTCCAGTAAGTGAAGCACGGCGCGCTTGGCTGTTCTTCATGCGGTTTTAATTTTCATTTATTTCAAGATGGGATTGGGGCGCCTGGGTGGCCAGTCAGTTAAGCGGCCGACTTCGGCTCAGGTCATGATCTCGCGGTCTGTGAGTTCAAGCCCCGCGTCAGGCTCTGTGCTGATAGCTCAGATACTGGAGCCTGTTTCGGATTCTGTGTCTCCCTCTCTCTGACCCTCCCTCGTTCATGCTCTGTCTCTCTCTGTCTCAAAAATAATTAAACGTTTAAAAAAAAAAAAAGAAATCAAGATGGGATTGAACATCTTTTTGTACGGTGAAGACCCAGAGGTGTTTCTTTTTTGTGTGAACTCTTAAGTTCGTATTCTTTGCCCCCTCCCTTTTTTTTTTCTATTGGAGTTTATTCTTCTGAATTTTTGAATTTTACTCATGAGGCCTGTGGGCTCAAAAGCTCAGAGTGGCAGGAGCAAGAGCCTGCAGGGTACGCCGACGCGCTGTGGTTCCGGATGGAGGGGTGGCGGCCGGATCGTGAAGTGTCCGCACGGGTCCGTTTGGTTCGTACATCGGCCCTTACTTTATGAACCTACTGAACATACAGAAATCAATGCCCTGTTAGGGATTCCTTAGATGCAGTGACTTCTGAGCCAATTATTTGTCAGGATCAACAGGGCAATTTAATTTGGAAAGATGATGGGGAATATTCGCAATGTTCTCTCCTACACAGTAAGGCAAAGGGTCTGTCCTGCACTCTGATTTTGATTATGACCAGCCCTCCTTAGCTGTGTAATTAATTTTCAGTAGTTATTGGTAGAATTTTGCCAGCTTTTATTTCTCATTGAAAAAAAAACCTTCTTTTCCTTTCATACACTAAACAGAGTTCAAGCTGACCCTTGGCTTCATCTTATTTCTGTGAAGCACTCAGCGGGACTCGTTTTAAAAGAACAAACTTATTATACGAGCAATCTCTAAGAATAAGTGCTTCCCCGTAGGAGCTCCTATGTTCTGCTTCGCTCAGAAACACACTGAAGAGTCCCCGATACTCTACAGGGGAGGGTCACTTCTTGCTCTGAGTGTTTCAGACTGGGAACTGACTGGAGACGCTCCGTCTCTTTCTTTCATTTCTGCTCTCCCTCTCTCTCTTCTTCTCCCCCCCCCCCCCCCGCCCTGCTTATTCTTCCCATCCCCCCCTACTCCTCCCACCCTAGCTGGCTGAGGGCAGAATACTTTCTCACAGATCATTTCCATTGCTTTTGTTAAACCGATTTTGAAAACATGGTTACTCCATTCTGTTTACACAGCCCCTATGGAGAACAGTGAATGGAACAGAGAAGAAAAAAATGAATCCACTGACCAGAACTCTCATTTTGCCTTTTATTGGTTTTTAAGAAATTACTTTATAAACATGCACCTCAACGGTGCTTTTAAATTCTCCTCCTAAAGCATATTCTCTGTGTGGTAGGCACCCAGTGATTCGTATCGCATAAATAAACTCCCTGGGTATGGTTAAGCGTAATGGACATTTAAACTGTTTGGACTTGCCTTCCAGAGTTCCATAGTAAAGAAACTCCCCCAGAAGGCTTTGGGGTTTAAGGCGGTCAACTTTTTTCCCCCTCTTCGTTTTGTTCTTAGTGAGTTTTTATTTGTATCCGTTTTCTTAACTGCCCTGCTTAAATCTATGAATAGAGCCCTCTCCCTGTCCTGTGCAGCTGCTCTGGTGGACTTTCAAATGGAACAGTCGCGGAAGATAAATGTTTTGTTCTGAGTGGTGCTGACTTGACCCGTGCCCATCTCTTCTGTGATGCCGCCATTGTGCGGAAGCCTGCAGGGTGAGAGGAGCCGGGTGGCTGTGAGAGTCAGCCTGTGCCTTGGACTCAGGATCCTGCACTCATTATTAATTCTCTCTTTATTTGCATGTCTCCTACGGATTACAGAAGGCCAAGAGCTGACACGTTCAGGATCTTGGAAATTTTGGAAATAGCCGAGCGGTTCCTTTTGAAGCCTGATTATTAGTCTTCTTAGAAATACCGTGAGGCAGTCTTACAGCCATGCAATACTTCTTTGTTTTGTTTTTAGGTATTGTCTGTATTATTTTTGATCAAGAGGCAAAAAGCCACTAATGAGGCATTCTAATTTCCTTAAGTTTATAGTCTCTGGAGTCAGTTTGTCTGGATTTCTAATCCTGCCCCCCACCCCCCCTTGCTGTGTGATTTTAGGCAAGTTACTTTTCCTTTCTAAGTCTTAGATTCTCTCTCTAAAATTAGAGTAAAAGTGAACCCACCTCAAACTGGGAGGATTAAGTCGGGAAAAAAATGAGTAGGATATGCTTGACTCCTACCACTCGATGCATAATATATACTCAGTAATGCTAGTTATTAGCAGTACCGCTACTCAGATTTTTATTACTTTAGGCTTGAAAGTAATTTATCTAGCATATATAAAGAAATAGTTTGGAGAGTAATGCTTTTTGATTAAAACAAATAGTAGTTTGTTTCTCTCTCCTCACACTCAGAGTAGGCGGTGTGTCAATGACCGTCATTTCCTTGGTTCAGTGAGTGCAAAAGCTTTTAGCCGTGAGGAGAGAAGTCCCTCAGAAAATGTATATCGGCTCACTGTTTTCATGATGGGTCTCAGCAGGAAAATAGTTTTTATATTCTCACCTTAAAATGAAAGAACGCTACTGATTCTAAGCTCTCTGGAAAAGGAAACTTAAAAAATTTTTTTTCCAAAAAGGTTTGATTCATTTTCTTAAATGAAAAAAGCAATAGATACTTAAAAACATTGAAGTAATACAGATGGATATAAATTAAATATTAATGTTTCCTGTCTCAGGATTAATCTCTATACAGTTATACAAATAAGGACCATAAAAACAGAAAAGAGAAAGACTATAAAAGGAGCGTGTGAACACCTCACTCCCAAGGACAAACACCTCAGTTTCATGTATGTGTTTTCAGAAATGCTCTTTACTTAGAATGGAATTTGCCTTAAAATTTTTTTTTTCACATTTGTTTATTTTTCAGAGAGAGAGAGAGAGAGAGAGAGACAGACAGACAGACAGACAGAGTGTGAGCGGGGGAGGAGTAGAGAGAGAGGGAGACACTGAATCCAAAGCAGGCTCCAGGCTCTGAGCTGTCAGCACAGAGCCCAATGTGGGGCTCGAACCCATGAACCGTGAGATCATGACCTGAGCTGAAGTCAGATACTCAGTTGTCTGAGCCATCCAGGTGTCCCTGGAATTTCCTTGAAAAAAAAATTTTCTTTTAATGTTTATTTTTGAGAGAGAGAGAGAGAGCGAGCGAGCAGAGGAGGTGCAGAGAGAGAGGGAGACACAGAATCCAAAGCAGGCTCCAGGCTCTGACCTGTCAGCACAGAGCCCAACGCGGGGCTCAAACCCATGAACTGTGAGATCATGATCTGAGCCGAAGTCAGATGCTTAACTGACTGAGCCACCCAGGTGCCCCTGGAATTTCCCTTTTTAAAAAACAAATACAAGACCTGCCCTCTGCACCTTCCTTTTCTTTCACCTGATGATTTAACAAAGATAATTATAAAATAGCATTTATAGCTTTATCTTGCTTTTTGAGCTGAGTGGTATTTTAGCAGTAGTCTCATTTATTTTCACAGTTTCCTTATAATGGATATGTAGGCTTTTTAGGTTTTTTGCTTTGTCAGTAATGCTTACTGAGATTTGTAAAATTGATTACTTGTCTCTCTCTATGTATGTGTGTATGTGTGTATAGGTGTACGTGTGCATATATGTGTGTGTATAAACACACGTGTGTGCTGCAAGTAGCCCAGAAGCGTGTGTCAGAGGAACTCTGATGCACATTTAAATTTTTGAGAGCAGTTCCACATTGCATTCCAAAGAGTTTTATCCGTGTAGACTGCCGTCGGCAAAGTGAGGCGTCGGTGTCCCATTTGCTTTGCTAGCAGTAGGTAGTGTCGTAGGTTTTAATAGCTTCCGATTTGAAATGAGAATATAAGATCTTACTTCATTTTGCATTAAAAAAATTCAGTGAGATCAGTGGATATCAAGATAAATTCCTAACAGATCAAAGATCTACATGTAAAACCATATGTGTATTAGGAGAGGACATTGGCAAACTCCTTAGTAATCTGGGAATAGAGGAATCTTGTTAATTATGACTCAAAATCTAGAAGTAATAAGAGGAGAGGTTGATGAATTTGTTATCTTAGAAATAAAACTACATGAAGAAAGTCTGTAAGAAAGTAAAGCGACAAAGTGAGAAAGAATACTGGAATATATCATCGACAGAGAATTAATATTCCTTGTGTGTATTTGTGCATATTAGTAATTAAAACAAGATAAAAATGTTTAGCCTGAGGGGGGGGGAATGGGCAAAAAGACATGAACAAATGGAAAACATTAAAAAAAATTGCAAACAGCCCTTAAATATATGAAAAGATGCTGAGCTCCTTCATAACAGGAGAAATACATACTGAAACCTCCCTGGGACCCAGCTTCCCACCAGATTGGCATAAGTGCAGAGGTTTGATAGCACGCTGTGTGGGGGTTGATGTGGGTCAACGGGCAGTCTCATGCATTGCTCATGGAAATGCAAGGTGGTGCACCCTTTATGGATAGGAATTTCAAAGTATGTAATGGAACGACATAAAAGTTTATCCCTTGACAGCAGTGCCACTTTTCGGGGCTTGATTCCGAGGGTAATCTGGGAAGCATACAAAATGATACAGGCACAGTGCTTTCATTGGAGCCCTGTTTTCAGAATGAGGGACTGAAAATAATCAGATCTTGACAGCTAGATCCCATCTGGCTAGTCTGAAGCTAGTTCCCTTCCGGACCAGTCGTGGTGTCCCGGCTCTGGCGTTGGCAATATTTGACTTCTGTGTAGATGATTTTCAGCTGCACGTCAGGCGTCGACTGCACCGGAGGCCACATCTCAAGTAGCAGTCTTTCTTGGATCCTCTCCAAGCCTGTGCCTCCAAGCTGGCTGCCTTCTTACTGCCTTTCCCTTCCTGGGTTCATTCTAGCCCATCTGCCTAGTCCTTCTTTCCCCGAGTGGTCTTCTCTAGCTGCTGCTCCTCCGACACTGGAGGCGTTGGTGACTAAAATGCTCCGATGGAGGCAAGACCGTAAGGCGTTAACTGTCTCTTTGCAGACATTTAATCTAATAACCAAGCCATCCACTAGCGGTGCCATGTTTGAACGTTGACTTTATTTTGGGAGATGGGTTCCTGGAAAGGCAGTTCTTCTGGCATTTCTTGATTCTTCTAGAAGGTGGACGACGCTAATCTGGTTGATTTCTGTTTCTGATGCCATTCACTCCTACCCTGCTAGTGTTAATGTTTGAAGTTGGCATGTATCTTCAAATTGATAAGAACATGACTACAGTTTTCTGCCCCTCTTGAAGAGCTGTTACACAGTTGATGGTGGTTCTGACAGTTGCTGGCATCTTAGAACCCAGAAAATGTGTTTATAAGGGGGCAAATCATGTGGAATCTGCATTCTTTATGGGCAAATCACTTCCCTTTTGTAGTGAGTTTATTTTCTGTGTTAGTTAAAAAAAGCGGGGGGGTCTTTGAGTGATTGTGGGTTGGCACAGAGATAGAGATTCAGAAACCTTTCTTTAACTCTTAGCATTTAACATGATTGATTACCCCTTTTTCAGATAGTTTTTTTCTTTGGATTTCTGTCACACCATGTTTTCTGTGTTTTATCCTCTTATCTTGCATGCTGTGCCTTTTCAATGTCCTTGTCCCTCTCACCGTCTTCTCCAGACCTTGAATGACCCGGTGTTCTGCCCTCTACTTCTTTCTCTCTCCTTTCTCTTTTTCTCCTGTAATCTCGCCCATTCCTGTAAATTCTGACATGTTCTGTAGGGTTTTGATTCTGCTCTTTGTCCAGGCTGAAAGACTCCCGCGAGTTTCGGTTTCTTTTATACCAATAGCTGCTCAGTATTTCTAGTTGGAGATTTAATAAGGATTTCAAACAAAGCACGGCCCCCTAAAACCCCTGTTGATTCTTTTAGTCCCCAAGTCTCTTTTTTCCAGCCTTTCCCCAACTCAGTAAATGGCACCACAAACAACTGACCATCAGGTCCAAGTTCCTTCCATGTGCTGAGGAATCCTACTTGACTCCTTCTTGCACTATTCCTGTCTCGTCTACCCATGAATTCTTTTGATTCTACCTCCGAAATAGCCCTCCTCCATTTACTTCTTACCTTTGCCGTCGCTGTAATCCCAGTCCAGCTTATGCTGTCCTTTTCACTTAGTCTTAGACCAGTGTGTCAGCTTCCAGCTGGGTTTCTGGACTTGACTTTTTTCCCTGTTTGTAGTCTTCACAGCACTTCTGGAATGGGCTTTCTGAAGTAGAGATGAACCGTTTGAAACCCAGTGGTGACTTCCCGTTACGTTTACAATGCTGTGTCAACTAACGATTGTTTCCTGCCTGCCTCTCTGACCTTTCTGTCCCGACTTTCACTGTGTCCAGTCACACTGTTCTCTCTGGTACTGGAACGTGACAAGTTCAATCTTGTCTCGTGGCCTTTATTTTACACTTGCGGTGTTTTCTTCTTGAAATGCTCTTTCTTCTGGTCTTTGCATGCTGGGTTTCTTTTGTCACTTAAGTCTCAACTCAGATTTGAGTTGAGGTCTCTGAGACTTATTTTGGCCAGCAGCCCCCTAATTATTCTTTGTCTATTACTCTTATTCTCTCTTAATATCACTGGCCAGTACCTGAAATTACCTTGTTTTCTGTCTTTTTTTTTTTTTTTTTAAATCAGACTTCCTTCTCAAGACTTAAACTCCTTGAGGGTAGAAACTCTTTTCACAGCCATATCTTCTGTTCCTAGAATGGAGCCTGGCACATAGTAAATCCTCATTGTGTTACTATTGTGTACTGACTGATTTGTGCTTGTAAATAGTGTGTTTTGACAATATTAAGTAAGATGTACTGACACAAAACTGAGTTCAGAAATAATTGGATAAGAGACTCTTGTGTTCATTGGAGAAGGGACATTGTCTTTTGAGGGGTGGTTAAAAAGTTGCGCAATTTTGTAGGCATCTTGGTATATTCATCGGGTTCCTGTTCATTGCAGTTAGATCACTGAGCATAACAGTCGCCTTATTCTGAGAGTCCGTACATTCTGCCACATTTCAGACGGAGTGGAATAATTTGCCTTATTTATTGCTGGAGTTCTTCTTGAAATGGCTTTTGTTGCAGTATGTAGGGTGAGAGATGGCTTTAAGGTGACTGAGTAGAAGAATGTGCCATGATACAAAAGCTGGCATCTGGTGCAGATAGTTCTGTCTTTAGGTTTTTGCTTATTTTAGATAAATGCCTAGCCTTTATTTATTTATTTATTTATTTATTTATTTATTTATTTATTTATTTATTTATTTTGTCATTAGCTAACAGACACCCATGACCTTTACTTATCTGTGTAATACATTGCTCGGAGTTTAGGATTATCTTTAAAATTCACCATTCCCCCAGTACATACTTAATGGGTATCTCCCATGGACCAGGTGTTGTAATAAGCGTTGGGGGTATAACTGTGAATGAGATCAGGTCTCAGCCCTAAGTGTTTGTTAAATAAATTGCTGAAGCTTATTCACGAACATGAGTCTCGCCTTCAGAGCTTTAGCAGAAAGGTGGAAGCGCCATATGCATGTGGTTCCGCGCTAGCGTCTTCCTTCTCTCTTCTTGAGCCTCCTGGCACATTGTTCAGTGTTGCACGGGTATTTGAATGTTCATTCTGTGCCCGTCGCTGTATTAGGCCCCGGACATTCAGAGGGCAGCAGATAAAAATGCTGTCTTCAGTATGTCTTACGTAGCAATGAAGACAGGCTGGGGAGATGCATTCTTTTCATACGGAATGTGAAGTGCGGGAATAGTCTTGGCGCAGTCTACCACGGGGTGCAGGGAAGACGCCTCTGCGGACCTCAGGCTGCACCTGAAAGATGAGTAGGAGGTAGCCAGGTAGGCAGACGAGTGAAGCAAACAAAGATCTTGTAGCCCGCTAGAGTAGTGCAGGCTTTAGCAATTACAACCGGTTTGCTGTGGCTGGAGGGACAGATGAATGTAGGGAGAAATTCATACTGAAGTTGGGGAGGTAGCTAGATCTGGAAAGGCCTTGATCACCACTGGAAGTCATCAGACGATTGGTATTAGAGGGAGGTCTTTCAGGCGGCATCGTGGAGAATAATTAGGAGGGGACAAGGGCAGGTAGGTAAATACTCATCATTTCTGACTTTGAACAGGGAAGTGACATAACCAGATTTTTTAAGTAAAAGGTCACTCTGGCTGTTGGGAGGGAAAATAGACCATGAGGTGTGGGAGGGGGATACGGATGGAAGGAGTGAGACGGGGAAGGAGGGATCGTAGCCTTCAGCTGATAAACAGGTAGAGGCACCTTGTCTTTAATCGATTCAAGAATTTTTTGGTCTGGTGTCTATAAAAATATTTCATCTTTTTTATAATAAAATGTTTGGGGAAAAAAAAGTCTTTGCCAATTTGCCAGAAGCTTTGATGTGCTCGCCATCCCTTTGACAGAATGCTGTCACTTGAGGTTCCCTTCCTGGGTGGAGAATGTGTGCACTGACATCGGCTTGTCCTCGTGGTTCTTCATGTCATTACACCTTGGCTTCTGGTATTCCAGTCGTATACGTCGTGGGTGCTACAGTCTTCGATTTCGGATTTCTTTTCGTTGTGAGAGTCCTGTTTCGGTGTGTACATCCTGTTAGACAACAGGGTAGCTGCAATAGCATCAGACACCGTAGGCATTTACAAACTCGCTTCGTAAGTTGACGGGTTTGGATTCTCGGTTGCGTTGCCAGTGAGTTTGTCATCGTACGGTAGTCCCCCCTCCACAACCCCAGCGCTCATCGGCTGTTTCGGTGACCCGTGGTCAGTCACAGTCCAGCAGCAGGTGGTGCTCCTTGTGGCGTATTGCTAGAAGGTCAAGTAGTAGCCTAACACTACGTCCCAGTGCCTGTGTGTTCACCTCCTTCATCTCCTCACGTGGACGTTTTGCCGTCTCCCTTCGTCACTAGGGGAAGGGTGAGTGCAATACGGTGAGATACTTTTACAGAGAGAGACCCATTCACATAACTTTTGTTGCACCATACGAGTATAATTGTTCGATTTTATTATCAGTTAGTGATTCTCTTACTGTGCCTGATGTATAAATGAAACCTTATCACAGATATGTATGCACAGGAGAAACCATAGCATCTATAGGGTTCAGTACTGTCTGGTTTCAGGCATCCCCTGGGGGTGTTGGGACGTGACCCTACCCAGGATGGGGGGGACCACATACATAACAATATTGGATCAAACTGGTGAGAGGCATGAAAGGCTCACTTTGACATAAATGATTAACTTTTTCAGGGAAGACAAATTATAGTTTTAACAGCATCTCAAGCTGCAGAATATTCAGTGTATGATAATATCTCCGCCTGGAAAATATTGACACGGTCCAAAGAGGGCAGTTAACTGCATATTCCACTCAAGTGTTTGGAAGTTTTTAAGTAAGGGAAGAAAATGCTTATTTATATTTTCACTAAAAAGATACAGCACAGGTTCTAAATTGTTGTATTTCTCACGAATATTTCCATAGTCTGTAGAGCAGTTAGGGAGCGTGATGCCGTTGACAACGTACCTGACTGTCCACTGCGTCTGTCACCGTGCCGTCAGGGTAAGCGCTTGAGTGATTGTGAATGGTTAAATGTGATACTGAAATTTCTTTTTTATATCTGTTTTTTAATAGAAAATGCATCAGACGCAGATCTATGGCTCCTGAATAGTTGTACTGTAAAAAACCCAGCTGAAGACCACTTTAGAAACTCCATAAAGTAAGTGGAAGTTGTTTTTTCCCTGTTTTTAAATAAGTGAAGTAAGAACTTCAGGAAATCAACTTCTAAAAAATTCCCTAATAATAGGGGTGCCTGGGTGCCTCAGTTGGTTAAACGTCTGACTCTTGATTTTGGCTCAGGTCCTGATCTCTCCTGGTTTGTGGGTTCGAGCCCCGCATCAGGATCTGTACTGACAACGTGGAGCCTGCTGGGGATTTTCTTTCTTCCTCTCTCTCTGCCCCTCCCCTGCTTGTGCGGACTCGCTCACTCTCTCTTAAAATAAATAAATAAACTTAAAAAAATAAAAAATTCCCTAATTTTATATATATATATATATATATATATATATTATATTTATAATATATATTCATATATACATATATACACATGTATATAAATGTATACATATACATGAAATTTAGTATGTATCAAAAAAAGTATGAATTGGAGTTTTAAGATTATACTGTTTTGACTTTACGTGATAAAGAATGTAACTTTAATGTGGACTTTTCCCATGGGTGATTTGAATATTTGTTGAGTAGTAATGACGTCTTCTTCTCAAGGAACCCAGTCTACACTTGTTGGATCAACTCAAAACAGTCTTTCCCTCTTTATTCTTTCCTGCCCATTAACATTGTTCTCGATACTAACGATGCCTGGCCTTGAGGGGAGTGAAGTTCAGTGGAGGAGAAGGGCATCTAAGTCCTTCTTTCTTTTGTTCCTTCATGTTCAAGTGAAAGAAGTATCCTTTTGCATATGTGCTCTATATCTCCTCCTGTTCACCTTCTTGGAAACCTTGGTTTATAAATTATGTCCTCCTTTTCCTATGTTTTCAATGTCTCTTCATCTCACTGGTGCCTTTCCATGGGTACTGAAACCTCAGGTCTGATTAGTCCCAGGGTCCCCTTGTAGCTATCCCTGCCCAGGATTCATCGGTCCCGGGGCCCCCTTGTAGCTGTCCATGCCCGGGTCTCATCGGTCCCGGGGCCCCCTTGTAGCTGTCCCTGCCCGGGTCTCATCGGTCCCGGGGCCCCCTTGTAGCTGTCCCTGCCCGGGTCTCATCCGTCCCGGGGCCCCCTTGTAGCTGTCCCTGCCCGGGTCTCATCGGTCCCGGGGCCCCCTTGTAGCTGTCCCTGCCCGGGTCTCATCGGTCCCGGGGCCCCCTTGTAGCTGTCCCTGCCCGGGTCTCATCGGTCCCGGGGCCCCCTTGTAGCTGTCCCTGCCCGGGTCTCATCGGTCCCGGGGCCCCCTTGTAGCTGTCCCTGCCCGGGTCTCATCGGTCCCGGGGCCCCCTTGTAGCTGTCCCTGCCCGGGTCTCATCGGTCCCGGGGGCCCCTTATAGCTGTCGCTGCTCGGGTCTCATCGGTCCCGGGGCCCCTTGTAGCTGTGCTGCTGCTTTCCTTCTTGTCTTTCCAGCCAGACTTCTTAGATGCTCCATCTCTCCACATCCCGTTCATACTCAGCCACCATGGGTTTTTCTGTCAAATACATCAAATGAAATATATCAGACATTTATGAAACATGTACAGTTTACATAATAATAAACATAGCACCTATATAGCAACCACTCAGTGTAAGAATTACAACATTGCCAAGACTTTAGAAACCACCACGTGTCCCTTTTTTGTATCCTATCCCTAAGAAGTAATCTTTACCTTGACTTTTGTGAGTTGTTCCCTCACTTTTGTTAGTAAATCTACATTTAGGAAGAGTATCGCCCCAAACAACGTGTGGTTTAGCTTTGTCCTGTTTTGAACTCCATTTGTTGGACTTACTGATGTTAGAGATTTGCTTCTTTTCCTCAGCAATAGGATTTTAGATTTATCCATTTGATGGATATAAAATAACTGGTCCTTCTTACATTTCACTGGATGGATTTGTCACCGTTTGTTCATCTTATTATTGATCGAGTACTGAGTTTTCCCAGCGTTTTGCTTTTATGAACACTGTTGCTCTGAACATTGTGAACATGTTTTCTGGGGCACATGGGCAAGCGTTATTTTAGGATACGGACATAGGAGTTGACTCACTGGGTCACAGGTGAATGTGTATTCAGATGTTAGTAATGTCAGACTCTTCTTCCTGAATGGATGTACCAGCGTTCACTCCCTGCAGTAACGGGTGTGTGCTACGTTCTTGCCAGTTCTCCATATAGTCAGACTTCTAGGTGTTTGCCAGTCTCGTGGGAGAGGTGATGGCTCACTGTGGTTTTAATTTGCATTTCCTTGATTACTAATGATGTTGAGCATCTTTTTATATGTTTATTGGCCGTTTGGGTCTATCTTTTTTTGTGAAATGGCTTTTTAAATATTTTTTCCTGTTCTTTTTTTTTACTGTTTGTGGGAATATATGTATTCTCTATACTAATCTTTACATGTTGTATAGGCAGCAGACATCAATTGTAGCTTTTTTCCCCCCACTTCCTTTAACGGTGTCTTATGATGAAGAAAAATTTTGGATTAAAATTTATTTTTTTCCTTTGGGTCTGTGCTCTTACTATTTACGAAGCTTTTCTTTACCTCAGAGTTAAGGTATTCTGTAATATTGTCTTCTAAATGTCTCCTCTTAATACTTTAAGTTTATAATCCATCTGGTGTTAATTTTTGTTGTATGGTACCAGGAAGGGGGTCCAGTGTCCTTTTCTCCCCCCATGTAGAAAGTGAATTTTTTTCAATATCATTTACTGTTTTTTAAAAAAATCCATTCTTTTCCTTTTGGGTATGTATTACTCACTCTGATGTTGTGTGTCCATAGATGTTTGGGTCTGTCCCTGGGATCTCTGTGTGGTTCCATTGATCTCTTTCTTTCTTTTGGTGCTGTTCCACACAGTGATTGATACAGCCTTATATGAAGTCTAGATATTTGATATCTACCAAGAATATCTTGGCTTTTCTTTGCCCTTTGTCCTTCCACATAAGTTTAGTATCAGATTCTAGGTTCAACAAGGAAGAAATACTGTTGAGGTTCTGATTGTGATAAGATTGAATCTCATGGTGACTTTGAGAGGAGAATTGGCATCTCTACATTTTGAGTTTTCCAGTGACGAATAAGGTATCTGGGCCTTCTTTGACTCTCCAGGAATGTATAATTTCTTCATATAGTACCTGTACTTGTTTTAGATCTTTCCCCTTAACAGTGTAGGGACAACCACATTATTCCAATATCATTTATTATTATATAAAAAAACATGTTATTTCTCCTTGTACCTGTACAGTATTTATTTTTATACCACTGTACAAGGTATTTTAAAAGAACTATCTTTCTAGCCATGTTTGCTCCCTTGGTCTCTCAGGATTAATTCTTGCAGCAGTGGGAAGGATGGTTGGGCGTAAGGACAAGTACAGCTCAGGAGTCCATGGAGGGCAAGAGTTGCAATAGTTTAGGAGCCTCATCTCACATGGAGGCGCTCGGGTAGGGAAGGAAGGAGTTGACTTAAGAAAGAAGAATTCTTTATCCTTTCAACATTGATGAGTATGACTCTAAGACCACTGGCTAGAGTATAATGGGGAATGCCAGACGGGGAGTTCAGTTGGAAGGAAGACATGTTTTGGTTTGGAACAGGCTGTATTTGAAGTCACAGCTATAAATACTCTAATAAAGTGATGATCCTGTTTGATCTTTATTGAGTGCCTTCTTGTGTGCTGGCCACTGTTTGGAATGCTTTGCCTCAGTGGGATATCACCTAGCTTAATTTTTGCAGTCTGTCACTGAGTTGTGGCTTACAGCTTTATTCCGCTTTTCCAGATGAGGCAGCATCTGTTTTCCAGAGGAAGTTCTGTAAGGCCGTTCAGTTCTCAAATGGTGCAGTTGGGATTGTAACCCAGGCAGTCTGACTGGAGTCGCTGTGTTCAGTCATTTTCTTACTGTGCCCCCCAGATAGAGCTGTCAGGGAAGCGTTTGTAGGACTCAGGCAGTCATCAGAGGGACCAACACTAAGAGACAGAGTTTATACTTTTTGCATAGAAGTGATAGCTGAATGTGATGGTATACTCAACTCAGAAACTCCAGGAGGAGCGGGGGGTGGGGGGCCACTTGCACTGCGGTGGGGAACAGAGGAGGGTGGTGGAGACGCAGGGTGGCGCAAGGGAGTGGAGTCACGGTGGGGAGCAAGCGAAGATGATGATTGCCAGATGCTGCTCGTTTTCAAAGTATGCTTTTCATTTTATGCGAAGTCGGTCGTGTCCCCAGGTTATCTACTCTTTCCTTCTAGGAAAGGTAAATAAGATGTAAGGGTATTTTCATGCTGTGGATACCCCCTCCGTACAGAACCCAGAGGATTTGGTTTCCGTGATTCTGTTTTGTAATGTAGCTAATGGCTGTGCTCCTACACTGTTTGTAGACTCAGATATAACGTGTGTCAGTGGGTTTTGTCGTATACACGGCTGTGTTGTGAATGTGGTTCCCAGGAACGATGCGGTGGTGGGATGATTAAATGAAGTCATCCCAGGAGAAAACCGTCTTTAAACACTGGTGGCAGCAAGCCCACTCCTTCAGTGCACTCTTCTGCTCAACTGAAAGAAAAACGTAAAAACAGTATTGGAGGTGATTAAGTAGTGTTGTTTTTTTTTTCTTTTAATGGCTTTAAAGGCTTTTGGTAATCACAACCAGTTCTTGTTAACATAAAGCCTATGCCAGTATTTGATTTGTTTCCAGAATAAATATAATCCGGTAAAAGACACAATAACGATGCTGAGGAAATGTCAAATTCAAGTGACATTTGTATACATGGAGAGACTCTCAGTGATGTCCTGCTTGTCTCAAGCCTCGTGCTTTACTTTGCTGCTTCCTCCCTTGTCGTCACTATCTCTTAACAGAGGATGGGAGATGAATACTTTACGTACTCTGGTACACCTTGAGTCGTCTACACTCTCCTTTATGCACTCTGTTACATCTTGAGTCGTCTACACTCTCCTTTACGCACTCTGGTACACCTTGAGTCATCTACACTCTGCGCACTGTTACACCTTGAGTCGTCTACACTCTCCTTTATGCACTCGGGTACACCTTGGTTGTCTACACTCTCCTTTATGCACGCTGTTACATCTTGAGTCATCTACACTCTCCTTTATGCACTCTGGTACACCTTGAGTCATCTACACTCTGTGCATCATTACACCTTGAGTCGTCTACACTCTCCTTTACGCACTGTGTTGCACCTTGAGTCGTCTACACTCTCCTTTATGCACTCTGGTACACCTTGAGTCGTCTACACTCTCCTTTACGCACTGTGTTGCACCTTGAGTCGTCTACACTCTCCTTTATGCACTCTGTTGCGCCCTCAGTCGTCTACACTCTCCTCCAGTCTCCTGGCTTCGTCCTTTCCCTTTCAGTGTCCTCTCTTGAATTCATTTTCTTTTTTTCTTCTTCCTTTCTTTTCTTTTTTTTTTGATGATAGTGAGACGACATTTAAATTCAGGAGAGTCCAGTAGGTTTTTCCTTCTTCCTGTTCTACTTCACTTAATCCCTTCTGCTCAAATTCAAAGATTTACAAAGATGAGCTGAGACCTATGTTTTTTAAAATCTAGATCTTGTACGAATAACGATTGCTTCACTTTGCCGCTCATTCCTGAACGTGATCATTTCTGATCTTCTGCTTTTGTTTCTCTCCCATTGTATTTTTGGTATTTAATAATTGTCTTTAATTACTCATCACCTCATATTTATGTCTCTTGAGTCACTGAGGCAGGAGTAAAGAGAGATAACTCTAAGGGATTTATCTACTGTCTTTTATGTCATTAATACCATTAATATTAAGATTCATGAATCATTGATCTCATTGATTAAAATCCATGAATTGTGAAATCCTAATGAGACAATGGTAGACTGATTTTTTTTTCCCCCTGGTGGTGATGGTCAAACTTCACAGTATACACAGTATTGTAGGCAGTGTTATTTAATGTTGGTCAGAGAGAATGTGGCTTAAAATTATTTGAAAGTCTTCATTTTATAAGCTAGTGCTGATAATATAGCATTTGATCTTTAAATAATTCGTTAATCTAGTTAATGTACCCGATACAAAAGTGCACGTCTATATTAATCTGTAGGCTGTGCTGCTCAGTACTTTGTACTGGCTCTCTTCTAGTTGATCTAATTATTAAGGTTTTACAGTGTTTGTGTTACTGGTATTCAGATTGATAAGCGAGTGGGAGTTTTAAGTAACAAAAATGAAGTCGAGTGATTTTGGTGGGGGGAGGCTGCTTTCTGAACTTTGAAATCTTAAATGCTGTTGCCTTTGCTGGTTTTGAAAAAAAATCACTAATGAGCCCCATGTTTTGTGATAGCAGCGTATTGGATGTGTGCACTTTCCTCTTGAGCATTTGCTAGTTGCCCTGTCCTTGTTTTATTCATTACACCAGTTTGATTTAGACAATATGGCCTTTAACTTGAGGGGCTCTTGAAAAAGATCAAAAGTTTCAAAAAAATAAAATTTGCTCTTAATGAGAGTATCAAATAAGAAAACTCCTTTGGTTAATGCTTTATAGAAATGTGGGATCTTTTCTGTGCCACCTAAAGGAGGTCATTCAGAGGCTGGTGAAAATAAACACATCTTGTGTGTTCTATATAAATGACAGAAAGAATAGCCAGCTTGCTTTGATCATATGGGCTGTCAACCTCTTTTTGACCTGGTGCATGATTAACCCAAACGGGCAGTGTGGTTTTAGCCCTGCTGATAGTGGATAGACCAGAGTCACTGGTTCTTTGAACCACCTTTGCTATAGAAATAAATGGTAATGTGGAAGGGAAGGTTTAGATATCTGAGTGAAATTACTTGAGAGAACAATTGGAAATTTAAGAAGGAATGAACAGAGAAGAAAACGGTTGAGACAGAGGCTACTTACTTTGTATAACATCTTTTTGTCTACAGGACAGCTCCTTATATAGCATTCTGTTGAGAGAACACAGAAGTTATTGGATGGTCATTCCTATTATGAAGTCATTTTTTTGCTCTATGTAGATTTAACTTGGAGTTCTTCATAAAGTTGGGGACGCAGCATAGTATTGTTTGAACATGAATTTGTACAATGTTTTAAAAAAGCTAACCTATTAAGAACAGAGAAATGCTTGGCCTTTCAGTTAGTAATTATCCAGTTTATAAGAGAATAAAAAGCTTGACTGATTGTGTTGTTAACCTAGATTCACTAGTAATCAGGTTATCTTTTGGAAGAGAAAATTAACAGTTGGTTTTAGTTTGGCCTTACAGAAGTTGTTCTGTTAAACTTAATTTTTGGAGCGCCGGGGTGGCTCAGTCGTTAAGCATCTGACTCTTGGTTTCAGCTTAGGTCATGATCTCACAGTTTGTGAGTTCAAGGCCCGCATCAGGCTCTGTGCTGGCAGCATGGAGCCTGCTTGGGATTTCTCTCTCCCCCTCTTCCTCCCCGGCTTGTGTGCTCTTTCTCTCAAAAAATAATAATAAATAAGCATAAACTTAATTTTTAATACTGTACATTGTCTATTTTTTTTTTTTAAACTTTGGTGTTTCAATTTTGGCTTTTCTAGTTGTATGCGGTGGCTTCAGTTCATTGTCAGTTTTATGTCCTTAAACTGTCAGTGGCAGCTGCCTGAGTATAATTTTACCAGGCACAGTCTCATTGCTTCAGTTTTCCTTGCTCACCAGCACGTTTCCCTCCATATGGAATGTTAGTTCAAAAATAGTGGACTGTTTGACTTCGTATGTCCTGGATCAGCTATGGCCTCGTGAGGCTTTTGTCCCTGAACAGTGCCGTGCTTAGTATGAGCTGACATTTCCTCCTCCATTTTCTCATTTCCTTCACTTGTTCTGATACTGTCCGTGCGCCGATGACTCTCACATTTCTGTTTCTGACTCTCCTCTCCCCTTCCAGGATCCAGACGTGCATATCTGACTGCTTCCTGGACTTCTCTGTTGACATGACTCATTGACCCCTCCAGTCATCATGTGGAAACCCATGTTATGTACCTCGCCTCCCCCCACCCCGCTGGTGTTTGCACTCATGCTGTCTGTCTTGTTTGCTTGCACGGTCATCTTCCAGATAGTCTGTGAGTTTTCTTTGATTCTTTTCCTTCTAGAATATCTTTTCCTTTCTCCTTTTAACCCTTCTTCCTCCTCTTTTCTTTTTTCCTTTTTAAAAAAAATTTTTTTAATATTTATTTATTTTTGAGAGAGACATAGAGACAGAGACAGACAGTGACAGTGTGAGTGGGGGAGGGGCAGAGAGAGAGGGAGACCCAGAATCCAAAGCAGGCTCCAGGCTCTGAGCTGTCAGCAGTTCATGCGGGGCTTGAACTCGCAAAACTGAGCCGAAGTGGGACGCTTAACCAACTGAGTCACCCAGGTGCCCCATCTTCTTTCTCATTACTTTCGCTCGCTGTTATTAGTATTTTTATTCCTTATGTGGTAATAAGTGTTCCTCTTGGAACCGGCAGTGAACCACTGTGTTCTCTTCAGGAGTCGTCAGATTGCCGCGAACTAGACACATATCTTTTGAATGTAACCCTCTCCCTCCATTCCTGTTGTTAATGCTGTAGTTACCGTCGTCAGTATCTCTTGCTCATAATTTCACAGGAAAATTTTAACTTGTTTTCAGCTACTTTTCTGGGCCAGTCCATGTTCTCCTTTCCTTCACACCCTGTAGTGGTTCCATCCCAGCTATAGGATGAAGGTAAAATTTCTTAGTGTAATAAGGTCTTAAAAAAAAATCTTTCTTGCCTCCCTCTCTAGCTTGTTTTCTTGTGGCTCCTTAGAATTCTACTTTTCCCGTACATTATATGATTTTTTAAACACATCATGTGTTTGCGCGTTTTCTTCCCTTTCCTTTGAAAATGCTCCCCTTTCTCCCAAGTGCATGCATGTGTGCATGTGCGTGCACTTGTGCACACACACTCACACACCCACACACTCATGTAATCCTGCCTGGCAACCTGTTCTTCGTTTGGAACTCCTATCAAAGGCAGTATCATCTGTGAGGTCATCTCCCTTCTAACTGCCCCCCTTACCTCCAAGGTCCACCGAGTTAATCACCCTCTATTCTCTGCTACTTCTTTATCCCGTACAAACATCTATTGTTGAATATTACATTTTATTGTTTGTTTACATGTTTGACATTCTACTAGATTGTGAGTCTTGAGGTCAGGTTATTGACCTCAGGAAAATTCTTTTTTTATGGAGTTTCTGACCCGCTGACTCTACTGTGTAATGATCTTCCTTTTCTTGGGACACAGAAACCATTAATAGACTGCTTGTCAACTCTTCTAAGAATGGTCCCCCAAGGCCCTTGTGAATCTCTTGTTGGAGACAAGTCTGTATATTTGCAAAAAGGGGAAAGAAAATTCTAATTTTCGAATATCCTGTTAATGGACCTTCTTTTTAAGAAATCATGCTGTTTTCTTTTTATGTTTTCCTTGTAAACTAGGAAGAAACCTGCCCGATGTCATAAGTGAGGTAGGAAACTTGTATTGGTCACTGTTGCTGCACGGTGTCTTTCCAGAGAGAGTAGGAAAGGGGGTAAGAATTCTTCTGTTTTAAATTTCAAGGTTTTGTTTAAATTACAGTTAACATACAGTGTAATATTGGTTTCACGAGTAGAATTTAGTGATTTACCACTTACATACAACACCCAGTGCTCATCACAAGTGTCTTCCTTAATGCCCATCACCCATTTAAGCCATCCTCCCACCCAGTACCCCTCCAGCAGCCCTCAGTTTGTTCTCTGTAGTTGAGAGTATGTTTAATGGTTTGCCTCTCTCCCTCTCCCTTTTTCACCCCGATGTTCACTTAACTTTGTTTCTTAAATTCCATATATGAGTGAAATCATATGGTATTTGTCTTTCTCTGATTTACTTCTCTTAGCATAATGCACTCTGGCTCCATCCATGTCATTGCAGATGGCCAGATTCATTCTTTTTATGGCCATTCATCAGTCAGTGGACATTTGGGCTCTTTCCATAATTTGGCTATTGTTTATAATATTGCTATAAACATCCGGGTGCATGTGTCCCTTCAAATCGATATTTTTGTAGCCTTTGAGTAAATACCTAGTAGAGCAATTGCTGGATCATAGGATAGGAATTCTTGGAGTAGTCACTTGGTCAAGCTGGCAGAAGTCCACCTATGAATGACAGGACTTTGTTCTTCTTGCCAAACTAAGCTGGGCCAACTTCAGGACCTTGACCATTGGCTCAATTGAAGCATCTCATCTTGAGTCAGAGGGTAGAAAGAAAGGTGTAGATAAAAACCTGGTAATGTTTGGTCTAGAGTTTGACACACAATTGTAATTACTCGATACATATTTGTACAGTTAGGTCGAACTGATTCTGTCTTTTTGGGGAAGAGAGGTTAGCATCATGCTGTCTGTGCATCAGCAAGTCATTGTTAATGTATTTACTCTGGTTAAATATATAAATTATATAGCTATATTAATACCATGGCATATATTTTGCTTTTGAGTATCAAATTGTTCAGTTTCACCAAATGAGCAGGAAACAGATATACCACCGAATTAAAAAAACAAAACATAAATCCACACGGCTGTTGCAGGGGAGGAAGCTGAAACATTGGTAAGGTTGGCTTGAGAAAGGACGTTATGAGAGAGGTCAGATAGTAAGATGTATGTGCACGGGGATACTGGTACAGACCACATTTTTGTGGATACGTTGTTGTTTAGGGGTTAGGCCTTATCATCGTACCACGTGTGGATTTGTGTTATTCAAGTCCTAAGTCATGGTTCTGTTTAGTCTATTTTCTGTTGTTGCAAGGACTTTATATTTGGTTTTCCCCATCAGCGAGTCTGGGGTTAATAATGGTGTTGGAGGAACATGCTTTCTGGAAACATAAATGGAGAACTCTCTGTTGATTCCTAAAGATTTTGACCAGTTCCTCGTTACAAGGTTTATGTTACTTGTCCCCTAACCAAGGAAAAACATGGAGATGAATGGGAGTTCAGGGATATTATTACGTGGTATATCCCAGTGAGAAACTTGATTGGAAATAAAGGAGAAAGTGTATTTTAGGGTTGAACTTCTTCTGGTAGACTTGAATAAGGCAAAATGAGGGAATAAACTCACAGTTGAAAGATTAGTCACTTATTTTGCAAATCAGGAACAGAAAAAGCAGTTTAGATGTAGTAGGTCATTTTAAAATGCAAAACTGAGTTTTTGTAGTTATCTACAATCTTTTTGGAGAATAGTATTTTGCATATTTCATGATTACTGTTACATCAACAGTTGCTTTGTTTTTGCCATTTTAAGCAAGAGAGTAAGTGAAAGAGGTCAGTGTATTATGTACTGGCAACAGCTGGCTGATAGCGTTGAATACTTACGTAATTAAATATATGTGTTGGCTGTTGTCCTAACAGCTCTGTAGGTGGAGGCCCCAGAAAGCATGCAGAAACTTGCTTTAGCAGGATTAAAGAAGAAATCAACATGATCTGGGCCCGTGCTTTCAGCCAAGAGTGATTTCCTATTGTTTTGGTTTCAAAGACATTCTACTTATTCTTGGTGTGTGTGTGTTTATACAACAGAGAAAAAGACTCTTGTGTATTTTTTTCTCTCCTTATTCTATGCTCTAAACGTAAGAAACATAATCTTTCTTAAATTTTAGGCACTCAGTGGTATTGTTTAATAACTAAGAATAAATGAACTAAAAAAACATAGGACCTTTAAACCTGTAAACAGGGTATTAAAACATCACGTGTTAACTGTTGCTGTCCCTTGCTTATGGTTGCACTTAGGTTTAGGTGTGCTCCGGGCCACTTTGAAGGGTTACCTCGATTTTAGACTATATTAAGGCATGGTTGTCTGCAGTCATGGAAAATTGGAGAGAGTGGTTGTGAAGGGGAAACAGGATCCATAGGTAAAATGAAACTGTGCTTTTAGCTACTAGCCTTATCTGTGGAGGCAAATCCTATTCAAAGTGCCCTATGTTTATTTCTATTACTGTTTTTATAGCTCAAGGGCTGAGGCCAGTCCTTAAGGCACTTTTGACTACAGGCTTTGATGGCTGGATAGCAGCTCTGTGGGTTATTAGACACAGTGCTTGTAGACATAGTCCGGCATGGCTGTGTGTGACCGTCCCATGTGAATAATCCTGTGTTTAACCACCTCTTGATGTGCCTGTACTCCATTTCAAAGTTCCTTGGGGGTAGCCACTATGTGTTTTATCTGCATCCTGACACCTGCTAACTGTGGTTGACCATGATGGTTGAACAAATGAATGAACCAAACCATACATTTTGCTTTCTCTCTAGGTTTATCCTCCTGACCCCCACCACCCCCTGCCTCTGTCAGAACGAGAGTGTTCCCCTGTAGCTTTTCATAGAACTTTTTCTGTATCCCTGTTTTCTATTAGGTTGCCTTACTTAGAAATTAAGTTTGGCTGTATGTCCTAGAAAACTAAAAAAAATAGAGGCTTACATAAGATGGGGGATTTAGTTTTCTTCTATAATACAAAGTCCACAGTTAGGAAGTTGCTGGCTTTGGTTTAGCCATTCGAGCATGGAAGTGCCAGGTCCCGGCAGTCTTAGAGATCTTTCCATTATGGTGGAACGTCAGTGCTCCTCTGCAGCCATTATATGTGTTTTCTAAAAAGGAGGAAGTACCGAATGGGGGGACAGTGCCACTTGACTTTGTCCCTCCTTTAAAGGGGCTTTGTAGGAAGTCCCACTCAAAACTGTGTGCTTTATCCCAATGGCTGGAACCATATCAGATGACTTCTCTATTCACAAGGGAAGCAGGAAATATATTTTTATTTATTTCAGACTGGTCATTGTTGTTCCCAACAGAATTGGGGTTCTGTTGGTAGGGGAGAAAGGGAGTACTTTATCTGGGGGCTAACTTGATGTCACTGGTGTAGATGTAATCTTTGGGGCAAAATACATATTTTGTTTCTTATTTGTCTGGATCCCTGTATTAGATTATGTTCTCAATATGGACAAATGACCCTTCTTTCTCCTTTTTTCTTTATTAAGAACATTTAAGAAGCAGCATAGTTGGCATTTGAGAATTTTTTCTCTTTTTGCTTACCCGGATCTGTTTCTGATGATGTAACAACAAAATATACAGGAAAGAGCTCATGGCTTAGATGTTTGCACACACTAAGGATAATGATAATGATGATAATAATGATAATGAGTAATTGGGATTTTCAAATACCTTCTGCCCCTAAGATGTACAGTATCTCATTGTTCCAGAGATTCGGTTTTATGATATAATAATTCTAAACCTGTTTTAGAAACTAGAGATTTTAAAAGAATTTAGTAGAAAACAAAATTAGTGGAAGACAAAAGTAGGGTCGAAAATGGAATATCACGGAAGGTTTTAACCAACTGGAAGCCAGGTTGAGACTGAAATTCATTCTATAATTAAATATTAGAAAATGTTATTTTATATAATTCTAAAAAGTTTGTTTCAGCTGAGAACAATGCTGCTTTTCAGTAAAATGGAAATTCAGTGTTTTACACCTAACATGAAAAAAATGGAGAATTAGAAGTAACCACTGAACATCTAACCAGTGGGATGAGTCCAATAAAACTTGCTATGGATTTTCTGTAGTTTGGTGCCATTGGATATTAGAGGAAAGTTAAGGGTATCAAATTCTTCTCATGGAATGCACCTGGACATTGTGCAACAGTGCCTTTTTGTGTCCCTGCACAGATACACTGCTGAACCATTGTTATGAACTGCCCAGACACAGTTACGTCTTAATGGCCTATTCTTCAGTGTTTTCTTTGCTGAATGTGTGTGTGCGTGCGTGTGTGTGTGCGTGCACATGCGCGTGCTTGTCTCCTCAGTAGATACATCGAGAAAGAAACTGACAGAATCACATGATAGAAACTGCTCTGGGAAAACTACAAATTAATGTGTATGTCAAAGATCTCTTTCACACAATGTTTTAGAATCAACAGCTCGTCCTTTGTGCCAGGCTGTGACGTGTTTTCTAGCTTGTAAATTTCCTTTCTCTTATATGAGGGGTCAGATAAGAAAGTTTACGGCAAAAGTAAAAAGTTTAATTTGATGCTTTCCTTAAACACATGTCAATATTGTGTGATAGTTACCAGAGAGTTTTGACGTTTTTACCACTTTACTAAATAACAAAGGTTTTGGTATACTTGATCAGGTGATTTTTAAAATGGTAATTAAAAAATATGAAAATAGAACTGATGGGTATTCCATTGAGCATATCCTGGGCACATGGCACTCTGAGTATATATTTCTTTTCCTCTCATTGTCCTGTTGCCTAAGTAGCTTCAGTTAAGCATTTGAGCCTGAGAACTGGATGTCTGAGGAGAACACTGACGTGGCTGAGACACCAAGTTTTAGGAACAAGGTTCACTGCATAATGGACATTAGAGGAGGAGCCTTATCTGTATTGCTAGGGGTGAAGGAGAGAGGAGGGTCAGAGGCCTGGAATTAGGGGAGTCTTTCCTCTCCTGTAATCCTAGAGCAGTATTTCTGAACCTTTTCAGGCTCTGAGATCCTTTCGTATAACAAGTACGTTGCACTGTATCCTTTATTATTCTGAAGTGATATTCACAAATAATATAATTTACGTACACACACAATAACAAATGACAGTGCTCTGAATACAATGTAAGGGGAGAAACCAAAAATTGGTAAGGTAATAGATATGTTTCAAAATGGAAATGTTCAGGCATAGAGGCACCAGGAAATGTAAGAGATAAATGTATATAGAATTACACTGAATGTGAGGGGAGTGAATGTGGCGTGACATCTGTGTGGCCTTAATGGCTTAAATGCCAAGAATGGCCTAATCCTAGTGATGGGCCTTTCTAGACCAGATGATGACTCTTGGTAAAGTTCTCAGTGCAGCAAAATGTGATTTTTTTCCTTCCCTCCATTTGCATAAAAGTTGGATTCCTGAGTCTGCTTAAAAAAATGCGTTGTGTTTATATGTGAAATAGAGTTAGAATGTAGATATTGTGAATATGTTTTTTACCTACATGAATGTTCAGTAGGACATTTAAAGCTCATGCAGGACGTGTGGACTTTTTCGTGCCGGACAGACCTGTTCTTAATGAGAAGGAACCAGGCACCTGTGACTTCTGCCCACTGAGTGGCCCTTGCAGTCTCCAGTGTCATAATCACAAAGATTTGATTGGTTTCATGGCCTAATGATTTAAATTTCTGTGTAGCCTGGGAAACACCCAAATCAATATCTAGAAAAGGAAAACCCACAGAGGTTAAAAAAATATAATTTTATATATGTATACATGATTTGTATTTATATAAATATGTAAAAAAGCATGTGTAAAATCATATATGTATATACACACACACATGTGATGTGACATCAGTAACGTCACAGGTCTCTTTGAATGAAACCACTTAATTGAATAGTTTCCAAAAAGTATGAGCAAGCAGTTTATGGAAAGGACATGCAGGTAAACATCAAAGAGTTTCATCCTTACTGGTGGTCAGAGAACTGCAAGTTAAAATGAGATACCATAGGGGCACCTGGGTGGCTCAGTTGGTTAAGCGTCCCAATTCGGCTCAGGTCATGATCTCATGGTTGTGGGTTCAGGCCCAATGTTGGGCTCTGTGCTGACAGCTCGGAGCCTGGAGCCTGCTTCCTATTCTGTGTCTCCCTCATTGTCTGCCCCTCCCTCTCTCGTGCTCTGACACTCTCTCTCTCTCTCTCTCTCTCTCTCTCTCTCTCAAAAATAAATAAACATTAAAAAAACATGAAAAAAAATGAGATACTGTATTTTGCTGAGCACATTGGATCCCCTCCCCACCCTGCCCCACCCTAGGAGATCCTGTGCTCCTAAGATTGTGTGGAGATGTTTACTCTGATACATTGCTGGTACATTCAAATACATTTGAATTACTGCAGTCTTCTTGACTTAGCAGTTCTGTGTTTTGTGGCCCTCCCCTACAGATGTGAAAACACTTGTCTGCAGGGACGGGGATTTAATCATTCATTGCATCGTTGGTTATGGCAGCAAAAGTGTTACAACAGCCCTTAGACCTCCACTTTCCCCTGCCTTTCCACTCTCCGTCCTCTCTCTGTACTTTCCTCCCTTCCTTCAAAGGTATATCCTGGAATAATTCCTTGCAGGTAGATAGAAAGCTTCCTTATCCTTTCATTTATGGATTTATAGAATACTTTGTGCTCGTACTTATTCATGGATTCTATTGGTTCTATTTTATGTACAAGGGAATTTTATTTAACCACTTATTGATGGGCATTTAGTTTTTTTTTCTAATAATTGGCTGTTAAAAGTATTGTCCCTGAACATGTTTTGGCTGGGACTTCATAGAGTATCAAAATTTTTGTAACTTGCATCTCAAAATGATATCATACTTACTGAAAAGTTGCAAAAATAGCGCAAAGCTTTCCCGTAGATCTTTCCCTCCACTTCTATAATGTTCAGATGTCTTACGTTACCAGGATGCAGTTATCAAACCAGGAAAAAAATTCTGATCTGATATGATTAACCCTTGTACAGATCTTGCTCACATGTTGTCTTTTTTCCTCCTAGTTTAGGGTCCCACTTTGGGTCTCACACTGCTTTTAGTAGACACGTCAGCTCTCTTTCTGTTAGGGGGACAGCTTCTCAGTCTGTCGTTGTCCTCATGACATTGGCACTTCTGGAGATTCCTGGTCATTTATGTTGTAGAATGTTGCCTAATTTGAGCTTTCCTGGTGTCTCCTGATGATGAGCCTCAGCCGCGCATCCTGTCAAGCCTACAGGAGTGATAGATCCGCATCCTCGAGGGTCACACCAGCGGGGTTCCGCACATTGCCTGCATCTCTGTTGAGTTAACTCTAACATCCAGTAACTAGGGGTTAAACTTACTTCATTCAGGCGGTGACTTTCGCCTTTCTCCACTGTGAAGTTATTATTAAGTATTTGGTGACGTTGTTGCTTGGTGATACTCTATCATGCTTTCACCATTAATTTTAGCCACTGATTATTCTTGCCTGCAATAGTTCATACTATAGTATTTATCAGGTGGTGATTTTTCTCTTCCCATCACGCCGTCTACATTAGTTAACTGGAATCTTGCTGTGAGGAAGAGAGCGGACTCCTATTTACTTATTTATTTCATTTCATTTTAGGGTCAAGGTTATTTATTCTGTGGGGCATAATCTCTCATTGTCATTATATTTTATTACTCAAGAGTTTTAGGGATTTGGCCAGTGGAAGCTCCTTTCTGTACATGAGCTAGTCCAGGCTTATCTTGTCCTCTCCTTGCTTCATTCCTGGATTGAGCCATTTCTCCAAGGAGTCCAGGTTCCTTTCATTGGTGAATGGTATAAAGACACCTAATTTGAGCACTGGGTATGCTCTTTGCTACTGAGATGCCATCACTTCTAGGCGGCGTTAGTGGACAGAGTTAGGAGATGTATATAGGTGTACAAACATCTGTTTCTGTTTATTTGTGTTTATCTGTATCTGTTAAAGAGTATGAGGTCATACCAATCTCTCTGATTCTACTTCACCTGCAGGGGATTTATTTCTAGCCTTCCCGCCTCTTATATGCAACTCCATTCTGTAGCAGGGAGAAACACACCTCTCATTTTCCATGGTGTACATGTTACTTGTTCAGTCCTATGAAACGGGTAGCACAGTTTTGGAATTCCTAACCCATCCTCCTGTGAAAAAGACATTTTGCTTACTAGCATATAATGTTTGAGCCCTTTTTTGTCTTTAATATTACAGTATGTAGTCAAAATGATGCTTTCCAAAGTTAGATTCAGTGTGGTTATGTTACTAATTTGTGATTCAATTAAGTTAATTTGAAGCCACTCATATTCCATTGTGGATTCTGCCCACTTCCTGTCTGGTTTTAATTTTTATTTTTTTTTTGTATTTTTGTTTTTTGGGTATGTGAAACATTAGCATGATTTTCAAAGGCAGAACTATATACTAAGTCATTTGCTGAGAGAAGGATCAGTGCCCTGTCGCCCTTTTCACCATCCACATGACTCTGTTCTTTTCACCCCCACCCCCCCGTCTCCCAGTAACATCTGGCTTACTCTTCCTTTTTTCCACATACAAGCACCAGTCACGTTGTGAGTTTTCTATCATGCCTTTTGTATTTATTAATTGGAATTTTACTCGGGAGAACTGTTTTTTTTTTTTCTCCCTACTTATTTGTTGAATTATTTATTTCAGTATGGATTCATGGTCACTTATTCTGTGGGCCATAATCCCACAAAATAAATTACACCGAATTCTATATGCAGAGTCCATGTACTTTTTAAAAATTTCTTTTTGTTTTTTCCTTAACTGATAGCATACTCTAGATACTCTCTTATTCCGTAATAGAGCCTAGGAACTGTACATCAGGTGATGGAGATATTCCTTGCTCTTTGGTATGGCTGCACTAAGTACCTCACTTAGTGACCCTGTCATGGTTTATTCAAGTGTGTCCTGTGTGTGGACGTTGAGGACGTTTCCAGTATTTTGCACTTCCAAGTAGTGCTGTGCTTAGTTGGGTTTTGCACGTGGATTTTTATGTTGTCATTAGTGTATCATCAGGATCCATTTCTAGGGTGGAAATGCCTGGCTTAAAGGTGAGTGCATATACACGTGTCACCAAAAGGGTGGTGCTGATTTGCATTCTGAATCGAGTCTAGGTGAAACTTGGGCATTTCCACGGCCCCTCCAACAGAGCATTGTTGTTGTCATGCTTTGTTAATTCTACCATTCAGCAGGGAGGATGGGGTCTCAGATTGTCATTTTCATCTCTCTCCTTCTCTAATTCTTTTTATATGTTTGGCCATTTTTATATCTTTGTTAGTTGTTCACATCTTTTTCTTATTTCTTATCAGTTGTCTCAGCGTTTAGGAGGTTTTCTTTTTATGTATCATGGATATTTGTCTATGATACATAGCATAGACATATTCAAACAGTTTTCCAGTTATCTTTTGACTCTGCTTATGGTGTTTTAGTGACATATAAAATAACTTCCATCATTAAATTTATAAAATGTCTTTTTCCACTTTCTCCTGGATTTTGACTCCTAGTGAAGTCACAGACTTTCTGTACACCGAGAGTAGAGAGAGGCTCGCTTATGGTTTCTTCTAGTCCCTGTATGGTTTCATTCTTTTACATTTGCATCCCTGGTCCATTTGGGGCACATGCTTATGTGTGGTGTTGGGGTGCTGGTCTACTTTCATCCTGTCCAGATGGCTACTTAATTGCCCCAGCACTCTTTATTAAGCATTGTATCTTTATCGAAGTGTTTTTTTTAATGTTTATTTATTTTATTTATTAATTTTTTTAATTTTATTTTTTATTTTTTAAAATTTGCATCCAAATTAGTTAGCATATAGTGCAACGATTTCAGGAGTAGATTCCTTAGTGTCCCTTACCCATTTAGCCCATCCCCCCTCCCACAACCCCTCCGGTAACCCTCAGTTTGTTCTCCACATTTAAGAGTCTCTTCTGTTTTGTCCCCCTCCCTGTTTTTATACTTTTTTTTTGTTTCCCTTCCCTTATATTCATCTGTTTTGTCTCTTAAAGTCCTCGTATGAGTGAAGTCATATGATTTTTGTCTTTCTCTGACTAATTTCACTTAGCATAATAGCCTCCAGTTCCATCCACATAGTTGCAAATGGCAAGATTTCATTCTTTTTGATTGCCGAGTAATACTCCATTGTGTGTGTGTGTGTGTGTGTGTGTGTGTGTGTATCCACATATATATCCACATATATATACACACACATGTGTATATTTATACACATATACATATGTGTGTGTGTATATATACATGTGTGTGTGTACATATAAAATATATACACACACACACACACACACACACACACACACACACACCACATTTTCTTTATCCATTCATCCATTGATGGACATTTGGGCTCTTTCCATACTTTGGCTATTGTTGATAGTGCTGCTATAAACATTGGGGTGCATGTGTCCCCTCGAAACAGCACACCTGTATCCTGTGGATAAATGCCTAGTAGTGTAATTGCTGGGTCGTAGGGTAGTTCTATTTTTAGTTTTTTGAGGAACCTCCATACTGTTTTCCAGAGTGGCTGCACCAGCTTGCATTCCACCAACAATGCAAAAGAGATCCTCTTTCTCCCCATCCTCGCCAACATCTGTTGTTGCCTGAGTTGTTAATGTTGGCCATTCTGACAGGTGTAACGTGATATCTCATTGTGGTTTTGATTTTTATTTCCCTGATGATGAGTGATGCTGAGCATTTTTTCATGTGCTGGTTGGCCATCTGGATGTCTTCCTTGGAGAAGTGTCTATTCATGTCTTTTGCCCATTTCTTCACTGGATTATTTGTTTTTTGGGTGTTGAGTTTGATAAGCTCTTTATAGATTTTGGATCCTAACCCTTTATCTGATATGTCATTTTCGAATATCTCCTCCCATTCTGTTGATTGCCTTTTAGTTTTGCTGATTGTTTCCTTCGCTGTGCAGAAGATTTTTATTGTGATGAAGTCCCGGTAGTTCATTTTTGCTTTTGTTTCCCTTGCCTCCGGAGACATGTTGAGTAACAAGTTACTGTGGCCAAGATCAAAGAGGTTTTTGCCTGCCTTCTCCTTGAGGATTTTGATGGCTTCCTGTCTTACATTGAGGTCTTTCATCCATTTTGAGGTTATTTTTGTGAATGGTGTAAGAAAGTGGTCCAGGTTCATTCTTCTGCATGTCGCTGTTCAGTTTTCCCAGCACCACTTGCTGAAGAGACTGTCTTTATTCCATTGGATATTGTTTCCTGCTTTGTCAAAGATTAGTTGGCTATACGTTTGTGGGTCCATTTCTTGGTTTTCTATTCTGTTCCATTGATCTGAGTGTCTGTTCTTGTGCCAATGTTTATTTATTTTTGAGAGAGAGAGAGAGGGACAGAGTGTGAGTAGGAGAGGGGCAGGGAAAGAGAGGGAGATGCAGAATCTGAAGCAGGCTTCAGACTCTGAGCTGTCAGCACAGAGCCCAACATGGGGCTCGAACCCACGAACTGCGAGATCATAATCCTGAGCCAAAGTTGGAAGCTCAACCGACTGAGCCACCCAGGTGCCCCCATACTGAGATGTTTTGAGATGCCCCATTTATTATATATTACATTTCCAGATTTATGTAGGTCTAACTTGGGCTTCCTGCTTTATTCTGCCGGTCTGTTTGTTTACTTGTGTTCTGTCTGCTCTTTTTTCTATGGAAGTTTTATTTATGAGTTGATATCTGGTAGAATTAATCTCTCCTTGTGTTTTTTTTATTTTTCATGTTTTTTTTTTTTTTTTTTTTTTTTTAACCTTGGTGTTCTTGTATGTTAGGTTTTCAAATGAACCTTACTATCACCTTTCTAATTCCATGACACAAGTAGTTGGTACTTTTACTAGTAAATAAAAGTTAATCATAAATTACCTTGGGGTGAACTGACATTAAAAAAATTTTTTTTTAATGTGTATTTTATTTTTGAGAGAGACTGAGAGACAGCAAGCGCGGGAGGTACAGAGGGAGGGAGACGCAGAATCCAAAGCAGGCTCCAGGCTCTGAGCCTGATGCGGGGCTCGAACTCACAAACTGTGAGATCATGACCTGAGCTGAAGTCGGACGCTTAACTGACTGAGCCCCCCAGGTGCCCGGAGAACTGACATTTTGTGATGTTGATTCATCCTATCCAAGAATAAGATATGGTACATTGATTCAGTTCTACATCTGTTTCTTTTAGGAGTGTTTTAGCCTTTTCCCCAATATAGGTTTTGGATATGTCTTGTTAATAAGTTTATTCCTGAGAATTTTATGGTTTTTATTGCTCTCTTAGATGCTTTCTCTGCGTCTGATGAAGATTCTATTGTTTTTCCCCACATTGGTTATTGTTTGTGACTGTCTGCAAAGGCTATTGTTACTTTATATTTTTTATATTTATTTTTATATTTTAACCGAATTTTTTTATTGTTAATTTTTCTCATCAATTTTTGAAAGGATTTTCTAGGTGCACTGTCATTTCATCTGCAAATAGTTTTCTTCCTTCTTTTTTTTTTAAACCAATTTTTATCTTTTATTTCTCTTGCTTAATTACATTGGCAGATGCCAGTAGTACAGTGTTGAGCAGTTTTGGATGTTGTGGATAATCTTACCTTGTTCTCTGTCTTACTGAAATGACTCTACTGTGTCTCCATTTAACTAAAATACTGGCTTTTGGATTTTATGTATTTGGTCATGTTAAGAAACTATTCACAAATTTGCATTTTCTTAGAGTTTTATTGAGAATGGATAGTGAGTTTCATTGAAAGTTGTTTCAAAATAGATTTTATTCCTCTTAGATGTATTAATGTCTTGTACATATTATTACTGGGTCTCCTAATACTGAAATAACCTTGCATTTCCAGAGTGAATTCCACATGGTGTGTTTATTTTTGTATTGTTGCATTGAATTTACTGTGCAAAAATACTAAAAATACTAAAAATATTAGCAGTGATATCCATGACTGGTAGTGGTCTGTATTTTATATTTTTGAACTGTCTTTATCTAGTTTGGTTATCTGTTACTTTGGTTTTCATTAAAAGAATTAGAACATTTTTCTTCATTTTCAGTGCTTTGGAACACTTTATAGATTACCCGAAGTATCTGTCTTTAAAGACTTGGTAAGAAGTGAGAAAAAGCCCTGTGAATTCATCTGGACCTTTTGATTTTTGTGGGATGGCTTCTAAATAAATTTCTGTATAATTTCTATGGAAATTGGTCTACTTATTATTTTTTTAATTTTTTTTTTTTTTAATTTTTGGGAGAGAGCACAAGCAGGGGTGGGGCAGAGAGAGAGAGGGGGACAGAGGATCCAAGCCTGATGTGGGGCTTGAACTCACAAACTGGGAGATCACGACCTGAGCCGAAGTTGGATGCTCAACTGACTGAGCCACTCTGGCATCCCTGGGAATTGGTCTGTTTAAAAAGCTTTCTTCTCTAATAGGTGCATTTTTTTTTTTTTTTTTTTTTTTTTGGTAATATGTGGTCCTGTAAAAATGTATCCATATCATCTTGCCTTTCAAGTTTATTTGCATAGAAATCTGCAAAAGTGATCTCTGTAATTTTAAAACAGTTTTTTGGTTTTTATGATATTTTTCCTTTTCATTTTTTATTTGGTATATTTGCATTTTTTCTTTTTTGTTTACTTTGTTCTCTTGTTTTTGAGCTAGGTATTTAACTCTTTTATTGTTTCATTTTTACTGATAACTGTTCAGTACAGATTTTCTTCTCACTGCTTAAATGTATTCCAGAGATTCTGATGCATCATGTACTCAAGATCACTAATTCTCTAATTTCAATCTGTATTTCCCTCTTCACCCAAGAGTTGTTCAGAGGAAGATTTAAAAAGCAATTTTGAGATTTATTGCATTATACTCAGACAGTATTGTTTGAATTTTTCTACTTTAAAGAGCTTACTGCTACGATACTTTCTTTGTGATTTATTATGTCATTGGTTTATGTGAATGTTCAATGAATGCTCGAGAAGGTGTGATTCTCTATAAATAGGCATAGCATTCAATGTAGATCTATAGGGTGTACGTTACTAATTGTATATAAGCCTTCAGCTACATTTGTTCGTGCATGTGTATGTGCTTGATTTTTCTTATGTGGAGAGTGTATTAAAGTCTCATCTTCTCTGTACATTTCTTCTAACGTCAGCCTAAATTAAGAGGCAAAGTGAGGCAAGCTCAAATTACCAGAAATTAAAGTTGTGTGGGAATAGCAGAGGAATTACAGGTTGGCAAATGTATGCTGCAGCGAGCTGTAGGCAGGTTCTCTCAGTGTTTGGGGTGGGCTGTATTTATAGGCAAGGAGTGCAGAGAGGAGGAAGTCAAGCCACGGTCCAAGCAGTATGTTCATTGGTTTGAGGATCGGGAGAGATTCTTGGAGGCTATTCATTGGACAGGAGATAAATCTGTGTTTTCTGTAAATCAGGCATTTACTGGAAATGTCTCTCAGCTCCCTTTTTCTGAGGGTTCTTTAGTGACATTCTCCATTTCACATCATCTGGTGCCATTTTTATTTTATTTTTTTGTTTATTTATTTTGAGAGATAGAGAGGGAGGGAGAGTGTGCATGCAAGTGAGATCAGGGGAGCGTCAGAGAGAGGGAGAGAGGATCCCAAGCAGGCTCAGTGCTGTTAGCGTGGAGCCCGATGTGGGGCTCGATCTCATGAACTGTGAGATCATGACCTGAGCCGAAACCGAAGAGTCGGACACTTAACCGACTCAGGTGCCCCTCATCTGGCTCCATTTTAGATTGAAATCCTTTCACCCTTGCAACTTGTGTTTAGTTTCATGAGCGTAGTTACAACATTGTTTGGCGCATGGATATTTGTAAGTGTTAAAATTTCGTTGTCAATTGTGGTTTTAGAATTAAAGTGTTTTTTTCATATTTAATCCTTTTGGCTTGAGTTCTACTTTGCTCTCTTTTTCCTGTTACACCATTTATATCCCTTTAATTTTAGCCATTCTGAACTATGCTTAAGATATGTCTCTTGTATGTAGCATTGAAATCTTGTTGCTTTGTTGATACTATTGGTAAATTTGGTCTCAAGTCTGTGGTGATAATTTTTAAGTATATGTTACTTGATATTTGCTGTGGTTCCCTATGAGATGTATACATATATTTTAATTAATAAGCTGTTATTTAGGAACACTTGTATTATTCGGTGGTTACCTTTGTCTTTATACCTTTTAAATGGCTGTATTGCTCTGTTATATATTTAATCATTTACCCTTTGTCATGTTAGTTTAATGGTACCCTTTAACTTCTGACTTTTGGCAACCAATGAACTTATTTTACTTTCTCACCTCCTTTCCCATTTCTTCACTTTTTTTTTTTTGCTTTGTTTGTTTTATCACTGCCTCTAACATTTGCACATTAATCTTCCAACTTTCAGAGCTTAACATCTCCACCTTTATTTTAATCTTCAATCTACTGTTATGTGTACGGACGGCCTTCTCACTCTTTTTGCTGAAATTTCCCTAGTCATTTGTTGGGTGGATTAAGCCCAACCTCTGGTAGATTACTCAAGAAGGGATAGTGATTCTTATATGTTTAAAACTGTTTTTAAAAGGCACTCATACTTGAAGGACAGCTTGGTTGGGTATAAAATCCATTATTCATACTTTCTTTCACTGAATTTCTAAAAACAGTGCTGTTCTGTTGTTGCCTTGCATTGTATTTTGCTTTAGACAACTCTGATGCCAGTTAAATTTGTTTACCTCTGTTCATTATTTTATCTTTTTTGTTTGTTTGTTTGTTTTTTGAGATTTTCCTTATGTTTGATGCCTAAGAATTTTCTGTGTTTGGGAGTGATTGTTCCAGGTGCATTGACACTTTCAGTCTGTAGATTCAGATCTTCTTTTATTTCTGCAAATTTTTCTTGGATTATAGTTTATTTATTGGTTCTATTCCCCCGTCTTTTTTTTTTTTTTTTCCTCTTTTGCTCAGACTCCAGTTTTAGGAATGTCATTCCTTCTTTCCTGCTTTCTAGTTCTACCACTTCTCTCTGACATTTTTTTCCTTCTTTCTTTATCTGATTTTCATTTTCTTGACTGTTTTGCTGCATTTCTTCAATACTCCCTGTTAAATTTTCATTAGAGTTTTAGAATGGATCTTTATATTTAGATGGGATCATTTTGGGGTAGGCTGGTTGGGAGGGCTCTTTGAAGGCATAAGTCTAACTCAGATGAGTTCTGCAGTATTTATTCATAGTCAGTAAGAGAAGAATATTCCATACATAGCAGAAAAACACTAAAAATTCTATTCTTACTAGTAACCACCATTCCGTTTCCAGCTCTCTTTCAGGCAAGACCTAAGTTTATTACTAGGAATGGAAATTATATGTGGGTAGTGTTTTGTTCTGTTTGGAACTAGTTGACCAAAGGTTCATTGTGATCCAAGGTGGTGGATAGAGTAAATGGATTATTTTCCAGTTAGTAACTTGTGGATATGAAGTCAAGTGAGACTGAGTGGCATCCTTGTCTGTGGTCTACGCCACCTTGTAGAATAGACTACTGTGTGGGGAGACCCTTTTAGCCAGTTTTTGAGCAAATGTTGCCACTCATTTCTTATGCATTGGACACTATGAGAGGCACTGGGGCCATAAACCCCGTCCTCAGCTGAAAATAAGCCTCTTGAGAGGAGATCTTTAAATAGAGTGCTATTCTGTGTTAAATGGCTTATAGGGAGACTGAGGTGTAATTAAATTGCATCGTTGCTGAAAGATGGATGAGTATTGCTGTTGAAATTTATTGGAGGAACATCTTTTAGAATATAATAATATCAATTCTGTTGAATTTTAAAACCTTTTTATTTTGGAAAAGTTCTAGTCTAACAAGCATTGGTGTTTTTTTAAAAAAATATGACATTAGGGGTGCCTGGCTGCCTGAGTTGGTAAAGCATGGGACTCTTGATCTCGGGCTCATGAATTCGAGCCCCACGTTGGGCATAGAGATTGCTGAAAACAATATGACATTATAGTTGAAGTTAGTTTTCTTACAAATACTTACCAAATGAAGAAAAAGTGAGGGTGAATTTCATGCCAGTAAACCACTATTTGCAGTGTTTGATTCTTTACCCTCCTTGCTTAAACTGCAACTGTTCTAGAAGACTAGTCTTTTTTTACAGATGGTTAAAACTAGGACAGGTTGTCACTTGTCTGGAATTGTTCTTTTAATAAGCAAGACTTTATGAAGACTGAATGTTGTCTGTCACTGTCTACATCGGTAATTCTCTTTATTCTGATTGAAAGAAAATCTTTACTTCCTGCAAGTAGCTTTATATAGAAATCTGGCACAACAGAACACTTTTGGATCAAATCTCATGCCTTCAGAAACATTGAAAAATGTAATTTAACAATGATTCTGTTCAGCAAGGTGAGGCTGTTCATAACAGGGCAGCATTTAAACCTGTGTTTCTTGTTGGCCCGTCTGCAAAGAGATAGCTTGTTTTGTCATCAGACAACATCGGGATGTGATTTTAAAGAAAAGAACAGTTTTTGATACTGATGGTACTGCTTAATACCTTAAATGAACAATCAGCATTTTGTGAGAAACGGAAAACCAGGTTAGGAAGGTACATGGTTTCAGTTTGTTGCATCACATTGGTTGGGGGTATTTAGTTCAAGCCTCTTTCCTGGTGGCCCACCTCAGCTCAATTCTTTTAGTGTTGTCATAATTGCACGTACAGTTCTTTGAAAAGATGGCCTCTCTGGGTAGACGAATCCCTGTAAGGAACGTTACAGAAAGTTGTTAAAATAACTCCTCTAAGTGTGATCTGGAGTCTGAACTGTTTCTAGGTAGCAGCTGACCTTTAGGAAATCCAGGGTGCTTATTTGTGTGTCTTCCTCGCTTCCCCCCCCCCCCCCAACTCTGTCACTGGGCAGGCTCGAATCAGTATCTGCCTGCATCTAAATTTTGTGCTCTTTCCATTTTATTATGCTTTGCAAATTTGTTGAATTCCTCCTCTATGGCCGACATTGTGTTAGAGGCCAGGCATTAAAAAAATACTGTCATTTACTTGATGGGAAAGACGGTATGCCGGTTACAGTTAAATGTTTCTCTGCCCCAGATTCGACCTTGATGGGACCAGAACCTGACCCTGTGAGAGTTCTCCCTTGTTAGCTGCTGCAGTATTAGCTTTGTCAATAGAGGGCGCTAGAGAGAAGTTGAAAGGTGGGAGCTGTGGGAGAACTCCTCTCTGGGTTCCTTTGCTCCTTCCTTTTTCCTTCCCTGAAGGAGCCTGCGGTGGGTGCCTGGAAGGTCTGGGGTGGCTCAGGGGACAGCATCGACCCCGCCTCCTTTCTGTGATACTGCAGGCCACATCCCTCAGGAAACTCTGGTTCCAGCTGCACAGTTCCATTTGTACCTGCCTGATGTTCCATTCCTTCTCTGACTGGATAACATTGATTTTTTTTTTTTTTTTATCATCTAGATCTAATAGCACTTCTCTCTTAGAGTCTTCCTTAAACTTCCAGCCCCAGTTTCATTTCCTAACTTGTACTTCTTTAAAGAAGCCTATATGTAAATGGCGCCTGGGTGGCTCAGTGGGTTAAGTGTCCTACTCTTGGTTTTGTCTCGGGTCATGATCTCACGGTTCATGAGTTCGAGCCCCACGTCGGGCTCTGTGCTGACAGCTCACAGCCCGGAGCCTGCTTCGAATTCCGTGTCTCCCCCTCCCTCTGTCCCTCCCCTGCGCACTCTCTCTGTCTCAAAATAAATAACCTTAAATAAAGCAGCCTATATTTACCATAGCTGTATTATCCTTTTAGAGTGTATTCTAATTTTTAGTTGGCTTGTATTTTTCTCTTCCTGAAAACTGCCAGCTCTTGCTTATGTCTGTATACCTGGTGTGTGGCATAGCCTCTTGAGTGCTCCCTGAATGGATTTAAATCCTCTGTTACACTCTTTACTGCTTGCTTCTGCCTAGTGAATGTTGTTTCTGAAGGAAAATAATAGCTCTCCTTTACTGAGTAATGGGCAAGGCATGTCTGCATACTCTGTCTTATTTAACCTTATTTTATTTTAAACTTGAGAAACAGGTGTGTTTAGAGGGGTTAAGTATCTTGCCCCCAGGTTTACATGGCTAGGAAGTGATTGAGTTGGGTTTTTTTTTTTTTTTTTAAAACATGGGTCTGTCCCACTTTAAAGACCCTTAAATGTAAAGAAGATGTTAAAATTTAAACAAGTTTTTATATGTTTCTCTCTCTCACTTTAAAAAAATTTGGTATGTTCCTAATGTTTCTTTTCATTCTAGTTGGCCTAGCTCCATTAGAGTGTCACACAGTCCAGCATTTAACAAATTCCTGGTTTTATCTGTACTTAGAGATGCATCTGTTAGCAGAAAGTTTCTTATGGGTAGTGTCTTGTCCTCTTCAAAGTTGAAATTAACAAAATGGTTCTTTCAGCTCTCACAGTTATTTTTAGGGAAAGACTATCGCAGAGGAAAAAAACCATAACGTCCATTTTATGACTGTTGTATAATTCCACCTGGGGATGAATGGTGTTTTCCGAGTCATTGATTGTTGTCTGTTAAAGGTTTATGTTGTGACATTGATTTTCCAAGTCATAGATACTTTATCCAGGAATCATTCAAAATTGAATGATAAGAAATACTGTTTTTATTGTATAAGGCTTATGTTTTATAAAGCTAGTCTTAGTGTTAAATAGTAGCTGATTTTTTGAAATATCGTTGGTTGATCCATAGACTTTAAAAAATATATTTATTTTTTTATTTTTGAGACAGAGAGCAAGTAGGGGGAGGGGCAGAGAGAGATGGAGACAGAGAATCCCAAGCAGGCTCCAAACTGTCAGCGCAGAGCCCCACATGGGGCTCGATCTCATGACCATGAGATCAGGACCTGAGCTGAAATCAAGAGTTGGTCCCTTAACCTACTGAACCACACAGGTGCTCCAATCCATAGACTTTTTAAACCGTTTTTCTTCCCAGTTATAAAATAGTAGCTTGCAGATTGTAGAACATTTGCAAAATACAGTTTAAAAGTCACCTAAACTCCTTATGTGGAAGTTACTATGGTTAACGTGTTGGCATATGACTTCCCAATCTTTTTTTTTTTTTTTTTTTTTTTTTTTTGTACTGGTTTCTCTTTTACACAGATGAAACTTTAGTATTTTTGTATCCTACTTGAAAAAAAAAAACAGTTGAGTGTGTTACATGGTACAATACTAATTTTAAATGGCTACATAATGTTTCATCTTACAGATCTGTAATGTATGTACATTTTTTTTTTGGCCAGGGACTTAGATTTTTATCTAGTTTGTCACTTACAACAATAAATATGTTATAACCATCAAATAAACAACATGTTTGGTTATATGTCTCTGTGTTCATCTCTGGTTATTATATATTTTGAAAGTAGATCAGATTCCCAAAGGTGGAACTTAGGGTCAGTGCGTGAGCTTTTTAAGAATTCAGGATACATTTTGTCTCATTGTTCTCTAGACAAAATGTATCAATCAGCCTCCTACCAGTTGTGTATCAGAGTGAGGGGGAGATGCTTTTCCCTTCTGTGTTTTTAGAATTACAGATTTTGTCTTTGCTAATTTAATGGGAATTGGGATGATAGCTCCTTGTTGTAATATGTATTTCTTTGATTATCAGTGTAATTAACATGTTTATATTTACTTGGGTCTGTTACCATTTACCTCGTGTTTATTATAGACGATGTTTTTCAAGTGTACTCCTGTGAGCTTCTTGTATGTTGATAATCAAGTGTAAGAGGACTTTTAAAGTCAGGACTTCTTTACCGTGCTCATGAAAACAGTAATCAAGAATAAGTTTTACCTTCAGATCTTGAGAAAAGGTTATGCAGATCTGATGTGAATTCATTTAATGATATTACAATGTGCCCACCATTGTCTCCTTTAGTACTTTTATCAGCTTATTAAAAAAAGAAGTCAAGATCAAATATGTTTTTGAAATAAAATGAACTATTTACTTCTCCAAGGGAATAGACAGTAATGACTCTGGAATTCTTTAGGAACTACGGGTGAGTAAGATGCTTGATAACCACCCCAAGAGGTTTTGTGGTTCCCATTTGTAAGCTAGTGTTTGTTGTGCTGTCTCTTGTCTCGGGCTCTCTGCAGCTCTTCCCGAATCCTTGGACAAGTTCCTGCAGAAAATAGGAGTTCCTAGTGGTGCCCTCTGGGCCGGCAGATCGTGAGCAGGCCGCGCTGCGGAGCGCAGATGCGCGTGCAGATGGCGTGGGGGGGCCAGCCTGCCTTCTGCCGGGCGCTGCTGGAGAAGGTGATTGATGATCCAGCTGACTCCGCATAATGGTCCGAGGCAAGGGGAGCGGGAGTCCCAGGCTAAGTGAAAGTCAGAGCTGGCGGAACAGACTTGCACACTTGATGTGGTCTGCAGTCTTAGCGAACTTCCTCACCAGCACTCTTAGCCCCTGGCCTCAGCGCTCGCCGTTTTGTCTCCTGGCCTCCTCTCTGGCCTGCATCTGCATTCAGAGGGAGGTGACAATCCTAGCTCTAGAAGGGGCTGGACGCAGCCATCCTGAGTTAGAGAGGGTATTTGGATGCTGACACGGTGGAGCGTGGGCTCCGAGTCAGTGTCCAGGTGGCTGATTATGTGCCTCAGTCTTCCGTTTCTTCTCTTCCCTCGTAGCGGTCTCCAAGATGGGGTGTCATACCCAGGAGTTCATGGATAAGAACACTGGTTTTGCTTGCTGTCAGTACTAGGACCCTGGGACAGGTACAGAGGATTACGGTCTCCCTATTAGGAGTTTTTGTTGTTTTCTTTTTTTTTTTTTTTTTCCTCTAAGTCAGACTTAATAGAGTACATACAGCGGCATGAATTTGAGGACGGTTCACGCTCTTTCTTGGCCAGGGTTTTACTCTGAATTTAAAAATGTCAAAATGACTGAGGACTTCAGGAGTGGCTAGCCACATAGCATCAGTCTGTTATTTAAGCTCAGAGTTCTCCTGGAGTTCTATTATCTGTTTTAGGCAGTTTTCTGTTTGGAGTCCCAAACATCAGGAGATCTTGTGAATTCTGTCTACAACCAATAAATAAGTATAATTTGTGTCTGGTTTTCTTCATCTTCTTTATTTATTTGCAAATTTTATTTTACGTGAGCAGGGTAAAGGAGTAGAGAGAGAGAGAGAGAGAGAGAGAGAGAGAAAGAGAGAGAGAGAGGGAGGGAGGGAGGGAGGGAGGGAGGGAGGGGGAGAGAGAATCTTAAGCAGGCTCCATGCCAGTTCAGAGCCCGATGCAGGGCTTAGTCTCACGACTCTGGGATCATGACCTGAGCTGAAATCAAGAGTCGACCACCCAACTGACGGAGCCACTCAGGACCCCTTTCTTTACTTCTTTTAATTGCTTATCTGTAATGTCCAAAACCATTCTGGGCTTTTGATTTGGTATTCTGCAGAATTCCCGTCTGAGTCACAGAGGGGTGAGTTATTTTTTGGAACTCTGAGACTTCACTATTCTCATGGTTTGAAAATCCTGAAGCCTATGGTGAAAACCACTGTGGAAAGCTCACTGACTGGGAGTATCAGCTCTGAGACTTGATAGTAACGATCGTTGTTGCATTCCTCCCCCCCCCCCCCCCCACTTAGGACAAATTATTTTTTGAAAATTCAAAAAGTGGTGGTGTTTTTAGCAGGCCAGAACATGAGTCGTTCTTTAGTGAAATCTGAATAAATCTGGAAAACCAGTATTTTGAAGGGTCACAATGAAGAGAAAGTGGGAGCTGCCAGCAGTGTTAAGAAGTTACAATAAAGCCAGAACTTTCCGCAGAGCAAGGGATCAGATCTCCGTGACCATCGGAGGCCGTGGCCCTTCACATTCCCAGACAGCCTCTCACTTGGCGTCCTCTGTTCTCATTTCCTTGACAAATATTTTAAGTGTGCAACTACTTATGCCTTTTCTGGTTAGTCTGAAATGCTGACCATCCCGATAATTTATACACTTGAGATAAGGTAATTCTTGTTACTCAGATCAGGTCACTGAAATCCCTGAGACTGAATGTGTAGAACTCTCTTCTAGCTCTTTGCCACATCTACCGTGAGAATGAACACCAGTCTCAGCAAGGAGACTGTCAGCATCACTCTGAAGGGCTGCACTGTTGTTGTGACAGTCCCCAGGGGAACCCTGCGGGGGGACTTCAGTCACATCAGTGTAGAGCTCAGTCTCCCTGGAAAGAAAAAGGAGGGGCTCTGAGTTGACCAGTGGTGGGAAATAGTGTGAACAGTAGCCGATTCGTTCCTACCTGTAGTCATGTACAGAACGTGGTCAAGGGCCTTACTCTGGGCTTCTGTTACAGGATGAGGTCTGTGGATGCTCACTTCCCCGTCAACGTGGTTCTTCAGGAGAATGGTTTCTCCTGTTGAAATCTGGAATTTCTCAGGTGAAAAAAATGCATCTCTGGGGTTCAGATGAGGCCAAGGTGTTGCTTGTTCAGTATCTCAGGCCCAGAAAGATGAGTTAATTCTTGAAGAAAATGACATTGAGGTGGTCTCAAACTCAGCTGCTTTGTTTCAGCAAGCCACAACAGTTGAACACAAGGATACCAGAAAATTTGTGGATGGCATCTGTTTCTGAAAAAGGAGCAGTTCAGCAGGCTGATGAGTAAGATCTAAGCCGTCCGGCTACAAAAATAGCAAGATGCTGGATCAATTTCAGACTTTGTGATACTTTAGACACGCAGTGAAAGCTGTATTGATTGGGGCTTTTTAAAAAAAATTATTTTTTTTTAATGTTTGTTTTTGAGACAGAGACAGAGTACAAACAGGGGAGGGGCAGAGAGAGAGAGTGAGAGAGGGAGACAGAATCTGAAGCAGGCTCCAAGCTCTGAGCTGTCAGCACAGAGCCCGATGCGGGGCTTGAACCCATGAACCGTGTGTGCGATCATGACCTGAGCTGAAGTCCGAGGCTCAACCGACTGAGCCACCCAGGCGCCCCAGGGCTTTTTTTTTTTAAAAAAAAAAAAAAAAACAGAAACAAGTAACAGAACTCTCAGCTATTTAATCTTTGTGTGTGTTTTATCAAGAGAAAGAAGAACCACCGATTTCCTCTCTCCCAGAAACACAGAGTGAAGAACTGGACAAATGACCAAATCATCTTTCCAGATAGATGTGTTTCTTCCAGGGGCAAATGTTCTGTACTTACTGCTTCTTCGTCAATGCATCTCTTGTCGATGTGCTCCTAGCACGACATGCACCTCTTTCCCATGACTTCCTGAAAGGTGAAGGCCACAGAAGTAGTATCGCCTCCTCTTGTCACGTCTCATCCATTTGATGAGGATGCTTGAAGTCCAACACTAAAAGCTTTGCATAAGACTTAGTTAAACTTGAATTTGGAGGTGCTTACATCAGAAAAGTGCCTTGTAATTGACTTGGAAATAGTCCTGCTGGGCGCGAGTCTTGTTTCAGAACCCACAGCTACTTTCCTAGGAGCCCCGGTTTTGAGAGCTCTGCATGCAGGGAGAACCCCTTCAGGTGCATAGAGGAGAGGAGTGGGCATCTCCACCTGTGCATCAGGATGCCATTCTCTGAGTTGTGCAGAGAAGCTTCACTCCCACATCTTGTGCATATTCTCCATGTTTATATTAATTTGTTGCTGAGCATCAGCTGGGCAGAGGTAACAGGGGCCGTACTCATGTTGACGCCATGGCTGGAGCTGTCCCTTCGCCCTTGCTCCAAACAGCTCTTGGAGGTAATGAAATGTGTCCTGAATTCTTGTGCTGAAATACAGAAAAACCAGAATGAAGGCCTTTTTCAGTGCTTGTCACCTCTGGTGAAAAAAGTAGGAAACGTTTTTAAGTCCCAGCTTAATGGAGAGCTGCTTCTTTCCTGACCAGTAATTTTGAAAGATGGAGATACATGGTGTGTGTTTTTAAGGACAGTGTCTGGGCAAACATCAAGTTGTACTCGGCCTTCAGAACTGGATGTTCTTATGCTTAGACACAATTTGATACTCATAGGAATACCTAGACTTGTTTCTCAGAAGGTATCTACGACATCTAGCCGCCCGTCCAGTGGCCCTTTAACACCTGGGCGAAGGGCTCCCTCTCTAAACCATCCTCCGGGACTCCTGCAACGATCAGTCCGTCCACGTGTTCGTGACTACATACGGTTTTCTTTTGGAGCTGAGCTCAGCTGTCAGGTGACAGTCGAAGAACATGGTGTTTCTACACCAGAGGGGGCTTCTGTGTCTTCGCATCTGCTAATTCACGTGCTCCGTCTGGTTTCCTGACCGTCGATCCTACTGCTGCTTCCACCATTTGTTTGTTCACCTGTTTGTTCTCTGGCTGTGCACATATGTACCCTGGATTGCCACGCGCTCTGCAAGATGCCGTGCGCAAGCCTTCCTGGTTTCCAGTGATACTTTATTGCGGTGAAATACGCATAACGTACGATCGACCGATGTTACCATTTTCATAACGTACGATCGACCAATGTAACCATTTTTAAATGTACATTCAGTACATTCACATTGCATCACCACTACCCACGTCTGGAACCTTCTCATCATCCCGAACTGGAACTCTACCCATTGGACAATGACTCCTGATTCCCCCCCTCCTCCCAGTAATCCCAGTAATCCCTGTAATCCCTGTAATCCCTATTTTCTATTTTCTGTTGTATGAATTTGACAGTTCCACATACCTCAGATAAGTGGGTTCATTGATATTTTAAAAATAGATCTGAAACAGTCATGCCACGTTTCTCAAATTCATGGCCTAACTTGCCAGTTGAGTTTGTATTTCTTCTTGCAGCTGTGGCCCTGAAGGCACTCCTCATTGACCGGCCAGCCAGGCGCCAGACTGAAAGACCTGGGGAGACCCCACAAATGATGGGCCTTTCTCCTTTTAATGAAGACTGATGCCGAGGAGTCCTCTGAAAGTGACATAGCATTCTTCCCCATAGTTGTTTATCTCTTGTGACAACAGTATTGTGCTTACAGAAACGGGGAGGGTTTCAGGTTACTCGGCTGTTACCTATGCCCCAAGGCAAGGCTCTGAGAGTTCTTAAGGGTAGACTGGGAATTCTTTTTTAAAAACATTTTTTTTTTTTTTTAACGTTTATTTGTTTTTGAGACAGAGAGAGACAGAGCATGAACCGGGGAGGGGCAGAGATTGAGGGAGACACAGAATCGGAAGCAGGCTCCAGGCTCTGAGCCATCAGCCCAGAGCCCGACGCGGGGCTCAAACTCACATACTGTGAGATCGTGACCTGAGCTGAAGTCGGAGGCTTAACCGACTGAGCCACCCAGGTGCCCCTGTCTGTCTGTGTCTGTCTGTCTGTCTCTCTCTCTCTCTCTCTCTCTCTCTTAAAAATAAATAAAAATGAAAAAAAAAATCAGACAGCTAACAGCATCTGAAATTACTGAAGGAAACAAAATCTATTCTTGAGAAAACAAAAAATTAGGAGTTAGTTGAACACCAAGGACCTCTTCCTTTGGTTGTCTCTAAAGCTAGTACACAGACATTTTTACTTTGAACTCTCTTTTTATCTCTGTCCTTCATTTCATGCTTGGATTAAGGGGAAAATACAGAGTTTTTATTTTTTTTTAAGTGTTTTAAATATTTTAGCATTATTTAAATTTTGACTAGATAGCTCTAAAATGATTTCTAATGTAAGATCTATTAAGTTGAAAGATATTATCATGGAATAAGAACTTATATGGCATTTGAATCAGTAGTGTAAACCTCTTATTAACGTCTTACAAGTAATCCATGATCCTGTCTGCCGCTCGTTTTCTTTCCAGCTTTTCCCAGTTAGGCCCCGACTCAAACAGTATGTGTTGAGGAATGTTGCGTGTGATGTGAGCACCCATTCATAGTGTTCATTTGTAATAAATGACAACATGTTCCATGTTTGTTCATGAGGATTAAAAAGAATTGCTGTGTATTGCTGTATCAGAAGTTGGACTACTGAGGTGATAAATCTAAGCTTTGGCAGATTTCTGGTGACTGTCTAGAACGTTATTTCCTTGTACCAGTTCACTCAGGATGCAGAAATATGCACCAAAGAGGCACAAAAGGAGGAAGACTGGTCCCTCTCTTCCAGGGCTGGATGAACTGGAAGCTAGGTGATAGAGCACAAACACTCGTGTGAAGGTCCTGGAAGACGTGGCTGAAATGACTGACTTTGTGTGAAAAAAGAAAACAAAACAAAGCAAAACCAAACCCCACTGAGATGGACACGTCATTCAATCTTTAGGTGGAACGGTTTGTCATCAAAGAAATGCACTGTGCATCGTTGTTTGAAAATAATGGCTTCCCGAAGACAGTTTTGGTGTCTGTTTTGGGTGAGATGTTTGAAGTGTGAAGCGGATGGTGTTTCCTAATATTTACCTTTCAAAACCAGATAAAATTGCACGTGGTATTTAAGATGAAACTAGAAGGCTGCTTTTTCGGGGAAAATACAAATTGTGTAACTTAAAGGAAAACTGATTTTAATCGGAAAAAAGCAGTAGTTGGTTGGCTGTTGTTTTCTCAGGGCTATGGTTTTAATGAGTTTTGAGTCACAGATTATCTTAATAATCTTACAAAACCCAAGGACATTCTCCTCCTACTGGAAAGAGGCACATACACAAACATGTGAAGTTTTCATACAGTTTCAGTTACATTTTTGGAAGGCCGTACATGGATATCAAGTTTGGAACTCTTTGTTCTTCTTCCTTCTTCTAATGTTTATTTATTTATTTTGAGAGAGAGGGGGTGGGGGGGAGGGAGAGAGAGAGAGAGAGAGAGAGAGAGAGAGAGAGAGAGAGAGAATATGAATCCCAAGCAGGCTCTGTGCTGTCAGTGCAGAGCCCGAGATGGGCTCCCACAACTGCGAGATCATAACCTGAGCTGAAATCAAGAGTCGAGGCTTAACCGACTGAGCCACCTGGGCGCCCGTTGAAACTCTTTCTAGAAGGACTGTGGTGAATTGACATAAGTCAGCTTTGTCATTCACAACACGTAGTTTTTGCCAAACAAGTTCAAGGTGGGGGAGGTACCTCTCTGCAAAACTCACCATATTCTTTTCACACAAAAATATCTATTAATCATTCGTCAGTGAATCTAGCTCAGACAAATTAATACAGCTTGCTACATAAGCTTGATGAACATTCACATCTCTGTGCTTTTAGGTGCCTTCACTACCACTCTGTATGAAAGGTTTGTCTAGGCAGACACAGTGACGTTTTGCAAGTAGGATTCTGTTACCTTTATATTCAACATTAGGCAACAGAGAATCCCCTAAACTCATGACTGGGCAACAGGACTTTTAAAAGATTAAGTTTTGGGAGCTGTCTCTAAGGGTGAAGGCTTCTTAGGCTGTGTTCATTCAGAAGTGTGTAGTGTCGGGGTGACTCAGTCGGTTAAGCAACTGACTTCGGCTCAGGTCAGGATCTCATGGTTCGAGGGTTTGAGCCCTGCATCGGGCTCTCTGCTGACAACACAGAGCCCACTTCGAATCCTGTCTCTCTCTCTCTCTCTGCCCCTTCTCTGCTCACTTTCCTTCTCCAAAATAAAATAAACAAACAAAAAAAGTATGTAATGTCTCTGAATATTCTAGTCAGTCTTCATTTCTTGAATACTGTTGCTTTCAGTAACCGAAAATCGTTTTAGCAAGAATCCTGCCAGACAACAAGCTACAGTTTTTACCAATAAAAACTCATTTAAGTGTCCGACTTCAGCTCAGGTCGTGATCTCACGGTTAGTTGGGTTCGAGCCCCGCGTCGGGCTCTGTGCTGACCGCTCACAGCCTGGAGCCTGCTTCGGATTCTGTGTCTGCCCCCTCTCTCTGCCCCTCCCCTGCTCATGCTCTGTCTCTCTCTGTCTCAAAAATAAATAAAAAACAATTAAAAGAAACCCTCATTTCTGATATTTAGTATACTAATTAGCAAAATTAAGCTGTTACTTGAGACATTGATAACAGAAGTATTCATAGCAGCTATTTCTGGAATTGGGATTCTGGTTAGATTGCCCTGGTCTTTGTATTCTTGAGTAGGGCAACTGAATGCCCTTAGACTTGAAGTTTGAACTATACGATCATCCCCTATTTTATGCTCAAGTGTTTTATTTCATTTATTTTTTGAAGCAGTGCATTTTATTCTTTTTTTTAGATTTCATTTATTTTTGAGAGAGCGAGCACAAGCAAGGGGAGGGCAGAGAGAGAAGGGGAGCGATAGAGAATCCCCAACAGGCTGTGCGCTGACAGCAGCAGACGGGCTCGAACTCACAAACCGCGAGATCGTGACCTGAGCCGATAGCAAGAGTCGACGCTTAACTGACTGAGCCACCCCGGCGTCCCGATGCTCACGTATTTTAAAGGAACAGGCATTGTAACAGATAATGATTTATATTCTCTGTAGCAGTGAGGCACCGTGTTTCACACCCACCTGTTTTGAATCATTTTCCTGTTAGTCGTGGAGTTGAGTCTCACTTTCGTGGTGGGGTCCCCAGGCATCGCATTGTGTGTGGTTGCATATAGCGACTGATCAGTGAATTTTGGTGGAACGAGTGAACGTTCGGAATCCCCACTGAATACATTGTAGACAGTCTTTATATTTTTGAATAATTTGAGCTTTACAGAGAGGTGGCAGAGACCGAGTTCATGCATACGCTTCACCCAGTTTCCCCTGGTGGCACCTATTGTGTCAGTGAAGCACCTTTGTGACAAGTGAGAAGTTCACATTGGTTCATTACTGTTAACCAAACACCATACTTGATTCAGATTTCGTTAGTTTCCCCTGGTGTCCCTGTTCTGCAGGATTTCGTCTCGGGTCCCACACTGCACGTAATTCTCTCGCGTTCCCCGTGTCCACTGGTCTTCTGTGGTTTCTCACATCACCCTCGTTTTTGACAGTTTGGAGGAGGACAGTTTTGTTGGAAGGTCAGCTCTTCTGTCGAATGCCCTTCAGTTTGGGTTTGTCGGATGTTTTCCTCATATTTAGAGTAGAGTCATAGGTTTCTGGGACGAGGTAAATTACCATTCTCATTATACTGTATCAGAGGTACATAGTAAACAATTTTGTTTCTCACGTTTCCATCTCAGCATGGAGAGATGGGGAGAGCAAGAAGGTGGGATTTAAATCGGTCAGTTTTTGTGGTAAAGACAAATGAGGGAACTAAATCGAAAAGAAAAATTTAAATTTATCTGGGGAAATTCAGCCCTTGGTATTCTTGTCATGTGTCACTTCGGATGTTTGTGAGCTGGTAATATTTACTTTATATAAATGCTTGACTGATGTAAATCAGACAAATGAAAAGGCCAGTGGTTTATAGATACACATTAAGGCAGAAAAGCAATAATGTTTAGAAGTCTCTCGACCAGTTTTTGAAGTGAGAAAAATCCTTAATTGGATTTTTTTTTCTTTTCCTCTGCTACTATGTTTTTCCCTTCCCTGTGTTCTTTTGCTTTTGGGTTTATGTTTTTCAAGCCGACTTAATGTTATTGAGAAACATTTCAAAGCATTTGTCACTGGAGTAGTTTATCCCTTAATTAATGGTGAGGCTGTTTTGCAGACAGGTGATACACTTTAATGTATTACAGAGAGTTGTTGGTTATTGATTACTGATGAATAAATTACTGCCATTTTTAATCATCAGAAAACTTCTTTTGAGGATAATTAATCAGATTCATGCATTTCTTAACCAGTGTAGGATTATCATCTTTTTTTAGTTACAAGAATGAACCTGCCTGCCTCTGCCCTGGGTAAATTCAGGAGAGAGGAGACAGGTTTCTAGGTTTGTATTTTGATCTTTACTTTTATTAGGCAGATGAAAAGTGTACTTGCTTAAAAATTACTTCAAACTGCCTTTCTTGTTGAGTAGGTTTTGAACTACCTGCTTGACAGATGGTGTTGGAAGTAATTACTGAAATCATGTGTTTACCTGCACGTGGACATGTGTTCACCAGATGCACCCTGTTTACCCAGTGCTGCTGATTTCTTAAAGAAATATGCACCTTCTGGATAGAGTTGCATAACTTAGGAGAAAAGCTCTCTGCCAGCCAGAGCCCTCCGTCTCTCTCGGTTGCAGAATTTTGCAGAATTTTGCAGAATCCGTTGTGGTCAGAACCATTTACCTCTGGTAGAGTGGTCGGTGAGGATAGGCCAAAGAAACACTTTTGCAACATTGTTTCCCTTTCCTTCTTTTGATTTCCTTCCTCTACAGAATCATTTAAGAAATAGTCCTACCCCCCCATATTGTATATTCAACAGTAGTCCTAGTGATCAATCTTTTATTATGATGGTTATGGTTCAGCGTATTGTTGTATTATTTGTACTCAGTATTTTTAGAAATGCGTTTTCCAGATCACATGTTAAAGATATACTCATCCTTCCCATTTCTAAATTCTGATTTTGGAGGTCTGGCTTTTTGGATTAAGTGTTGGTTGTGTATGTGTGTGTGTGTGTGTGTGTGTGTGTGTGTGTTTTAACAACTCATGGGTAATTCCTGTATTCGTGAAGATTGAGAATAACTGCTTTATTTTATTTATTAACCATCAAAACTGATTTATGTTTTCCACCTCATTTCTCTTTTACTTCTGTTAAAAAAAAAAGCTATGAAAAAAAGATAGTGCCCCCTTTTGAGCATGTATGCCTTGAGTGTTCAGTTTTGAAACAGTACATTTAACTGTCTGTAAACCCTGAGAGACAAGGAAAGTCATTGTTTGAAGATTTTGACAGGTGCAGAACTGTAATTACAGGCCTGGGCAGCACAGCAGCTGGCAGGCCTGACCTGTGACAGGTCTGACCTGAGTTAAGGCGCCTAAATTTCATGGCAAGCTCAGATTTGTTTTATAGTATGAAATCCACCTTCTGCCACAAAACGTTTCTACTGATTCAGACTAGATACCAGCTGCAAAGGGAGGCATAGATGCAGAATATTGAGAAAGAAAACTTGCCATTGAGCTACCTTTTGTATGACTTCAGGACCAGATGGAACTTGTATAGATGAATTCTAAAATTGATTTACACATCGACTGAAATAAATCACTCAACACCCAATGGTACCCGGCACTTACATGTGAGAGGGTGGTCTGCTGGCCTTTTTTTTTTTTTTTTTTTTTTTTTTTTTTTACTTTTTATGTTACCTGTTTCTAAAACATTAAATTTTGTTTTAAATATTTATTTATTTGGGGGATAACTCAATTGGGGGAGAGGCAGAGAGAGGGGAACAGGATCTGAAGCGGGCTCTGTCAGCCTGTCAGCACAGAGCCTGATGTGGGGCTTGAACCCACGAACCACAAGATCATGACCTGAGCTGAAGTTGGACTCTCAACTGACTGAGCCACCCAGGCGCCCCTAAAACTTTTTTTTTAGTCATGTGAGTATATCTGACTTTTGTAAAGAGTTATGTCTGAGTTGTATTTTTTTTAGGTCTTCATAGAGAGTAAAGCAAATCTGTAATGAGATTTATCACCATCGGGTTCCGTTAGGCAGCCAGGCACCTTAAAAACACCAGCTTTGTTGCTGACCCGTAAAGCGTCCTGCTCATGGCGAGCAGTCTTCGCCTCCACACCCCTTGTTTTCACCCTGGAAAGCGGCAGTTTGGAAAGCACAGGCTTTTGCTAGAGCAGAAATAAAAAGACGGTGATTTGTGGGCTCAGTGTGACCCATAGATGAGTTTTCTTGCTTGTACAGTGTTTTAAAATTTGGACCGTTTCTCATTTAGGAATCTGTCTTTCTTTCTGGCTTTCCTGGAAGCACTGACGATGCACAGTCCCGGGCCTGCATTCCTGTGGGTGGGGGAGGCGAGTACCAGGTGCCCCTTTCCCGTCCTTTGGATTGCCCTGGTCCTTTCCTTCCTGCTGTTTGCTCGCTTCTGTTACCTGCCTGCACACGGTGAGCTGATGGCCCTTGTACTAGAAGAGGTGTGGGCTTAAAAGTGGACACACCTGAAGAGGAAGGACAACATGAGCGATTTCTGGAATGTTGATCCAACTAACGGGCTGGTTTGTCTCGTGCTCTGTTCGCCCCGTGCTCATTCCGTTACTCCCCGTCATGCTTGCATTGTTTTCCTCTTCACTGTTATAAGAATTGAACTACTAGGAACTTTAAAAAAAAAGAAAAAATGCTTATTTACTTCGAGCAAGCGTGAGAGAGAATCCCAAGCTGGCTCCGTGCTGCCAGCACAGAGCCCGATGTGTGGCTGGATCCCATGACACTGAGATCACAACCTGAGCCACAGTCAAGAGTCAAACATTTAACCGGCTGAGCCACCCAGGTGCCCAGGAACATAGACGGTTTTAAAGTTCTGGGCATCTCGAGAGTTAGGGCAGATCCTAGTAGAACGCCATGGTGGGTGACTTAAGTGAGAGCAGCACACTGGTGCCCTTTACAAAGTGGACAAGAAGGAGTGGAAGGATCCCAGAGATTAAAACTGTTCTAGAAAGGAGAGAAAGAGTGGGTGTCTTTTTCCTTCTCTTCATACTCCTGTACTGTTTGGTGTTTTAGCTCTGTGGTTTTTCTTTGTCTGATTAGGAGGAGAGAGGAAACCTGGGGAAGAGTTGAGTTTCATTTATCTACGAATCTCACTTCTACAACATATGGGGGGAAAACCACCTCCACTGCAGGTCGACTTGGTGCATAGTGGGCTCATACACCGTGTCGGTCGGCGTTTTGTTGATTGGCGTTAGTACAGAAGGAGTGCCATAGACTAGGAGTTGAGAAACGGTGGACTGGAGACAGATCTAGCTTGCTGCCTGTTCTTGTAAATAAAGTTTTATGGGACAGACACAGTTGCAACCATTAGTTTCTATACCGTCTGTGGCTGTTTTCGTGTTAAAAGGATTGAGAAGTTGTGACTGATACCGTATGGCTTGCAAAATCTAAAATATTTATTATCTTGCACTTCGCAGGAGAAAAAAATGTGATGATTTTTATGTAGAAGGTTCTGTTCAAAAAAGAAGAAAAACAGCCCTTTTATATGGTGTAAGTTATTTTTGTTGAAAACAAAGGGAATTAGATGTGTGATTGATTTTCAAAATTAATATGGCTTGTTGGTGATTTTGCAAATGTTTTGTATAGAGTTATTGTTCTGTTTGAATGAAATGAAAATTTTATGCCAAGGACCTCAGTGGGGCTATGATTTTATGATGTCATTTACAGCAGCTGTTTCTGGGGAAGATTTTAATAGCTGATGGGAAGACATGAAGTAAGACAGTTAGTCAAAACGCGATATAATATTAGCAAAAATTAGTAAAATAAAAATTTGGTTTGGGCCACAGCTTTTTTTGGAGGGAAGAGTAGAATGGCAGTAAGTACGAAAGCATGATGTTACTTAATTAGCTTTACACGTAATATTTTCAGGAGTATATTTAATGCACAGATGTGGACATATGGTCCGTTATGGGGTTAATTGAAACTTTGAAAGTTTTAGTTATTAGGGGAATTGTGAACGTTCATCTAATATTCACATTAGACATTAATAAACTTAATGTCTTTAGTGTTATTTTCAATTTTGAGAACATTTAAAAATAACAGGCCTGTATTGTGGGATTTGTTCACCATGATTATTGAGTGTGTCAAGAATAAACACTGTTGTAGGCACTAGGATTTCAGCACTGAGTAAAATAAAACACTAGATAACCACTTCCCATTGCTGTTGTGCAGGAAAAAAACCCTAAAGATACTTCTGAGCTTCCATAGGCGGGGTGGAGGGGGGGAACAGATAAACATTCATCAACTCAAGTATTTCTTGAGCTGTACCAAGTGCTAAACTTTTAAGTCCTGAGGATATAAGCATTAGGAAAGCAAATTTTTGTCTTTTATGTAGCTTCTGTTGTAGTTGGATAAAAGGGCTACCGTAGAAGTTGGGTAACAAATGCCATGAAGGAAATGAAAGAAAGGTCTTGGGGATGTTATTTTGGTTGGGGTGGTCAAGAAAGAGTTCTTTCACAAGGTGATGTTTCAGCAGGCACCTGAATGAAATAAGGTAATGAGCAACAGGCACGTTTGAGAGAAGAACATTCCAGGCAGAGGCAATAGCAATGAACAAGCACTGGGATAGGTGTATGCTTGGTTGTTTAAGGAACAGTAAAGAGAAGTCATTGTGGTTGGTGTTGAAGGAGCCAGAGGGAAGATGCTAGGAGATGTTTTGTTTTCTACTCAGTGCATAGCTCTGAATATATATCAGAGGTGAAGTTCCACGGGACCACGCTAAATCCTTTATAAATCTATATGACAACAGTTTAAAAGGAGAAAATAAGGGTCTGTGGAAGATGTCCCTAGACCAGAAGTCAGGAAATAATAGAGTTAATTTGCTCATTGTTCCTCAAATTAAATCTCACTTCTGTGAATCTCTTTGTGATTTACTCTTTCAAAATGGAATTCTACACGGTCCAGTCCAGTGCCCTGAGGCCTGTGTAAATTGTTGAATTTATGGAGTGCCAATACCCATTATAGGGTGGCCGTCCAGTGAATTTGTAACAAAGAGTGTGAGGCTTGAATAAATGGGTCAGAAAGCCTGACTCAAACGAGAATAACAATTCACATTCAATTAAAATGTGCACAGCCTGCAATAATTTTTCATTGCACCAGGGTTAAGGAGAAAGTGGAAGTAGGAAGATAATTAATAGTTGTAAATTTAAAAGTCAGCTCTATTCCGAGTGTTAATTTTTTCCTGGAAGTGTTTTACAAAATGGTCAAGTTCCTGAAATTGTAGAAACACTGATCATGGTATTTGTAATTGTGAGGCGTGCTAGGTAGCTGACCTCAAGTGTGAACTAATTAACTTAGGGCTTGTGTAATATGCTTTAGCAAAAGTAGATATTTAAAAATAATTGACTTGTTTTTTTTTTTTTTTTCATTTTACAAATGACAATATTTAAGGTGCTTTAATTTATTTTAATATCACCGAGCACATTTTTATGGTGATTCTTTCAACTTTAATGCAGGTAGGTATCAATAGATGAAACTTTTTTCTGGCATAATATGATCATTAGGCTTATTCACAAAATATATGTCTTATAAAGAACATCATCATTCACAAGTATTTTAAAGCTACTGTATTTGAAAGAGTGCAGGTTTTTGAAACTCAGCAGTTGTAATGATTATTGAAATGCCATACAAAGACAAGACAAATGTGTAGTGTTGGGAGAGGTATTTCCACTGGGAAGGCAGGCACCCACATGTAAACAGGTTGGGTTAAAAAAGTTCTTTTGCAAAGACTTGCTGGAATTAGGACTCATTTTTCCTGAAGAGTAATAATGTATATGGTAGTTTGATTTTCAGGCAAACCCAGAATGTATTAGGAATATCCATCTGTTTCATGCATTTTCACAGGACTCTGGTACTAGTTTTGAGCAGACCTAATTTCCAGTAAAAAGCTACAGATTTTCTTTCTCTTGGTGTACGTGATTCGGCAGCATACTCCCTCTTGAGTCTGTTTAGGATTAAACAGACTTTTCTGTTTGCTGTTTACCCATGTGGTAGGTAAGGTAGTCTGTGTTCATAGAGGAGTTGCTTTATGAGTTGGGTTTACGGGTGAGGCGGTGAGGCCCTTACTGACATCCTCAAACATGTAATCAGCTCTTTCCAGGGCAGCGAGTCTTACCCATGGGTCTCCACGCCCATGATTACCAGCCACAAGAAGAATGAGATAATGGGGAGGGCTGTGTCCCCGACCACCCATTTGTTCCCCATTTTCTCAGATGGTGGGTGATGGTGAAGGCTGGACACAGTGGGCTGGGATAGGTGGGCCCTCTCTGCTTCCAGCCCTGTGGCATGTCCTGTGAAGATCCCTTTGCCTAATTCGGATGCTTTATCAAGGGATGCCCACCCCCTCACTAGCTGTGCCTGGTGTGGGGAGGCGAGGCTGTTGGGGCAGAACCTTGGCTGGAATGCTGTGTGGTGGAGGGGAAGGGAAGGGAAGGAAAAATAAATCACTCAGTCTAACTTCTTTTGCTTTATTACGTTATGCTTCCCCCAGCCCCTTTCTGGTGAATTTGAGGTAGTTTTCAGATGCCCGTAGATTGACCCAACCAGCTTCAGCCTACTTCTCACTCTTCAAATTCTATGAAAAGTGTCCTACAAGACAAATTTTAGTGAAACTAGGCACACTTTTCTCCTTACTCCTGGCTTTATTTCAGATTTGTAACATTTTACCTTTATTTACTCAGACCAAAGTATTCATTTAATTCAGCCCCCTCATTTTACAACAGAGGGAATGGAATACCCTCAAATAACTAAGTATAAATATATATGTGTCTGTCTGTGTTTGTGTATATTATTGATCTGTGTTATACAAGTAATAAATAATCCAGGAGTACAGCGTCTGTCTTACCTGCTGTTCTCTCTATGATGTGAAGCGATGAGTCACATGAGTAATTGTATTACTTGTGTAAAGTACTTGGAAGACAGTTTCACTTGCATTAAGTCCTGTGCTGCATGTCATAAAGATGAAAAGTTTGAGCCATCTGTTACTTAAAAAAACACACACACAACAATTTACCCTGGTATATACCACCTGGTGTTTAACTAGGCCTGGGGATCTGTTCCAGTTCTAGCACTGCTTCATTGTACAAATATTGGGGTGAGGATGGGGAGGGTATGGTGATAGCTTCTGTGACTTGGGAAGGGCCTCTTTCACTGAGTCTCGAACAATGTTATTTGGATCATTGTTATTTCCTAGTGTGGCTCGCCTGTCATTAAAAACAATTTTGTCTTAATTTTGAAAATTGGATGTGAGGAGTAACATTACACAAAAACAACATTATACAATGATGGAGATAATGTTCTGTGCAGCATGATTTAATTTGGAGCCGTGGATGGCCACCTGCTGGGCCTTTGTTCTTGGGGCAGTCTGGCCGGTGGCCCCAGTGTTTTGGGTCTTCGGTTGGTCACGTGGCTGTTGAGATCTGCCTGGGTTAGTTGCAAGCCATTAATCTGGTAGCACAGGACGATGGGATATTTGACTGCTGGGTTTTTGAATTAAGAAAACAAATCCCTTTTAAAGCTATTATTCAGCAATCACAGAATGCTTTTAACATGTTGATATAACATCAGAGTCTTTACATTTTATCAAGGGGTAGCCTATTCTTATCTACAACATAAAAAAAAAATCCAGTACTATTTGGCATTATGGTAACTAGCTACCATATAGCACCTGTCTGCTTACCCACTGTGGTGGAGTTACCCTGTAATTCAGTGACTAACCTTGGGACACTTTTGAGAGTGACAGCCACTAATATTTATGCTGGGATAAAAGGTGAAGACAAGGACATATGGTCACTCTGTTTATAAGGCTTGGTCATTTTTTACTGTCCTCTGTGATCAGGAATAACCAAATATTCCATATGTATTTAAGGATAATTCTTATATTTAAATTGCATTAATTGTGGCTGATACGGTCCTTGAGACAGAGAAGGTACTCAAATCAATATTTTCAAATTGAATAAATGTTTACATTTTAAAAATTTAAAACTTCTGCCAAGTATCTTTTAAAATGTACATTTTAAAACAGTTTGCATAAGACTCTTCTCTGGTTTCCTGATATTCGGGTTCAGTCTCAGGCTTCCCTATAGTGTGATATTGTCTGTTGACCTATGATGTGAACTCTTAAATCACTGTAATACATAGCATCTTAAAAGGATGGGCAAGCACTTAAAAATTGTAGTTGCCTGTTCTATCTAAAATAATTTAAACTGCATACTAGTAGAGGGAGCCATTTGGTCAAGTGCTTATTACGACTTGTCCCAGTAACTTATTTACTTTTTCTTATTACTTGAAGTTGTGAAATGATTCATTGGCTACCTAGCAATTCCTTAAATTTCTTCTGAGAAAATAGGGCAGTCAATCCATTTAGTTGTCTGATAGTATGTAGAGATTTTCATGGTACGGAAAGATGGAGATTTCGGATGCTTTTCATGCTCAGCTTTACTCTTGTGTTTATCACTTTGGACACTTTCAGCAATGTTCTCTCTCTTCACCAGCCCTAATGCATTACATATAAGACATAGGAATTTCTCTCCTTTTTTAGATGAGGTAATAAAAAAGGTGTTTGTTGCCCATCTGCCCATCTCGTGAGATGGATTGGATTTAACTGAACCCTGAAATGTGGGTTGCAGTGTTGGGGGGTTTTGGAAGTCAGTTGTGGTTTAGAGGGACTCTGTGATGCAGGGCTGGGAACTTTGGTGTTTTCTTCTGGTCCACGGTAGGTGTTTTTAAGAGAGCTGTCAGAAGATCTTGGGTTCTCGACCATGTGAATTGATTGGTTTAAACATCCCATTTGTCCTGGTCTCCCTGTTTCTAATATGAAAGAGTTGAAACACGCTATTTAGACCTCCATTTCTTTATCCTTTGTGTGTGCACGTGTGTCCTGAGGGTTTCATAGGCTTGTTCCTTTTGTATCTTTCCCTATTGCTGTCTACCACTCTGGTCTGATTTCTTTCTCTTGATCTTTCTGTTTTTTTTCTTCTTGTTCTCAAGCCTTGCCTTTTTCACCTGAGTAAAAGAGTTCACAAAGTCTTCTTTATCTCTACCCTAATTGTTCCTAGTATTCAGATACTGGTCATGACAGAACTTGCGTGGGTGCCTCATGATTTTTATACAGTAGAACTGAATTCATGAGGAAGATGGTTATTTACTTGTTAATTATCTTTTCATTCTCTGTGGCAGGAGAAGCTTCAAGGGCAGGCGTGCTGTTTTGTTTATAGCTATATCCCCAGAGCCTGGAGGGATGCTGGGTGCCCAATAACTGTTTTAATAAAAAGAATAGATTAAAAAAATAAAAACAAAACAGTGAAAGAAAGGGACACCTGGCTGGCTCAGTCAGTAGAGCATGTGACTCGTGATCCTGGGGCCAAGCCCCATGTTGTTGGGGAGGGGGAGGGGCGACTGTTCTTAAAATAAAAAAAATTAAGAATAGAAATGCCATAGTTTTCCGATAGTTTACCAAATCAAATATTATTTAGGAAGAGTCATGGAGTTCCTTTGCTTTATAGAAACTGTCTTGAACTTTGGGTGGCACTTGAACCATTTAATGAGGGAGAAGTTACTTTGGAGTGATTCTTCCTGTAATAATGCAGGTGCATAGTCTCTTTCCTTTCTAGCACTTGTAGTCCCTAGACTTGATTTGACTACTTTTATCAGTTAAGATCCTTTTTGTTGGAAGTAATAGAAATCTCAGCTGAAACTCACATAAGCAATAAAGAAGTCTCTTATTCTCACAAGTCCAAGAAGGCTTCAGAGTGGGTTGCTTTAACTTGGTGTTGTCATAAGAGACCCAGTTTCCTTGGTTCTTTTTACTCTCCCTTTTGCTACCTTTGCTTCATCCTTAAAGCTTGTGCTTTCTGTGATTATGAGGACAGGAGTGGCAGGGGAGGCCTTATTTTCCTTGTTCGTATCTAGTTGGAAGAAGACTGGCTTTTCTTCATTGAAGACCTGAGCAAGACTTCTTCGTGCATCATTGGTCCGAACTGACTTTGGACTGCTCTCCCTGAACACGGGCAGGGAGACGGAAGTGCATTTGGCTTGGACTAATAATCATCTCAAGTGAAATAGATGTTGGTTCCAACTGTGCTGCTCACGAAAATCCCACGTGAATTAACCTTTATAAATACGTTTTTAAAGACCGTTGATTTCCTGAACTCCAAGATAAGACTTCCCAGAGTAATTAGGTTCATAACCAAGAGGATGCTGGGTAAAGTCAACATTATCATCATAATCACTTCATTAGGGAAATTACAGCATTTAAATTTAAAAACGTGACAGTTTTTGTTCTGTCTTCCCAAGTTTATTAAATGTACCACATTGTTTTTGTAAAGTAGAAAGTAGGTTTTTGTAAAGCAGAAAGTAGAAATTGGAACTATGACTCCCCCTTAAGTGTGTTGGCACTGATAACAATTGATATGTTTAAATTATTTAAGTAAAATGAAATCTTGTTGACCAGAAATACCTGGGAAAAGATAAGTAGGACATAGTGAAGCTTACTGGAAAAAAAAAAAAAAGTCAATATATAAGGTGACATGCATCTGTTACCTTAACTTACTAAAAGGTTTCTGATTTACTTGGAGTTATGGTAATGGATTATTTTCATTTGGCGAAGAATTCTTAGTAAATGTCTTTACTAAGCAGCATGGAAGCGTTATGATATTGTGGAGGAAGCCCTGAATTAGGAGCTGAAACCCAAATTTCTCTCATTTTCCCACTGACACAGTAGAGAGGATGGTCTCAGGTGAGCTCACTCACCTGTCCTGTTGTGTCTCGTCACTTCCAGGACTTGAGAGCAGTTGTGTACTCATCCGTGACCGAGTGAGGTATCCCGGCTTGTGAAAATCTAATGGCCTACCACTCTCATGAAGACCTGAGTGGAGATACTTTTTTGCTTCAGGTTTTAAAGTGAAGTAGTCGGGGTGCCTGGGTGGCTCAGTCGGTTGAGCGTCTGACTTCGGCTCACGTCATGATCTCACGGTTCGTGGGTTCGAGCCCCGCGTCTGGCTCTGTGCTGACAGCTCGGAGCCTGGAGCCTGCTTCGGATTCTGTGTCTCACTCTCTCTCTGCCCTTCCCCTGCTCATGCTCGCTCTCTCTCTCTCTCTCTCTCTCTGTCTCAAAAATAAATTAAACATTTAAAAAATTAAAAAAAAAAGTGAAGTAGTCATCTTTCTCCTTCAGAAGGTAGAACTCTCCCACAGGCGTTCTGATTTCTGTGAGCGCACCAAGTGTTTCTTTTTGCTTTAAATAGTGGAGACCAATGTGAATTCGTCTCTTATTCTTTTCCTTTAAGTTTATTTATTTATTTTGAGAGAGAGAGAGAGAGAGAGAGAGCGCGTGCTCATGTGGGAGGAGCTGAGAGAGACAGTAGAGGATCCCAAGCAGGCTCCACACTGTCAGTGTGGAGTTGGATGCAAGGCCCAAACTCATGAACCGTGAGATCGTGACCTGAGCTGAAATCAAGAGTCGGACGCTTAACTGACTGAGCCACCCAGGCGCCCCAATTCGTCTCTTATTCTTGTATTCCATTTTCCAGCTCACTTCTCTGAACCTCATTTTCCTAGTTTGTAATGTGAGGCTCTCTCCCTTAACACTTAGATTCTTCTTGAGGGTTGCATGAGGCAGCACATGATGCCTGTGGAAGTTGCTCTGGAAAAATCTAAAACAGAATAATTTCTAGAAACATGGACAGTGAGCTGCACAGGACCACCCCTTAGGCTCCCATCTTTTGTCTTATTGAGACTTTTGTCCTTTCCCCGCCGCCATTAGAGACTTAGTATAGTGACTTGGGTATTCAGGACCTTGATGTGTGGGGGTTGAAATTTGAACCCTATAAACTGGAGGTGAAAGAATGTATTGCTTGTTTTTTAATAGTTTATTATTCTAACATGCAAAACCCACAAACTTTCCCTTTTATCACCATTTTACAAGTGGATGTATGAAACAACTAGAATTTAAAATCGGAAAATGATTTTTTCCCTTACATTTGTATTTGCTAATTTTCAAATCTACTGAAGTTTCTTCTATCAGCTGGGTGTAAAAAAAATTGCACATAGATTGCAGCTTTTTGGGGGGGAGTTTTCAAAGAAATTTTACTTTTTTCTAATAAAAATGTAAATATTTGGAAAAGAAAACTTTTCTACTGATGTATTTGGTATTACCCTTGTGGAATTTGGGTGGGAAGTACTACTTTTGGGGACAGATAGTTCCTGCCATAGTCACAGACCCTTAGTGCTAGAATCGGCCTCAGGGTTCGTGTTGTTTGACCATTTTCCTGTCTGTGTGAGAAAATTAAGGCTCAGAGAGGAAGATTTGTCTTCCTGTCAGTTATGGCACAAGCCGGGCCCCGAGTCGAGGTCTCTGGACCGTCAGTTTGGGGTTTTGCTCCTTGAACCGGCCTGCCTCTCAAGGCCCCGCTTGTGTTCTCAGGAAGAAGGGGTGCAAGCGTGCGTGTGCAGGGCGGCCCGGCAGACAGACCTGGGTCCTGGGCGCCCTCCGCGCTTTCGACGCTCCGGCCTGCGCGGTGGCCGGCTGCCGCCACATACAGCAGATGCACAAGTCCTCTTGGGGGCCTGTCTTTGAACCCTCACGGGCAATTCTGAATGACTGGGTCTTTTCCCTGTCGTTCTAGTGACCTGTGACAGGGATGGCCGGAGGATGTGTCTGCAGACTAACTGTAGTCTTCAGCTAACTGTGACATCCTGTTTATACACCATGGGTTAAAACCACTTTCATGTGGCTTCTGAGATATATAGGAAGGTTCACAAGACTTTAGAGACAGCTACCACAGTTGTACTTTTCTTCCCCTTTTTGTGGACTGGGAAATTTCTGGTTATTTAGCGCTACAGTATTTTTTTTTTTTTTGTATTAGATATTTGTCTTCTGTTTAACTCCTTCATTATAAAATACGGTAAGAAGTTTAGAAACCACAGAAAAGTGTGCAGGTTAGTGAATTATTTTAAGTCAGACATCCCTGTAGCTACCACCCAGTTGCTTAGCCACACTGGAAACCCTTCGATGCTTCCCGCCACGGCTGCAGCTTTCTCCCTGCGTCCACAAGTGACCAAGCGCTGCCTTGACTTTTGTAATAATCACTTCTTAGATGGCTTTATCACCCAAGTTTTCTGTTTAGATGATAAAGTTCAATCTTGCCCATTTAAAAAAACCTTATATGTATTTTGGATTCACAAAGAATCACTTCTGTGCATTGGTAAACTGTGGAGTTACTTAAAGGAGAAATTGACTGATTTCAGTAGAATTCAGAGAAAAATTTCTGGAGGGAAATGGAACTTCAAAATTAGCCGCAAACATTGCCTCTAACCTTTGTAATTAAAAAAAGCCTCCTAAGAACGACCTGTTTTGTTTGTAAGGTAAAGCGAAATGGATAATTGATGGGATTATGTAGTTAAAGCAAACCAAATCTTCTCTCTTCTTCCTTAGCATGTATAATTTTGCGTCTGGAATCTTTCGTACTTGCTACATTGTGATCGTTCAGTAACTATTCGTTGATTATATAAAAGCGTCTTAATTGTGGCAGTCCTGTGTAGCGTCTTCCTGTGCGCACACAGCTTTTCGGGCCTCCTGGTGGCACTGAGCACAGCCTCCGAGGCACCGTGAGCGCATTCTCTTCTCTTACGTGCCTCTCGGAGGGAGTACGTGGTCCCTTTTTGTATGACTGCCGAACTTTCGTGTCTTCACAGTAGGCGGTGGTGGGAATGAAGAAAACCTATTTTCTTGTGTATTACAGTATGGTTTCATGTGTTCACGTCAAGTTGCTAAATGGCGAGTGCCGTCTGCTGGGTTATTTCACTCGACCGTTTCAGTTGATGTTGGTGTGAGAGATATTAGCGTGATGGCAGCGTGAGTGTGGTCACATTTGTCCTTTGGCTGGCACTGCAGAAGTGGAAGCGTGGTGGCACCTTCTCCCACCCCCCACCGCCCACGCCCGCCCACCAGTTGTTGGTATTCGGGTGTTTCACATAGAATGGGGGGGCCGTGTCTGTTTCGCTGAGGTTTTGCTTGCTGGAACGAGAAGTGAGCCCTGTCACTCCAGGATTCGTCCGGGCCCAACTTTGTTAGGTGCTCTTGTCAAAGAATTTTTTTCCCCTCGTGAAGTTATAAAGCAGTTGCATTTGTTATAAATGCCTTTCTTTTTTTTTTTTTAATTTTTTTTTCAACGTTTTTTATTTATTTTTGGGACAGAGAGAGACAGAGCATGAACGGGGGAGGGGCAGAGAGCGAGGGAGACACAGAATCAGAAACAGGCTCCAGGCTCCGAGCCATCAGCCCAGAGCCTGACGTGGGGCTCGAACTCACGGACCGCGAGATCGTGACCTGGCTGAAGTCGGACGCTTAACCGACTGCGCCACCCAGGCGCCCCGTTATAAATGCCTTTCTTATCTGAGGTCAGATTAATCATAAGCAATAGCTGTATTACTTTTGTGAAGATGTAAATAGAATTGTATTTTTTACAAAGGAATGAGGGAAGGGACAAAGTAGAGAGTTGAGGGGAAAGTTGTGCTGCTTATAATCAGTAGGAAAATAATTCTTAAGAGTATGATAGTAAGTCTTATGAATTGTTTATTTGATCTGTGAGAGTGAAAATCGTGATAGGATTTACTATAAAATTCACATGGAAATAAGTGGTGTTGGCACTGATCACATGTAGTTCATCTGATTGGATCATCTGTTTCTGACGATGAAAAAGACTCCTGTTTAATGGTAGTTTTATTAAATTTTAAGAGACATAAACATGGCTGTTAATCACAACTTTAGTTAAAGACTCATCCTAGTATTATTTCCTGGTCTTAGGTGTTCTTTCAGAATTTACTGAATTGCAAGAAGGGGTTTTGTTTTTAAGTTTATGTATTTAGTTTTGAGGGAGGGAGAGAGGGGGCAGAGGGGAGGGGCAGAGAGAGAATCCCAAGCAGGCTCTGAGCTGCCCAGAGCGACTGAGCCAGCCAGGCACCTCCCCCCCAAGAAGTTTTTTGAAAATGTATTCAAAGGTGTGTAAAGTGAATCACATCTAGGCATTGCTCTTGAGGAGCTCATAGTTTCGTAGGGGGAGACATGTCTGTTGCAGGAATTACAGTTCTATAAGTCAGTGCTGAATGTTACAAATCATTTGTTGTAGGAACAAGTACATAATTTAGGACAGTGATTTTTCTGAATTAGCTAGTTCACTTATAATATGTTAAAAATGAGTTGTTTATGGTGCCCTGATAATATTCTCTACCTCTTGTCCCTCCGGTGAAACCTCTTGATTATGCAGGAATTAAAGCTTGCTGAAGCCCAGTTAAGGCAGGTTTGAAGAAAGTTTCTCTTCTCTTGCCTCTGTTCTGTAGATGGGGATTCCATATTCCATTACTGTATGGATTAGTCAAGGAGACAACTCTTACTTTTACCTGGGCATGAGTGTCTCTTGGTTAGCCACTTTTTATTGTATTATTTTAAATTAAGAAAAAAATTTTTTTAACGTTTATTTATTTTTGAGAGAGACAGAGACAGAATACTAGTGGGTTAGGGACAGAGAGAGAGGGAGACACAGAATCTGAAGCAGGCTCCAGGCTCTGACTTGTCAGCACAGGGCCCCATGCGGGGTTCGAACTCATGAGCTGTGAGATCATGACCTGACCCTGGGTGGGACACTTAACCAACTGAGCCACCCAGGCGCCCCTTATTGTATTATTTTAAATAACAAAGTGCTTTTCTGTTACCCCTTCCAGAGGATCAGCTTTTATATTAACTAATGCCTCTTTGGATAAGTGACTTTGAAAAAGGCACGAAAGGCTTGGAAGTCTTGTTTAGGAACTTTTTATAAGCTTCTGATATTTTTTCATTCAGACTGTGTGGCCAATTCCAAAATCCAGTGGATCTCCCCCAGAAACCAGGTTGGGATCCAATGGTACCCCAGCTCAAATTGTATTCAGGATGGACTAGAAATAAGCCCATGTGTACATTTTCCTTCTGAACTTTGATTCCTTTAGTTCAATTTTTAGTTGGAATCAGAAGTGTATACTTTCCTATTCGTTCCTCAAAATATAACCTAGATTTCTGTTGTAATTTAATTTTTGTTTTTCTTGGTAAATGTGATAATTAAAGTACAATGAGATGTGCAAATTGGACAGTGAATTGAATAAATGTAACAGCTGATCTCTTTTCACTGTCACTTTTTTACGGTCTTCTGATATACTGATAGACTCTTGAGATTGCTTTCTTTCTTTTTCCGTTTTCTTCTTTCTTTTGTTTCTTTCCTCTGTCCAAGGGTATTACCGTCTAAAGTGTTTGCTATGAAGAGTGTCAGGATATTGATCTTAGGGGAGGTGAACTAACTACAGATTTGCTTTTCATTTTATGAAATGAATTCTCCATAATAGGACTACATCTGTTGTAACTTTAGGTTACTTTCTGTGTTGGTCCTTTTGAGGAAGGAGTGTCTTACTTTAATTAGCTTAACAAGAAGGAAATGATTGATTTGAATGGTAACTGCTGTGTAAGTCTTAAATGCAGTTTTAAAGGTGGTGAAGTATCATGTATATAGTGGTCAGATTTTCTGAGCTTCACTCCTCTTTTTCTTGGATCTCGAAGTTACAAGGTACAAATATCATTGAACCTTAAACTTCGTAATGTAGGGGAGGAAAAAAGAAACAACCTTTGTGTGTACTTTCTTATGTTCATCCACTGGGGCTTGGGAATCAATCTGATAATAGATGGATTAACAGGGGGAAAAAACCAAATTTAGGTATGCAGGGGTAGTTCATGAGGACACGTGACCTAAGGAGGAGGTTGCAATTTGGAGATTGTATGCCATTTTAACAAAGGGGTAAGAGTAGAGAGGAGCTGAGATGAAGGAGAAAGGGTTTGGGGTTCCTTGGGGAGAGGGAATTTATGGTAAGGTGATTAGAAATACGTGGGAAATGAGGGTTGTTTAGTAGCGTTGGTTATGCAGATATGAGATGGTTTGAGCTGTCTCTGGAGTAGTTCTCTTCCTGATACTGGAGAGGGTGATGCCTTCACACATGGAGATTTATGTTCTTCATTTAACCTAATTGTTGGGGGGTTGGGCTCTTTTCCTGAGCCTGCTATTTCTTTTTCCTTTTTTCTTTTTTAAGTTTATATATTTTTAGAGAGAGAGAGAGACAGAGTGAGAGTGTGCATCAGTGGGGGAGAGGCAGAGAGGAGGAGAGACAGAATCCCAAGGAGGCTCTGCACCATCAGCACAGAGCTCGATGTGGGGCTTGAACCCTGAGATCATGACCTGAGCCCAAATCAAGAGACATATGCTTAACTGACTGCACCATCCCGGTGCCCCCTGAGCCTGCTGTTTCTTAATTGCTTTTTGGTCAAAATAATCTTCTTGTCAAAGTGCTGCATTTTGCGGTGGCATATTCTGGCCCTCTTCAATGACTAAAGAAAGTTCTGGGTGACTTGTAGCATTGTACCAGATTTTATATATATATTTTTAAATGTTTATTTATTTTTGAGACAGAGAGAGACAGAGCATGAATGGGGGAGGGGCAGAGAGAGAGGGAGACACAGGATCGGAAGCAGGCTCCAGGCTCTGAGCCATCAGCCCAGAGCCCGACGCGGGGCTCGAACTCACGAACTGTGAGATCGTGACCTGAGCTGAAGTCGGACGCTCAACCGACTGAGCCACCCAGGCGCCCCGCATTGTACCAGATTTTAGGAGGCTTACTTAACCTTTATTTGAGCCTGCATTAACTTCTTCCTGTTTGAACTCAGAACACTAATATTCTTTTGAAGTAATTCATCAAAAATCCTAGTATTAAGGTATGTTTTTATAACATATACAACATGTTAGTATAGTACTACATGTGTATGATTTATATACGACTGTATATATTTATGTATCTGGGTTATCGCCCTCTTTTTTATGCTGGTGAGTTCTTCGATTAAAAGTTTTGGTGCCCACTTGATATCCGACGAGCCTCTAAGCATATACTGCACACACATTTCATTAACGAATTTGTGAACATCATATATATATCAAGTGAGGCTGTTGATGGTCATCATTTATTCCAGAGGTTTCATAGATCCATTGTGTAACAGTTAGAAGTGGCGGTGGGTGAATTGAGTAGACAAGCTAGAAATGACATGTTGAGAGGTGAGAGCCAACACCAAAGGAAGAGAAGAATCCATCTGTGTGGCTTCCCGAGATTATTTATCACTTGGCCGCATGGCCTTAAGATCTTGGTAACCCTTGGCTACCGACATCATTATGTTGAAGCAAAGGGCAGTGATGGATGACTGTCAGTTCTGTCTTTACCTTGGGCAAGCTATTTCATCTTTCTGAGCCTCTGTTTTCTCTTTTATAAAATGAAATCACAGGGCTAGAAAGTTTGGGGTGTCTCTTACAGATGTGAAATTCTCTGTCTGCAGTGCTGAAGGCAGTCAACTGCGGGTACAGTTGGAGTGACCATATTTTGCACAATAGTAAATGCAGGCGTGCCATACAAATATTTTAGAAACATTTCCTTTGGAGTGGTTACCTATTTTTTTGACCATACATGGTTTGGGATGTAGGCCAGTGTAGGGGATAAGGCTTCAGGAGGTGAAAGAAGGCAAATTTGGGTGAATAAGTGGGAGCTAATTAACGGGCAGAGACAAGTGTTCGGTGATTAAAAAGGCAGACTTGATGGGGTTTATCAATCTTGAAAATAACCATCCAAATGTGTATTCAAATATGTAACTGGGGATAGATACCTGCAGACATTCAAGTCCAGAGTAACTGGGGTTTCGTCTCATGATCGCGAGACTCAATGTTATTTTAACTAAACCTAGTTATGTCACCTGGAAAGCCAGCTTGACATGACATACATTTCCATTGCTCGAAAACTGAAGCCCCAATTCTGTAAGACAATTAAGCATCCCTACTATCTGGTTTCTAAAGCTAGTGGCTTAAAAGTTGTATCCAAAGCACTAAAAGCTACAGGTTTTTTTCTCTCATTCAGAACTTCAGCATCAGGACTCTTGGGCAGGATAACAGTAAGTCAGTCAACAGCAAGTCCATTCTCCCAGTTGTTTTTCCAAAAATTGTAGAATTATTCCTAATACATCTTGTTCTCTTGCATTCAGTCCGTCAGCAAAATCCGCTACCTGTACCCGGAAGAGTGCCCAGGTTCCACCCACTTTTCACAACCTCCGCTGCTACCTCCAAGAACATGTCTGCCCGGTCTCCTTCCACCTCTGTCCCCTCATGGTTTACTCTCAGCAGAGCACTCAGAGTGATCTTTGTAAAGCGTGTGCCAGAACAAAGCACCCCTCTCCTCCTTCCTCGACTGCTTGTTCCAAAATTTACAAGAGGCATCATGGTTGTTGAAGTATATCATGCACACAGATCCTTATTTGCTGAGATATTTTTATGTTTCACATGGCTACATGTCTAACTATAAATACTTGAAATAGGTGTTCCCTTAAGTATTTGCAGAGAATACTCAACATGCAGAGACTGAAGACTGTGCTTGCTTTGTACAGAAACAGATTGATTTGACTCTCTTTGTAGTGCTGTTGTGTGGAAGTTTTTATGAGTATATCCATGTGCATTTAGAAAGGTGAAAGATCATGGGGCACCTGGGTAGCTCAGTCGGTTAAGCATCCGATTTGGCTCAGGTCATGATCTCACGGGTTCGAGCCCCATGTCGGGCTCTGTGCTGCAGATTCTGTGTTTCCATCCCTCCCTCTCTCTTCTGTCAAAAATAAATAAACATTTTAAAAAAGTGAAAAAAAAAAGAAATGTAAAAGATCAGATATATATCTAAGAAATACTTTTTCATGAAAGAGAACTTGGGTTGAAGACCGAGTCATTATTAGGAGTATTATATCGATTAAGCATCACATCGAAGGGGAGATGGGCATAATAGGAAAAAAGAACACGGAGAGAGAAGCAGCATTTCCTCCCTGCCTGCTTCTTGTGCAGAACTGTGTTTTTCTTGATTTTATTTCTTGAGTGTATTACTCTGCCATGAGATCGTTCACAAAAAACAGAAAAACAGGAACTGTCGAATACTGTTTCTACTTTGAGGACATTCGGTACATTATAATCCCCATAAATTTCTGTGTGGTTTTAATCAAGAGATGTTTGCTCTAATTTTTATTACACGATCGAAACCCAAGTTGGATTTCTATCCTGAGATCTGGTGTGCAAGGAACAGGGGATCTTGGGTGCCCATCTGAGCTCCAGCACCAACTCAACGTGTGAACATTGGGCTTCAGTTACTGCATCTTCTTGACTCTCAGTTTTCTCATTTGCGAAATAAAGCAAATGATATTATGTGATCTTTATTTTTTACGATTTCTGTGAATTTTAAGGTTCTGAACAAATTATCTCTTGTGTATTTAGTAGTTGACAGAAAAGAGGGAAAGGTTCTTTATGTTTTCTGCATCACTCTAGTGCTGTAGTCAAGGATATGTCTCTAATTTTAGAAGTGTGTTTCAGGAAAATAAGGATGATTATAGTGAATTAGTTTTACATGTAATTTTTATTTTAATTAACATTTCAAGGCTATCTAAAATGAAAACATGGAAATTCATGCTACCTTAAACTTTCTTAAGGTATTATTGTTACCAACGTTCATATTTTGAAGGATAAAAGGTTTTAGAAATGTGTCTGTGCTGAGTACTTTCTAAAGAAATTGTTTTATGGGCTTTTATTAACCGGAACAAAGCTCACTAAACAAAAAGAACAGGATGTAAGAAGGGAATGTTTAGAACAAGAGGACTCAGAGAAATTGTGTTCAAGCCTTTGCTGCTTTATTTGGTCACATATAAAATGAGGCATTAACATTCCATAACGGGGCTGTGATTTTTGCTTTGATTCTAATTCTGGTCTACCCTAGCATTTTAAGTCCAAATTCAATAAAAGCATGAAATAATATTCTAAATAAATCACTTGTTCAAGCATCTCTGTTTTGAACTTTTCCTCTTAATTTTCTGGTGTTGTGCTTACTCCCTGAAAATCAGCCTTGGACTGTTTTATGACCTGGTTTAGTGTTTATAATGTCACTGGAACATTTTCCCTGGATTGTTGTACATATTGGCTGTACGGTTTTCAAATGTTACGGAGCTAACTGCATAATGGTTAACCTGATGAAGTGCCGTGGGAATGCCGTGTAAGTGCTGATCCTGATGATTATTGTTAAAGTATAGGTGTTGGTGGTGATGTTACCTCCTTTTTGTTTTCCACACTAGTATTTTTATCCTGTGGAAATGTTTCTATAGCTCTAAAGAGCCTTAAAGTTTTGTACTCAACCAGATTGTCTCCACACGTTTCGGGACTATTCTATCCAGGGTTACCAACCGTCACATTAGCTTCATTCCCAGCTGGCTGACTTGAACGTCTGGAAACCTGATAGGCATTCGTGGAACCTCAGATTAAGTGTGTCCTGTGTGAATTTGTTGCTTTCTGTTCCAGTACTCAGCCAGCTGCTTCTTTGGGCCAAATCTGACCTGCTTCCTATTTTTGTAAATGAAGCTTTATTGGAACAGACACACACACACACACACACACACACACACACACACACACGTAATGTTATATATGATTGCTTTTAGATTAAGGTGGCAGAGTTGAGACTCTTCCAACAGAGACCTGTGAGTAGCAAAGTCTAGGGTATTTACTCTCTAGCTCTTTATATAAGATGTTTGCTGATCCCTCTTAGACTCAAAACCTTGGCATCACTTTGGATTCCTCCTTGGGTTTTCCCCAAATATATTTAAGAGGAAAACCCATCTCCTTTCCTTTAATCTTTCTTTTTTTCAGATCTTTCACCTGCATTCAGGTCCTCACATCCTTTAGCCTAGAGTATTAAATTTCCCCACCTCTTGGCTCCTTCTCCCCTTATGTTTCATTTTATGTCTTGCCATCAGCGTGATGTTCCTAAGATTTGGTGCCACTCTTTGTCTGCTCTGCCACCAGAACACTTCCCCATTCCCACTAACTTCAATAGAAACTCCCCAGCCTCTCTCTTAAGGTTCCTTCCATAATATAAGCTTTGCCAGTCTCCCTCATACAGGAATTCTGTAGTGTGACACTTTCCTCTGACGGTCTTGTCTTCGTCCATGCGGGAACAACCGCCTTGGGCTCTGTCTCCATTTTCCACCTTCTCCTCCTACCGTCTGCCCTAAAAACCCCCTCAAGTTTGTTTGGAAGTGTTTACTGTATGTTTCTGTCTGCATATTCCTTTTCCCTCCCTGATACATATATGTATAGCCTGTGCCTCTTTCTTCACTAGTGGCATTTTATTTGATGCTGTGTTGTTGATGTCCTTTTACGTCTCATCCGTTATAAACCAGAAGCTTGTTGAGTGCAAAGTGCATGTGTTCCCTTAAACTCTCAACGTCATGTCTTAGGCGTGCTTAATAATTAAGTAATTGAGTCACATTATAGGAGGCAGGCCTTCTAATTTGAATGTAATTATTGGTGACCTCACAGACTCCCTTGGATGTTTGCAGTGATTCTGGGTGTTAGAGGGAATTCTTGAGGAAACCAGATGTCACTTCCTCATGTAGATTGTTAATGTAAATGGAAAGATTTTTTTCGTCTGATAAGGTATTTCACATTTACCGCAAGAAAACTGTTTGTGTGCGGTGATGTGTATGGTGCTGATAAACACAAGTAGAAGCAGCAGGCAGAGCCAGGCAGGAATTCTCATGGATGTGGTAAGCAATCTACCAAACTCAGATTTTTTTGATTCCGTTAACACGTTCCCCCCAGCCCCACCCCCAGGATTCCAAGAGGAAAAATTATACCAAAGCACTCTAATAAGTTATTGAAGTGAAACTCTTACAGATGATGTTAGAATAGTCTTTTACACTCTGCTTATCCGTTCATTCAGTCATTCCCTGCATTCTTCCCGGAAGGTTTTGATGTGGCTGTCAATTCCAGATAGCTGGTTCTGTTAATCCCAGGGTTTTTTGGGGGGCCTCCTGTTCTGAGTTTGTTCTCTGGAAAAAGTTGAGAAAAACAAAACAATGTGCCAGGTGTAGAGACTTTTCACTTCACAGTGGTATGTTCCCGAAACTGGGCTGCTGATACCCTTAACTTCCTCAAATGGTTTTTAGAAACAGAGATTGCCAGGGGGCGGCCAGGAAGACAGTTTGGTGTATAAAGCGTAGTACCCAAGCATGTGGCAAAAAGGAAAAAAAAAAAAAAAAAAAAAAAAAAAGGAACAAAGCATCACTATATTCCAAAACCCACACACTTGAAAAAGAATTAAAGACTTGAAAATGTAATTTTAATTGGGCAAAGGACATGCATAGTTTCTAGGAAAAGATACCCGCTTTGCTGGGTTCACCACTGTTTTCCACTGTTTTCTAGCACATAGTCAGTGTTTGCTGTATACACACATGTGAGATAAATGAGTAACACAGATGCATAAAATATATCCCAACCTTCTTCTAAGTAAAGAAATGCTTCATAACTGGAAATGTATACCTTTGAATCAGCATTTCTACTCTCTGGAATTTATTCTAGGGAAATAATTAGCATAGATTTCACATTTATGTTTCCATAATCGTGGAACACTTTCTCAAATATTCAAAGATGTCTATCTGTCCATCCACATGTATATGTACATATGTTGTTAGCATAAGTTAGCATAAGCACTTAAGCTTATGCATAAGTCTCCAGGGAACAAAACTGGGAGATATATGAATTCCCAGGATAGAAAGGGTATTTATACCTTCTATTTCTTTAACTTTTGTTTGATTTTTTTAAAAGTATATTTTATTTTTATACTGATCAAAAGACTGAGAAGTTATAGAATGAGTTTTAGGTACATTTTCATTAGTAATTAAAATAACTTATTTGAATGGCTAACTTGTCTATCTAGAAAGTGTGTTTTTTTAAGTTTGTTAATTTTTAGAGAGAGGGAGGGAGGGAGAACAAACGGGGGAGGGGCAGAGAGAAGAGACAGAATCCTAAGCAGCCCAGAGCCCAATGTGAGGTTCAGACTCACGGACCGTGAGATCATGACCTGAACCGAGATTAAGAGTCAGAAGCTCAACTGACCACGCCGCCCAGGGGCCCCTAGAAAGTGTGGTTTGTAAGAGTGCTTTATATCCTTGAGAATTCTGTGGAAGTACATTTTTTGGTTTTGTATTGGGACGGTAATGAAAGACATCATCAGGTTGGAGTGCTGTTGTGTCCTTTAATGGTGTGATTAATGGATGCACAGTTCAGAAGTCTTACAGTGTTTTCTTGCAGCGGTTGTAAGAAAATCCAGCTTCTTGGTAGAATGGCTTCTTATGATTTGGAGAACTTATATGCACTTACATCAGTTTCCAAGGGTATACTTGTGAGCAAAAGGACGACACTGTTTTTCTCTTCATCTTTCTAGAAAAGCTCAAGAGGAGAACAAGAAAATTGTGCTAGCTGGATGTGTTCCTCAAGCCCAGCCTCGGCAGGACTACCTTAAAGGACTGAGTATCATCGGGGTAAGCTTGTACCTGACGGGGAGGACAGAAAATCCTAGGTTGTTGAAACACGTGATAGGCCCACATTCGATTTGCTCTTTCTGTGTTATTGACAGGCTCTGTTATGCGTCCGACTATCTGTCAACACTCTTCCCCTGTTGCCGCTGAAATTTTGTCATGTCTGTGTAACTTTTTCACCTTAGCACAAAAGAATGTTCCAGATTTTCTTGTTGAAAACACCAAACATTACGAAGCCATAGGATGGGATTTAGGTCCGTTACTAACCCCTGGCCTTTGTCTGCCTGTCCCGTGCTGCGTTTTGCCATGGTGTACGTATCATTGTACTTTTCCCATCCCACGGACCCATGTGTCATCCCTCCAGCACACGGATGCCTTTTTCTGGAACGCCCCACTTCTGGTCCCTCTCACATCATGACTGCAACATGATTCGTTCCGTTCAGCCTCCTCTGACCCCTGCGCGGCCTTCCGCAATCCTGTGCCTCAGTTCCTGGGTCGCAGCTCACTGTGCGGTTACCTGTCATCTGCTCTCTCATCGCAGCATTCCACAGAGTTGTGACTTTACCTTGACTCTGAGAATTTTTTGATTAAGGCCACCTTTCTACTTAAATCATTAACATTACAGGACAGCTTTTCAGTCCTTTTTAAAACTCTAACCATGTTACTCCAGCCTTTCCCATGATGCCTGACATACAGTAGGCACTCAATAAGTGCTTGGTGACCAGCTGAAGGAAAGAATCTTCCTACTGTATTTTGGTCATTGGCATGCCTTCTTCCCTGTGGGGCACTTAGCGTTGTGAAGTCAGGACACTTCCTGTCTGTTCCCTCTCTCATTCTTTGTGGCCATCACTGTTCACAAAAGGCCCAAAGGTAGCTGGCCTTCAGTCGGTATTTGTGACCACATGGTGGTGCTTCGTCCTCCTCACCACCCTCCAAGGGCTGTACTCAACCTGCTCAGCAATCTTCTTTTAAAGTAGGCTTTGTTGATTTTTTAAAGAAATATAAAAATTCAGTATGCGCATAAAAAAAATCACATGAATAATTGGCACCTGGAATGAGGTTTATTGGATTTTTATTTATTTTATATACTGCTGACAAGTTTTGTTTTCTTTTAAGATTTTATTTTTTTAAGTAATCTCCATACCAATGTGGGGCTTGAGCTTATAACCCCGAGATTAAGAGCCGCACGCTCCGCCAGCTGAGCCAGCCAGGCGCCCCGTTATCGACAACTTGTTATAGTGTGTTCTCAGTGTAATGAACTTGTTTTCTGCTGTCGAGTCCTTGCCCCACTAGCAAATTTAATAATCTGTGAGCAAACATTCTCGTGTTAAACAGAACCTGAATGTTTGAGAAGTTTAGTTTGTTTTCACCATTTGTCTGTTTACTTTATGATTTCTCCTGGTTTAAGGGATGAAATGAATATGGACTCCCAAGTTATGTTTTCGGGTCAGACTAACTTTCTCCATAAACATAGTCCTGCTGTGTTAGGGAAATAGGAAACTCGTTAGAATTCGGATTCAGAGATGGAGCGTGGCAAAAACGTAGGATTCCTCTTAGATTTCACCTCAAGGAATTCAGTTATCGGAATAGCATAATTTCTTTAGTATGACAAAGCCTCTTCTCTGTGTACAGTTTGGTACCATTTTCCTGAACTCCGCTGTGTGCAGTGATGGGCTCAGAATATGGTAGGAGGTAGGGGGGATTCTAAGGGAGGATGCCCGGTGCCAGCAATGGGGAAGATTATCTCAGGGGTGATATTGTCTCATGGCTTTGGCGACTAATGTCTCCCTCCTCCCCATTTAGTCCAGTATCTTTTGCGTTCTGTTTCCTAATCGCGTTTAATTACCACAGAAGTTCTTAAGACTTATTTATTTTGCTCCTTTATGAGAATGGAGAAATAAGGTCACATGTTTTAAAAAGGGAATACAAGGAATATTCATAATTCCATCCCTGAAACACAGTAAGTATAACTTTGCTTATCCCCTTCACTTTTTTCCCCTCATTGTGTCCCTCGTCTGTTTCTTTTTAATGTAAGCTCTATGCCCAACGTGGGACTTGAACTCATGACCCCGAGATCAAAAATTGCATGCTCTACCGACTGAGCCAGCCAGGCACCCCACCTTTAGACTCGTGCACATTTGACTTACTGTAATCTCCAAACCATTTTTATCCTTATGTCTCCATGAGCTTTTAAACCATTTTAAATCTTGTGCTCTCTTTGGTATTACATGTACTAAACCACTTTAAATCTTGCATTAGCACTCTATTGAAGGATATGCCATCATTTACTTAACTAGTCTTGTTGGATATAAGGGTTTTCTAATTTTTAAGAAGCATACATCATATATCGATGTCCACAGAGGGCTTTTTATTTTAATTGCAAGTCAGTATATTGTGAGAAGTTTCCGAAAGTGGATTCACACTATTAGTGACACTGTTTGAGTTGTAAGTTAATTGTGTCTTCAGTAGTTACTGTTCCAATGAAACTATGAGATTCGATTACTCTTTGTAAACATCATTTTTAGAGCAGTTGTTAAATGGCAGCATGTGTATAACATGTATCATAACTGACTGTATATAAAAACCTTGTCCATAAACTGAGGGTTGATGGTGGGAGGGAGGGAGAGGAGGGTGGGTGATGGGTATTGAGGAGGGCACCTTTTGGGATGAGCACTGGGTGTTGTATGGAAACCAATTTGACACTAAATTTCATATATTGAAAACAAAATTAAAATAAAATTAAAAAAAAAACAAAAACCTTGTCCATAGAACCTAAACTTTAAAAAATCTGGAGTAGGAAACCAAAATCATCTATAACTGGTGTTTGAAAAGACCTGTTTCTGAAGATAATTGTTAGAATTGCTACAAAAATGGAAACCTTCTGAGATAGAGTGAGTTTCACTGAAATAAAGAAATGAATTAATTGATTTATACTAAGAAAAAAATTCTAAGTATAAAAAAATATGAAGATGTTTAAGTTCATTGAGTCAATAGGAAACTAGTTTTTGAGGGTGTTTGGGATTGTATTGCTCAGTTGATTTACAGACCGAACAAAAACTGATATTTCTTAACAAAATTCCCCTCACAGAATATCTGTGATGGAAGGGCTTTAATAGAAGGGGAAGAAAGAAGCCTTGTAACTGCAGTAGGTGTCTTTGCCGTCTGCTAGGATTTGTCTGTGTCACCACGCAATACAGGGAAGACGTGTTGATTCTTTCGACCAAGTGATTGAAATAAAAAGCTGCCTTTAGGTGGGGATCAGTGGGTAGCAAGCTACTTACTGTACACCTGAATTAAAAGGGCACGTTATCCTCGTGTTTGCAAGTACTCATGGAGTAAGCAGTTAGGAAGATATGTAATATTTAAAAAGGATATTACTACTGTTGTAACGTGTGAATTTCCATCCGTATCACCCTTTAGAGATGGCGCATTTAATTTGTTTTCATTCTCAGAGATAGCAATGTAGTGAGGGCACTTAGTTATCAGTTGTTTGACCCCTGAGTGTTTTATTGTCATCTCTCCTACTGTCTCCTGAAGCGATCTAGTTGTAGTTAATATTATTTGTGTGGTGGTGAATGAAGAGAAGATAACAGAAGATATCAAAACCTACCAACCTCTGGGTCCATAAGAATGGATTTCAGTGGAAGTAACCTCTAAACTGATCTCATTCTGGAGCACAAAAATGTCTAATTTTTTTTTACATTGGGAGAGGAGAGAGAACAGATTTGAAAACATACATGTCTTAGATAAAAAAGTCTTTTTTTTTTGTAACCAAAACTTGTTTCATAGCATGATTAAATGAAATGTATATTTTATATCTAGAATATATGTATTTACAGGTAACCAGTATGGAATCAGGATCTTTTTAATAACATTTTACCTGACAGTGAAAAATTTTCTGTCCCCTGGGGGGGAATAGTTATGGTTAGCCCATCCACCTTGGAATGAGTTTTCATGCAGTGCCCCTCTTGTGATACCTACTGAATGTTCCTTTCCTTCTCTTCAGCTCATGTATTGTCAGGAAAGTTGCTTTTAGATTAGTCAAGCAGAAAGTAGACTGTGCTCTGTTAAAATCTGGTAAAAAAAAAAAAAAAAAAAAAAAAAAAGAGCAGACTTCAGGATTCCAGGATTTTCAAATCGCAGGGGCCGCCCCATCATTTTTCTCCAGCAGGTACTTACTGAGAGCCTATTATGTGGCAGCACCTGGAACAGGTATGCCGCCACATGTACGATTATCAAAGATCACTTCCCTCTTGGAGCCTACGTTTCAGTTCTTGGATAACTGGTGTGAGCCTAGAATGTCTCTTCCCCAAGAGAATGTGGTGGGATGGGTTCCTAAGACCATAGGGAGATTGATTAGTCGGGAACCTCTTGGTAAGGCTCAGGCGTACTTTGAGAAATATACTCTGTGTCCGTTAGTTAGAAGTTGTGTTAAGAATAGGTACATGAAACAATATTTGCTTGAGTTCTTCTTCAGGCAGTGTTATCTCTCCATTATTGCAGTTATTATTTATAGGTGTGACGTTTATTAGGAGGGTTGGTTTTGAAATTTTTAGGAGGGAGCATGTTTACAGAACTGTACATTTTGTGTTGATTTTCCGTGCTAATTAATAAACAAGGACTGCATTTGAACGTGGTGTTGATTCATTAGGCTTATCTTTGTAGTTGTATACTATCTCTAGAAATCCTAAATAAAATGTGCATTTTAGGTTATCACATTTGGAAACATGCAGTTCATAGCAGGATATATAACTTGATGTTGAAAATTTGTAAATGACAAAACTTCCTGATTTGCCAGCTGTGAGCCCCGCAGGCAGGTGCACAGTTTTCTTTGGATAGCTGAACAAAAATGTTGTTCAGCACAGGTGTCCACTTATCTCGGGGACTATTAACCAGGTTGATTTGCAGTGGTTTAAACATCTTTTCAGTCAGCCTGCCCTAATACTGAAAAGTCAAACAGCACGATGAATATTTCCAATGTGGACACTTTAATTTTGAAAATTACGTGTATAAATACAGCAGCATTTGAAAGAGACTCTATCTGAGAATATTTCTGTCCTATATCTTATTGCAAAAGGTAGATGAATTCATGGAGTGGAGCAAAGTGTCACGGTAATAGCGGCATTGATATCGAGGGCAAAGCGTGAGAAATTGTGTCCTTCTGGTTTGTCTCTGCTTCAAAGATGTATTTCATCTTGTTATATTGCTTTTTTTTTTAACTTTAATTATTGAAAAGGCAGGATCATACCAGAATGACATGTAAATTTAAAAGGCCATTCGTGTTTGTGCCTTTGTTTTCATTTCTTTTGTGGCCTCTTGTAGTTTTTCCTGTATGTGTGTATATTCTTGGGTCGTTCACATATTTTAAGAAAGTAGCACATATTAGTAGTTAAGAGTGTGGATTCAGGAGCTAGATTGCACAGATTCATATCCCTGATGCACCACTTACTTATTAGCTATGTGGCTTTGTACGAGTGATTTCACCTCTCTGTGCCTCAGTTTCCTCCCCTGTAGACGGGAGGTAATAATAGAACCTAACTGTGAGTTTTGTCAGGGTTAAACCTGTTAATACGTGTAATGTGGTGAGCACGGTGCCTGGCACTTGGTAAATGCTCTGTCTGTATTAGCTTTATTATTATTATTTCTTTAACTTTTTTTTTTTTTTTAATTCACTTAACTAATAGAGTCAACATCGAGCAACATGCGCTGTGCCTGGAACAAGAACTCTTTGCTAGAGATACAGAGCTGAATGAAATGTCTTTCCCCTGAAACCCGTGAAATCTGAAGAGAGGCGCAAATAATCATGATGAATATGCAGAGGCGATAAAGTCCCCTGTGGGGACACACGTTGGATGGAGTCGTCCTACACTTGGGCCTCAAAGCCAAGAGTAGTGATTGGATGGAGAGAGGAGAAAAGGCTTTTAGCAGAAGCCACAACACATCTAAAGAAGAGCATGTGGGCTTACGGGTGCCTGGAAGGCAGGGGACTAGCAGGAAGTGTAATTCAGAGAGGGTAGTTTGGAGGAATGCAGATGAGGAATAAAGAGGGCCCTGTGAAGGTGGACAGAATGGCTTTGCATTGCACGAAGTGCTCAAGTGAGACCCGGTAGGACCGGGGGGAAAGACTGAGCAGTAGCACAGCCTGGAAGAAGTGACACTTACTATGACGAAGCGGTATAATCGAGTGGCTGTTTCTCTATGCCCTGTACTGGCTATTTGTTCATTATCTTCTTGTATGTTATTTATACTGGTCCTTTTTCTTGCTTTAAGACAGATTCATTGAGGCATAATTAACATATAGTGAAATTTATCTTTGATGAAGTGTGACAAACGTACTCCGTTGTGTAAGCACGATCACAGTTAAGAAACAACATTTCCATTGCACCAGAAAGTTCCCTGTGTCCTCTTGTAGTCAACCCCCGACCCCGCAACCTAACACACATACCCACGGTCCTTGGCAACCGTGGTTCTGATTTGTCTTACAGTTTTGCCATTTTCAGAACGTCCTAGAAATGGAATTACATGTTACTTTGTTTCTTGCTTTTTTCACTTAGTGTAATGCCTTCGGTATTCATCCCTGTTGCTGTGATTATTACTAGTCCGTTAGTGTTTGTTACGTAGGATTTTTTCACTTTATGGATGCACAGTTCATCTGCTCACCAGTGGAGGCAATTTGTGTTGTTTACAGTTCTGGGCTATTAAATAAAGCTTCTGTGAGCATTCATGCACGGATCTGCGTGTGGCACTGTTTGCACCCTCTCGGGTAAATACCCAGAATGGTATTGCCTAGTCATATGGTAAACATCTGCTCAGCCTTTCCAGAAACTACCAGAGTATCTTCCAAAACTGCTGTACCCTTTCGTTCTGTAGCAGCAGTTGACTTGCTTCGCATCCTGACCAAAAGTTGGCATTGCCGGCTTACAGTCTTAGCAGTTGTACTGGGTGAGCTGTGGTAGCTAATTGTGGTTTTAATTTGCTTCTCTCTGTTGAGTGATGATGTTCAGCATATTTTCATGTGATTATTTGCCATCGCTGTATCTTTGGTAAAGTGTTGAAACCTTTTACCACCTGCCCCTCTTTTTTGGTGACCTTGAGTTAGGAAACTATTTCTTAGGATGCCTGGGTAGGCACACGCATACTCACATGTGCACACACACGGACACACACAGGCACACACGGGCACACACAGACATGGACACAACTGTTTCTTAGGACTGAAAGAAAAGAAATTGATAAATTGGATTTTATCAAAAGTAAGTACTCTTGCTTCTCAGAAGATGTTGTTAAGGAAATGAAAAGGCAGGCCACAGACTGGAAGAAAATATCTGCAAATACACGCTCTCCTGAACAGTTTGTATCTAGAATATGTAAAGGACTTCTACAACTGAACAGTAGGAAATCTCTTAACATGGGGGAAAGATTTGTCTTTTTATCACTTTTCATTGCCTTTAAAAGTTTTGATATAGTAGAAACTTGAAAATTTGGGTGGGAGTAGTGATGAGTGGATAAGGAGGTTTGAAACTTAAAATGTATATTCCCGGGATCTCAGAATAGGTCTGATAAAGTATGTATTTCTGTCTCTTTTAAACCCCTTCTTTTAAAGTAAGAAAAGGATTTATTCAGCTTTTTAGTTTATTTGCAGTTTACTCTGATGGACCCTCCTTAGGGCCAGGGACTTTGTTTATTATTATTTTAGATTTTTAGGTATTTTACATTACTTTCAGTGCTTATTAGTATAGCATCTAGTGAACGTTAAATACAAGGTATGCATTTAACTCGATTTTTTTCTGTATTGTTCTCTTTTTCCTGCAGCATTTATCTTTAAATGTTTCTCGTCCCGTTTTATGCTCTCTTATTGGCCTCTTAATTAGTGCATTAGTTTTGTATGCCACATGACAAATGACCACAAAACTGCTTAACACGACGTGTACTTACTATTTTATAGTCCTGGAGATTGGAAGTTGGACATGGATTTTACTGGACTAAAATCAGGGTGTTGATACGGCTGCATTGTTTTCTGGAGGCCCTGCAGGAGACTCCTTTTCCTTGCCTTTTGCAAGGACTTGTGACTGGTGGCCCATTCTTCCGTGGTTCAAGCCAGTAGTGACTTCTCTCCCTTACCTTTTTATCATTGCCTTTCTCTCTATCCCAGAAGGGGAAGACTCTCACCTTTGAAGGACTCCTGTGAAGAGATTGGGCCCATATTAGGTAATGCATGTTAGTCTCACCATGTCAAGATCCTTAATCTCATCACATCTGCAAAGTCTCTTTTCCAGGGAAGGTAACATTCATAGGTTCTGGGGCTTAGGAGGTAGACATCTCAAGAGGCCAGTATCCTGCCGATGACACATATACCATTATTTATTACCTGATGTTTTACATCTCTGATGTGTACTTGTGTTTTGGTTCTATTATTGCCCTCTTTTTAACTTTAGTGTCACTTTAAAAGTAATTTTTTACTTCGTAGTATTGTCCAAAATAACGTGTCTCTATACAGTTGTGTTTTTAGCATGTTGGGTTTTGTCATAATTGCAGAAAGAGTTGTTTTTTTCCACCAAAGAAAGCTTTAGGGGTATTTTCATTGGATTTAAGAGGAAGAAGTTTCTGGTACTGATACTAATTTTGCTTGGCATCCATCTAGCCTGGCCTTATCTGTCTGTTAGTAGTTTTTATGTCTTACTGAGTGTTAGTCACTCACTGGTACCATTCAGGTGGAAAATACGCTTTTAGTGATGTGTGGAATGTGCTGCCATATCAACTTCTGATGAAAGGACTATTTCTGCCATCGGGGAGAAATTTTTCTCAATGAAGAGATGAAAGAAGATGAAACTATGCCGGAAAATGAGAAGGTTTTGTTGAAAAAGTTAAACCACACGTAGTATCCAGCATTCTTTGCTGTATCTCATTAGCAAATTTGTTCATAGGCTTGTGAATTCAGTGATCTTTCTAGTAGGGTTAGTTTAGTGACTACTATGGACTTCCCCACATTTCAGAGGTTTGGACATTGAGCTGTCTTGCAAAACCATGGATAGAGGTAGGGACTTTCCCTTCACAACTTGGAGAAAACTTTTGGGAGAAAAATGCCTTTTGTTTTTGTTTTTGTTTTTTTTTTTTCAAGAGAGAAGTCCATATTTTTTTTTTTTAATTTTTTTTTTTTCAACGTTTTTTATTTATTTTTGGGACAGAGAGAGACAGAGCATGAACGGGGGAGGGGCAGAGAGAGAGGGAGACACAGAATCGGAAACAGGCTCCAGGCTCCGAGCCATCAGCCCAGAGCCTGACGCGGGGCTCGAACTCACGGACCGCGAGATCGTGACCTGGCTGAAGTCGGACGCTTAACCGACTGCGCCACCCAGGCGCCCCGAGAGAAGTCCATATTGACCTTTAACCTATCAGATGCTGATTATTGAATCAGACTCCCCTTATGGTAAAAGTGAGAAGTTTTTTATAGTATAGTTCTTAACAGAGAAAGAAAGGCTTTTTTTCTTTTTCTTTTTTTCTTTTTTTCTTTTTCTTTTTCTTTTTCTTGTTCTTTTTTTTTCTTTTTCTTTTTCTTTTTCTTTTTCTTTTTCTTTTCCTTTTCCTTTTCCTTGTTCTTTTTTTTTTCTTTTTCTTTTTCTTTTTCTTTTCCTTTTCCTTTTCCTTTTCCTTTTCCTTTTCCTTTTTCTTTTTTTTTAAAGGTTGATAGGGTGTATAGGTGATTTTGAAGTTTTGGTCTGGTATTGGTATTTTTAATTAGAATGGTAATGACAGGACAGGTTGTCCTAGTTTATTTACATACAATCAATTAAAGGAGACAATGAGAGAATTCCTTTGGATCTGTGTGAATATGTACCTATAATGTATTCACCTTTTTTCTGAAAGGATTTGAGGTGCCTCAGGATGAAGTCTAGAAATAGTAAAGCCCCAGCCAGATCCGTGCAAGTATAAAAGCACTCACACCAAGTAATAGAGAAATATGGGTACATTTTCAATAGAATTAGCCTCAGTGCTGCTGTTGAAGGGGTTCTCTTGACCCCACAGTGCCGTCCTTGTGCAAGCAGAGTGGGATCTGAACAGCATAGCATTTGGTACAGCGTTTCACCAGGCCTCCCCCACCCAACTATCTGACCGCCTCCCCTGTCGCTCTGCCCCTCACTCACCGCCATTTCTGTCTCTGCCCTGGAGGTTCACGTTGATGCTCCTGTCATATGGTTCAGGTCCCAGGATTAGTGCTGCCTGTTGAGATGTTTACTGGACCACCGTGGCAGAATTGCCCTTTCTACCTCCTGCCACTTCCATATTTTATTTTCTTCGTGGTATCTGTCATGACAAGAAATGAACATTTTCAGTTGTTGAACGTGTTTTGCCCCCCTCCCCCTCCCCATTAGAATGTAAGGCCCACGAAGCAGGGACTTAGTATTTTCCACCATCGTGTCCCCAGTTGCTAGACAGTGCTTTGTGTTTAGCTGGTACTTAATAGATACTTGTGAAGTGAGTGCATGCATGCCAGTGGTGATTTGTGGGCAGAGGTTGGGGGAATAGTTGTTACCGGGGTCTCTTGAAAGTCCAAGTTCAGTCAGGTGGCATTCTGTGATCCTTTAGTGATGGCCTCCACGTGTATAGGAAAAGGAACAGTCATGAAACGTACCACCCACGTCCCGTGTGCCACTCCCGGATGAGATCTGCCAAAAACACCTGGCCAGACTTTTGCCGGGTACCCTTGTGCCTTGGCTCCTTTAGCCTCCGAAATAACAGTAGTACCTCCTGCCTAGGAATGTCTGAGGATTAAATGTGCTAGAGCATGTGACGTGTTAGCGCAGAGCCTGGGACGTGGTAATTGCTCAAGAAATGTTAGCTGTCACTGTGCCGTTACTAGTCATTAACGTACCTTGTGGCTCGTTGTTCGGGCAAAAGCTGCTAGGGCAAGAGCCGCTGACCTCCAGACGGTATCAGCCTGCTCCCTGACGGGACTTTTTTAAAGCCTGGTTGGCAGAACTGGGTCTGAGGTGTGTCTCGAATTGCCACAGGTTGGGTGGCTGGCCGAGCCACACTCTAAACCTGCGCTTTCTGGCGTGACCTGCCAATAGCTGCATCTGACCGTTGGAGTCAATTCACGTTGAAAGCTGGTCGGTCACAGTAGCCACACTTCAAGTACGCAGTGACTACAGGGGGCCGTTGGCTGCCACGTTGGGTGGCACAACATAGAAACGCTTCTGTCGGTGTAGAGAGGTCTGTCAGACGGCACCGCTCTAAACGAAGAGCACTTTGATTGCTTTAGGTGACTTTGTGTAAGTTTGTTTCTTCCGTGTGTGTTTAGTTATAAATTTGGAGTAGTTCGTAATAGCTGAATAAAATATTTTGATGGATTTCTTTTAAAAGTTCTGCAGCAGAGTGACTCGTTAATGTTATTTATGAATTGTTTGTTCACTAACTCCTTTCTTCATTGTCGACAACATATGGAGTCAGTAATAGAACATATCGCATGCCTTTTTTTTCCCTGTATATTTATAACTAAGTGCCTGAAGGACACGAGATACTGTTTTATTTATTTTATTTGAATTATATGCCAGAAACTAAGCTCTTGTGTATTCAGGGCTACAATTTATAGTATTAATTAAGAACAGCTTTCCTTTTCTCTCCAGAATGAATTCAATATATTCTTCATTACCCTACGTGGATCTTGAGTTTGTTCTCTCGTAATTGTTTTTTCTTCTCTCCCTGCCTCCCACGTGTTGGTGGTTTTTGTTTTGTTTTGTTTTTTTTTTTGGCCTTCTAACTCCCCTCTCCCATTTAACTGCTTCCCCCCAACCCCCGTCTCTTCTCTCCCTTCCTTCTCTGCTTCCCCTTCTTTCTTTTTGTCCCACCACTTCCTCCAGTATCCACCTCACTAGAAATGGAAGCAACACAATATTTTCTTTAAATCGCTCACTGAACTTTCTCCCTGCGTGTTTGTAATCAAGTGCTGTTTTTATTTTCTTAATGTTTGATAGACGCTTTTTCAAGTTCTAGAGGCCCTCCACGCACCTAGTGATTAAATTATGTGTAGGGAACGTTGATTTTTCTGCCATAAAGCAAATAGAATTAAGTCCTTCTTTGAAAAGATGAGACAATAGGGGTGCCTGGGTGGTTCAGTTGGTTAAGCATCCCACTTCGGCTCAGCTCACCATCTGGCTCCTTGTGAGTTCGAGCCCTGCGTCCTGCTCTGTGCTGACAGCTCAGAGCCTGGAGCCTGCTTCACATTCCATCTCCATCTCTCTGCCCCACCCCGGCGCGCTTTCATTCTCTCTCTCTCTCTCTCTCAGTATAAAATAAAACATAAAAATCAGATAATATATTTTCAGCTGTGTACATACATTCGATTAATTCTGTGCGACTATCAGCATAAACAAAAATTCTCTTTATTTGTTCAACATATACATACGCACACACATATATTTTAAACTTTTATTTTGACATAGTTTCACACTGACAGGAAAATTGCAAACAAAAGGAATTACCATATACCCTTTACCCAGATTCTGCAAATGTTAATATTTTAATAAATTTGCTTATAATTATCTTTTTTAAAAAAAATGTATATATACATTTCTTTCTGATTCTTTGAGAGTAAGATGTAGACGTGATGCCTCTTTACTTCTGAATACCCGTATATTTAAAAAATGAGAATATTTTCGTACACACTTAGAGTATAATTATAAAAATCAGGAAATTAACATTGGTACACTGTAGGCTTATGTGAAGACTGTATTCAGCTCTTGCTGGTTGTCCCAGTAATGTCCTCGATAGGAAAAGAAAAAGCCCCATATTTGAAGTTGCATTCAATTCTCAGGTTTCTTTAAGCCTCCTTTAATTGGGAATATATATTCTCAGTTTTTCCTTGAGGTTCATGACCTTGGTATTAGAACGTTTGACTGCTGTCAGCCTGTATTATTATTATTATTATTATTATTATTATTATTGTAATAACAGCCTTTTTGAGATATAATGGACACAGCATACAGTGCTGTCATGAAGCATGTATAATTTAATGATTTTTAATATATTCAGAAGTATGCCACAATCCACCAGAGTCAATTTTAGAATATTTTCAGCACTCCAAAAAGAAACCCAGCCCTCCCTGGCAGCTTCGCTCATTTCTTTTACTGCCGTTCACAGGCATTCAGTGATATACTTTGTCTCTGAAGATTGTCCTATTCTGGCCAGTTCATATACATGGAGTCGTACAGTATTTGACTAATTTGGTCTGGCTTTGGATTGGCATAATGTTGTAGCATATAGTATTCCTCTCTTTATCCATGGTGGGGGGGGATGTATTCCAAGACCCCCAGTGCATACAGCAACTGTGGATTGCCCTGAGCCCTATATATACAGTGTTTTTTTTTCCCCCTATACATACATACTTATGCTAAAGCATAGTTTATAAATTAGGGACAGTAAGAGATGAGCAACAATTACTATTGCTAAAACAGAACAGTTATAGTCCTATGCTATAATAAAAGCATAATGTGATGTAATGTATTGCATAATCTCATGCGTGAATGTGATCTCTTTCTCACACTATCTTAATGTACTGTACTCATCCTTCTCATTGTGATGATGTGAGATGATAACATGCCTACGTGACGGGAATGACATGTGCACCGTGACGTAGGATTAGGCTGCTGCTGACTTTCTGATGATATGTCAGAGGGAAGGTCATCTGCTTCTGGATTGCAGGTAAATGAAACCGTGGAAGGTGAAACTCCTGGTAAAGTGGGGACTACTGTCTATTATGTTCCCCTTTACGGTTTAATGATATTTCATTGTATGGATGTTTACCCTTTTGTTGATTTCTTCGTCAGCTGATGAAACTTGAGTTGGTTCCACCTTTTGCTTATTAGGAATAATGCTGCTTTAAACATTTGTGTACTAGTTTTTGTGTAGGCATGTATCTTCATTTCTCTTGGGTGTATACTAAGGACTGGAATCCTGTTGCAACTCTGTTTAACTATTTGAGGCTCTGCCTATTTTCCAAAACGGCTGCACCCTTTTACCACATTCCCACTAGCAATGTAGAAATGTAGAAACGTTCCAATCTCTCTGTATCTTCGCCTACACTTGTTATTGTCTGCCCTTTTGATTATGGCCGTCCTAGTGGGTATGGAGTAGTATCTCATTATTATAAAGTATATATAACATTAAATTTACTCCTTTAAGTATTTGTTTTTTTCGTTGTTGAGTTGCAGGAGCTCCTTATATATTTTAGATACAAATCTAAATCCTATCGTGTTTATGATTTGCAAAAATGTTCTCCCATTTTCTGTGTTGTCTTGTTACATTCTTGATGGTGTCCTTTAATGTACCAAGAGGTTATAATTTCGTTTTATCTTTTTTCTTTTGTCATTCATGGTTTTGGTATAACGTCTAAGATACCAGCGTCCAACCTAAGGTTCACCTACGTTTACGGCTATGTTTTCTTTTAAGAATATTACAGTTTTATCTTACCCTCAACTTTTTAATGTTTTAACTGCTTCTTCTACAGATTATTCTGACTCTCTTTCTCAGTCCATGTGCTTCCGAGCTGGGTGCAGTGGTCCCTTTGAGCGATTAGGTCTCCACCTGCGTAGGAAAGCTTCTGTGTTTTAATTCCACCATTGGATCATCTCATCTTGCATTACTTTTATTCTCTCTCTTGTATCCTCATCTGATACCTTGTTCATTCACCCACATTCACTGGGAAATTTGACCAGCTCGTGTCTCCTCTTCTTTCTATCCATCTGTCTGTAGAGTAGTCTCTATTTGCTGTCACTGTTTTTTTAGTTATGATTCATTACTGCTGAGCTCACTGCTTCCCCTAAGTTCATCGATTCCCTCATTGTTAAATCAGGCATACGCATTCCAGTCTTTATGTTAACTCACTATCTTCGTACCATTTGACCCTACTGGCTGCTTTCCTCTTCTTTGAACTCTGATATTTTGACTTTGATCACATTCTGTAAGGAAGCCACATGAATTCTCTTCATAAAACCAGAACCTGGTGGTTCCAGCAAGGCAGGTTTGTTTGGGACTAAAGATCCAACAGAGATTTACTTTGCCTTTGGCAATTTCTCAATAATTATTGCTACTCCTACCACTGTGCTGGGCTGAGTGGTCAGAAGCAGAATCAAGTTCAGGTGTGTTCTCGCAAGTCTTTCCTTATTTCCTGTAAGACACTGAGGCCAATGGAATATTCAAAAGAGGGTTGCCATTGCACTTTTATTAAAGTCTTTTTAGAAGGTTCTTATCTCATTTGAGTTCATTGCAGCATCTTTGTATAATAGTGAAAGAAATAACGTAAGGGTCCATCAGTTGGGGAATGAATGAATGCATTATGATAGATCTCTACATGAGATACTAGGCAGCTAGTAACATAAATGAAGTGGACCTTATGTATTGATGATGTATAGAGGCAGGATTGTTATTTTCACTCTCATCTATCTGTGTACCTATTTATCTCAAAATTTATAAGGAAAAAAGTGCAAAACAAAGCTATATGTAAATATTCTGTACTGACAAATGTCTTGGTATCTACTTATTGAACTATTATGAATGATATTGTCTTAGGAGCAGAAATGGAGGGTGTAGGATGTTACAGGTTACTTTATTTCCTTTTTACATTTCTGATTTGTTTGAATTTTTTCAATGAGCATGTATTCTGTTATAAAGTTGTAGCTTGAGGATTGTGCAAGGTGTAAGTGATATCAACTTATGATTTTTTCCTTTTTGACTTTCTCCCTTCCCTTAGCTTCTTGCAGTAAGTACAGTCTTTGCTTTTTTCCATTTTCCTTCTACACCCTAGCCACTCTTAGAGTCCCCTTTGGTTCTCTGAGATGCACTCTTTGCCTTTGTATTCCTTTGACCCGAGCACAGCGCCTAGCACATGGTAGACATTCATTAAAAGGTGTTTCAGTGTTAGAGTAATAAAGCATAGAACAGGGGGTAGATCTCACTACCAGCATGTCCTTTTGCGTAGGTTGTCATTTTGTGCCATTTCTTTTTTTGAAGAATGAAAAGAAGAGAATGTGTGTGTGAAGAGACATGTTTTAATTAAACTTCAGTTTATGTCCCTGGATCTGTTGAGTTGATGTTGATAGGCTATGCTAACAGCACGCCAGGAGGTTCATTTAAATGTATTATTACTTCTTCAATTATCATGGGAGGACAGGAGAGTGGTAATTTCATACTTCACTGTAACATAAAACATTAATACACAATTTTTTTTATAATATCTCCAAATGCATGAATTAAAGGAAACCTGAGTTCGTGGGCTTACAAAAATGTGTTTCATTGACTCAAGCAGAAGGGTCAACACTAATTAATGTTTCTTGTCTCATGTAAATAGCTTATCTAACCATTTGTTTTCTTTTCAGGTTCAACAGATAGATCGAGTGGTAGAGGTTGTGGAGGAAACCATTAAAGGTAATTGTTGCGAGTGGGATAAGCAGATGTATACAGTAGTCCCCCTTTGTCTGCAGTTTTGCTTTCTGGATATGGTTAGCCACAGTCAGCTCATGTCCGGAAGCAGATGGTCCTCCTCCTGACTACCATCAGAAGGTCAGTAGCAGCCTGACCCCTCATCACATGCCTGCCTCGTTCACCTCGCGGCTCATCTTACCATCATAAGAAGAAGGGCGAATATGGGATAGGAAGACATTTTTTTTTTTTTTTTAATTTTCAAATGTTTTGTTTGTTTGTTTGTTTGTTTGTTTTTGAGAGACAGAGAGAGAGAGAGCATGAGTAGGGCAGGGACAGAGAGAGAAAGGGAGACACAGAATCCGAAACAGGCTCCAGGCTCTGAGCTGTCAGCACAGAGCCCGATGCGGGGCTCAAACTTGTGAACTGTGAGATCATGACCTGAGCTGAAGTCAGATGCTCAACCAGCTGAGCCACCCAGGTGCCCTGAAAGTAAGATACTTTGAGAGAGAGAGAGACCACATCCACATAACTTTTATTACAGTCTGTGGTTGTAATTTTTCTATTTTATTATTAGTTATTGTTGTTAATCCCTTACTGGGGCTAATTTATAAATTCAACTTCATCAGAGCTCTGCATGTGCAGGAAAAAACAGTACATCTAGGGTTTGGTACCATACACACACACACACACACACACACACACACACACACACACACATACACATATGGATATATGGAGATATATATCTCTATATAGATATATATAGATATATAGTGTCAGGCATCCACTGGTGGTCTTGGACCATATCCTCTGGCTGGTAAGAAAGGGAAGCTACTGTATTGTTTGAACTATATTATAAAAATATCACTTAGTTAACATTTATTTAGATATAACGTTGTAACATTTTGTCCTTGACTACTTTGTCCATTGACCAATCTAATGCAGGAGGCATATATCTGATTGGCTTGTAAATGAGTCAGGTCATAATCGTTTTTTAATCTCATTTTTATTTTTCTGCAAAATGGATTTTGAGTTTCAGATCAGGAAGAGATAATTTAACCAATTTTAAGATAAGGAAATGATTTATGTGTATTTTTTTGCCGTTTTATTTAGATATAGTTGATGTTATTTGCAGGTTTTTATATCACCTAATTGGTTGTAGTTAATGATTTTTAAAAGTACTTTTGGGGTACCTGGATGGCTCAGTCGGTTGAACGTCTGACTTTGGCTCAGGTCATGATCTCACAGTTGGTGGGTTCGAGCCCCGGGTCGGGCTCTGTGCTGACAGCTCAGAGCCTGGAGCTGGCTTTAGATTCTCTGTCTCCCTGTCTCTGCACCTCCCCAAGTCATGCTCTGTCTCTCCCTCTCTCAAAAATAAACAAACATTAAAAAAAGAAAAAAAAAAGGACTTTTAAGGGCCCTGGGTGGCCTGGTTGGTTCAGCGTCCAGCTCTTGGTTTCTGTTCAGGTCATGATTTTACAGCTTCGTGGGTTCGAGCTCCACATCAGGCTCTGTGCTGGTGGTTTAGAGCCTGCTCCTTCTCCCTCTCTCTCTCTGTCCCTCCCTCACTCGTGTGGTCTCTGTCTCTGTCAAAATAAATTTAAAAAACTTAAAAAAAGAAAGTACTTTTAAAAGTAGTATTCAATTTTGATACTCTCTTGTGTATAATTTTTGTAGTTACACTGGAAAATAGAATCATGCTTTATTTTGTTAGTCACTGTTCTTTGAACCAGATTCCTTTTGAAGTCACTGAGAAATAAATTATCCTCACTTTATGGTTTAATTTTTAAATACTCATAGTCTATTTTCCCCTTTTAGATTAGTACAAATAAAAACCAATAATATAATATTGAAATATTAAATGAATTGAGCTTTTCACTTAAAATTTTAATTGTTTTATTACAAGTGGGGATTGTGTGTTTAAAAAAAGAAAACACTGCTTTCACCAAGTTGAGATTTTAACCCCATAGTTTTCCAGCTGGCTTGTGTCTGCTACCTTCCACATGCTGTTCCTCATTTATTTTGACTCATCGATTTATTAGATAACCAGAGAATAGGAGAATCAGAGTCTCCCTGAATCTTCTTTGAAATTTCAAAATAAAATGAAACATCATGATTAAAAAGCAGACCGCGTGCCCACGTCCCGTTTTGAAGAATGCAGAAACAGAAGTGCTGGTGTGTATTGTGCAGGCTCAGGGGGACAGGCTGGGAGGGACGGGCTCCGTGGGACAGGCGCTAAGCGCGTCATATGACTACTCCTTTCATCTTCACAACAGCCCTGTGAGGTGAAGTGGCTCTAAATATTCTCCCCATTTCTTGGTTGAGGAAGTTAAGATCCAGAGGCACACGGCTGGTGAGCGCAGAGTTGGGCTTTGTATCCAGGCTGGCCTCCTCCCTTGCCTGTGCTCCTAAGTGTGATCCTGCCTCCACGTGACTGTACCCTGACTTCCCTGACCTCTCCCGCTGGAGACTCCCTGTGTTAGCGGTTCTTTGATTGAGCTTCTGAAAGCAGTGCTTCAGGATGCTTGAGGGTTTAATCGCCTTACTCCTCCTCTGTCTTAAGTACCAGCTGCATGCTGGCTACTCCATATACGTACGCATACATATGTATACATATATATATATACGTATACATATGTATGTATGACATGTATGTATACGTATATATATGTATATATATATACACACACACACACACACACGCATGTATTTTAATTAATGGCGATAAAGATAGCACAGAAGAAAATGTACGTGACCTCTGGGGTGTGGATGGCTTTTGTAGATGCAACACCAAAGGCTTGATCTGTGAAAGAAAAAACTGACAAGCTGGACTCCATTAAAATTAAGAATTTCTCCTCTGCAAGAGAAGACTGTCAAGAGAGTAAGAAGACAAGTCAGATACTGGGAGAAAATGTTTGCAAAAGATAAATCTGATGAAGGAATATTATCTAAAATACATAAAGAACTTTTAAAGCTCAAAAGTAAGAAAATAAAGTACCCAGTTAAAAAAACGGACTAAATACCTCATCAGACACTTCACCAGAGAAGATACATGGATGGAAAATAAGCACATGAAAGATGATCCACCTCATGTGTCATTAAGGAAATTCGAGTGAAAGAAGGAGATACCACAGCACATTTACTTGTATGGCTAAAATCTGGACCACTGACAACCCCAAATGCTGGTGAGAGTGCGGAATAACAGGAACTCTCCTTCATTGCCGGTAGGAGTGTGCAATGGTGCAGCCATTTGGGAAACCAGTTTGGCAGTTTCTTACAAGACTAACGTACTTTTAGCATATGAGGCAGCAACCATGCTCTTTGGCATATACCCAGAGGACTTGAAAGTTTGTGTCTGCACAAAAACATCTGCAAAAAAGCAGATGTTTATAGCTGCTTTATTAACCATAATTGCCGAAAGTGCAAGCAAGCAAGATGTCCTTCCGTGCAAGGATGAACTGTGGTACATAGAGGCAATGGGATGGTAACCAGTGCTGAAAAGAAATGAGCAATCAAGTTATGAAATGGTATAGAGGAAACTTCAATCTCATTACTGAGTGAAAGAAGCCAATCAGAAATGGCTACACATTGGATGATTCCAACCCTGTGGCTTCTGCAAAAGGAAAAAACAAAGAGATAGTAAAAAGATCAGTGTTGCCAGTGTTGGGGAAGAGGGGAGAGAAATGAATAGGCAGGCTACAAAGGAATGTTTTAGGGCAGTGATACTATTCTGTATGATACTATAGTGGTGGATACATGGTGTTACACATTTTTCCAAACCCATAGAATGTTTAGTACCATGAGTGAACTGTAATATGGTCTTTGAGTTATAATGATGTGTCATCATAGGTTCATTGATGTAACAAATGTACCATTCTGGTGGAGGATGTTGATAATTGGGGACAGCTTGGTGGTGGGGTGGTCTATAGGAACTCTGTTCTGCTCGATTTTGCTGGGAACCTAAAACTGATCTGAAAAATAAAGTCTAATAAAAAAAACCCAGTAATATTGTGCTCTGAATGTGGTCAAATGGCTTGCAGGGGTATAATTTCTTATAGGAAATCATAGAAGGTAAAGATAAAGTACGTTTTTCTATAATGACAATACTTGGGACACTGAATATGTAGGTTTTCTATACAAAACAATTTTTGTTATTTAAATATCACAAATCATTTTTTTTTTTTTTTATTTGTCACCATTAAATGTCAGAGTTTTAAACAAGATTCTTGGACCAGAGGCTCACATTCCATCAGCTTGTTCAACTTTAGCACTGGTGTCATACCCAGGAGCTTTTCCAGAACCTTCACCATGAAGCTTAATCAGTTTTACCAGTTCGTACTTCCCAATGCTTTTTCAGCATTTTTACTTTTCTGACAGAGACATCATGGAGTGGGTAAATAGACTGACAAGCCTTTTCTGATGCCATTTGGAGTCTATTTCTCGACCACTCTTTTCAAGTCATTTGTCTGTACCTCTTGGGTCATGACTTCCACCATCTTTTTTGGAATTTGGCAGACCTATTGGTGCTTAGCATAAGAGGTCTTCTGAATATGATTGTTGCATTTTTAAGTAAAATCAACACAAAATAGATGAAGCAAATGACCATTCCTAGTCATGGCATCAATGTGAGCTTCAGTCATGGTCTGCCATTTTTGACCATGGAGCACCATTTGTCAGTGGTAAGATCCATGCCATGGAACTTAGACAGGAAGTTTTTGTGCTGAACATCCTCAATAATTAGCTTGAATTTTCTAAATGTAACTTCATTGTTCTGCAGATCAGCAAGGCTCACTTCTCAAACACTGTCTTGGAGGCCATCAGATGCAATTTCGATTCCTTGAGTTCTTGTGATTAGTGTTTTTTCCAATATTTAAAAAAAAAATTTTTTTTTTAATGTTCGTTCATTTTTGAGAGAGAGAGAGAGAGAGAGAGAGAGACAGAGCGCAAGCAGGGGAGGGGCAGAGAGAGAGGGAGAGAGAGAATCCTAAGCAGGCTCCAGGCTCCAAGCTGTCAGCACAGAGCCTGAAGCAGAGCTCAGATCCATGAACTGTGAGATCATGACCTGAGCCAAAGTGGATGCTTAACTGACTGAGCCACCCAGGTGCCCCCTCCAATATTTCTTCTATTGAACATAGTTGGTGCTTTTACATCCTACCAATCTTTCTTAGAAAATGTATTAGCCACTTTCTTCTTGCCTCCCTTTTTGCCCCCTTTCATAATGTACTTGTTTTTCCCAACCACCCTGGTGTTGCTCAGGGAATCAAAAGGGCTGTACTGAGCAATTTTGACATGAACTGTCTGGAGTTAGTGTAGACCTCATAGGTTAAGGGCTCAGTTTCATTAGACTACCCACCACTCTAGATATCCATTGTAAGAATTGTCACCTATACTTCTGACCAACTGTAGATTTGGTTCCCATGACCCCCTACTTAGGTTTGATGACTTGCTAGAGTGGCTTATAGAATTCAGGAAAACCTTTTACTTATTATTACTGGTTTATTGTAAAGGATACAACTCAGGAACATCCACATGGAAGAAATGCACAGGGCAAGCTATGTGCTAATGGAAGTGGAGCTTCCATGCCCTCTCTGGGTATGCCACCCTCCCGGCACCTCAGTACATTCACCAACGTGGAGGGTTTCTGTGGAGTCTACATTACCTAGGCATGATTGATGAAATCATTGGCCAGTGCTGCTTGAACGCCCCAAGTTTGGGGTTGGGGATGAAAGTTCCAACCTTTTAATTACATTGTTGGTTCCTTTGACAACCAGCCCCCATCCTCTTAAGAGTTACCTCATTAGCATGAATCCAGATATGGTTGAAAAGGGCTTATTAAGAATAACCATAAATGCTCCTCTCACTCTTATCACTCAGGGAATTATAAGAGTTGTAGGGGCTCTGTACTAGGAAATGAGGATGAAAGCAAATATATACTTTCTGTTATATCACAGTATCACAGAAGGCCTATCACCTGTAGGTTGAGTTGACTGGAGATGGCCTCTCACTGAAGAGTTTTTGCTTGAGTGCATTTGTTGGGGAGACTGAAATCGGATTTAATTTGAGAGTTCACAGCCAGGGATGAGTTGAAGATGAAGTTGATGGGGATGTTCATTGGCAGATTGACTTGAGGGTGGCAAGGCTGATGAATTAAGTATTAGTATTGCAACAGGAAAACTTTAGAGATGGAAGAAATAATTTTGGTAGGTGCTCTTAGTTGCAGATAAGGAAGGTGAGCTAGGGAAGGGGTCAGGTGACTCATCTGAGATCTCCTGGTTGATGGAGCTCTGGACCTGTCAATGAACTTCTGTTTTTCACTTTCTGTTGCCAATATTTCATTTAGAAAGCACAAGTTGGTGGGCATTTGTAATAGCTAATTAGTTCTGGGTTGACTTTCAGCAGGTTACTTTCATTTTTCAAAAATATTTATTTTTGGGAGAACGCAGGTGGGGGATTGGCAGACAGAGGGAGACAGAGGATCTGAAGCGGGCTCTGTGCTGACAGGCTGACAGCAGAGAGCCCGATGTGGGGCTGGGACTCATGAACCGCGAGATCATGACCTGAGCCGAAGTCAGAGGGTCAACCGACTGAGCCACCCAGGTGCCTCTCAGCAGGTTAGTTTTCTGAGGCCCAGGTTTCTTAGTTCAAAATAGAGAGGTTTAAATGGGTATGATTTTTCAGATACCCAGGACATACTACGGGATCAAGTTTTGTTACTGTTTCTTACTACTTCCTTAATACCGAGGCTGCTGGAATCCTCTAACTGCTAAAAGTGACTCTTCTTCCAATCTGACTGTATACACTGCTGCCATTATCCTGGGATTATTTTACCTTCCTGCATGTGTACCTTCAAACTGTGACTTCTTAGTGTGATCTTAATTATCTTTTATTCTACCCTGTCATTTTCACTTTTTCTTCCATTGGTTCCATATATACACCTTCTGCTCCAGCCAAAATGTGCTATTTGATGTTCCTGGTATATTATTTGTAGCTTGCTCTATGTTTGTCTTGGGGTACTGCACGAGTGGATAACTTCTGTTTACCCTTACAGACCCATTCTGTACCTTGACGTGTGCCCAGAGAGGCTGACCTGTGTATGTATTGCATCAGTAGGTCCCTTACTATTTGGTATCTAATTGGATTTTTCCAGCTGGAGGTTGGAGGCTTGACTAGAGTGTGAGATGGGAGTATTTGTTAACGCTTCCTCACTCTCTTCTTTTCTGCTTATGCTGGTTTTGTGCTTCCCTCAACTGCGGCCACAGATCCTGCCAGGTGGCCCACTCTCTTCATCTGTTTCTCCAGGTTCTTCTAGTTGTTCCCTTCCTTTGCTTTTTCAGGCCCAGGGGTGGAAACAGCACCCCATTGTTACAAGCCTGAGAGTATTGCATTGTCTCTTGTTGGTTTTTCTAACCTTGCCAAACCTTAGTAAATAGTCCCTTTATTAAAACCTCTTCAATTATGCAGTGTACCATCTGCTTTGCTGGGACCCTGATTGATAAATGCTCCATGGAGAAGCAAGTCTTTGCCCAGAAAGGCCAGATGGAATACTGCCTGACAAGAGGATTGTGCCATAACTGTCTTGTTTCCACATTTGATTCCTGTTGGGCTCTCTTCATATGTCTTCCTTGAAGGGAGTTTGGACATACAGCCTCTGCCACAGCCTGTTGGCATTCTTCTTACTGCTTATGTTGTACCAAGTAATGTTTTAAAAAATGAATTAATAAGCTACATTGATGCCCAAAAGCATTTAACTATTGTAATTAACATAAAACCATATAAAGCATATTCCATTTATATCTGTCTTGGTTGGAACGAAATGGAAAATTTCAAGTTATTCTGAATGAATCTTCACTATTTTAATAGTGGCCTGAAAATTCCATCCGTTTATAGCGTTTACTTTAGGAGAAACCAGACTATAATGAATTTAGGATTTTTTCCATATCATCTTGGTAATTCAACAAGGCATATAAGTGATTCTGAGAGAAGAAGTACAGTGTTTAAAGTATTTATATTTATTTATTTATTTTAAAATATTCATGTACCTTAGTCTTGGTTTACATGGTCGTTAAAAAAATTTTTTTTTGTATGAAATCTGTGAAGGGAATATAGATCTGTATTTCTTCTGATACATGTTCATTAAGTCCTCCAAACAAATAAAGAATCCTTTAAATTCTTCTCTTTGTAAAGGTAGTCTACTGGATAACGTAAGACAAATGATTGCAAATAAACATTGCCTATTGAAGTTGGAAAAATGTTTTTACTATTAAGTCATGTTTCTTCCCCTCTAATATGAGAGGCCTCCGTTGTTAATAATACGTTTGCTGGTATTTCATTCAGTCTAATTCCAAATGCCTCCAGTGTTGGTAATTCAAGACTTTCCCAATATGGCACAATCTGCAAGTTTAATTGATTTTCTTTCCGTTTCCCTTAACTTCTCAGTAATTGATGCAACCTTGGATTAGACTGACCTAAATTCCCAGGGTACTTCGCCAAATAGCTCCTCCCTATTTAACACATTGCTCTTCAGTGTGTCAGATTTTGTACTTTGCATTTGATACTAATTCAAAGTATAAACTTGTCATGAATTGAGACTGGAAGGCAAAACTATTATATCAAGGATGGTTTTTATCAGTGTTAATAACTGAGTAACCTCCCAAAAGTCCTGTGGAGATTTACTTGAGGATGTTTTCCAAACTTAATGAGTAAGTGAATTGAGCTTGGATACGTAACATGGTCCATCTGGCATGGTGTTGGTTGGACCATAAAAGCACATCTACTTTTTTCAGGGTTTTCCAGTAAAATCATTTTACTCATTTTCAAAGTATGCTTTCAAAAGGGACACTTCTGTGCATCCTCTCAGTGTGTGTAATCGCTGACACAGTTATATAGTTGGAATGTGGTGGAAAATGTTGCACATTGGTTTTATATATTGGAAATACTTCTCAGTCTCACTGGTATAATTAAGTGATAACTTCTGTCTCGTAATAACTAAAGAAGTCAGGAATTTATTGCTGTTTTTTATTTAGTTTTTTTTTTTTTTTCCAATGAGCCTGTTTAAGTTTATGTACCTTGTTAATAAGTGGTTATAGTTTCACAATCATTGTATTTTGCTGCCTTCTTAAATGAGTCAGTTTATGTTTTTTCCTCTCTCCCCCTCTTTTGGTCCCCGAGATTAGCAATAGGATTTTAACTTATTTGTTCTCTATCCTTCCATATCCATTATTTCTAGAATGGATATTTTTTATCCATTGAATCTTTCTTAGATAGCCTCTTCCAAATCATAATGGTTTTCAAAGGATGAATCGGGAACATTTCCTTATGGTCTCCAACAACAAAGTTCTACCACGGGACTTTAAGTTGGTTTCTCATGTCACTTTATTTTGTAATGACTGGTTTGGAATAATGACTGGAAAGGACCATCTATTAGAGAAACCACCATGTTGTATCTTGTCTGTATTTTTCTAACTTCATTAGCTAAATTATCAGTTCTATTTCCAGCCACACATATACAGTTGAGCAGCCCTAGCTGCAAAGTATCCAATAGATGCTGATAAGGATCTTCTTTAAACATTATAAATGGTCATGTTGACCGTTTTGAAAAAATGAAAATCTAGTTAAATAACTTTAATTCTGTCTAATATTTTTCTGCCGTTAAAGCTTTTAAAACTAAAATAAATGCTTTCCTGTGCCCCCCCTGCCCCAGGTGGATTCTGCTACTTTATGATACCTTCAGAATTGTTTTATATGTTTTTGGTTTGTCTTCAATTACACTGCTTTAGTGTGTTCATCACGTATATTTCCTTTTCTGTTCAAAGACTCATTTTCTTATGGTTTGAACCCACCTTTCTTTATTAACAGAATTAATTTTTATGAAGTCTTGGGTATTTCATTAACTTTTGTTTCTTCATTCTGGTGGTAGGGCTACATGGGAGGTACATGGGGTTGAATAGTTTGTTAGTTTGACAGTCTTACCGGAGTTTTCACATAATACACTGTTAAAATGGTTCAGTGGATTTAATTGTTCAAAACAAGAAAGGAAATTACTTTGAGCTTGAACCTCTCAGGCTTCCCATGACCCAACCCTCCTATTAGTGGTCCCACTGATCTGTCTGCGAAAGTAGCCCCATCCTTCCTTGTTTAAATATTAACAAGGAGTTGCCTACTGTGGAAATTGGACTTACACATTAACTCTTGCAATTTTGTGTTTTTTTTTTTTTTTAAACACAGGTGGGACCATGTCCCTCCTTTACTTCCGTGGTGTCCCCCCCCCCCCCACCCCACCCTACCTCACTCAGAGTAAAAGCCAAACCTGTACAGTGGCCTCTAGGGGTCAGTATGAGCCGGTTCACCTGCAGTTTCACTCCTCTTCCCTCCTTCAACTCTGCCCCCTTTTCATTCTGTTTTCGAGGCATTAATCTCTCTGATGTTTCCCTCCCCCCCCCACCCTTCCAGTTTTATGGAGAGATAATTGATGTACATCACTGTATAAATTTAAGATGCACAGCATGATGGTTTGATTCCTATATATATGAAATGAATACCACACTGAGTTCAGCTAACCTGCACCTTCTCATCTAGATACCATCAAAAGGAAAGAAGGAAGAAAAGAACAAAGGGGAAGATTTTTTGCTTGTGATGAAACTCTTAGGATTAACTCTCCTAACAGCTTTCCTGTATGCCATACAGCAGTGTTAGCCACAGTCACCGTGCTGCACTTTACATCCCTAGTACCTATTTATCTTCTAACTGCAAGTTTGTACCTTTGACCGCTTCCCCGCAATTCCCCCTCTTCTCTCCTTCACCAGCCCCCTTACCCATGGTAACCACAAATCTGATCTCTTCTACTATTAGTTTGGATTTCATTTCCTCTTCCTTCCCTTCTCCATGCCCCCCACGTAAGTGAGATCACACAGTATTTGTCTTTATTAGTTCAGCAGAATGCTTGCAAGGTCCACACGTGTTACTGCACATGGTAGGATTTCTTTACTCTTTTTTGTGGCTGAATAATATTCCATTGTGACTATAAAGCACAACTTCTGTATACATTCATCCATTGATGGATACTTAGGTTGTTTCTATATTGTAGCTGTCATAAGTAATATTGCTTTAAATATGGGGTGCAAGATATCTTTATGAGTTAGTGTTTTAATTACCTTTGGATATATTCTTAAAAATGGAATTGCTATATCATATGGTAGTTCTATTTTTAATTTTTTGAGGATTCTCCATAAATGTTTCCCATAGTGGCTGTATCAGTTTACAATCCTACCCGCAATACACAAAGGTTCTCTTATCTCTACAGGCATGCTATCGTTTATCTGTTGTGTGTGTGTGTGTGTGTGTGTGTGTGTGTGTGTGTGAATGCTTATTCATTTTTTGAGAGAGAGAGACAGAGCGTGAGTGGGGAGGGGTAGAGAGAGAGGGAGACACAGAATCTGAGGTAGGTCCCAGGCTCTGAGCTGGTCAGCACAGAGCCTGACATGGGGCTTGAACTCATGAACTGTGAGACCATGACCTGAGCCAAAGTCAGACGCTTAGTCAACTGTATCACTCAGGTGCTCCTATCTCTTGTGGTTTTTGATGATGGTCATTCTAACAGGTGTGGGATGGTATATCATTGTGGCTTTAATTTGCTTTTCCCTAGTGACTAGTGATGTTGAGCATCTTTTCATGTACCTGTTGGCCTTTTGTATATCTCCTTTGGAGAAATGTCTATTTATGCCCTCTGACCAGTTTTTCATTGGGTTATTTGTTGTTTTTTTGTTTGTTTTGTGTGTGTGTGTGTGTGTGTGTGTGTGTGTTTACTATTGAGTTATATGAGTTCTTTATGTGTTTTGGATATTAACCCCTCAACAGATAAGATGGTTTGCAAATATTTTTTCCCATTCTGTAGGTTTCCTTCCTTCCTTCGTCCATCTGTCCTTCCTTCCTTTCTTCCTTCCATCTAGCCTCCTTTCTTCCCTTTCTTTCTTACTCTTTCTTTCTTTCTTTCTTTCTTTCTTTCTTTCTTTCTTTCTTTCTTTCTTTCTTTCGATGGTTTTCTTTTGCTCTGCGGGATTTTTAGTTTAATGTAGTCCCACTTGGTGATTTTTGATTTTGTTGCTTGTGCTTTAAGTGTCATATCCAAAAATCATTACTAAGACCCATGTCAAGGAGATTTGTTCCTATTTTTTCTTCTAGGAGTTTTTTAGTTTCAGGTCTTTAATCCGTTTTGAGTTAATTTTTGTGTGATGTAAGATGTGGGTCCAGTTTCATCGTTTTATACATAAATATCTAGTGATCCCAGCACCATTTATTGAATAGATTGCCTTTTTTTCCATTGAGTATTGTTTGCTCCCTTGTCAAATATTACTTGGCTCTATAGGCATGGGTTTATTTCTGGACTTTCAGTACCATACTGTTTTGATGACTATAACTGTGTAAGTATAGTTTGAGATCATGAAGTAGGATACTTCCTGCTTTGTTCCTCTTTCTCAGGATTTCTTTGGCTATTTGGGATCTTTTCTAGTTCCATATAGATTTTAGAAGTGTGTTTCCTTCTTCTATAAGCAAAAATGCCTCTGTAATCTTACGGGGAGTGCACTGAATTGATGGATGGGTTTTGTTAGTATTGACATTTTAACAACATTGATTCTTCTAATCCATGAACATGGGATACCTTTCCATTTATATATGTCTTCTTCACCTTATTTCATCAGAGTTTACAATTTCATTGTAGAGGTATTTTTTTTTTTTAAGTTTATTTATTTTTGAGAGAGAAAGAGAAAGCGTGAGAGAATCCCAAGCAGGCTCCACACTGTCAGCGTGGAGCCCAATGCCGGGTTCAAATGCACAAACCATGGGCTCATGACCCCAGCTGAAGTTGGACGCTTAACTGACTGAGTGTGCCTCCATTCTAGAGATCTTTTCCTCCTTAGTTAAAATTTTTCTAAATACTTTATTGTTTGTGACACTGTTGTATATGGGGTCAAGTTTTAAAATTTCTTTACAGAAATTTCATTCTTAGTGTACAAAAAATGTTACTGATTTTTGCATGTTAACTTTGTATCTAACAATTTTACTGAATTAATTGATTAGATCTGACATTTTTTTTGGTTGAGTCTATAGGATTTCTATATATAAAAGCATGTCATCTGAAAATAGACATAATTTTACTTCTTTTTCAACTCATATATGTTTTATTTGTTTTTCTACTTTGATTGCACTATGTAGGTCTTCTAGTAGTATATTGAATAGTAGTGGTAAGAGTGGGCACTTTTGTCATGTTCTTGTTCTTACAGGAAAAGCTTTCCTCCTTTCACCATTGAGTATGATATTGATTGTGGGCTTGTCATGTATGGCCTTAATTGTATTGAGATATTTTCCTCTGTGCCTAATAAAGAGTTTTTAATTATGAAATGATGTTGAATTTTGCCTAATGCTTTTTCTACATCTATTCATAGGATTATGTGATACTTTTATTGTATTTTATTAATGTGATTTATCACAGTGGTTAATTTGCTGATGTTGAGCCATCCTTGCACACTAGAGATAAATCTCATTTGATCATGGTGAATAATCCTTTCAATGTGCTGCTGAATTGGTTGTCTAGAGTTTCATTGAAATTTTTTGCATGCGTTCATCAGGGATATTGGCCTATAGATTTTTTTTTTTTTTCCCTAGTGGTATCTTTTTCTGGTTTGGTATCAGGATAATGTTGGTTTTATAAAATGAGTTTGGAAGTATTTCCTCCTCTTCAGTTTTTGGAAGAGTATAAGAAGGATTGATTTTAATATTCTTTAAATGTTTGGTAAAATTCACCAGTAAAGGCATCTGCTTCTGGAATTTTGTCTGATGGGAGATTTTTGATTAGTGATTCAATCTCCTTACTAGTAATTAGGCTATTTATAATTTTTCTTTCTTCCTGATTCAGTCTTGGTAAGTTACATGTTTCTGAGAATGTTTCCATTTCTTATAGGTTGTCAGGTTTGTTGGCATTTAATTGTTAATAGTAACCTCTTGGGAGCCTTTGAATTTCTGAGATATCAGTTGTAATTTTTTTTAAGTGTTTATTTTTTGAGAGAGACAGAACTCAAGTGGGGGAGGGGCGGGGGGGGGGGGGACACAGAATCTGAAGCAGGTTCCAGACTCTGAGCTGTCAGCAGAGAGCCCGATGTGGGACTTGACCCCGCAAACTGTGGGATCACGACCCGAGCCGAAGTCATGCACTTAACCAACTGAGCCACCCAGGTGCCTTCTGAAATATCAGTTGTAATGTCTCCTTTTTCATTTATAATTTTGTTGATGTGGGTCCTTTTTTTCTTTTTTTTTCCTTCCTCTGGTTAGTCTAGCTATGTGTTTGTCAAGTTTGTTTATCTTTTCAGAAAACCAACTTTTAGTATGGTTAATCTTTTGTTTTTCTCTTCTCATTTTTAATTATTTCTGATCTAATCGTTATTATTTCTCTTCTAATGTTAAGTTTGGGCTTTTTCTAGTTGTTTAAGGTTTAGAGTTAGGTTGTTTATTTGGGATATTTTTTGTTTCTTAATGTAGGTTTTTATTGCTATAAACTTTGATTTTAGAATAGAATTGCTTTTGCTGCATCCCACAAGTTCCAATATGTTTTATTTCCACTTTAGTTTATCTCATGAAGCTTTTTTATTTCTCTCAATTTTTATCATGATTCATTGGTTCAGGTGAGTGTTGCTTAATTTCCATGTGTTCGTGACTTTCCAGTTGTCCCCTTGTTAATTTCTAGTTTCATACCATTGTGGTCAGAGAAGATACTTGGTGTGATTTCAGTCTTCTTGAATTTGCTGAGACTCGTTTTGTGACCTAACATGGTTTCTTCTCTTAAGTGTCCCACGTGCACTTGAGAAGAACGTGTACTCTGCTGTTGTTGCGTAGAACGTTATGCATATATGTTAGGTCTGTTTGCTTATAGTGTTGTTCAAACTTGCTGTTTCCTTATTGATACTCTGTCTGGCTTGTCTATCTTTTGTTGAGAGCAGGTTATTAAAAGCCCCCAACTATTACTGTATTATTTTTATTTCTCACATTAGCTCTCTGATATATAAAATATATAAAACTTTTTGCTTTATATATTTGGGTACTCTGTTAGGCATATAAATCTTTATAATTCTACATTTTTGATGTATGACCCCTTTGTCATTTAATAATGGTATGTTTGGTCTCTACCGTTGTTAATTTAAGTCCATTTTGTCTGATACAAGAATGGATATTTTTATTTTTTTTTAAGGCTAAAGTGAAGTCTCTTATAGGCAGCATATTGTTGCATCTGTTTGTTTTTGTCCATTCAGACATTCTGTGTCTTTTGAATGGAGAATTTAATCCTTTTACATTTAAAATAATTATTTTGGGGGACACCTCGGGGGGCTTAGTTGGTTGAGTATCTGACTCTTGATTTTGACTCAAGTCATGATTTCATGGTCATGGGATCGAGCCCCATGTCAAGCTTCACACTGGGCATGGAGCCTGCTTAAGATTCTGTCTCTCCCGCTTCCTTTGCCCACTCAGGTTCATACACGTGCTCTCTCAAACTATTAAAAAAAAGAAAGGAAATAAAATAATTACTGATAGGCAAGGATATACTGTTTCCATTTTGTTAATTGTTTACTGTTGCTTTGGAGGCCTACTGTTCTTTTGTTTCTTATTCTGTTTTTGTGTGTTTTGACATCTTTTTGTATCAGGATGCTTTGGCTTCTATATCTTGGTTTCTTGTGTTATTACTACACAGTTTTCCTTGTGGTTACCATGAGGCTTACATAAAATATTGAAAACTCTTAACACTCCATTTTAACTGATAATGACTTATCTTCAATAAAATTTGTATACTTGACACTTTTATTTCTTTTCCCTATAACATTTAGGTTATTGCTGTTAGAATTTACATGTTGTATTGTGTGCCTAAGAAGAAGTTGTTGTACTCATAGTTAACATAAATTTATGGTTACATTCCTCGTTTTTTTAACATTTAGAGTTTTAAGTGAAGTATTACATCACTATTACCATATTGCAGAGTCTAACTATGACCTACATTTACTGTCTGTTACTAGTGTGACTTATCTATCTTTTTGTGTTTTTATGTTAATTAATGTTCTCTTACTCCCACTGAAAGAATTCCCTATAGCATTTTGTCTAATGCGGGTCTGATGGTAATGAACTGTCTCATTTTTTTGTTTGTGTAGGAAAGTCTTTATTCCTTGTTCTTTTCTGATGGATGGCTTTGCCAGGTACAGAATTCTTAGCTGAAAGCAGTTTTCTTTCAACATTTTCTGTATGGCCTCTCAGTCTCTCCTGGCCTAAAAAGTTTCCTTTGAGAATATTATGGAAGTTCCCTTATATGTAACTTCTCTCTTTTCTCTTAGCTGCTCTTAAATTCTTTTTTTGTCTTTGATTTTTTAAGTATGTATGTATGTATGTATGTATGTATTTATTTTGAGATAGCAAGTGGGCATGTGCTCCCATGAGTGGGGGAGGGGCAGAGAGCATTCCTAGCAGGCTCTGCACGGTCAGCTCAGATTGGGACATGAGGCTCTATCTCATAAATCTTGAGATTGTGACCTGAGCCAAAATCAAGAGTTGGACACTTAACCAACTGAGCAACCCAGGCACCCCTGATTTTTAAAAATAATTTAATAATAATGTGTAACCCTCTTCTGGTTCAACTTACTTGGCGTCTTTTGGACCTCATTGATCTGGATGTCCATTTCTCTCCCTAGGTTTGGGAAGTTTTCAGCAATTTTTGCTTTAAATTTATGTTTTGTCCCTTTCTGTTTTCCTTTTCCTTCTGGAATTTCCATAATGGAAATATTGTTTCTTTTCACTGTGTCCCGTAATGTGTATAGGCTTTCTTCACTGCTTTTTATCCTTTTTTTCCTTTTTGCTGCTTGGATAATTTCCAATATCCTCGGTCTCTGATTTTTTCTTCTGCATGGTCAAGGCTACTTTTGAAACTCTCTCTCTTGAATTCTTCAGTTATTGTATTTTTCAACTCTGGGATTTATGTTTGTTTTATTTCTACCCTCCCCCTTTTTTTAGTGACTAAGGAAATTAGTGCACATATATAAACACTGTTTCATTTTTTAAAATGTTTATTTATTTATTGAGAGGGAGAGGGAGAGAGACAGAATGTGTGTGAGGGGTGAGAGGTGGACAGCGAAAGAGAATTCCAAGCAGGCTCTGCGTTGATAACGCAGGGGCTTGATTCCATAAACTATGAACTGAAATCAGGAGTCAGACTGTCAGCTGACTGAGCCAGCCAAGTGCCCTGTGTTTGCTTTTTCTTAACGGGTGCTGTTTCCTTGTAGAAATTCTCATTTTGTTCGTGCATTATTTTCCTAATTTCATTTGTCTGTTTTCTTATAGTTAACTTCCTTATGAGGCTTATTCGCAAATTTTTGTCTGACAGTTCATAAATGTCCATTTCTTTAGGGTCAGTTATTAGATCTTTATTAGTTTTCTTTGGGGGTGTCATAATAACCTGATATTTTGATCCTTGGTTTCTTACATTGCTGTCTGTACATTTGAGCAGCAGGCCTTTGCTTCCATAGTTGACACGTTTCCTTTGGCAGAGAGAGTTCTTCCCCAGTCAGCTGAGTTTGGGTGTGTGGGTGTGTTTGCTGATAATGTCTTTGGGCAGTTGTGAGGCCCGCTATTCTGATCGATTTTTGGGTGAGAAAACTCTGAGGATGGAGATGGGGGGCCGAGAACACGCGGATAGGATTTGGCTTGGTTATCTACCCAAATGAGGCATCTGTAGGAGGGGCTCTGTTGTTGCCTCAAGTCTCTGGTAAGGCTTACTAGGTTATAGATGTGGCTATGAATTAGCTTCACTGCTCCGGCAGAGGGCAGAGAAGGGCCTAGGACATATATAGCTCATTGCTTGGGGGCCCGAATCAGGCCCAAGTGGACAGTGAATTTGCTGGGCAGGTAAGCCCACCGATTTTGCTCTGCAGGTGGGCAGAGCCCTCTGTGCTGTATTCTGTGTGCGACTGTCATTTTTCACAGGACTTTTGAAGGGGCCATGCAGCTTCTGTGTGGCCTGGGTAGTTTCCTTGGTTGGACAGGCTGAAGCTATATTCAACAATGAGAAAGGCTGTGAATTAGGTTCCCTGCCCAGGCACAGTGGGAGAAGCAGCTCTAAAACCGGGAAAGCTCTTTGTTTTTTGCCTTAATTCAAGCTGACTCGCAAGTTCCTGGCTGCGCAGGGACTGGCTCTGCCCCACAACCTTTGGGCTCTTCCTGCCCTTCTCTTGGTTCAGGGCTACTGGCCTCATGGCTTCCAGGTCTTGTCACCAGCCCGTCTGTTCAGGTGGGACTGGGAGGCGCTCTCCATTCCACGTCAGTACCTTGCCTGGTCACGGGCAAACTGGATCTAGGTTCGCAGAATCCCTCATTTGAGGTCGGGAATTAGGTAGACGCGCATGCACGTGGTCCCCTTGCGCAGTGTGCTGCCGAGTTGGTTCAGTAGGTGAGCATGGCTGCTTTGTGGAATTGCTGCGTGGGCATTGAGGGTATGGATTCGGGCTGCCAAAATTCCTGGCCGTTGTAAACCCCTGGCCCCCCTTCTCTGTCACAGTCAAGATTCCCTGGGACTGGGCCCCACAGATTGTTCAGCAATCCCTGTGGTGTGAGACCAGAGTAGGGGCTCCCACAAATGACCCACGATACGGGGGAGGTTGGCTGACCCCTCGGGGTTCTCTTTAACCACTGGAGATACGAGAGGCTTGGGGAACCTCTCCTCTTGGTGCTGTGCTGAGTGAGGGAGGGACAGTGCAGTCAATGTAAGTCAGTCTCTTACCTCCTAATGCAGTCTGGCTTGGTCTTTGATGTGCATTGGGGTACTTCAGCCTCACCCCATGTTCTAGAATCATCTCAATGATTTCTTGCTCTCAAATGATTGTTAGTTGTTCTCGTGAGGGGCAGTCAAGTCAGGAGCAGCTGATGTCGCCATCTTGGTGACATCACTTTCCTACTCTTGCAAATCTTTGTAGTGTCTTAGCAGATTGCAGGAAGGTCCCATCACAAATATTGTTGAAGTCTCTAAAAGTGTATATAGTGTTGTAGTCTAGATTTGGTGACACCGTTCACGCACAACAGGTTTTAAGTTTGAACATCCTGATTTTTCTGTTTGAATATTAATCATTTTTGTTTCAAGTATTTGATGTTCTCAGGTATACCAATTTCTGAATCCCAAGGTTCTGATTTCTATTTACTGTAATAGGATTAGTTAGCAAAATATGCCAAGGAGATGAATTACTCTTCTTTTGAAGCTCTCATAGAAACATGGCAAATTAATATAGTTTTTAAAAAACTTGAGGTAAAAAATTTTCTTCATGTGATGTTCTTTCTTTAATATGATTAACTTTTAAGAGAATCAGCATGGAGCACACCACTTTTATACCCTGCATGCATAGCATATGCGCTTTATATTCATCCGGAAACATTTTAGTCTTCATTTAAAGAATATGCAGTTTTTGGTAAAATGTAGGGAGAATCGTTGAGACTATAAACTTAAATAATACTAGCAGCTCCATTACATTTTTCAAATAAAGAGGGTGAAGTTGTAGGTAGGTTAATTGTGGTATTTTTCTGTTTTCTTAACACAATAGTAAGCTGTATTGGTAATTCTCCATTAGTACTTTATGGCTGGCTTCCATAAAAACGGAGATGTAAAGTGGAAACCAGTAGAAATGTAAAGTAGAAGCCAGGTCATGTTAGAGGTGTATTAGAACTTCAATATCCAAATAAAATATATGTAAAAATCATGATCACCCTTGAGAAATGTATTAAAAAACAAATATATATATAGTATATATATATTATATATATACATACATATGTATATATATGTATTATACATACATATGTATAATATATACGTATATATGTATGTATAATATATGTATATATAGTCAGATGAAAGCACTGGCAAGTTTATAAGTCAGATGTGAGCACACAAAAAATTTAAATCTGATTTTCTCTTTCTCTTAAAAATTTTGTTTGACAGGAACATTGATTTAATCAGACAGTTGTAAGATGTTGTTGGTTAGGTAATGCCGTCGACCTTTCCCTGGAAAACCCAATATCGGTGATCACTGGCACAGAGAAAGCTGCTTCTCGACTTTAACATTTTGTATATAACGTTTGGAGATCCACAGTTTTAAAAGTTCGTTCTGTAACACTCTGTAAGGCATGTACCATATACATAGCAATTCTGAGACTGAGAGAATAAATATCAGTTTCCTGTAATTATCGGTTGGGTGGGGGGAAAACTCATGTGCAGATTCTCCAGTTGGAATGTGAACTATGCGTGGATTTTTAAGAAGAAGTTTATCAGTACTACTGGCTTATAACAAACCCTACCTTGTATTGAACAATAAGGTTGTAGTAATTGAAACGTTTTTATGAAAGGGGGCTTCTGACACATGAGATCTGTAACTCCCAATGTTCAAGTGCACCATTCCTTGACGTCCTGCTGCAGTTGGCCGTCGTAAGGGGTAAGAATCCTGGATTGAGCATGTGATGAGCTGTGCTGAAATATCTCGTTCTCCCGTTAACCGTGTCCTGTTTAGCAGTGCACACAACCTTATTGGTTCTGTTGCTTGAGTTGTTAATGGTAAGACGTGGAAAGTCCCTTCCACTCTGAAACTCTGGAGGTGTTTGCGTCTGTAATATAACACCGACTCTCAGAGTCTGTCGTTAGGGTGAGATACTGCCATTTTGGACAGTGATCTCTAGCCAAAGTTTTTAGAATGTGAAAAGCTTTTTCTCGCATCCACGTATCCTTCTGCCAGATTCTACTTTTTCTTCCCCTGTGCCTTCCTACTTAAAAAAGTGAGGTTGAAATGTTTGCCGTGGACCTGCCATGCATTTTGCTTTTGTCAGTCTCTGTATTCTGGAGTGAAGAGGGTCTGGAATTCATAAAGCACAATTCTCTGACTCATTTGCCTTTACCTCTTTCAGTTGTAATGGCATCCTGGGTGGTGATGGACAAGTGTACTTCTTGGTGTTGCTTAGGAGTTTTATGCTTCTTTGAAGCAACTTTCATTTTTACCCTGGGGCATGTTTATTTTCGGGACTTTGAGACAGGCTGCTTTAGTCTTGACGACTAGGATTGCTGGAGAAAAAAGTAACTTGAGAGAATTTCATGTAAGGTGAAAACGTTACCTGGAGCAGGGATTCTCGAGGGTGTTTGCCGAGAGGGGAATTGTTTGCTGAGAGGGGAATGGTAGCTGAGAGAAGAACAGTTTGCTGAGAGAGGGAGCTGGCCGACTGGTTTCTCAGAACTTGGGGAGGCTGAGGGTTGGAGGTTCTGCCATATGGCCCTTCACCTAGATTCATTGCCCTGTTGCAGCCTGGCAAGGATCCTGTCACTCAGGTGTCCTGGGTTGGGAAAACAACACTGTTCTCTAGGCATATATGCTGATATTTACCCAGGATCCTGTGCAGTTCCTGGCACGACTGCTTACACTTTCTTCCCCTCCCCTCACGTTCAAGAAATGGTATCAGGATGTGAGTGAGCGATTTTAGAGGAATGACCTTGAATCTACTTTAATTTATATATTAAAAAAAATCACTCGCAAATTTGATTATCATTATCCGTGCAATTATTTGTGACCTATTTCCTAGCCCTCCAGAGCTTAAAAAATAAATGGGATCTGACTTTAAGTGGGTGAAAGTTTTGAAAATCTCCTTTGCTTTTTGCTTTTGGAAAACGTCATTAGGGCCATAGATCTTGATAGGATTACAATTGCATTAATTACAGTAGCAACCGTAATGAACTTCTCCCTCGCTCTTTGTAGTTTACCCTTTCCGTGTGCGTGAATTCATCTGTACTCTGGATCACACAGCCAGGCAGCAGTGTTTTATAATGCGAACCCTCATCCTCCAGTCTTCTGTTCTTTACTTCCTGTTAAGCTGCTTACCTTGAATAGAGGGGAGTGAGAAAGTGAGGCACGTGTATTACTTCCTTTCCTCGTGCCTATTGTCGAATGTCACTGCTCACCCATTTCTGCTTCCCTTTCTTAATGTTGCCTTAACACATTTTGTTCCTTCACGTTTCTTGGCTCCTCTGTGATCAGTTTTCCTCCTCTCCTCCCTCACTTTTACAAGCTATCCCATTTTGTGCCAAAGGGTTTTTTTTTGTAAGGAGGGCTTTTTTTGTTTTGTTTAAAAGGAAAAAAAAAGCCTCTGAATAGAATATTTGAGTCTTACCTTGCTTTAAAGGTGCTTAATTTAGGAAATGAGAGAATGAAAGTATACCTTAACTGTAAGAAGCCAATAAAAAGTTGATCTACCCAATAAAGAGCTAATGAAAAGTTTTTACAGGGAAAATTCTCTTGGGTGTGTTTATTAGGGGTAATTTTCGAAGATTTTTTTTTTTGAGATACACTTTATATAGTTTTCATTCTAAAATGGTTAGGTCAGGAAAATCCTTCCATTTTTTTTAAGGATATGGACTGTGTTTTCTATCTCAATTTTGTATTTAGCCTAGATAAATAATGAAGCTGTAAGCAGAAGGATTTCGATGTAGTTAACTTTCAGTCTTTAGTACTTCATAATGAACATTAATTGTAATTTCCTAAAATTAAGTTTTAAAACTAACGTTTGATCACTCTGAATTGGAACTAAAAATGTGTCTCAAGCCCATATAACTTCTACTTCATAAACCACACTTAGAAATATTTTCATTTTTGAAGGTGTGGTTTTTCACAGTGGGGCTCCTTCATGCCAAGTCTTAATAAATCTTTTCAGTGAAATCTGGTTTTAGCGATAGGCTCTTAACTAGATTGGTTTTAAGAAGTGGAAAATGAGCACCAAGCAGGAATTCTAGCAAAAAAAGTCGTCTTGCTGTGTTGGTAGTGTTATGTCCAAGTGTACCGTGAAATACGCATAGCTGTGTATTTGAGTTGTATGACGCTTGCCCAGCACCCCCACACCTGGCCATCTCTCTTCGAAGCCTTTCCTCATCTTTCTTGGGAAAGTGGACCCTCTTTCGTGGTGTCCCACTGTTCCTAGAAACACCTGTCAGACCTTTTCTGACACTTCATTCCAGGTACTTGTTTGCCAGTCTGTTTTCCTCGGGACCTTACATTGCTTTAGGACAGAAGTCAGTGTGGTGACTCAGGACAGAATAGGGTTTTTGTTTTTGCGTGTGGGAAAGGTAGATTTTGGAAATCTTTATGCATATTTTGGAAGCATGTAGTATTGATAAAATAATATTTCATACATCTTAAAATTTTTTTTATGTTTATTTAGTTTTGAGAGACAGAAACAGAGCCTGAACAGGGGAGGGGCAGAGAGAAGGAGACACAGAATCCCAAGCAGGCTCCAGGCTCTGAACTGTCAGTACAGAGCCTCACATGGGGCTCGAACTCATGGACTGTGAGATCATGACCTGAGCTGAAGTTAGATGCTCAACTGACTGAGCCATCCAGGCACCCTTTTTTAAGTTAGTTTTTGAGAGAGAAAGAGAGAGAGCACATACGAGCAGAGGAGGGGCAGAGAGGGAGAGGGAGAGAGAGAGGGAGAGAGAGGGAGAGACGGGATCTGCAGTGGGCTCTGTGCTGACAGCAGAGAGCCCAATGCCAGGCTTAAACTCAAAAACCATGAGATCATGACCTGAGCTGAAGTCAGACGCTTAACCAGCTGAGCCACCCAGGCGCCCCTCATACCCTCATACGTTATTTTATTTTATTTTATTTTATTTTTAATTTTTTTTTTTTAACATTTATTTATTTTTGAGACAGAGAGAGACAGAGCATGAACAGGGGAGGGGCAGAGAGAGGGAGACACAGAATCCGAAACAGGCTCCAGTATCTGAGCTATCAGCATAGAGCCTGACGAGGGGCTCGAACTCACGGACCGTGAGATCATGACCTGAGCCGAAGTCGGGCGCTTAACCGACCGAGCCACCCAGGCGCCCCCCCTCATACGTTATTTTAAAGCTCACCCGTAACATGGAGCTTTTGTTTCTGTTGTGAAGACACATTAAGGTATTATGATACAAAATGCACATCTTCTTTGTTTTTCTTATACTTTTGTGCTTAATACATTGTCGTCATTTTATAGAAAGGCAATGCTAACGCCTGTCACAAGGGGCTGAGGACTAAGAGTGTGTCAATGTAAAGCCAGTAAGTAAGCCCCTGGTGCCCTGTTTCCTACCTTCTCCCATTTAGGTTGCCTTCAGACAGCCACAGTGCAAGTAGGTATGTTCAACTCATGATGAGAGGTGAAATGCAGACAAAGTGTGCTTCAAGATCCATAGATGGGACAACTGTCCAACTTACTCTGCTTCCGGTCTCTCTTCTGTCACACTCTGTGGGGGCTTGAGTTGAATAATAACAGGCGAAAACTTGAAACTTTCATTGGTGATTCAAAGTGGGACTTTGCACTTCAGTGTTCAAAAGTTCATAAGGGGCTTGTGGCTTACAAGTTCCTTATGTCCGTATTTTACCATTCTCATTTCCTAGCAGCCTGAATGCTGTGTATTGTAAGGTCTGCGATTTCTGCTTTCGTCGCCTGGTGCAGTGATTTTCCAAATGTAGGTTTGAGCGTGAGCAGTGATTAAGTTCTGTATTGCTACCATGGATGTTTACATACTGAAACTGAAGCATTCGTAGCTTTATTGCCGTAAATACTAAAGCCTTGGAGCTATTTAGCAAATTATAGTTCAGAAGAGCCTAGTATGGCAAGACAGTCAGTGACCTAAGGAGTTCATTTAAGGGTTCTACTAATGTGGAGTCACTGACATGGGACTGCCTTCTACTCTTGAGTGTTTTGATGTACACTTGATTTACATTTGGAAAAATGAATCGGCACTACGCTAATCTCCCACTGTCTTAAAAAGTACATCCGCTTGTAAAGGATTTAATTAAAACATAAAATTAAGTGCTTATGGGAATTTGCCCCCAGAAGGTGTTTCCATTAGGGTAAGAAGACGTTTTGCTTATGTGGATTATTTGTTTTGTGTGTCTTTTGTTTAATGTGATGACCTTAAACTAATTGTCATCATCAGTTGTGCCAGTAATGCTGGGAAAATGGAAGAAAAAACTGTCTTAAAAAATGTTCCATTGCAGCGAATGCTTTCATCTTTCTGTCTTACATAGTTCTAGATCATACATAAAGTTTCCATTGTTGTAATTACAGTGTAGGAAGGAACTCTTTTTGTGCACCAAGGTGTTAAATAATCCTCAGACTTCTAGGGATTTGCACTTCGTATTATGACCTTATCTTAGCTTCCTCTCCGACTCACCTGCGTGTTGGGTAAGATGCAGGCTTCATTACGCCTTGTCCAGCTCTGGAATACACGCTGGTAACTGTGCGCCTCCGTAGGCCCTCTCCGCCTCTGTTCTGATTGACGCTTCGAATTCTGCCTCTTAGGACGGTTGAGTCTTACTGTTCTTTCCTTATTTTGATATCTTTTTCTAGGTGTCATTGTTCCAGTTAACGTTTAAAGTTTTCATACCTACTCAAAATCTGAAAAGCTAAAATTTATGCTTGAATTGGAATGATTTTGGGTGTTTGAGCCCGTTCTGGCCCTTTGTGTAAAGTTTTCCAGCTTAGGTGTGGTACAAAGCTGCTCCTTCCACTTAATCAAACTTCCTAGTTTTACTTCGCTTTCTTCTTTTAAAATGAAATCATTTCAAGGGAAGGTCACACTTGAGTGTGACTGTCCAACGGTTCTTTTCTTGTTGGAGTGGTGCCTGCCTATGAGGAATGACGTTGAATTGAGCAGAGTCACATTTCTGGCCACATTTTTGTTTTTCTTCATGATTAAGCAGTTAAAAGTGCCTGTGCAGGGAATGTCAAGTAAGAACTCCAAACGTTTTGTAGAAGAACAGATTAAATTGAGCGTTCCTTTGTAATAGTCTTAATATCCAAATGGATGTGACTACATTTCCGTAAGTGAGAATCGGTGTCTGCACTACATTTATTCTCTTTTCTTTTTGCTGGAATTTTCTGCCAGTCTTCTCCTAGCCTCTGCCCCTTGCATCTTGGTGGGTTGCCTCACCAGGACATTTTCCAACAGTCTGACCCAGAGCTTGGGGTTCAGACAGGTCTGTCGAGTGGGTAGTTAATAGGACCGAATTTGTGTGAAGTGAGAGCAGTTTGGCACGAGACCTCTCTGGTGGTGGTGGAAGGTGGGCGGTCACACATGAAGGAAACGAGGGCCTTTGCAATTAGATGGGGTGAATAAAGTATGGAAGGAAACTCTGGCTGGTTACGGAGTCTTTAGAAGACCAAGAGAAGTTAAAGAGGGGGAAATACACAGTCGGAGTCCACATTGCCAGATCATGGGTGCTTCTGTGATGTGTCATGATATTCCAAAGCTAATTTGTGACACCCACTTGAGCTGTGAGAACCAAAGGAGAGAAGATTGGTTTGTGAATAGAAATGTAATTTAATTAGTAAATATGCATTTGGTAGGCAATCCTGTTGTCTGTCACTCAGTTAAAAGATGTGCTTATAATCCAGAGGCTCATCCTTTTCTATTTGCAAATGACCATTATAATTGCCATTCTGACATGTTGACAGGCTGTCTTTCTAGTATCCACGGGTAGAATGTTTCCCCTTGATTTTAATAATGTTTTCAACATTTGGCACTGTGGGATTTGGAAAAGACGTTTTGCTCTTGAAGATCCGTAAACGGCACTGAATATTGATTGAGCTAATAGAGCAATTACTGTACATGACTGTTTTTCTCCCACATAGATTTTCTCAGTATTATGAATTTACAAATATGCATGTAGTAGTGGATTAAATTTAAAAATTAGCTTTTGGTTCAAAATTTGGTAATGTGTAATTTTAGCCAATAAAGTGGTTTAGTGGATTCGATCGAATGTAAAAACCAGCACAGAATCAAGGTTTTATAGCTGATTTAAAAATAACTGCTGAAAGCCTCAGGCTTGAAATTAAATTTGGTTTTAACAGGGCTGAATTTTATGTGACATTTGTAACAACTTAGGGAGATGTTTATTAAAGATGGTTAATAAACTCACTGAGACACATTTGACCATTATTTATAGGAGATGAAATGTAAATTTGCATATAAAATGGAAAAGATAAAAGATCTCAGAGATTGTGACTTTGAGTGTGTCCCATTCTACATGTTAAGGCAGTTTGGTTTTTGTTCTTATCCTCGGATTAAAATTGCTTATCTCTGTTTTAATCACTTCATATCATTATCACTGACTCCTCAGTGGTCTCCTGTTGTCATCTGTAGATCTGGTCACACTGAGGATTATTCTACTGATACGTTCCTGTTAGTTCCTCTTACAATTTCGGAATAGACGTGTGATTGAAATAATGTCAAAACTGGTATTTTCACACTCCCATTTTTCTTTCAGACTCTGTTGTCCTGATTTCCTCCTACCCCTTTCTCTCCTGTCTAGCCACAGAGGGTGCTGAAATTCACAGTAGTCACAAAATAAACCAGTATTCCTTGAATGGCTCTTCTTTTCCCATCGTGGTGCGAGGCATCAGTGGCCAGAAGGGATCACACAAAGGAGCAGTGTGTGTTGAGTGTGTAGTTGGGCTCCTTGCTCCATGGTCCCTTCATAAGTGTGGTGTGTTCATTTCCAACACAAATTTTCCAAAATTTTCCTTTTTTACCTTTCCTATCTTTATTCCCTGAGCCTGTTTCCCTGTTCCAGACCCCTTGTCTCTTCTTCTTTTCTTCCCAAAGACATCCCTTCCAGTTTATTCTTTAGCCAGTCAAATTTCAGTTTATTTTAGATGGTTATAATATTGATAACCACACATAGAACAGGTAATGATTTGCAGTGTATGTTTTTATTCTGTGGTCTGTGGATTCAAGGAAATAATCTGAAACAGCAGCTCTGTTTGCAAAAGGATTCTTAAAAGAGCTGGTTTATAACAAGTAAAAGTTTTATTCCTCCAGTCCATTAAAAAAAAATTGTTCTGTGGTTAAATTTTCTTTTTTTCATCTTTGCCTGTGTATAATGAGGGACTTTTATATTATTTCCTACTTTGTCTTCAGTGTACTATATTTTTCAATTAAAAAAAAACCAGGCTATTGTTAGTTCTCTTGCTCTTTAATGAATCATTGGATTGGAAAATAACTCATTATATCATCAGGCAGAGATATGTTCCTTTATTTGCATGTAGATAGTGAAGATGAATAATTTATCAAATGTTATTAGCGCAGGCTGCATATTACTGAAATCTCAGCAGGATGTAATGGAATTTGTCTCGTGCTAGTATGAAGATAGCATGCCCTTGCCTAGTCATTATTGAACTTGTGGCATCTCTCAGCGAACTATTATGTTAGCACTCCACTCTTGCACACCTCTTCATTAACTGGACTTTTGATTGAAGAGTTGAACTTATCTTGAAAATCTGAAATCTGGCATGCCAAATGCTTGCTTGACTCTAGCTATGTTTTTACAGCACAGCAAGAATTTTCAGAATGAATGAAGGACTTAATGTTTCTTATTAAAGTGATTAGTGCAAAAAGGCTGTGACTGATGGTTTTATTACTTCTGGTCATGAAAAGCTGTCCATACAAAGAGACGTTGAAGCAATGTATTTTTCTGAAACGAAGGGTGATGGAACATGTATATAATTGCCTTAGAATCTTATGCCTGTACTAATTATGTATTTGAAGTTATTTTAAATGATTGCTTTGAAAAAGTTGGCTTTGATTTGCTTATGGCATGATTGCACGGGGAGGTCAACAGATCTCACAAGCAACAGTGAAGCTGGACAGTCAAAAAAACAATCCCAGCACTCTGGAAATTGACTAAAAGTTTTCAGCAAACTGAGAAGTGTTTCTTCACGAAAACAACTGAACTTTGGGTAAGAACAGTGTGAGTCCATGGCATTTGTGCCTGGGGCTACTCCCATTTTCCTTCCTCAGCTCTTCTAGCAAGGTTGTTCAAGGCAGAACGGGCTCTGAAAACCAGGGGCTTTGCTGCTGCTTCCAGGACAGCTCAGTGGATTTGAAGAACTGTCAGTTAAAGTGGAGATTTTGATGGCAAGCGACAAGGGAGCGTGTGTGACTATACCTGCCCGAAACTGTGGGACTGTTCTATGTGGACAGGGGGACTAGCCCAGGGATTTAATGGGGACTTGTGGAAGTGATTGGAGGCTTGCTAAGTCTCCGTAGACGGTTAGTTGACCTGAGGTTGTGCACATGCACAGCAGAGACAGGAGTGGGCCCCACCACCCACACGCATCTGCCTGCTGGAGCCTGCATGCGTGTCCTGAGAAGGTGGCAGAGAACCTCAGAAAGCACAAGAGGAAGAAAAGGCCGGGGGAAGTGCACTTGAAAATGTCCCTGACTCTGAATAACCTCACTGGCTCATACGCAGTTCCATCAGCAGATAGAAATCTTAATGGTTTATAGGGTTTGAACGAATGTGTAACCAGTCTTTCCTTAATAAAAAGGTATGCAGATACAGGGTTGACCCGGAGGAAGTCAGGCTTGGTGGCGGGGGGTGATGGAGAGCTAAGAAGTGACATCAGTAGCCCTTCCTTGTAGAAGAGATAGACTTAATAGATTTAGTCCAAGTAAGCTAAAACAACAAAAACAAACAAACAAACAAAAAAAACCAATCCCTGGTGGGGGGAACCCGAATGGAGAATGTCAGTATATAATCGAAAATGTTCTGTATTCAACAAAGTATTATGATGCATGCAAAGAAACTAAGTATAACCATATTCAGGGGGAAAAAAAGTACACATTGTCTTTGACCAAAAATGTTGGATTTGACAAAGACTCCCAACTACTAAGCAAAACCATGTTAAAAGCCTTTAAGGAGGAGTGTCTGGGTGACTCAGTTGCTGGGCATCCGACTTCGGCTCAGGTCACGATCTCACAGTTTATGGGTTTGAGCCCCATGTTGGGCTCTGTGCTGACAGCTCGGAGCCTAGATCCTATTTTGGATTCTGTGTCTCCCCCTTTCTCTTTCTGCCCCACCCCCATTCACACTGTCTCTGTCGCTCTCAACAATAAATAAAAATGTAAAAAAAAAAAACAACCTTTAAGGAAAGGATGATGACATTGACTTGAATGTAGAATCACAAACAGAAATGATAAAAAAGAACCAATGGGAAATCTGTAGTTAAAAAGTACAATAACTGAAATGAAATGTTCATTCAAGAGGCTCATTTGCAGGTTAGAGATGGCAAGAGAAGAACAATTAGTAAATTTGAGGATAGATCAATAGAAATGATCCACTCTGAATAACGAGAAAAATCACCAGGAACTCGAAGACCTATGAGACGACATCTGGCACACCAACAAGTATGTCATGGAGCCACAGAAGAAGATGCAGAAAAAATGCTCCTAATTTTTTTTTTAAAGTATTACATGAAAACTTCCCAAACTTGATAAAAAAATTACTTTATAAAGCCAAAAAGATACATGAACCGCATGTAGGAAAATCACAGTGATCCACACTTACATACATCATAGTCAAACTGTTGCAAAAGAGAGAAAAATCTTGAAAGTGTAAGGCAGAAGTGACACATTATATACAGAAGAACAACATTAAGATTGACAACTGACTTCTCAGAAGGAACAGAGGTCAAAGGTGTGGAGTGCTATGCAGTTGACCCCCGAATGACATGGTTTTGAACTGTGTGGTCCACTTTGACATGGAGTTTTTACAATACAGTACTGTAAATGTATCTTCCTCATGCTTTTCTTAACATTTTCTGAAGCTTGCTTTGTTGTAAGAAGTACGTAATACATATAGCATGTAAAACACTTGTTGATCAACTGTGTATGTTATCAGCAAAGATTCCAGTGAACAGTGTAAGCTATTAATAGTTAAGTTTTGGGGGGGGGGAGCCAAAAGTTATACATGGATTTTCAACTGTGTGGGGCTTGATTCTGCTCAAGTCTGCATTGTTCAAGGATTAGCTGTATTCACTGCTCAACGAAAAAGCTGTCAACTGATAATTCTGTATCCAGCAAAGGTATCTTTCACAAATTAAGCAAAATAAAGACTTGCCCAAGTAAGCAAAGAATCTGTTGCTAGTGGGTTTCCTTTACAAGAAATAATAAAGAAAGTTCTTCAGGCAGAAAGGAAGTAGTATCAAATGCTACGTTGAATTCTTAGGAGGAAACGAGTACTAGAAATGGTTAAATATGGTGGGTAAACATAAAGTCCTTTGTAAGTCTATATTTTTCCTCTTTTTAAAACTGTATAGTTGTATGAAACTAATTACAGCACTGTTTTGGGATTTATGCAGCTGTGTGTTAATATGTGTGACAGCAATAGGACAGAGAAGGAAGATGGAAAAGAAATGGCACTTGGACAATTGAATCCATATGAAAAAATGAACGGAGACCCTTACTACACACAAAAAGTAAAAAAGTGGATCCTAGACTTAAAGATAAGAGCTAGAATAGTACAACTTTGAGAGGAAAATATAAGAGAACTCTATGTGCTAGGGCTAGGCAAAGAGTTCTTCCATAGAATGGTAAGAGTATGAGCTATAAAAGAAAAAAATTGATGAAGTGCACTTCGTTAAATTGAAGAACATTTACTTTTTTTTTTTTTAATGTTTATTTATTTTTGAGAGAGACAGAGACAATGTGAGCAGGGGAGGGGAAGAAAGAGGGAGACACAGAATCTGTAGCAGGCTCCAGGCTCTGAGCTGTCAGCACAGAGCCTGATGTGGGGCTCAAACCCATGAACCGTGAGATCATGACCTGAGCCGAAGTTGGATGCTTAACCGACTGAGCCACTCAGGCGTCTTGAAAAACATTTACTTTTTAAAACATAATATCACAAAAGTGAAGCTATAAGCTACAGACTGAGTAAAATATTTAAAAATCACATCTGAAGAGGGTTTGTAAGCAGAATAAAGAAATCTTATAACACAATAATAAGGTAGTTACTCCAATTAAAATACCGGCAGACTTCTAGAGTAGACATTTATATCAGCAAACGTTCTCCAAAGAAACAGCCAGTAATAGTAGTAGTAGTAGTAATGTGTGTGTGTGTGTGTGTGTGTGTGTGTGCACGTGTGCACGTGAGTATGTGTTCAAAAGAAATGTATTAAAAAGAATTGGCTCATACCATTATGGAGACATGATGGAGATTGAGAATTCCAAAGATATGTAGTTGGCAAGATAAAGACCCAAGAGCATTTGTGTGGTTCCAGTCCAAGTCCAGAGGTCTGAGACTCAGAGCTGGTGGTGTTAGTGTCAGTCTGCACTTGGGCAGAAACAAGACCCAAGAAGAGCCTGTGTTTTAGCCAGAATCCCAAGGCTGGGAAAGAACAAGGACCCAGCTCAACAGTCAGTCAGAAACTGTTCCCTCTTAGCTTTCTTGTTCTATTCAGGCCTTTGATTGGTTGGATAAGGCCTACCAGTGTTAATCTGCTTTACCCAGTCTACTGATTCAAGTGTCAATCTTTCCCAGAAAGACCATTGTGGAAACCCAAAATAATGTTTGGCTAAATGGCATTCTGTGGCCCAGTCAAGTTGACACATAAAAATTATTACATTTACCAAACAAGACATACATTTGGCTAATAAACACATGAAAAGGTGCTCAATGTCATTAGTCATTATGGAAATACATAATTCATTTGAACCACAATAATAAATTACTTCCCCCTAGGATGGCTATTGTCAAAAAAGTTACAATGTGAGGTCTTGGTGACAATGTGGGGAAACTCAAACTCTTATACGTTGCTGGTAGGATATAAAATGGTACCCCACTTTGGAAAACCGTTGTTTCATACAAAGGTAAGTATAAATTGACCACATGACCCAGCAATTCCATTCCTAGGAATCTGTCCAAGAGCAGTAAAAACATGTCCACATAAAGACTTGGACGTGAATGTTCCTAGAAGCATTATTCTAATAGGTATTAATTGGAAACAGTTCAAACATCTACCAGCTGATCAACAGATTAACAAAATGTGATATATTTTGGAATGGGAGCAAGGGTGGAGTACAACTAAGCTTGGGACAATTTGGGGGGTGATGGAAATGTTCTAAAACAGGGTTTTGTGAAGACTGTGCAGTTGTGTGTGTTTCTTTAAAAGTCATTGAGTTGTAGACTCGTCATGGGTGAATCTTATAGGATGTTAAAGTTATAAAAAGTTACAGAAAATACTCTGTGTAATAGGCAAAGGACAAGTAAACATGGAGAACAGTAATTGGAGAATCTGAAGAGGATGGGAATTCTTTGCACTGTTCCATATTTTCTCAACTGCAATTCAGACTTTCCAAGTTATAAAAATTTTTATGACTCTTAGAAATAGTCTGATTGTCTTTTGTTATATTAAAAAAATCAGTTTAAAAACTTATGTTTGTTTTTAAAAAAACCAACCCTAGGGGCGCCTGGGTGGCTCAGTCGGTTAAGCGGCCGACTTCGGCTCGGGTCATGATCTCACGGTCCGTGAGTTCGAGCCCCGCGTCGGGCTCTGTGCTGACCGCTCAGAGCCTGGAGCCTGTTTTGGACTCTGTGTCTCCCTCTCTCTGACCCTCCCCCGTTCATGCTCTGTCTCTCTCTGTCTCAAAAATAAATAAACGTTAAAAAACAAACAAACAAAAAAAAACAACCAACCCTAAAGTGTCATTTTATCTCAGCTTTTTAATTCTTTATTTCTTGGATTTGCTGTTTGCTCTCAGCAGATAATCTGCTTTTGCATTTTTTTTAATCCCCCAGCGGTACAGTTGGCTGGCAGGCACAGTGCTCCGTGAGCCCTCCCTGCTTCATCCACGCGTGTGGTTGACGCTTGGGGGCGTGCCTACCTTGCGGAATGCCATCCTGAGGGTATTTTTGGTTCCGTCATCTGTGCAGTAGAAAAAGGTGCAGATATTGTAGGCAAAGCACTTTTGATGGCAGGGTATGCACACAGCTGTTTTTCTCTTTGGCATTATTTCTTAGGACAATGCTCATATCTTCTGTTGTTTTTTTTTTGGTGTTTGTTTCATAGAGGAAGAAGGTAAATTAATACATTTATTGAGAGCAGTAAATGAAAGTGAAGTTCTGTGACCCGTGCTAATATGTGTTTATATGCTTTGTTTGAAGGTCATTCTGTGAGACTCCTGGGTCAGAAAAAGAATAACGGAAAGCGGTTGGGTGGAGCGCCATTGGATTTGCCAAAGATCAGGAAGAATCCACTGATAGAAATCATTTCCATCAATACTGGGTAAGTGTCTCTCAAACTTGCTCATAAAATATTCAGTATACTCTATCCACAAATTCAGGTTTTTTTCCTACTGGACATGTGACAGAGTAAAGCAATTGAACGTTTTCATGGGAAAGAAAAATCAAAAATCTCTAAACCACAAGAATATAGTTCCCGCTAAAAGATGTTCCCAGGGTATAAATTACACTTATATTTCAGGAAGAGTTTAGGTTTTTGATTAATATTATTCTGACTTCTTTTTGGTAATAGACATGGATTGCGTTTTCTAGCCATGCACCCAGGTTAAAATATTTTTTAAAAGAGTGTTTTGGGGGTGCCGTGTGGCTCAGTTAAGCATCCAACTTGGCTCAGGTCGTGATCACGTGGTTCATGGGTTCCGGCCCCGCCTCAGGCTCTGTGCTGTCAGCACAGCTCATCGAGTTATATACTTGCAATGGGTGAATCTTACAGGATGTTAAAGTTATAAAAAGTCATAAAAAACACTATGTATATAATCGGCAAAGGACAAAGTAAACCTGGAAAAACAGTAATTGGAGAATCTGAAGGGGAGAATCTGTGCTGACAACTCAGAGCCAGGAGGCTGCTTTGGATTCTGTGTCTCCTTCTCTTTCTGCTCCTTCCCGCTCGTGCGCGCTCGCTCGCTCTCTCTCTCTCTCTCTCTCTCTCTCAAAAATTATATAAACATTAAAAAAATTGTTTTTTAAGAGAGTGTTTTGTTGTTGGAATGGTTAACATACCCAATCATCTTTGTTTTTTTTTCAATAGGGTTATAAGTAACTAATACCCAAGATACTAATCATGGTTTGATTATTAATTCTCTGAAATGCATGTTTGAAAATGTTGCCCTTTTGAGCTTTAAACTGAAAATGAGCATGGTAACTGAATATTAAGCACTCTTAATTTCCACATCTTTGTCTGAAGTTCTTCTCCCTTACTGTAACTCTTGGTGTGCCCCTTCGTACTTGGTTTTATTTGCATTTAGTGAATTTGCAGTCAGTGTTAGTGTAGTCTGAAAGTCTGATGAGGCCAATTCCCTCCTCCATTCATAAAACTTCCTCCCACAAAGGCAAGCTGTCCTGCTCCTCTTTGATTTCAGCTTTCTTCCTTCCTTTCTAGAATGGTTTTCCTTGTCCTTTGCTTCCTTCATGCTGTTTCCTGTGGAGAGCAGGCGAACTTGTCTCTTGCTTCTCCATCATTTTCTACGTCTCTCTTAGCGGTTGCCTTCTCTTCCTCCCGCACAGTTACAGCTAATGTTGTTGGTCATCTTTTCTCTAGTTTTACCACCTTCTGGTTAACCCTTCCCGCCGCTGCCAAAGATCAGGGAAGGTTGAAGAAGTCATTTGGTTTCTTTTGAAAGGCCCCATGGGGTCAGTTTCATTTGACTTGGTGAGTTTGTCCTGGACCAGCATCTGGCCTTTGGGGTGGAAGATTCAGAAACCTGCACTCATCGAGCTCATAGAGTGATTAAATCGGAGTGGAACAGTGAGAAATGTAGTTATCGCATTGACTAGAGTATCTAATCTATTCTTTCTTTTGAGCCTGAGCCAAATTATAAACATAAGGCTGTTTGCTACTCCCTCTGTCTCAATTATTCTCCTTCCTTCAGATATTGCAGGTTTTTCTTTTTATTCCCGATTTCCTGCATAAAACTCCCATATCCCTACATTCCCTGTCCTCCATATTTGCCTTATTTTCTTCTATAACACTTCTCACTATTGAAACATATAGGAGTTCGTTGACGTTTTAATTGTCTCCCCTCATCGGTGTGTAATGAGCTTCAAGATAGTGGGGAATTTCGACTCTTATCTACCACTGTAGCCTTAGTACACAGAAAACTGTACACAGCAGGGATTTAATAAATATTTACTTGCTGAATGAATGAATCATTGATTTTTATAATTTGAAAGTTTAATGGGTTTATGCTAAATTCTCTTCACAGTACAGATGGCCTTGCCAGTTGGACAGTAATACTTGGAGTTTGCTAAGCATGCTTTCTCCCGAACAATGCCTTTTAGAAGGGCAAAGTCAAGTGTTCCTGAGAATCTCTCTCTTTTTTCGGTAGAGAATTGATCAACACCTCTTTGCCAAGACAAATTTCTTTAAGTGTGTTGATGGTTTAGGGTCTTTGAAATGCTCTCATATTTAGATCCATTTTGTCTCTTCGGGGTGACTTTGCAGCTCTAGACGACCTACTGAGTGTTGCTTCTAGCTGTTTGTTTTCGAAGATGCTTTGTTTTTCTAGTTTCTCTGTACTTTTTCATTTTGTCACTCCTTGCTTCACCCTCCCGTGTTCAGTGACACTGGACTACTCGACACGCAGACTCAGGGTTCTCCTCTGTCTCGGCGGCAGGCCCCTGTGCATGCCATCAGGTGTGCCTGGCACGTCTTATCTTTCCCCCGTTCATCTGGTTGGCAATCCTTCCCTGTGCAGTTACGTGCTTTTTTGGGGGGCAGGGGTGGCTTCTTTTTCCTCTTTCCATGACTGAGCTGAATACATCCCTCTTTCCATGGTGCGTTTACCACGTTCCCTTGTCTCATGGTTATGGCACCTTCACATCGGGTAGTTTATATTTCCCAGTAAATTGTAAGCTTCCTGGGCTCTGAAAGTATTTCAGTTATCGTTATATTATTATCTCTGAGTTTGGTGTCTAGTACAAAGTGAGTACTCAATAAATATTTGTGAATACATGTTTTAAGGCCATCACTAGTTTTCACTGCTGTAAGAAATTTTAAGAAGTTTGCCTTATTTTATTTTATTATTATTTTTAATGTTTTTATTGATTTTTGAGAGAGAGTGAGCGTGTGAGAGAGGGAGGCACAGAATCCGAAACAGGCTCCAGGCTCTGAATTGTCAGCATAGAGCCCGACATGGGACTTGGAGCCATGAACTGTGAGATCATGACCTGAGCCGAAGTCGGATGCTTAACTGACCAAGCCCCCCGGGTGCCCCTAGGTAGCCATTTTAAGTGGCATTATGTTAAAATTTTTCAGGTATTTGGAGTTTCCCTTTTCTTGGGTTTATTATTTCTTAAAATGAGGCTACCTTGTAAACTTTTTAATTCAGCTCCCTGGATATTGGCTGTCACTGTGTCACTTCCTATCCCCGATTACAGTATAGAACTCACCCTTAGTAAGTAAGTTAGCACATATGCCCCGCACGTTAGGAGAAGTCAGTCCATCTGTCTCCAGTTGAGAGAAGGATTTCTGACCTTCCTTGACTACTAGTCACTTTCCCGAATCAGGTGTGGCCTTATTGTCTCTCCGGTGAGAGCATCCCGTGAGCATTTGGCACAGTATCACTCTTAACATCTTAGCTTGGATTTTATTTCTGACCTCTGGTGGAGCTCATTGCTTTTTGTTTTCTTTTGTTTTGATTTTTTTTTTTAGCTTACATTTAAATGTTTTAAAAGCATTCTTCCCATAATTATTTCTTACAAGAGAAAATGATCCTTCTCATCAAAATCTTGACAGTTTTTTATTGCTTTCAAATTAAATAAGGACATATTAAATTTTATATCAGTTTTTCATTTGGGAAAAGGCTCACGTTTGCAACACATTTTATTGTATGTTAGTAAATTGTTGAGGTTACTAATTAGAGTCTACAGAATTGTTCTGATTTCTTACATTTCTATAGAAGTATAAGGAGTACATTAATTGCTTAACCAATGAAGAAGTTAACATTTTCAGGTCTTGCCAGATTCTGGGTGATCTGAGAGAAGATTATTTATTTGAGAATGCCTTTTATTTATTTCTTTTTTTTTAAATTTTTTAAAGTTTATTTATTTTGAGAGAGAGAGTGAGACAGTGTGAATGGGGCCGGGGGGCAGAGAGAGAGAGAATCCCAAGTAGGCTCCATGCCATCAGCACAGAGTCCGATGCGAGGCTCGAACTCACCAACTGCGAGATCATGACCTGAGCTGAAATCAAGAGTCGGATGCTCAACTGACTAAGCCATTCAGGTGCCCCGAGAATGCCTTTTATTTCTTCAATAGTGTTTTATCTTCTCTCCTAAACCCTCTCTCCAGTGTTTGCTTACTCCTTTTTCGTTATATTTGCTATGTTGAGTATATAAATGTTGGTCCACATGATTCATTGTGCGTTTTCCAGTGCTCTTCTAGTTTTCTGAGCTGAGCTGTTTCAGCTTCGCTGCCACCTGTCTTAAAATCTCTTATTTCCAGACGGTCTCTTGGGTGGTAGAGACTCCCCGCAGGGGAAACGTGAATGGCACATGTCTGTCAAATATGGTGATGAGATAGCTTTGTGGATGTGATTCCGAAAAACAGGTGAGAATGAAGTTAACGATGATTGCTAATGCGTATTGAGTGCTTCATGTATGCCAAGCACAGTGCTGTGAAATGTATATTCTTTCCTATATTTAATCCTCAAAACAGCCTTATGAGATTTTTTTTTTTTTAATAGATGAACAAACTAAAGTGCAGAGAAGTTAAGGAACTTCAATTGTCATGTAGCTGGTGGTTAAGACCAAGACTTACCTATTAAATCCATCAGATACTTTTGTGGGTTAAGAGAAGCAAGGAATCCTATCCAGTGTAGTTGGCAGAGAGGGATCTTTGGGGAGGAGAACAATCTTTGCATTATAGAGACTTTTGAAATGGGCCCTGAAAGACAGACAGGTAGAGTGTGAAATTACATATGGAGGTGTATTCAGTTTCAAATTACCACGAACTGGCTGGCTTAAAACTACACACGTATTATTTTATAGTTCTGGAAGTCAGAAGTCTAACACAGATCTTTTTTATGCTAAAATCAAGGTGTTGGTTGGACTGTGTTCTGTAGGCTACTGGAGAGAATCCATTTACTTCCTTTTTTCGGCATCTAAAAACCACCCACTTTATTTGCCTATGGTCCCCTTCTTCCCTCTTCAGAGCCTGCAACATTGCATTTCTTTCTGTCTTTTTTCCCTCGAATCATTTCCTCCCACCCTGACTCTCGGTCCCACTTTTAAATGATTACACAGTAACCACCTGGATAATTCAGGCTACACTCTCTAATTTAATGTCGCCTGATTAACAACCTTAACATCAGCTGCAACCTTAGTTCCCATTTGGCATGCAAAGTTCCAGGGACTAGGATAGATATGATGAGAAAATTGTAGGGAGAGAAAAGAATGAACAAAGCCATCTGAGTGGACCATGTAAGTTGTTGGTGAAGAATATAGTTTTCTCCAGGCAGTCTGGTGTTTCCAGCGTATGTAAGGAAATGTGGGATAAATCATCATCTGTGTGAAAAATCGAGTTGCCCCAGGGTGAGAAATTACACTTAATTCAGTTGGTAAAGGAGAGTCACTGAAGTCTAGAGCAGCGGTGAGAAGTAATCATAGCTGGGCATCAGGAAGATGATTCTGGTACCAGCTGATAATATGGGTTGGTGTTGGAAGACAGGTCCAGGGAGACTTCTTCTGAGGCTGTTACAGCAGCCTGGCCAGCAAGGAGTGAGGGCCTGACTGGTAGTTTGAGGAAAAGCATGGATAGCAGAAACGTGTCATGGTTAAAAAGATGGGCTTTGGTTGGGGCTCCTGGTTGGCCTAGTCGGTTGAGTGTCTGACTCTTGATTTCGGCTCAGGTCACGATCTCACAGTTCGTGAGTTCAAGCCCCACATTGGGTTCCGCTCTGACAGTGCAGAACCTGCTTGGGTTTCTCTCTCCCTCTCTCTCTGCCCCTCCCTTGCTCTCTCTCTTTCTCCCTCTCTCTCTCAAATAAACAAAAAAAAAAGAAGAAGAAGAAGAAGAAGAAGATGGGCTTTGGCATGCTCCACTGGAGTTGTTTGTAAATGTCGATTTGGGCTTTGCCAACCATGGTTGGAGATGGCAATACAAAGCCCCAAAAGACGCCTTAGTTGGAGAGGCGTGAGTGAGTGAGGTCACTGAAGGTGAGTGGTCGCTGCGTGTGTACAGGATTTGGGAGGAGTCCTCTATGAACTAGAAGTAGGCAGAGACGAAGGTTTATGAACATGGTGTGTCGTACTATCAATTGCTTCAGGCCCCTTCCAGAGAAAAAATGTTGGGACAGGGAGCTGTTTCAGGGGAGTGGGAAAATTAGAAACCAGATTCAGAATTAGTTTTGATCCAGGAAGATTACTCTTTTGAGGAGTTTAACTATGAAGGAAGAGAGGTGGTCTGTAGAGAATAGAAAGATTCTTCTGTCTGAGCCTGTTTAGAGGCAGAGGGGTAAGGAGGAGAAATAAATTGGCAGGAGAAGCTGGTTCAGCAGGATCATGTGTACGGATGGGAAGGTAAGCCTCGGCAAGGGGGTAGGACACTTCCCTGCCTCCCTGGATGTAGCAGTGAAGGATGTGAGTAAGTCAGAGTGTAGAATTTAGTTCTTTTTCTTAAAGGTCTTGAGTGGTTTATGTATTTGTTTATTTATTCATTTTTGAGGGAGAGACAGAGAACGAGTGGGGGAAGAGCACAGAGAGCAAGGAAGACAGAGAATCCCAGGCAGGCTCCACACTGTCAGCTCAGTGCCTGAAGTGGGTGGGCCTTGAACTCAGAAACCATGGCAATCATGACCTGAGAAGAAATCCAGAGTCTGACGCTTAACCCACCGAGCCACCCAGATGTCCCGGATCTTGGCCAGTTTCACGTACGGACAGCGTTTCATTCAGTTCTTTCATGCTAGCAAGTGAACTAGACAGCAGTGTGTCAGTGTTCTGTCCCAGTATGTTTTAGTTACTGCACCGCAATCCTGTGATGGCCCTGACTTGGGATACAGCCAGGTCTCGATTGCAGTTCCAGCCCCGTCCCCAGGACTTGTCAGTGCCCTTCGTCCCTCCCTTCCTCTCCTTGGTGTTGGTGTCAGTTGTTTGCCTACACTGTGTATTTTCTACAAACCACAAGTCACATCTCATGATAGATTCTAATGAAATCTCCAGCCAGAAATAAGCCAGTATTTTAGGTAAAGATAAAAATTTGAAGATTCATGCCAGAGTGTTTGATTTTTCTCATTAAATGCTGGAATGGAGTCATAGTTCTGAAATAACAGTATATGGAGATTCATGTAGTTCTGTGTGGGTTTATGAGGAGATGTATGTAGATTTAACAAAAGGATCACGCCCGCGCTGTAGTCCCTGTCGTACGGAGTCTACGTGTGTGTAAACAAGGAAGTGAGCTGGGGTTGGAAGGCTCCGTTTTTGTTAGAGGACCTCATGTGTGTGATTGCCTTATTTTTTCCCTAGTACTGAGCATGGAGATGGAACCTAGGTAGTGTAAAGACGAAAGGTAAAAATTAGGAATTGGGCCGTAAAGAAAATCTGTGCCTCATTTTTGCCTTCCCTGTCACCTACTTTAAAGTCATCAGTTTTGACAATTTCTTGGCAACCGTGTTCTTCCAAAGCCAAGAGTTGGACGCTGGGTAGCAGTTGTGATAGAAGTTGTATCATCGGTTAGGTACTACTATCAGATTATCCCTAGTTTGAAGGGATAATCCTCCCCTGGGCTAAACACATCTGAGGAAATACTGTCTGACCCTGTAATATTTTACTGATACTTTCTCTTTTAAGATTTATCTCAGTTTTCTTATTACTTGCCATTTGTCAGACATAAAATGATGGTATATGCGAACCTTTAAGGGGGAATCTAATTTTCTTTGAGATTATGTACTTGAATTTATTACCATTTTTTAAAGTATCTGTTACTTTTTCCCACCTATAACATCATATCTTTGTGAAAAAAGCTAACTTGTATGTTTTCACTTTCTTTCTCTAATGTCCAGATTTTATCATGTCTATTCCAGTGCTGGATTCATAGGTGTGCTCAATGTTTGAATGAATGAATGAATGAATGAATGAATGAATGAAACAATGATAATTTATTGTATATAAGTGAAATTATTTTTAGAGAAATATAATCACAGTAACAGTTCTCTTTCTGGTTCTAATGATTAAAACATGAAATAGTATTAACTAGACATAATCAGAGTACGTCTGAAAATAGAACTATGCTGAGCTTACCACATTACCAGGTATTGTGTTAGGTGCTATGATACATACAAAGGTAAACATTTCCCAAGTCAACAGGTAACTAACATTGAATGGACTAATCCAAAACATGCAGCTCTAAACACGGTATTAATCGCAGCTCCTCTCTGGGGAAGATTTGGATCTCTTTCTATTCTATATTCTGGGGAATGCTTTTAGATCTCAGCATGACTGTCTTTCTAGGGGCTAAGGGAACACAGCAGGGACTCCTTAGACCTCTGAATTTGAGCTGTGGGTTACTCAGACATTTTCTCACTGCCTTTCTGTGAGATGCTGTGGCAGCAACACAGTTAAAAAGTTTTCATGGCCTTGGACATCAAATAAGACTACTGCCATCATGAGTACTTGGTGGAAAACAGAAGCAGCAAGTATTATCTTTTTATGTTACCCTTAAGTTACAGCTTTCAGAAAATTACATTGCGTAAAAAAAAAACAAAAAAAAAAAACATTTTTAGAGGTATTTAATTAGAGTGCTCTAAAAAGCTTTTTTTTTTTTTTAATTTTTTTAACGTTTATTTATTTTTGAGACAGAGGCAGAGCATGAACAGGGGAGGGGCAGAGAGAGAGGGAGACACAGAATGTGAAATGGGCTCCAGGCTCTGAGCTGTCAGCACAGAGCCCGACGCGGGTCTCGAACTCATGGACCGTGAGATCATGACCTGAGCCGAAGTCAGCCGCTTAACCGACTGAGCCACCCAGGCACCCCTGCTCTAAAAAGCTTTTAATTAAGGTTCCAAGGAGATCCTGTTAGCAGTTTGAATATCTGGGGTATCACACTCACACTAGGGTGAATCTTTTTAATATTGTGGGAGAATAAAATTTGGGAAATCTTAACATCTCTTTGAAATGACTGCATATTTTAATGATTTGTTGAGTTCTTATATCTCAGCATCATGTGAAGAATAAGCTGTTATTTTTGTAGTTCATGCTAGACTGTTGTTCAAATGTCCTGATTATATAAATCATGGCCGCCTTCTGATGGTGCTGTCTTGAGAAAGCTCCTTCAGCTTCGGTGCCCTCCTCAGAGACAGCTGTTAGAAGGTCCTAACACCTCTCTCTTCCAAGAGGCAGAATCCCAAGGTAAAACACTTCCCAGAAAGGATTTGGCAGACTATATATAGTCATTCTCTAACATAAAAATTGTGGGTCAGTATTGGCTTTTTATATATCCGCACTGATGCTGCGAATCAGCCTAAGCCAATTTTGTTCTGTACAACTAACTCTTAGGGGTTTTTTGATAGACAGCAGTCGCTACCAATAGGGATTAGTTGTTCCTTATAACCCAGCTGTCAGATTATAATGAAAGCAAGTCCCAGTCCAAAACCTGTAATAAGAACTTATTAAGCAAGCTGGCACAGTCCAGCTGTTCTTGTAAGCTTTGTGAAGTCCTATCTCTCGCTCCTTTTGGGTGATTAAATCACACCTTGCGTGAAAGGTTCGCTGGAGCCCGATGAGACAGCATGGCCAGCTTCCATCCACCAGAATCCGCTACCAGTGTCCGAGCGCCGGCTGAGTAGGGACGTAGCCAGAACAGTCTCCTTAACGTTCGAAGCCAGGGCTACAAAGTGTGATTCATGGACCAGTGCTGGGTCACCAACTACTGATGGCTGGTCTGCGACAAGTGTAGAAATTGAGAGCAATCGTTTTAGAAACTTTTAAAGCCGTTTAACATTGCTGCAATGTCTTGGAATTCATTTTCATTGTATTTTATAAAACTAGCGGTTTATAAGAGGTTGGCAATCAAAATCCTCGTCTGTCACTGTAGTTTGAGAAACACTGGTCTCAGCCATTCTGTTGCAGGATCCTTCACCCTGTTGTGGAGAATATTTAGCCAGTCCACTTATCTTGAGGGCCACTGATGTCGCTAATTAGATTCTGTTTCTGCTGTCTTTTATGCTAGTAGCTAACCACTTGTGCTTACTATAGTAGTTAAGCACTACTTTTACAAATGCAGATTTATTTCTGTCATTTATTATGCTAAGTTGCAAAGCCTCTTCTGTCCTCGGAAGATAAAAAGCTAAAACATTCCCGTAATCTCTGCAAGGTAGTCTTTCTGATTAAATCACTAGAAAAGAGAGACTTTTCTTAGAGTTGTAGCTTAAAGTGACTCACACATTTTATGTAATGCTCTCTATGTTAAATTCTTTCAAAAGTAAACTATTGTAGTCCTAACATATGGTTTCTGCGAAACTTGAAGCTAGAGATTGTAACCGTTCTTTTAGCATGTCCCCACGACGAGCAGAGAGCTGTTATTTTTCTCTTCTTCCGTGAACTTAGGGAGGCGAGGAACCCATGTCTTGATCAGGTACCTGGAGTGTGACTCCGACTTACTCTGGAGAAGGCACTGGGGTCTGTGGCACGTTGGAGAGAGCGCTGCACTTGGGTCTGGAGGCATAGACATTTATTTTCTGGCTTTTGTGACTCAGGTACATTAGAGACCTCTTAGAATTGATTTCTTTTCTCATGGGGACACGTGCTGCCTACTACATGTGTCACCTGACTTAGTATGGGTACTTTAATAAGTGTTTTCCCTAGAATTTTGATGTTGGTTTATCCTCCACTCTACCAACATTCTCCATGACTCCTTCTCCTCTTCTTTTCTCTTCTTCCTTTGTACTATTTATGCAAGATAGTTTCTGGTACTAGGATTTAAAGTTCGGAGCTTGTTCAATTCATCATCAGCTCATCAATCTCCTACTTCACTCTCGTTCAGTGTTAAGTGAATGACAAACTTTAAAAAAAAAAAAGTTAGGGCGCCTGGGTGGCTCAGTCCAGTAAACATCTGACTCTTGGTCTCAGCTCAGGTCTTGATCTCAGGGTCGTGAGTTCAAACCCCATGTTAAAAAAAAAAAAAAATTAATCTTCTTTTCCCCTGTAGCTTGGTCTTGCATAAATTCACTTCATAAATATTTTAGTAATTTAGTGACAGCAGTGTTACTTAAATGCAGAAAATTTTTTTCTGGCTGGAGTATAATTCTAATTACTTCTCTCTTGCAATAGATGATTGTTTTGTAGAAAAAGAGAAAATGATAATTTGGACTATGAATGAAGTAAAACTTACTCAAACAATTAAATGTGTGAAATTGAAGTATTTATGGCAGTTTTGAACTTGTTACATTTTTACTTTTGTCCAAAAACTAGCTGTCCAGAAATTTGCAGCTTTTTTGATATTTTCAATGAAATCACCAAGTACTTTATTTCCACTTAAATACATAGAAATGAAATTTTAAAGTGATCTTATTTTTAGTGGATTATAAAACTGTATTTGGGAAAGATCATTCATAAGAACAGTGGATGGCACTGTTGGTTCATACCCATGAAGTAATTATCACTAAGGAGAACTTTTAAATGCTGCTTAATAAATGCCTTTAAACAAGTGGCCCAGTTAAAAATTTTAGGCAGTATTAGAATGGGGATTTCACCTCCAATTTTGTAAATTCTTATTTATGTAATCATTATTTTATATAAACTCTGAAATGAATATATAACTTTTTTAGTAATGATATATAAAGAAATGGTTGGTTTTAAAAAATCCTTTCAAATTCGAGCACGTACCATTCCCCTAACTAAAAAGTGTATTTTGCTTACCGCTTTTTTGATTCAACAAAGCTATTTAACTTGAGGAAGGGAGAATAAAAAACTGAAAATTTAAAGAAACTCAAATTTAGGCCCAGCATTAAGGGAATCTTAGATTGCAGTTGATTGAGTAGAGCGGTCCACACTTTGTTCAGGTTAGTTCGTAGAGTCTGTGGTGAGAGGATGTACATTAATTTTAAATAGTTATAGATGCTTTCACAGTTTTAGAAAGTTTCTTTTTTTTTTTTAATTTCACGTGTGGAAGTATCTTATGCTTGTTCATTAAGAAAACCAAAGAGCCCCCTAACTGGACATTTATTTACTCAAGATATGTGGTTGAACACCTGTTAAGTGCTAAGGATAGATAGATGTGTTCATTTGGTATTGGCGTCTGCCCTTGAGAATCCCACAGGAGAGCGAAACAAGCACAGAACAATAATAACATTGTGAGTAGGACAGAAGGAGTGTAGACAAAGTTAATTGAGGACCACCAATGGATTGTTTGGATGGATTAGGTAGGGCTTCCAAAGAAAGTGGGTATTTAGTCTGAATGTCGAAATTTATCTCCTAGGTGGGTTCATAAGGCCATCTAAGCAGGCGGGGAATCACCCAGACAGTGGTTTTGAGTTGTCTCACATAGGGAATGCACACAGGCTGTGCCCTGCACAGGGAATGATGAATTGGTAAGTGGTGGTGTTTCAGATGAGGGTCTAGGAGAAGAGGGGTGAAAGAGGTGGCTTGAGATTGCTTAGGTTCAGACCTTGGCCTCATCATTTCATCATTTGCTGTGTGGCTGTGGGCCCTAGAGTTTTCAAGAGAACGGGCTGCCAGCTGGAGGTTCGGAAGAGTCTAGTCGTGCACTTGTCAGGTGCCTCTTAAGGTGCATTAAGTTCATCCATTGGAATGAGATTTGAATTCCTTGTTTTGATGGTTACCATTTGGGACTGTTAAATCATACAGATTTAGAGTTAGAGGACTACTGGATTGCCTGTCTTTTCTTCTCCCCTTCCTTCCCCTTCCCCTTCCTTCCCCTTCCCCTTCCCCTTCCCCTTCCCCTTCCCCTTCCCCTTCCCCCTCCCCTCTTCCCCCTCCCCTCTTCCCCCTCCCCTCTTCCCCCCTCCCCTCTTCCCCCCTCCCCTCTTCCCCCCTCCCCTCTTCCCCCTCCCCTCTTCCCCCTCCCCTTCCCCCTCCCTTCCCCTTCCCCCTCCCCTCCCCTTCCCTTCCCCTCCCCTTCCCCTCCCCTCTCCTCCCCTTCCCTTCCCTTCCCTTCCCTTTACCAGTAGTTGAGTTAGGGTGCGTGAAAATGAGTGGCCCTGGGAAGGGCACTTTGGGAGTGGATGATTGGCTGTGTCCAAAGAGCTACCATCTGTCAGTTTTCCTGTTGCTTCAGGAAAACTCATTTTCCAACCATTATCAGGAAGGGGAAAAGCCTCCGAAACTTGTCAAGTGCAACTTTAATTAAGGATAATTGGATACACACATGATGGGGATAAAGTCTTCCCAGTTTTTTTCAACACGAAAATAGTACATATCATATTTATTTCAGAAACGACTTGAACAAATTCTTTTTGCTACATCTCAGCATGGTAGCCCTGGGTGTCTTATTTTTTCTAACCCTGACAAAGCAGAATGTTTTGTTTAGCTTTTTAAAAAGGCAATAGTGCATGTAGTTACGACCTCATTTACTTTATCTGATGAAGCAGTCTCTGAGGAATGTCTCTTTTTCTGTAAATTGACGAAGGAACCTGGATTTAAGGCAAGGTCATTTTTTAAAATCCTGCTTTCTGTTTCCAAACAACGTATGTGGCTTTGTGAATTGTAATGTATGTTTTATGGTTCTTTTTAGGTTCTCCTCGAAATGGCTATTAATAGTGAGAGGTAATGTGGGTTTAGGAAGACCTTTTTACCTTGTAAAGGGCATTTTATATATTGTTCCATTACTGTTCTTGAGGAAAACGTAAACTGCCTGAAATGGGATTTTTAGTCTGTTCTCTTCCTCCCCCAACTCCTTTCCCCATTTCTGATGTTCTCTGCCTGCCCACGTGCCTGTACAAATTTATGGCAGCGGTACGTAACGATGGACTTTTTTATTTAGGACCTGTAGCACCTTGTGACTGGAAGATAAAAAGATTGGTGGTCTGCTTTATTTATAGGTTTGTTCATATCTTCATTGTACTCATTCACTCATTTATCCAACAGATATTTTCAGGATATCCGTATGTATCAGATACTCTTAGTGCAGTGACAGAAACGAGGCTCGCTTATTTCATCCCTGCTCCTGAGAGTCCCAGTCAGGTTTAGTTAACTGGTAAATAATTCTGTTTTGGTTTTCATGCAGTATAATAACGGTCAGTTCTTTTTTATTACGTGTGTGGCTTAGGGTTGTGTACCTAGAAATGACCACAAATACAGAGATTGTATAAAATAGGACTTGTATAATATATGGTGACTGAAAATGGTCTTGTCCAATTTCATGTTCAGCATGTGGGATGTGAGAGCTGGTGGGACCCTCTTTGGTAATTGATTACCTTTGAGAATTCAATCACCGTGGTCACCTGCTGTCCTCACTCTGGAGTTTGGGCAACGCATGACCCTTTGAATATTGATGTTCTGATTACTCTGTTAAACTCAACGCTCTGATTTTACTTCCAAAGAGTGAAACTGTTAAAACCCCTGTCTGTTATACCTTAATCTCTTTCTCATTCTTGTTTCTACTCTTAGGTTTATTTGTTTATTTTCCTAACTTAATCTCCAATTATATGCAACGTAAGAAGCAAAGCAATAAAAATAAAGACGCTGTGTCAATAGCAGCACCGATGTTGACGTGTTGAACTGATACATGGAAACAAGACGTCTGTCTGTTTCAGATTCCTTGGGACGGAGGGCTTTCGGTGCTGCTGCTGCGAGGTTCAGTCGTGTACAGTGACGCCTAGTAGAGGGTCCTCGGTGGCAGGATATGAGTCCCTTACCTTTAAATTCTAGTGGTAGGTTATCCTAGGTGAATGGTGGAAGAGGGCATAACGTAGGTGTTTCCAGGTTTACTTTGTGTTTGATTTTTAAGTTGCCTTCTTCTTTCACGCCATAATTTAAAATTGCGCGGTGATCACGACAGGAGGTTTCCCAGATGATACTCCACAGTGCTTCGTAGAAGCAGCATCACTATGGCTTGCTTCATTTCTTAGTTCCCGTCCTTAACCAAGTGTTGTTTCACTCATCTCTCGGTGGTTTCTGGACAACTTCAGTTGAGTGATGCTGCCATATCTGTGTTTCCTGACTTAACTTGCAGTCTCTTTATCCTCTTTGAATCGTTACTTAGTCCACTATTCTTCCATCTTTGTGTATCCTGTCTATCCACAAGGGGCCATACCACCACTGTGCTGTTTTCTTGTTTACATCTGCTATAGAATGATTAGTCGTGTGTGTGTGTGTGTGTGTGTGTGTGTGTGTGTGTGTGTGTGTATTTTTTAAATTTCTTTTCTTTTAATATTGTTGAGAGAGAGAGAGAGAGAGAGGCAGTCACAGAGAGAGAGAGAGGGAGACACAGAATCCGAAGCAGGCTCCAGGCTCCAGGCTCCAGGCTCCAGGCTCCAGGCTCTGAGCTGTCGGCACAGAGCCCGATGTGGGGCTCTAACCCATGAACCGTGAGATCATGACCTGAGCTGGAGTCTGACGCTTAACCGACTGAACCACCCAGGCGCCCCAGTGTGTGTTTTTAGAGTGATCATTGGAAGAGCCTTTTTTCCTGAGTTTAGATATACTGATAACAGCCAAAAAGTAACTTTAGTAAAGCTAGACAAGAGTATCTGTTCCTTTCAGAATACAGTACTTCATAAATTTACCCTCGTCTTTTTATTTTCTTTTCTGATGGTTTTAACTGCGATTACCGTTAGCATATGTAACATATTCTACAGCAGACCCTTGAACAAGGCAGGTTTGAACTGCACACGTCCACTTGTATGTGGATTTTTTAAATTAAATACACATACAGCTCTGTAATTGTGTTTTCTCTTCTTTACGATTTTCTTAATATTTTTTTTCTCTACCTTAATGTATTGGAAGAACACAATATATAATACACATAAGCTACAAAGTATGTGTTAAGCAACAGCTTATTTTACTGGTAAGGCTCCTGGTCAACAGTAGATAAGCTAAGGCTCCCAGTCAACAGTAGTTCAGTTTTGGGGGAGTCAGAAGTTTTATGTGGATTTTTGACTATGCAAGAGGTTGGTACCCCTACCCCTATGTGTTGTTCAAGGGTCAACTCTATACTAAAAAGCATAGATTTTCAAATATATTTCATTTGGATGAGTTAACAGAAGTGGAATTATGTCGGAGTTAAGAACCGTTTTATGGGTCTTGGAATATAAACTCAGATTCCTTTCTACAGGCATTTTTTTTTTTTTTTTTTAAAGTAGGCTCCACCTTGGGGCTTGAACTCATGACCCAGAGATCAAGAGTCTGCTGACCGAGCCAGCCAGGCGCCCCTCAAATTGCTTCCTATAACATTGCCATTTACAGTGCTGACAATGAAGAAGAGGTCTACTTTATTCCACTATCTTAGCATAAAAGTAGCTAAAAATTGCAGCCTCATGTACTCAGTGTGAGAGGCCATTTGGCCTCGTGTGAGGAGCGTGATTCTGGTGCGAAACTGCTTGGGTCTAAACCCTGGCTCCACTGCTTATAGTGTAACCCTGCATACGTTTTTTTATGCATCAGTTTTCATCTCTCTGGGAATATTAATAATAATAACAATATCTGTTTCATAGGCTTGTCGTGAGGATTGAGTATATCTGTGCATCGCTTAGGATAGCATCTGGCAAATCAGTAATTATAAGTGATTGCTGTTATTATCATCCTCATTAATTAGACTACGTTCTCTTTATTTATTTATTTTTTTTAAACCCATGTATGTTTATTCCTTCTTTCTAAAACAACGTAGACATTTTGGGTAATCAGGTTAGTGGACCACTCAAACATTTGAGTGAGTGAGTGAGTGAACGAATGGATGAAATAATGCCTGGAACCCACATCTTTGACTTTTATGTAATTGTGACATTTTATTAAAAACCTCCTCATTTTGGTGTAGTAGGTGAGAAAGAATTCTTTGAATTTATTTATTTATCTTAAAGTTTAAAAAATTTATTTGGAGAGAGGGGGAAGGGCAGAGAGAGAGAGAGAGAGAGAGAGAGAGAGAGAGATCGAAGCCCAAGCAGGCTCCACGCTGTTAGTGCAGAGCCTGACCGGGGATTCGTTCTCACAGACCGGGAGATCATGACCTGAACCGAGATCAAGAGTTGGCCAGGCTCAACTGACTGAGCCACCCAGGTGCCCCACAACTGGTCGATTTAAATAAATCTACTGCAAATAGGTGGATTTGTCCTTTGTAACATTTCTTTGAAGAATGTCTAGATTACTAGAGTAACATGACACTTTGCGTAGTGGGAGGCAGGTTGGTTTAAGCTCTTCATGAATGGGTTGTGCTGCCTGAGATCTCTTGCCAACTAATGAGAATGGTCTGAGGCCTTTCTTACAAAAGATGGGGGGGAGAAACCCTTTTAATTAGAGATAGACTTTGCAAAACTATTTAGTAAGTTCCTTTATTATTTGTAGCCCTGTGGCCAAATACCAACTGCCCACACACCTTCTTAATACAAATCTATTCTTGGATTAATTAAAAACCCTTTTGGCAGATTCATATATTCAGAGACTCTTGGAGCCGGAAAGGATTTTAGAGATTAAAATTTTTCTTTTCATAGATGATGAAACCGAGGCCCACTGGGCCTAACAGCCCAGAGTTCGATGGCCCTGCATATTGCATTCGCTTGTAGGAGAACTGGTTTGTGACAGACAGAAAGAGGCTACTCTGACAGGTGATACATCTTCCCCTTCAGGATTTTAGAGCTTGGCGGAAGGATTAGAAACTTTTGTGGTCTGGACACATCATAACAGGGATACCGTATATTAGCTTGTGTTGAAGTATATATGGGTCAAAACAGCAGAAAATGGTATCACTTGGGCCATTCATGCTTTTGGTGAAGGAACAGTGGAACACAGCGAACTTACGTTTGTATTTAGTGCCTTGAATTAAATGGGGTAGAGAGTCTCTTGTGACTTAAGGCTTTTCTTTTGATGTGTGAGAACCTTCACAAAACTCTAGACTTTGAATCTCCTTGTGTTCCTCTCCTGTTCACACATAATTTGCCTTTCCTGCCTATATTTCTGGTTCTACTCTTTACTTTCCTTTTTTCCCTAAAGGCTTGTGTGTTTGTGTCCCTAGCACCTAACAGTGACTGGTATATGGAAGCTTTCAACAAAAAAGTTTTTCAGACTCAGTTTCCAAATGCTAGGTATGTTTTCACTCAGAATTTTCTCTTGCTGTTTGTTTCCTGAGTATGCATTTCAGTCTTTCTCAGGCTGTGTTCTTTGAGAGAATGAAGTCTGAACTTAACACCTGAATGTTCTGTGGCATTTACTGTATACAATGAATTCACTTCTTTCCTAGGCTTCTAGATTGGTAAATATCTGTTTATCATCCTTGGGAGATTAGAAAATAATCACCTAGATTATTTTTTGTGGTATTTAATTATCTTGGAACACTGATTGAGAAAGCCTGATTTATTCGCTTTATCGGACTTCTTAATACCCTTCTTCAAGCTTACTTTCCTAGGCAGCGTTGTCACTGATGGACCTCATTTTGATGTCCGTTGTGTATTTTCCCCACATTTCCTTACGTCGCATAGACTTACTTTTTACTATAGGTTGTTGCTAAGTTTGCATTATGTTGCATAAGTTATAGTCGACTTGGCTTATTCTTTAAAGAGAAATGCAAGGAATGAGTGTATAAGAGAATTCTGACATTGCTCTATTGTTCTCATGTCAGGCATACACTACTTGAACACCAAACTTGCCATCGCTTGTTGGGTTTGTATGTGAGACATGTTAGCACCATGGCCACACAAGTTCCAAGGGCAAAGGAAGGAGACTGGGACGAGTAGATCAGAGTATGGTTAACACTGACTCGGCCACCACCACTGACCCTTGAGAGTCAGCCCTGTTTTAGGCATGGCATCTAAGGCTGGCAACCATCTGAGTTCTTACTTCCAGAGGAGTCCATGTTAGATGTGGTAGGGCACAGTTCTATGAAAATAAAAGAAGAAATAAAACCAAACCCGTTCACAGATGACATGATTTTCTACATAGAAAATCCCATGGAATGTACAATGAAACTGGAACTTATGAGGGAGTTTGGCAAGAATGCAACCTCAAGCCCACAAAAAGCAATTGTATTTCTATGAACTAGCAATGTACTATTGGAAACTGAAATTAAAAAAAAAAAATTTACATCCGAGCTCCAAGAAAAATCACTACAAATTGTATTAGGATTTGTATGATGAAAAATACACAGTGGGAGAAATCAAAGAATATCTAAAAAAATATAAACATGATGTCTATGAATTGGAAGACTCAACGTAGTGAAGGTTATCCATTCTTCCCATATTCATCTCTAGATTTAATTTCAATACAAATTATGGTTGGATTTTTTTTTTTAGTTATGGCCAAGCTGATCCTAAATTTCATATGGAAAGACTAGTGAACTAGAGCTATCTAAAATAGTTTAGAGAGAGAATAAAATTGGAGAAATCACGCCACCCTGGTTTGTGACCCATTCTGAAGCAACGACAGTCAAGAGAATGTGAAGGGATAGGCCCAGAAGTCATTGGAAACAGAACAGCAAGTGCAGAAATCGACCTCCACAAAATGGCCAGTTGACTTTGGACAAAGGCACCAAGTCTGTCCAAGGGGAAAACAGGGAAAACATCAGATTTTGCTGGAGTGGTAGTTATCCATATGGAAAAAGAAGAACTTTGACCTAAACCTCACATATATGATAATTCACCTTGGAATCAATGATCCAAAAGCAAAATTTTAAATTCCAAAAGTCGTGGGAGAAAACATAGGAGAGGATCTTTGTGATCTGGTGTTAGGCAAAGAGCTCTTTGACATGGTATCTAAAGCATGATCTATAAAAGGAAAAAGGATGGACTTCACTAAAATGAACATATTTTGCTCTGTGAATGATGCTATCAGGAGAATAAAGAGCAAGCTGAACACTGGGAGCAACTATTTACATACCCAACCATGGGATAATATCCAGAATCACTCTCAAAACTCAGTATTCATATTCAGTATGAAAACCAAAAACCCAGTTAAAAAAACGGACAAGAGGCTTGAACAGACACTGAGCTAAAGATGATATTCCAGTGGCAAAGAAGCACATATAAAGTTTTTCAGCATCGTTACTCTGCCACTAGTCACGTATTAGACTAGGTAAGATGATGAAATACTGACAGTCCCAGGTGTTGGCAGGGTTTTGGAGCATCTGGAACTCTTACGTGGTGGGGTAAAATGGTACAGCCACTTTGTAAAGAGTGTAACGTCAGCTTACCATCTGACCATTAATCCCACTTGTGGGTCTGAGAGAGGAGAAGACTTCATTTCATAGGAAAACGTGTACACGAGTGTTTCTAGCAGCTCCTCTCCGAATCATCCCAAACCAAAAACAGTTCATACGTCCTTCAGGGGGTGACTGGATAAATAAGCTGTTATATCCATTCAGTGGGTAGTGAGCAATAAGAACACGAATGAATGATTGCTACCCTAGCATCCTGGATGAATCTCCAAAGCGTGATGCCAAGTGAAGAAACTTAGTTCAAAAATGTTATGTACTGTATAATTTATTTATATGACATTCGAGAAAAGAGAAAATGATAATGATGGAGAAGAGACCAATGATTCCAGTGCTTAGAGGTGGAGGGAGAATGAGAGAGGGGATGTAAAGGGAGAGCGGGAAGAAATGTGTTGGGGTGATGAGGTTCTTGTATCCTTATTACCATGGTGCTTGCATATATCTATTCTATGTATGTGCTCTGATTCACAGAACTAAACCGTATACCCTGCAAGAAATTCATTATAGAAATTACCATGTGACAGTTATTTTAAAAATTAATTGATCCTACAAAGAAAAAAAAATGTTAAATGTTTAGGTGGAGAACCAAGGGAGGGAGATTGAAGTTTTTGGGGAAAAAAAAAAAAAGGTGTACACTTGCATCGAAGTAGGAAGCAAAGTCGTCTGGACAAAGAGGGAGGTGGGTCTGGGACTGTATATTTGAGAAGGACATAGTTTTGGAGCAGCTTCTGAGTTTAAATGAAGTCTTACTGAATTTGTCCTCGGCAGTGAATGGAATATTGTCACCTCAAGGTAATAGGAGATGAATAATAGGACAGTGAAATGGCAGCTTTTTGTCATGATTTGATTTATTAAATAAAACTTTTTAATTGCCTGCTGTCATTTCCCATTAAAGAAGACTCTCTTTCATTTTGGCGGCTCCTGCCAGTCACCATTTGTGGGTCAGAAGACAACTTGCAGAAGTACCGTCTCGTTTGCTGCTGGAGGTGAGAATGGAATGGATGGAATTTGGTCAGGACAGAGGTGTCAGTCACAGAGGAGACGGTTTGGCTTACGACCAAGCCGATGTCTATGTGTCTCCGTTGCCTCTGTGCACACGTGCACGCCAGCCTTGCCACTTCTGCATAAAGGAAGAAATTATTACTGCTCTGGAACTGGTGCCTCTAAAATTGCAAAAGTTGGGGCGCCAGGCTGGCTCGGTGGGAAGAGCATGGGACTCTGGATCTCAGGGTGGCGAGTTCGAGCCCCATGGTGGGGGTAGCGATTACATACATACATATATAAATACATACATACATAAATACCACTTTGTTTTATTTTTATTTTTTTTTTAAATGTTTGTTTATTTTTGAGAGCGACGGAGAAAGGATGTAAGTGGGTTAGGGGCAGAGCGAGAGGGAGACACAGAATCCAAAGCCGGCTCCAGGCTCTGACCTGTCAGCACAGAGCCCAACGCGGGGCTCGAACTCATGAACCAAGAGATCATGACCTGAGCTGAAGTCAGATGCTAAACTGACTGAGCCACCCAGGCGCCCCCATAAACACTATTTTAGAAAAAGCAGTTCATAATAACTTGTTTAAATTTGAATTTTTTTGTTTGAACAGATACTGTAAAATCAGGTTCTCATATTCACCATGTGATCATCTTAAACATATTTTGGAAGAATTGCAAATCTCCTTTTTGCAGAGGCTATGAAAACACAACATGGTGGAAACTCAGTCGCATGGATCCCTTACAGCCTCTAGGAGCATTCAGCCGTGCTGACACTGTGGGACTAGCATGTACATACCAGACTGTCGCAGCTGCAGTTTGTTTTTTTTAAATCAAATGATCACAGAAGCTTTATTTGTAATAACCAGAAACCGGAGTCATCTCACTGTCCACCACCAGGCGAAAGGACAAATTGTGACACAGGCATACAAAAGAGTACTACCCAGCAAAATAAAGGAATTAGCTTTTGACACCTCAAAAGCCTGGATGAAACTCAGGATAACTGTGCAAAAGAACTCAGACAAAACCATTACACATGGCAATATACCATCTACATAAAATTAGAGAAAATGTAGACAAGTCTATATTTAAAGAAAGCAGGTCAGTGGTTACCTAAGGCAGGAGGGTCCTGGAGGGGGAAAGGGAGGGATCACACAGGTACACAAAGAAACTTTGTCTTTATTGCAGTGTTATTTTCTTAAATATGTGAAACACTTCTCAAACTACTATGACTGGTTTCTTTAATCCTTTTGATAACTGATAGAAATTTAAACACGTTTTAATGATACCACTCTTTTCTCCCTTTTTCCCCTAAAAAATTTTCTGTGTTTCCCTGCCACCTTATTATCTTCCTGAAAATATAAAGGAAAGAAAAAAACAGAAGGGAGGAAAAAAAGGGAAGAAAGTGAGGAGAGAGTATAAGCTAGATCCCATTTTGCTAGGAAGAGGCTACCAGAGAATACCTTCATTTGGCTTCCTTGTTTTAGCCGTGTGTGTATGTGTGTGTGTGTGTGTGTGTGTGTGTGTGTACGTGCGTGTGTGTTCATACATGTTCTATGGAAGTTTGTGTAGCCAAGCCTCTTGGCAGTTATTGGCACATGATAGGCACTTAGGGCTGATATCTGTGGTTTTCTTTTGTGAACCATCTAACTTCACACATTAACTGACTCCACAGATAACTTTCATAAACTAGTTTGTGCTCTGTGATGTTTGTCACATGGTATATAAGTAAGGGAATGGAAGGTACAATGTGGAAAATTACTGTTTCAGGCGTTTCAGCCTGACTGGTTTATCAACAGGGAGTTACTGGTGTCATCCTTATAAATAGCTTATTACGTAATAAACCTACATCTTTGAACACATTTTGGTCGGTGATTTTCTTTTCATCGGAGAAAAGAGAAGGACACAGGCACATACCTGTTTAAAGGCTTTTGTATAGTTTGGAGCGTGTGGGTGGCTCAGTTGGTTAAATATCTGACTCTTGATTTTGGCTCAGGTCATGATGTCATGTTCGTGAGATCAAGCCCCACATTGGGCTCTACACTGGCCATGGAACCTGCTGAAGATTCTGTCTCTCCTCCTCCTGCATGTGCGTGTGCTCTCTTTCATAGATAGATAGATAGATAGATAGACAGATAGATAGATAGACAGAACATAAGATAATACATACATACATACATACATACATACATGGATGGATGAATAGTTTCATGGGGTTCACAGAATCCTTGAAATCTCTGACTCTATATCCTTAGAGATTCAGGGACACATATTAAAAACTGACCTAGAAGGTGATATTTATGATGTCCTTCCTCTTCCACCTAGTCCCTGTTTCCTCTGGCCAAGAGTTTTAAGCCCACAGATGATCCATACTTTTCACTTCTGAAGGTTTGGTTCATTGGGTAGGCTTGCCTGTGAAAGATCCTCGCGGTTTCCTGTCAGTTTTCACCACCAGACACAGGAATACAAAAGGTGCAGTAGAGTCCCTTCCCCCGCAGGCCTCCACTTGTCCTGTCCCTGTGACAGGAAGGCTCAGTCTCCCTCGGCTAATACCACCCCCTTCTCTGTGCATTCCCCGGAAGCATCAGGGGCTTGGCTGGGCTTCAGTTTAGTGGACACACTACCGTCACCCCTGGTGGAGTGACCCTCTGTAGGTATTAACTCTTCCAAGTTAATTCAGACTCACAGGGAGTTTTTTAAAAAAACGGTTAAAGTGGGTCATCATGAGGGGCACTGCCCCGCTGTTATCTTTGGGTGTCCAGATCTGTGTTTGAGGCAGCGAGGGGAGTATGCGCCACGTCCTGCAAGATGGGCCTTTAGGCTTCCTTACGAGGATCTGCAGATGCCGCCTCAGCAGCCTGGTTTACATTGTCCCAAAATTTTATTATGAAAACGTCAAATAATTTGTTGCATGAATTTCATACTGAACACCATGAAGAGTCTGTCATTAACATTTTTTTTTTGTTTTTAAATTTTATTTATTTTGAGAGAGTTTGTGAGCCATGAGTGGGAGGGGCTGAGGGAGAGGGAGAGAGAGAGAGAATCCCAAGCAGGTTCCATTCTCTGAGCGTGGAGCCCAACACGGGGCTCAAACTCATGAACCACAAGATTATGACCTGAGCCGAAATCAAGAGCCAGACTCTTAACTGCCTGAGCCACCCAGGTGCCACATCATTAACATTTTGTGATCCTTGATATTTACTCTTCTCTCCCTTTCTGACCATCCATCACTTCATCCTGTCTTTTTCAACACATTTCAAATTAAATTGCAGACATTAGAACACTTCTAAGTGCTTCCTCAGACATGTCATTAACTGGAGGTCAGTATTTGTTTATAGTTTTTACATAAAATTTAGAAACAATGGGATACGCACATCTTACAAGTGCATTTCCTAAGTTTTAACATACATACACCTGTGTAACCCCTATCTATTAAAAACTGTGCTTAGATATTATTCACATAATATTCAGAATACAAATATAGTAACCCCCTTGCTTTATAGGAAAGTGTTGCTAAATATTCTGTATTCACTGTGTCAAAAAAAAAAAAGCTATAGGGGCACCTGGGTGGCTCAGTTGGTTAAGCATTTGGCCTCGGCTCAGGTCATGATCTCAAGGTTCATGAGTTCAAGCCCCGTGTCAGACTCTCTGCTGTCAGCACAGAACTTGTGATCCTCTGACTCCCTCTCTCTGCCCCTCCCCTGCTTGCATGTGTGTGCTCTCTCTCTCAAAAATAAACATTTTTTTAACTTTTATTTATTTTTGAGAGAGAAAGACAGAGCATGAGCAGGGAAGGGGCAGAGAGAGAGGGAGTTACAGAATCTGAAGCAGGCTCCAGGCTTTGAGCTATCAGCACAGAGCCCGACGTGGGGCTCGAACTCAGGAACTGTGAGATCATGACCTGAGCCGAAGTCAGTCGCTTAACCGACTGAGCCACCCAGGCGGCTGTAAACATTTTTTTAAAAAGCTGTAAATTTTTCTCTCTCACTCTCTCTCTCCATGGACTGAAGGAAATGATAGATTATTTTAGCTAGTTTTGTGGCGTCATTCTTAACTGTGTTATGGACTTTTAAGTGTGCTATTATACAACATACTTTTAGTAAGGTATTTTCTTTAAAGGTATTTTCTTACTGCTGTAGTATTTGCTGTCAGTCCTTAAATAGTATGAATGAGTTATCTTTAGCAAATAATTTTCTTCATTTTATTTTAAAATACTGAAAACATATTCGTGTTTTGTACACAACATCCTATACATCCTATATCATAAACAGCAACCAAATGAATAAATAGAAAGAAGAAAAAATTTCTTCCTGAAAAACTGTCATGAGGAAGATAGGAGAAGGTTTATATTCAGGATAAATAACTGTTGGAGAAAGAGAAACCGAATGAGAAGCAAGGCTCTTCAGTGTAGAGTAAGTTCCTGGTGCATATGGGATCAAGAACATAGGTGGAAGCACTTAGAAGGATAAATTATCCTCGGAGGCAGGAGGGTATTGGGAAAAGATGAATTAATTTCAATTTTTCAGACCTGTTTTGGGGGGGAGGGTGCATAAAATGTGATACTTAGATCCTTTATGAAATGATTTCCTAAGATCATATTTTTATTCTGTTCTGTTTATGTTTATTGTATTCTGTTACATCTTTGAATAGAACCATTTTATAATGACCACATACTTGGAAAATACCTTTAAAATTTTCTTTAAGTTTATTTTTGAGAGAGAGAGAGAGTGAGTGAGTGAGCGAGCGTGGGAGGGTCAGAAAGAGAGAGAGAGAGGGAGACACAGAATCTGAAGCAGGTTCCAGGCTCTGGGCTGTCAGCACACAGCCCAACTCGGGGCTCGAACCCTCGAACTTCCAGATCATGACCTGAGCCGAAGTCGGAAGCTTAACTGACTGCGAGCCACCCAGGCGCCCCTGGAAAATACCTTTAAAAGTTTAGGAACCGCAACAACCCCATTACGACCATCCTGAATGCTTACTATGTATCAGCTACAGTGCTAGGCGGAAGAATGCACTGCTGGGTGAAGAAATGTGAGTTGTCACAATTCAGGAAAGAAATACATAGTATGAACTCAGAGGCAAGAGGAAATGGGACTAAGAATTTAGGTGATTGGTCAGTTCAGGCATTAGACAGCTGCAGCTTGCAGGCCAAATCAGCCACTGGCTTTTTTGGTACAGCCTGTGATCTAAGACTGGCTTTCGCAATTTTAAAAAATTTGGGGGAGGGGGGAAATCATAATATTTCATGACACATGAAAGTTACATGAAATTCAAATTTCAACCAACATAAATAATGTTTTGTTGGTGTGTGTGTGGCCAAGGTGAGCACTAAATAAAGTTTTATTTGGAAACAGCCATAATCACACGATTTGTGTTGTTGTTGTTGTTGGCTGTGACTACGTTTTGCACCGTGGTGGCCGAGGTGAGCAGTTATGCCAGAGAATACACGTAGTGCCGTGCAGAAAAGAGTTAATGCAGAAAGTCTTGGGTTGTAGAAGGGCCTAGCTGGGGCTCGGGGCATGGAGACTGGGACTGACCCTTTTGTGGCATCTGTAAACGTGGCTGTCGACTTCTGTGTAAGTTGATTAAACCGGAAGTGTGTGGTTGTGACCTAGTCACTGTGCCTCCGTGACCAGCCCAGAGTGCAAATTCTGCGGGCTGCGTCTGGAGCAGGCTGCCTGAGGCTGCTGTACTGCCCATGCGAGTTCCTAGATTTCTCTGCCAGAGAGAGGAGGGCGCTCCGTGCGGCCCCTCCCGGGAGGACGGCGGTGAGAAGCCGCACACAGTTCCTCCAGGCTTCACCTGCTGCGTCCTTCTCTCCTGCTCACTGGCGTGCGAAACCGTAGCCCTGAGTGCAAGTCTCCGGAATCCTGTGAGTCCTTCTGCCCGGTCAGCCGCCCAGTGGGTGGGTGGTCTCGGGTCCCCCGAAAGCAAGGGGCCGTCAGGAAGAGAACGGAAGGTACAATGCTCAGCACGTGACAGACCGCAGTTATAACTAATTCAGCAGTGTTTTGAGTAGACCTAGAGTGCTTTTTACAGTTTTTACTTTATTTTTTATTACCATCATTCCCAAACAAAAGAAGACAAAAGCGTGCTTTGAATGTCTCACTTTTAAGGCACAGCGGAGTGTGAATGACATTGTTGTCCAATTAGATGGCAAAGCACTGGTTTTATTTTCCGCAGTGACGCTCTGTGCTAAAAGAATACAGTCTGCCTTGCCATTATCAGACTCAGCACTCATCATAGTATTCCCAGTTCCCAGAAAAGCAGCAGGTAGAAATACTAGACAATTCCAAATGGAAGATCTGTGTATAGCAGAATTGCTTTACAAAAGTCACAGATGAGGAAGAGGCTACAAACTAAATTGTCTCTGATCCGCAGGCACTTCTGTGAGCCAAGCAAGAACTCCTTGTCAATACTGACGTAATTTAGCGTGTTTGTAGCAGCTGGAGAAGCGTGTCCGGTGAGAATAAACTTGTTTAGTATACACTAGGTGAGGGCGGTTGCCCAATGAGTGGAGAACACGAGGAGCTGTATCAATAGTTCAAAAACTGGAGAAATGATTTCAAGTGGTTTTCTTTGGCTCTGGATTAGTCAGTAAATGTGTCCAGTATCATTCAGTTGTCGATTAGAAGAGCCAGCGAGGGATCGGAGGTGGTGGAAGGATTAGCTTCTCGGCATAGCCTGTGTGGAACGATTACAGGTGGGAATGTTTACAAGGAAATGAGAAAAAAAAAACCACGGATTCAGTACAAGCTGAAGTGGAACCCGCCAAGATGTGTTGCAGCTGATGATGGTGAAAATATGTGTGCAGGAGAAACCTTAGATTCACAGACTGGGAAAATACAGGGTGTTCAAAATGTATAGCTACTTACTTTTTACCAGCAGACACTTTCAGGAAAATACCTGAATGTGTTGCGTGTCGAACCAGTTCAGTGGTGAATTTCTTTCTTCCTTTTTTTTCTTACAAATTGAGCTTTTCTTCTGTGAATTTTTGTCAGAGATTAAAGCTAGAAATCTGGACTTGCCCTACTGCATAGCAGTTGGTGACTTAGCAGTGGCAAAGTTGTACTGTGATTTTTTTTGAAGTTGGGGCTGGAATTGAAATTAAAAATTTTTTTAAAAATGTTTGTATTTATTTTTGAGAGAGAGAGAGAGAGAGAGACAGACAGAGTGTGAGCTGGGGAGGGGCAGAGAGAGAGGGAGACACAGAATCCGAAGCAGGCTCCAGGCTCTGAGCTGTCAGCACAGAGCCAGACGCGGGGCTCGAACTCACTAATTGTGAGATCATGACCAGTGCCAGAGTCAGACGGACTCAACCAACAGAGCCACCCAGGCGCCCCTGGAATTGAAATTTTACTGAATGAGAAGAGCCACTCTCACCTGCTCTTACTGAACACTAAGAGGCTTTGAATTAGTTTCTGCTAAAGATTTGATGATATTTTTTAATGAAATTAAAATGAAAAGTTGTGGGCATCTGGTTGGCTCAGTCGGTAGAGCATGTGACTCTTGATCTCAGGGTCGTGAGTTCAGACCCCATGGTGGGTGTGGAGCCTCCTTAAAAAAGAAAAGTGGTAATGGGACTTCTGTGTGAAACTCCTACTGTAGGAGAGTCATTTTGATAGCAACTAATGTTTGCATCACAAGTAACGTTGGGCTACTCTCCACGCTTCACGTGCTGTCCAAACTGACACCAAGAATGTGCTCTCCGTTCCTCCCCAGATTGGTAGCAGATCCATTTTCTGAGCTCAAACTGCAGTTAATTCTAGCAGTGTGTTTTGGACCTCAATGCCAGAGTTGAGGAAACTTCCATACTTGAACATCTATTTAAGTGTGCAGAATGGGACTCCCCCCCAGCCTTCATTGGAAGTGATGAATCTGCATTGTATTGATGTGATCAAAGACAAACATCAAGAGTAGAACTGTGTGGATGCCTTCCAAGTGATGAATTTGCTCAATTAAATTTGCATGCTATCAGTATTTGCCTTTACCTATCTGTGTGAAAAGATGTTTTCAAAGATGAAGTAAGTAACACCTCTTCATCTCTTCATGTATCAGCATTAACATATGAATATTTGTAACCAACTCTGATAATGGGGGCCATTAACTTTGAACCCAAATTAAGCAAAATATTTTCTGTCACAAGGAAAGAATTACATTCCGCTTCTTAGGAGGTCCAAATTACAAGAAAATTGTATCTGTTATTAATACCTTTTGAATTTTGTCAAAAGCTTCAGGAGATTCGTTGTCTTTCATTGTAAAAGTACATACATAACAACTTTGATATTGCCTTTTGGCTTGGAAGGGCTGGCCTGGAAAAATGTTTACTTTCTGTGCCTTTACAAAAAAAGTTTGCTACACCTTTGTTAGTTGATTGAATGTGGAAAGGGGTGGTGGCGGTGATGGAAACAGCGAGAGATGATGCCCACGGTTTCTGGCTGGGACATTGTGGTACTGTCCCTGCAGACAGGGAGTTCCAAGGAGAACTGTGTGTGAGATGCCTGTGGGATATTTTCAGCAGCCAGTTGAAAAGCGGGGTCTGAGTTTCAGGAGAGAAACTGGGGCGAGATGTGCTGTCATCAGGAGAAGATGGTAATAGAAACCTTGGGTGTGGTTTCTAATGTAGTCTGTGTTCCTTCAGAAAATGAATCCGTTTTCCTCCTGTGTTTTCTGTTAGGAAGCAAGACTCCTTTTTCGTCGAGTTCGTAAATACAGACTGGTCACTAAGTAACTTCGATTTTATGCTAAGGGGAACGTTTCACATTCTCTTCTCGACTACATGATAACGTTCTCTTTCACTGTGTGTAACTTTATAATTCTGAGCTACGGCACTTGAAGTAGAATCCACAAGGTCCTTTTTGAAAGCAAAAGCATACATGCATTTTGGCTCCATCAGTGTTGCTTGCAGAAACCACAGTGTTTTTATCAGGGGGAAAGCAAAAACTTGTTTACAGTGGAAAGCATAACAAAATCTGTGATCTTTTTGCCTGAGGGCTCTTTCCAAAACAACTTACTGTACCAGACATCTAAGGTCAGTATTTCCTAATTAAGACGATTCAGCTGCAGCTGGGGCTCCCAGTCCTAACCATCACTCATAGGGCTGTCCTTACACACACGCGCGCACACACGCGCACACACACACACAGACACACACGTACACCCTCCTTAATACATTGTGCCTTTCAAGTTACTAGTTAGTATCAGGAGGCTAGGCCTTTTTAGCTTAAACTAATATGAGAGAGCAAGATGTTTCATTTCTTATCACTAATAATTTTTACCTGTTTTTTTTGCCTTTTTCTGAAACCAGATTTGGATATCCAACATGACAAATAGGTATATCTCTTTGTTAGCCAGCTCTGAGCCGGGGACTTAACGTGTCGGTATTTTAGTGTATTAGTAATGACTTTGTGTCTGCCGTATGTGGGGGATGGGAACAATGGCCTGAGGAGGCAACATTCTTCTTTCCGTTCTTGCTTGTTTTCATCAGAGTGCCTCATTCTGGTGAATGCTCGGTAAATATTTGTTCGTTTGAACTCAATTAAATGAGCAAATTGGAGGGTTAACAGTTGAGGAATAAATACATTTAGAAAGGAAGCAACACTTGAAGACGAATTGCTCTAGTTCTTGAAGAGTGTATTGAGTGACAGAAATTGGGGATTGATTGGGCTCATCCTTTTTATTGTATTCTTAGCTGATTTTTTTTTCTCTTTTAAGATATGTAACTCCCTGGAGAAAGGTATTTTTAATTTTGTGGTCTTATGAATAGAAATTACTCAGGAATGTACACCGTGTTTCATATTCCAGTTTTATAACATGAATAAAACTTAATATAGGAAAGGAAGCATCCAGTCAGTTTAAAGATGTATGTAAACTTATGAGTGGACACATTCTTTATTTTGTATCCTGTTTTTCTACCTTTTAGCGTTTCACATTTCCTTTATTTTTTTAATTATGGAGAACTTCAAACAGAAGAGAGAGGCTAGCATAAGGAACCCTCGAATGTTCGCCAGGCTGCAATAATTACCAACTTTGGAAATACATATTATTTTATCTGTCATGCACCTTCCCCTACCCCTTTCCTGACTCAGCACAACTGGATTATTTTGAGCCAAATTCCAGAGATTGTATTATTTAGTTGGTAAATACCTTAGTCATCTATTTCTAGAGAAAAAAATCTTATTCTTTTTTCTTCTCTCTATGGAGGGGGAGGAAAAGGGAAAACGAGAAACCAACCCAAATACCACTGTCATACCTAAACTAAAATTAATAGATTTTCTTGTTATCAGCAAATGCTGTCAGTCTGAAACCTGACAAAACAGAGCTGATGCTCTTTTTCATCCTGCCCGCCCCCCCCCCCCCCACCCCCACCACCTTTACAGTCAGCTCTTTTGAATCAGGACCCGGAGGGGAGCCACGTATTACTTTCGGTTGGTATGTCTACACTACCGCATTGTTGGTTATGTGTCCCAGGTTGGCTATCAGACTCCAGAGACTAAAATGACGTTAAATACCTCTTTCATTTTAATGCACCGAAGGACCCAGGGCAGAAGACGTAGTGGTTCCAGCATCTCTGTCTCATCAGGAAGCCTAGCCTGCCTGCCCTAACGTACAGGTGCCGTTAGCTCTTCTCTGGAATGAGCCTTCTGTCTAACTGCCACGGGCCAGAGTCACGATGTGCGAAGACACCACCTTGACACAGTGAAGAGCCAGCCTTGATTTGTCACTAAATGTTTATTTTTTTTAATGTTTATTTTTGAGAGAAAGACAGAGACAGCGCGCGAGCAGGGGAGGGGCAGAGAGAGAGAGGGAGACACAGCATCCGAAGCAGGCTCCAGGCTCCGAGCTGTCAGCACAGAGCCCGACGCGGGGCTGGAACTTGGAAACTGCCAGATCGTGACCTGAGCGGAAGTCAGACGCTCAACCGACTGAGCCGCCCAGGCGCCCCTTCACTGAAGTTTTAGACCATTCTATTAAGTGGGACCAAGGCCTACGTACCCCTTCGCAACTTCCTCAATCCAATGACAGTTCTCTACAGCAGGTGAATCAGACACGTGCTGGGTTTATCTTACCTCTGATGTTTCGAAGGATACAAGTGTGAGAAGAGGGACACTGAGGTCATAGCCCAGGCCAGTGCTAACTTTATATTCACATGGTCCCTTAAGTATTTTTTCATCTGTTGTTTGGTTTTTCTATTTCTCTCTCTCCCTTTGTCTCTTTCTTTCTCTGTCTCTCTCTCTTTCTCCTTCCTTCCTTCCTTCCTTCCTTCCTTCCTTCCTTCCTTCCTTCTCCTCCTCCTCCTCCTCCTCCTCCTCCTCCTCCTCCTCCTCCTCCTCCTCCTCCTTATTGATTTTAGGAGATCATTTCACTTGTCCTAGAGCTTCTCATATTCCAGAGTCTTCTGATTGCATCCTCACAGTGTTATTTAATATATTTCTTTATCCTGAGTTTCTGCTGCAAAGTGGAAATTGGATCTAGGACTTGATCAGAGTTTAGAATTTTGGCAAGAATGCTTCATAGCAGGTAGTGTGTCCTGCTTGTTGCTTCATAACAGAAAGCTCACGTCTAGTCATCTTACTTCTGGTAATCTGTGCTATTTTAGTCCATTTGGGCTGCTGTAACAAAATAGCACAGGCTGGCCAGTTTATACACAACAGAAATTTATTGCCCGCAGCTCACAAGACTGGAAAGTCCAAGGTCAGGGCACCAGCCAGCATGGTCACGTACTGGTGAGGGCTTTCCTCCTGATTTGTGGCCATTGGCTTCTCTCTCTATCCTCACATGTTTGAGGGGCCAAAGTTTTTCTCCGGGGCCTCAAAATTTTGAGACTGATCTCATTCATGAGGGCTCCAGTTGCTTTCATTTCTCCTTGGGTAAATGCCTAGGAGTGGAGTGGGTTGCATGGATGGTACCATTTTACATTTCCACTAGCTTTTGCTGCAGGCCCAGTTGTTCTGTATTGTTGCCAACACGTGATGTAATCAGTCCCTTTCAGCCATGGTATTGGGGATATAATTATATCTCAGTGTGCTTTTCGTTGTTTTTTCTCTCACGACTGATGATGCCGAATATGCATGTATCTTTAGGTCAGGTGCCTACTGAAATATTTTGTGCTTTCCTATTAGCTTGTTTGGCTTACTCTTGAGCTCCTTATATATATATATGTGTGTGTGTGTGTGTGTATATATATATATACACATATATAAATAAAGTTAGGGGCTATTTCTTTATCGGACATATATTTTGCAAATATTTTTCATCCATTATATGTCTTGTCTTTTTATTTTCTTAACCTTGTGTTTTGAAAAGCAACAGTTTTAAATTATGATGAAACCTACTTTATCATATTTCAAAATATAATTTATACCTTTTTGTGTTCTAGTTAAGAAATCTTTATCCAATTCGAGGCTGCTAACATTTTCTCTTTTCCCCTAGAAATCCTGTAATTTAATTAATTCATTCATTCTTACATTTAGGTCTACTCTGCGTGCATTTTTGATTCATTTTTGAATGTGTGTGGTAAGGGTTGAGGTTCATTCTTTTGGATGTACAATTGTTCTGGCACCATTTGTTGCAAAGAGTCCTTTCCCTTTGTCTTGGAATCTTTGTCAGTAATCAGTTGACAGTGTATGTGTGTGTCTCTTGCTGGATTACCTATTTTGTGTCACCGATATATGTGTCTACCTTAGTGTCAGTTTCACACTGTGTTGATTGGCGTTGCTTGAAATCGCATAGCTTGTCTTCCAGCTTCTTTCTTCTTTTGCAAACTTTGTTATGCTGTCATAGTTCATTTGTATTTTGATAAGTTTTAAAATAATCTTTTCAGCTTTTAATTAAAAAAAAAAAAAGCCCGAATCAAATTGTAGTAAGTGTATAGATGATTTTGGGAGCACTGACATCTTTAAATATTGAGTTTTCTAATCTATGAGCATGGTATATTTTTCTGTTTAACTAGATCTTTAATGCTGATAGTGTTTTGTAGTTTGATTAACAGATGTTGTATGTCTTTTGTTAAATTTTCCTTTAAGTATTTTAGTGGGGGGATAGTATTATAAATGGTATTTGAAAAAATTTCAACTCCCAAATGCTCGTTACTGTTATAAAAAACTTTGATTTTTGTATGCATCCTGTCATCTTGTTAAACTTAGTAGGTCTAGTAGTTTTTGTGGATATCTTAGAATTTTTTATGTAGATAATTCTTTTGTTGGCAAACAAGATGGTTTTACTTGTTTTTGGTCTCTGTGCCTTTAGATTTTTTTTTCTTGGTTTATTGCATTGGCCAGGACTTCCAGCCTAATCTGGAATAGAAGGATAAGGATGCTAGCATTATTCCTGATCTCAGGTGGAAAGTATCGGTCTTTCACCATTTAGGATAGTGTTAATTGTGCGTTTTATATGGTTGAGGAAGTTTGATTCCATTTCTGACTTGCTAAGTATATTAATCACACATGGGTGTTTAGTTTTGTCAAATGCCTTTTCTGCATTTATGCATATTTCTTCTTTTTTAGTCTTCTGAACTTAACATGTTGAATTATATCAATAGATTTTTAAATGCTAAACCACCTTTGCTTTACTGGTATAAATCCCACGTGGTTATGGTGTATTATAATGAATTTTTGGATTCAGTGTGCTAAAATTTTGCAGAGAATTTTTAAACCTGTGTTCGTGAGTAATTTTAGTCTGTAGTTTTCTTGAAATTTAGCTTTTATATCAGGGAAATGTTGACTTCATCTTTTTTATTGGTAGTGTTTAAGTGGTTTAAATGTAATGTGGTTATTGGTGTGTTGGATTTATTGTCCCATTTTGCTGTTTTCTATTCATGCCATGTGTTTTGGTTTCTTTTTTCCTGGTCTCCTGCCTTCTTTTGTGTGAAATGTGAATTTTCATTATTCTCTTTATTTTGGTCCCATTTTCTTGATAGTTACACTATAGTTTACAATATTTATATTTGAGTTACTACAATTTACTTCCAAGTTCTATCACTTCAGATTTAAGAACCTCATAAGCGGGATACTGTTACATTCCCCCTTCTTGATTCAGTTGTCGTCCTGCATTTTATTTTTTTCTGTAGCCTGCATTATACATACAATTTCCTGTCACTCCATCTTGTCCAGAAACAAAAAGTCTTTTTGCTAGTGTTTTATTTAGCATTTTTTTTTGCATTGATATTACTGAAAATGGTTATAGCTTTCTTTTTTGGATTCTTTGTGAGCTTTTGGAATTATTGTCATGTTTGTTTAGTAAGAAAAATATCAGATAATTATCTTGTTTCTCTGTTTTTAGGAATAGTTTATATAGAACTTGTAGCATTTGATTTCCTGAAGGTTCAGTAGAGGAGAGGGTGCTTTAGATTCTCTGTCTGTTCTAGTAATGGATTCTTTTGTGTTCCTGTCTTTTCTGGGGTCAGTTTTGCTAACTTGTATTTTTCTAGAAAATTACCCATTTCATCTAGATTTTCAAAATCATTGACATAATTTTGTGCAAAGTAGTCTCTTATTTTTAAAATTGTTCTCTGTTTTGATGGTTACTTCTTCTGTGTCCTTTCTAATTTTGTTTTTCTCTTTATGCCTTGGTACATGATTAGTGTAGTTTTTTATAGACCTCTTTATTGGCTTTTATTCTTATTTTAAAAGTAAAAATGTTTATAGAAAAAAGGCTTAGAAAATTTGGATGAAGCACAAATAATAGGATGAAAATCAGTGACTCCACCACGCAGAGATAGGCATTGTTAACAATTTGCTGACATTTCATATGTTGCTATGCGTATTATGGCTTGTTAATTTAACACAATCGAGATCAGTTTTCTACACACGTACTTGCATTAGTTTCTTAGGGCTCCTATAACAAGTGGCCACACACTGGGTGGCTAAAAATAACAGAAATTTATTTTCTCATAGTTCCAGAGGCCAGGAATCCAAAATCAAGGCTGTGGACAGGACCATACTCCTTCTGAACGTAACTCTAACCTCTGCATTCATCCTAACGTGGCCTTCTTTCCTCTGTGTCTATGTCCAGATTTCCCTGTTCTTAAAAAGGCCACTAGTCCCTAGATGAGGGCCCATCCCCCTCTGTCTGACCTCATCTTAACTTGATTATACCTGCAAATATCCTGTTTTGCAATAAGAACCTTCACAGAATTTGACTAGACATGGATTTTGGGGGTACACAGTACAGTATTGTTATGTTCCCTTCTGATTAGTTCAAGGCCTTCTTTGTACTTTCATTTCTCTCCAGGAATTTTAGGGTCTGCTGCTGAGCAAGAGGAGAGCATTGCTAGAGTGTGTCCGCACTCCGAAGTGCTAGTGGCCAGCTAGTGGTTTAGCCATAAACACAGATTAGCATCATTACCTAACAAAGCGTCATCATTGAAAAGAGAAGCAGAGCTTATTACATTTCTTTAGAGCTCACTTCCCAGTTAATTTTAGAGGAGGATGCTCTTTCTCAGACCATTTTTCAGAATTATTTAATTGCATCATAAATAAGTGAATAGAATGACAGTGATATTTTTACAACCCAAATTAAGAATCATAAAAAAGCAGGTGGCGTTAATAAAACTGTATCAGCAGAACACTAAAAAACAATTTTTAAAAAATGGCGGCGTGAACGTTTTATTGGTGGTGGCGGTCAGTTTGATCAGCAAACCATTCAGGAACCTTTTCATGACATCCCCCCCCCGGTTCTCACATTGCTTGTGACACTCTCTAGTCCTGTTCCATGCTTCTTTAGCAAGTGTCTTTCTGCCATCCCTGCCACTGTCCCTGTGTATCTAGTCGGTGGCTGTTCCTTGTGATGCTGAATTAAGAAGTACTTATGGCCATGGCTTTTTAACACTTTGCATTTTAATTGGTCTAAATATGGGATAGTGGGGAGCAGGGGGTGGGCAAGGACCCAACAGTCTTTGAAGATACTATGTGTGACGCACTGTGTGGTGCCTTGTATGTTATTTTTGTTCAGTCCGCCAAACTGTCTGAAACGTAAGTATTATACCGGCTTTAAATACCAGAAACGTTGATAGGCTTGGAACTAGAATTTAGGCCTTAGTGTCCACAATTTTGCATACAGCTCTCTTTTTATTAACATATGTACTTACAGACTCCATTGTAAAGACATGTATAAACATCCTCTGTGGAGCCTTGTATAAGGCAACCTATTTTTAAGAGTCAAAGTGGAATTTTTCTTAATTAGTTTTTTCCTTTTAATAATTTAAATTCTCGGGGCGCCTGGGTGGCTCAGTCGGTTAAGCCGCCGACTTCGGCTCAGGTCATGATCTCATGGTCCGTGAGTTCAAGCCCCGCGTCGGGCTCTGTGCTGACTGCTCAGAGCCTGGAGCCTGTTTCAGATTCTGTGTCTCCCTCTCTCTGACCCTCCCCCGTTCATGCTCTGTCTCTCTCTGTCTCAAAAATAAATAAACGTTAAAAAAAAATAATTTAAATTCTCAAGTCCTACATGATCTATTTGTAGTAATTATAGGTCTAGAAAGGTTCTCTATTTGTCAGAGGGTCAGGGAAGGTAGATGTCATGCTCCTTCTTAAACTAGTTTTATTTAATGCTACTTAATTTGTCTTGTGTTATTGGATCAAATAATAGGGGTCTACCTAAGAAGAATTGACTCGTCATTGTTGTTTGAAGGGTAATACTGAAATAAAGTTCCCCTTCATCTCCAGCAAGGACACAGACCCACCCTTTTTCTTTTTTTAATTTTTTGAGTTTATTTATTTATTTTGAGAGGGGGGTGAGGGCGAGAGGGAGAGAGAGAGAATCCCAAGCAGGCTTTGCACTGCCAGTGCAGAGTCTAATGTGGGGCTCAAACCCATGAGCCATGAAATCATGACCTGAGCTGAAATCAAGTGTTGGACTCTTAACTGATGGTGGCACCCAGGCGCCCCCAACACACCCTTTTTCTATTCAGCTTGTGACCCAAGAAAGCACAGATTTATTATTTATTATTATTAAGACTGTTAAGGGTTTTTATGCTTTACAACATCAAGGGTCTTAACCATAGAGCTTTTGTGAAAAAATTGCTTTGTGTTATGGAATGCTTTATGAAAATAATGGAAGATTAGATGAACATGATTATAACCTGAAGTGCCTGCCTCTCAAAGACGCTTCCTGTTCCTGAAGAAAGGTCTTTTACTCTTTTCTGAGCCTTGCTGCCCTACTCTCCATCCCCATAAATCCTCTTTACCGAGGGCCATTTACGTTATTGTTGCTGTTGTGGTGTCAGTTTTTCCCAAACATGCTCTCAAACAAGTGACTCATTTCTACGATGATGGCTTATTTCAGAATCTTTCACAATCTCTTGTTTGGTCCTGTGGGACCACATGTCGTGCTGTCACAATCAAGGGTCAGATGATAGTTTCTGATAACATGTATCAACTAGAGTTAACAGTTGTTAACTGCAGCTGACAATTTCTTCACCTGAGGAGTGTTTCTGAATTGAATCCTGTAAACTGTTCTAATGATAGTAATGTCGTGTGTCTTACATTTGTGCCTCCGTCATTACTCACATACGATGGAGCGATAAACTCAAAAAAAATTTTTTACATTATCAGATGGTCAGTATTACAAATAGCAATCCAGTATCAACCAATTATCTTTTTTTGCCTGAGTGTTTTATATTTAAGAAGAGTGGTAAGGTTCTCTTCATTAAAATTGAGCTAATGCTACTTTTCTGTCTCCTATAGGCGAAATCAATTACTTAAAGACAATTATAGATCTGTCTTATGCGCACTGAAAGGAAGAGCGAGTACCTAATTCCCCATTCAGGGCATCAGCTTTATAAGGTTTCATTCAGAATGAAAGGGTAGGCTTTATTGGAACAGCTGTGGGACACTTACGTAAACATTGAAGAATTCATAGTAAAATTTTTAAAAATATGTTATGCTGTACCAGTGTGTGTGTGTGTTTGTGTGCATAGAATATATATTATATATAAATATTACATATAACATATGTTACATATGTATAATATATATGTAACATATATGTTCAACATAATACGTGTATAATATATAATACATATATGTTATATATAATATATATTTATATATAATCTATACCTATAACAAACATAATATATATAATATGTAATGTATATTATATAATATATAATTATAATGTTATATAATATATAATATAATCAATATATAATTTATGTAATTAATATATAATACAGAATATAGAATATATTATGTATGTATATTATGTATTATGTATATATGTAAATATTGTATATTATATATTACATACATATGTAAGTATTATATATATATATATATATATATATATATATATATATATATAAATGTGCAAGTGTGCTGTTGCTGTGAAATCACAGCGAAATGATGCAGTACGATAGGGAGTAGTGAGAGAGCTCTTTTGTTCACCCTCTTGTGACATATTTTGATTATTGCATGTGTTTAAGATTTTGGTTTTATAGAATGTTTTTAAAAAAATCTCTTCATTATCTGTTAGTAACTGACATAGGTGTATTTGTTTTTTTCAGTTCGTGAATGATGCACAGGCTTGGTTGATTTATGCTTTATATGAAAAGAGCCATTTGGTTGAATGAGTTACTTAATCTTGTTATTCGGAATGGTTTCTGATGGTGCTGTTTTCAAATGGTGTTTTCCATTTTCCCCCTTCTGTGTAGCTGGCGTACATCGTGGCAACCTTTGATTTATAGGTGTGCTGTCTGGTTTTGCCATGTTTTGTGTGCCTAAGATGTTTGGGGTACGTATCTCTTACCTATGTGAATGGGTAGTTTGGAGGAGGTGGCAGATGGCCTATTGGGCCGTACTGTGAAGGTTGCGGAAAGCTACGGGCAGGCATCTCTTTTAATTGGGTAGACAGTAGAATTCGAGTGCATTTCTCGAGTGTCTGATAGGTGTGCCTTGTAGGTTTCTTCAGACTCTGAGTCTCTGTGAATATAATGATGTTTACATTTTTTGCAGAAGTGGCAGTGCATCAATTGACATTAGCAAATTTATTTTTGGTTTTATTAATTTAGGACTCACTCTGTCTCCTGTATTCCTAGTGGTCAAACTGATACCTAAACTTTGCTTCATGCCTTTAGTTGACAGAAAACACCCACCTAGCTAGATGCCATGCTAAGGTGACCAGGTAGGCAGGCACGAAGTGGTGTAAAAACCATGACATAACATTCATCTTAGGCCGTAGTGAACGTTTTGATCACTAAACAAATGAGACTCTTCTATATTTGAAAATACAAAGTGTGAAGATGTTTTAAATGCATGTGAGCATTTTCCTTCATGTTCTGCTTTACAAATGGATTTCTATTATGGAAACAGGAAGGTAGTAGCTACGATGTCGAAAAATTTTAGTTCTCCTTCTTTGTTCAGTATTTAAGAAGGTGTCTTATGGGCCCCTTCCTCGGGTAGAGGCGTCGCCTGCACCTTTCGGTGATGCCTGGCACAGGATGGAAGCGGCCGAGTACCCCTAATCACCCCATCTAGAAGAGGCCTTCTCTACCTGGGGGACACCACTGCACAGGGCCCAGTCTAGCTTGTAGCCTTTGGTGGGGGCCAGTGGATTCCTTTTGTTTGTGCTTGCTTTCTCTCGGTGCTCCCCAGGAGCGTGTCACAGCCCTAAACCCATGTGGACAACACTCTCCTCTCTCATGGCTCCTCACAAGCCGGGGTTGCAGTCGTGCTGGCAGAAGAGGGTGTAGGCTTCTGAGTCTGATCACACCTCCTTTCGCTGGCAGCGGTTACTTCAGTACATTCAGTCTGGTTGAAGTTAGGTTTTCGGGCCTGGAAGCCGTGCTGCTCTTAGTGGCGATGGTGATGGTGGCAGAGGTGGTGGTGATGGTGATAGAGGATGAGGGACCTTTGCCCACTGTTGGTGGGACCGTAACTAGGTGCAGCCACTAAGGGAAATAGAATGGAGGTTCCTGAGTAGGTTAAAAATGGCACTATGATGCAGCACTTTAACTCTGGGTGTTTATCTGAAGAAGGCAAGATATGGAAATAACCCGAGTGTTTGTGATGGATGGATAAAGAAATCGTGGTAGAGATCCATCATGAAATATTACTCGGGCATTCAAAAGGATGAAGTCTTACCATTTGTAAAGACGTGGATGGACCTCGAGGGCATCATGCTAAGTGAACTAAGTCAGAGAGAGAGACCATAGTGTATGATCTCTCTCATATGTAGAATCTTGAACAACAACAACAACAACAACAACAACAACAAAAGCTCATAAATGCAGAGAACAGATTGGTCACTGCCAGAGGGAGAGGAGTGGGAGAAATGGGTGCATGGGGTATAAATTTATTCTACAATAAAATAAATAATAATGTGTACCTATGCAGTTCCAAGGCTTTTCTAAGTAAGTTACAGGTATTAACTTGTTTATTCTTGCTAGCAGCATTGTGACATTGGGACTCCAGTTATCCTGAATTTAAAGAAGAGGCAAAGAGGGGCGCCTGGGTGGCTCAGTTGGTTAAGCGTCCGACTTTGGCTCAGGTCATGGTCTCGCGGTCCGTGAGTTCGAGCCCCACGTCGGGCTCTGTGCTGACAGCTCAGAGCCTGGAGCCTGTTTCAGATTCTGTGTCTCCCTCTCTCTCTGACCTTTCCCCGTTCATGCTCTGTCTCTCTCTGTCTCAAAAATAAACGTTAAAAAAAAAAAAATTAAAAAAAAAAAAAAAAGAAGAGGCAAAGAACGAATAAGGGATTTATTTGCTTAAAGTCACGACGATAGTAAAATACCAGACTGATGTCCCCAACCACAAGGACAGTCAGCTGCTGAGGTGACTTGGCCCCGTCTATAATGCGTACATTTATTATTGACTTCTGTCTTTCCAGTCCCACGAGGACACACCTTAGGAGGCTACTGATGAGGAGTGTGGGCCCCAGTCTCCAACCGTCTTAAACTCAAGTTCTGGCTTGGTGGCGTGGTCGCCCTTTCACTGTGAGCTTGGGAAAGCTCGACACAGCAGCCCTGCATTCGTGCCTCCATTCCAGAATGTGCACTGACAGCCTACTGTGTGCCAGACACTGAGGTGTGAGGGATGTCACACTGGGGACAAAATCCTTGTCTTCATGGAGTTTCGTTTCTAGTGAAAGAAACAGACAAACGGGTAAACAGAAGATACCATGACAATCGTAGGAGAGTGGTGAGTGTAACGGGGAAACTAAAGCAGGCTGTGGAGATGTAGAGGTTACAGAGGGGGCTGTTTTGGACAGAGGCTTTTTGGGGGCAGCCTGTGAGGCGGTGCTCTTTGATCTGAACTATGAAGACAGAGAGTGAGCCACGCGGGTGTCTGGGGAAGAGCGTGTCAGGTAGAGGCGGAGGCCCTAGGTGGAAGGTGCATGGCATGAGCCTCGAGGAGGCCTGTGTGTGGGTCTACTGCTTTTGCTAACGCGTAAGTTATATAGTTTGTAGTGTGGGTGCAGGTGTGTGAAGCCTCTTGGTTCTCTGTCAGAAAGACCATGTTCTTCTGACCCTCATTGATCATGTAAATAGATGGCTTGGCACTTCTAAAGGCCCTGCATTAGTTACTGCTGTATAACGTATCCCTGCAAACATAGCCACTAAAAACAGCATTTGGTTATTACCTCACCGCGTCAGAAAGGCAGGAGTCAGGGCCTCGTTTAGAGTCATTTGAAAGGCTGTGATCATAGTAGTGTCTATGAGGGCTGAGTTCTCTCAGAAGGCTTGACCGGGGAAGGGCCCCCTCCTGAATTCTCATAGTTGTTGAGAGCATTTGGTTCCTTACAGGCTGTTGGATTGAGGGCCTCAATTTCTTGCTGGCTGGCAGTTGGAGGCCACCCTCAGTTCCTTGCCATGTGGCCCCCTCCAAATACTGATTTACAACATGGCAGCTTCCTTCTTCAGAGTTATCAAAGGAGAGAGTTTCCTTGTAAGACAGGTGTTATTAACACAAGTGACATCCTAACATCTTTGCCATATTATTGGTTAGAAGCAAGTTAGAGATCCGGCTTACCCTTAAGGGGAAAGGATTACAAGGGCATGAATACTGGGAGGCAGGGATTTTGGGGGCCACTGTACAGTCCGTTAGCAAGAGGCCCATACAAATAACTGGAGCCACCCATTGGGAATGCTTGATATAGTGTGCTTATCTCTATTTAACAAAACTCTTTGCTGTTCGGCGCCTGGCTGGCTCAGTAGAGCATGCGAGTCTTGATCCCAGGGCTGTAACTTTGAGCCCCATGTTCAGGGTAGAGATTACTTAAAAATAAGATCTTTTTTAAAAAGCTAAAAAAACCCACAAAAAACTATTGAGTGTTAAAATGCTATGGGTGTTTGATAATTAGTAAAAAGAAGCAAGGTTTTTAGCTCCTCTAGGAGATAAGTTGTAACTAATTAGGAATTCCCGCTGAACTTATTTTTCTATTTCTGTCTCCTACCAGCTGTTCTTCTGAGTAGGGCAGAGACAGCACAGGTCAAATCTTGACCTCTTGATCGAATCTGAAATTGTTGATTCCTTCTTCCACCTTTAATCCTCTTTTCCTTACCTTCCCGGCAGCCCCTCCTGTGGTTTGTCTTCTTCCTTCGCCTTTGTTCCTTGACATTCTCCTCTTCTGGAACATTTTCTGTTTCGCTGTTGCAGCTTAACCTCTTTGTCTTCTCCACGTCCCTTTTACATGCTCAGTAAGTGTGTGCTGACCATGTCCCCTAAAAGGCAGGGTGCCAGGTTTGAATTTGACTTAGTAGGCAGAGGTTTTCAAGCTGGGTTCTGATGAGATTGCGGGGTTCTCAGGGGCTGTAGGTGACAAGGTAGGTAGGCAGATGTAGAACTGTCGCTCGCTGCTGCTTGGCGAAGGACCTGTTACTAGTCTGAGGCCAGATGCATACAGAAATAGAGAGTCCGTGCTGAGACACCTTTGATGGGGTTTTACGTTTGTTTTTCTGGTTTTGATACTTCAGTTGGAAGTAATACTACTTTGTGCCATACCCTATGCCTTTATGACAGCTCTCATGGACTTTTAAAGTATGGCTTGATTCTTGCTGGCAGTACCTGTGACATGAACGCATATCCCTTAGTGACAGGCTGTATTTACAGGCTGTATTTGCTGTAAATACTTGAAAAACTGTTGCTGACAATTCAAGGCTAATTAATGAATTTTTGGATGGTCCCAGTTTATTGATAACCCAAGTTGATTATTAGTTGTGACTTAATGAAACTATTGCCAAATGGCACATATGGGCAGGCAGGCTACAGACAGCCCTCCTGTTCCTCTGCAGTCTCTGAGATTTCTTTGTTGGCTTTGTATCTCCTCTCCGTTCTATTTTGTTTAGATCATTTTTGGAAGATTAGTACATCACATCACATTACGTTTTGGGGAGATGACTTTGTTTTCTACCCAGAGATCAACCTGAATTTGGTCCTGGAAGAGGTGTTCTCGATACGTGTAATTAGATAATGTCCTCTTCCAACAGAATCCATATACAAATAGATGTAGCAACCTTCGGTCTTACCTGCAGTCTTTCTCCTTCGATGTAGAAACCAGAGTTTTGAGCAAGAATTTTTCCAAATGGAAGTTGATCCCCCGGACCAGTGGACTCAACCTAGTCAGCTTGAGGAGAGAGATGCTGGCCTCCTTGAGTTCGTGTAAATAAAAATACAGGGAGGAGGGGAACCTGCTGAATGAATCTGGTCAATGTGACAAAGAGCTATTCCTGTAAGATATTTTGTCCTCTGACTTATAAAACTTCCTTTTTGTTTTTCTCTCTTGCTTCTTTTGTGAAACTTGCTATTTTCAGGTGTTTTGATGTTTGGGGAAAGTTATAAATGGAATTGTGTATTTCAGAGAAGGTCAGGCTTAGGAGTCATCACTCATCACATGCCTATCTCTCTTTTTTATTTTTAAACGGCACACGAGTGTCTGACTTGCACATGGTATTTCTTGCTTGGCAGGCTGGTGCCAGACTCCGTGTCTTTTGTTTTTAAGAGATAAATGTCTGGTGGTTTTTGTTTTGCCGTGAGACACATGTGAGTCATACGTATCATGAACCAAGTCCTTCCTCCAAACCTCTAATTGTTTTGGACAACTTACCTACACTTCATCATCTAGAAGCTAATTTATTAAAAATTCCAACTGCGTGTCCATTTATAAAAGTTTGGTTAGTCATCGACACTTTATCGTCGATATAATTATTTCTTGATCGAGGGAACTACCAACCCTGTTGGCACTAACTTTGTTTTTGTGCTTGCAACGTTGATTGTAAACTTAGAAAAAGATTAAAAATGAAGATGTAGGCCTCAGTCTCTGTGACTTCCTTCCTTCTTGGTCATGGATAGCACCAAAAATCTAGATTTTACTAGTGTGTTTAATCCTGTGAATGGCACTCTCTAATGCAGTCGTTAGTGTTTTGTTAAGAAAGCAAACAATACTATGATCAAAAAGAGACTGAAATATTTTATATTACTTTATTGAATAACTTGCTCAGTGTTATCGAAATGATCTTTATTTTCTCAGCGTATTATGACAGGTACTATGTGTGACAGTTAGAATGGATGGCAGAGCCGGACTGTCCGGGATTCGTGTATTATCTCTACCATTTAACTGGTTCCGTGATGTTTGAGATATTTGTCAAACAACTGGGTCTCTCCATGCCTTTGTTATGTCTTTGTAAAACAGGGAATAATAGTAGCACCTACTTCACAAGGTTGTTTTCAGGATTAATTTAATGAATATATATAAAGTGTATATGTGAACAGTGCCTGGCATTGCCTACAGGTACATAGAAGTCTTAGCTATCGTTGGTCACCTTTTTGATTGTCTGGTTTTACAAAGGTTTGTTAATAACAGCAGAAATGTATTTACCATATATTAAAAGTATGTACTAAGATTTAAGTGTTTTTAAAACTAAAAATTTCCAGCAGAAAGCTACTTTTTATCTATAACTCTTAAGAAAGAACAGTTGGATTGAAACACTCCATTATAGGGTTTGTTGCAAAGCAATGTTTTAGACCAAAAACAAACTTAAAAAATAAAAAAAGTCTGTCCATGGAGTTGAATGGGAGACTCAGTGATGTGGTTCTGCCTTTTTTTTTTTTTTTTCAGCATTGTGTCCTTTTAACATTTCCTAAGTTCCTGATTGAAAAAATAAAGACAGGTGATTTTCAACAAAGTAGCTATGTCGTCTTTATATGCCTTATATCTAGAACTTAAGTTTTTGTTTTTGTTTTTTTTTGACTGTGGACATACTTCCATATTATTGTTTTAAATAGTCTTTTTTTTTTTTTTAACTGGGAACATTTCCTTGAACATTCACATAGAGTATCAAAAGAAGTTTTTGTTTGTGGTTGGAAAAAAATGTCTTTAACCTGCCAACAGAACTTAAAATTGCATAAGAAAATGGGTGTTGATGCAGAGGAATGGTGTGTAGGCAGCAGATCTCTTGTTCTGTCTGAAAACAGTGATGAAATACAAACAACCAGTGTGGAACTGCTGTTGCTCTGTTTCAGTGTGGGAAAGACAACTTCAGAGGAGGAGAAAAACTGCTGTTTTAATGCTTTTATTATATTTTAGGCATGGGACTTTGTTGGCAAGCATTACAGGGATCACAGAAAGCTGAGATCTATAAAAAGTACTATGGTGCCTGTTTCATTCTATTTATGTTGAACTTTAGCAGGAGTTTGGGATTCATTTTTGATCTTTAAGTGCTCCCGTGAACTCTTGAAATTATTTATAGAACTTTGCTTTTTTTTTTTTTTTTGAAGCTTTTATGATGCCTTGTGGTCATTAACCAGTGTTTTACTCTTTTGTTTTGGTTTTGGTTTTTATTGTAGTAAAATATACATAACATAAAATATACCGTTTTAACTATTTTTAAGTGTCACATTCAGTGGCATTAAGTACATTCCTATTTTTGTGCAGCGGTCACCGCCATCCACCTCTAGAACTTTTTTATGGTGCCATTCTGAAACAGTGTATCCATTAAACAATAGCCCCCAGACCCCCCTGCTGTGGCAACCACTATTCACCTGTCTGTCTTTATGAACTTGACTATTCTAAGCACCTTATGTAAGTGGAATCATATAACATGTGTCCTTCTGGTTTATCCATGTTTTATCAGAATTTCACTTTTTTTAAATGTTTATTTCTGAGAGAGAGAGAGAGAGAGAATACAAGCGAGGGAAGGGCAGAGAGAGAGGGAGACACAGAACCTGAAGCAGGCTCCACATTCTGAGCTGTCAGCACAGAGCCCGACGTGGGGCTTGAACTCACAGACCTCGAGATCATGACTTGAGCCGAAGTCGGACGCTCAACCGACTGAGTCACCCAGGCACCCCCAGGATTTCGTTTTTTAAGGCTGAGTAACAGTCCTTTGTATCTGTATACCACATTCTATTTAGGTGTTCTCCCGTTGATGGGCAATTGGGTTGTTCTACCTTTGGCTATTGTGAATAACACTGCTATAAACATTAGTGTGTAAATATCTGTTTATGTCCCTGCTTTCATTTCTTTTATGTGTATATTGGAATTGGAATTGTTGGATTACATAGTAATCCTGTGTTTAATATTTTGAGGAACTGGCATACCGTTGTCTACGGTAGCCACACCAGTTTATACTCCCACTGTCTGTAGAATCTTGTGGGTGTGTGTGTGTGTGTGTGTGTGTGTGTGTGCACGTGTGCGCGCATGTGTGTGTATACAAGAGTCAGTCATAAGATTTCATCAAAAACTCAAGACTGTAATCTTTGTATTTAGTCTTTAACAGATTCACTTCAATTCCTGCATACTTAATACAATGAGTAGTGTAGTATAGATATTAATTATATTAGGTCTATCCACTTGTTTTCTCATTCCACTGAAACTTCTGTGGGTTGATGAAACGCAAGGAGTTATCCTTCAAGTTTAGTTACATGTGTTAACACCAAATAGGTAACCATCATTAGGTAGAGTCTTGTGTTCAAGTGTCTTGATAAACAGTATTCGTTCTCAGGCTCAGAAGATCGAGATGTCAAAACACAAAAAGTAGCCTTCAATTCTGTACTGAGTATGGTAGCAGATTGGCATTAATAATTTTGATTTCTTATCTGTACAGAAGAGATTTGGCTTGTAGGCCAACAGACTCTACTGTGTGCCTTTCAGTACTTGGAGAGACTATTTTCAGTGTGAATATGATAATGGATTTCTTTATGTAAATAGATTTTTAAAATAGGTTTCTGGTCTATTTTAAAATGGATTATTATCAATCAACGACATTATCATAACTTGAATTTTTTTCATCTAACTTTAGAATGATGACTAGCAAAAATATAGTAGAAATATGACTCGTTTTCACTTCCTTCAAATAAATAAAATAAACCCAGTGACAGAAGTCCAATATTATGTTTTGTCCTAGATCCCCATAACACTTTAAAATTATATGAAGTTGAGCACGATAATATGAGCTACTATTCAAGATTCTCTTCATTCTATTTTATTTCTTAAGGCAGAGGATTTGTGTCATAAAGGAGTTTCCTTCCTTCCTTCCTTCCTTCCTTCCTTCCTTCCTTCCTTCCTTCCCTCCCTCCCTCCCTCCCTCCCTCCCTCCCTCCTTTTTAAAATATGGAACACTTCACGAATTTGTGTGTCATCTGTGGGCAGGGGACATGTTAATCTTCTCTGTATCGTTCCAATTTTAGTATATGTGCTACTGAAGTGAGTACAAGGATTTTTTTTAAAAAATGAATTTTAGAGTCCTGTATTTTGGGACCAAATTTAAAAATCCAAAACTGGGGCAACTGGATGGCTCAGTCAGTTAAGTATCTGACTCTTGACTTTGGCTCAGGTCATGGTCTCATAGTTTGTGAGTTTGGGCCCCCACATCGAGCTCTGCTCTGACAATGCAGAGCCTGCTTGGGATTCTGTCTCTTTCAATCGATCAATCATTCTCTCTCTCTCTCTGCCCTTCCCCCCTTTCAAAATAAATAAATAAACATTAAAAAATCCAAAACAAACCAAAGAAAATTGCATATAACTCTAACATAGTAAGACTGCAATAAAAGAAGTTGCCCCTCCCAAATGGAGTGATGCTCTGACACCCCACCTCTTCTCTCATCTCCTTTCATTCAGGATCACTTTGTGGGTATGACTGGGGCAAATCTCAGCACTGTCTTTGGGCAGGAGAAGAGGTTGAGAACAACCAGTACTGAAGTATTAGATTACATTTTAGAAAACCTGGTTTTTGCTTCTTCAAGTCAATTAGCTGAATCATTCGGTCTCCATTTTTTACTCATTTTTTTTTTTTAATTAAAAAAATTTTTAAAGTTTGTTTTAAAAGAGAGAGCGAGCAGGGGAGGGGCCAGAGAGAGGGGGAGGGAGAAAGAATCCAAAACAGGCTCTGCACTGTCATCACAGAGTCCGATGCGGGGTTTGATCCCACAAACTGGGAGATCATGACCTGAGCTGAGATCAAGAGTTGGATGCTTAGCTGACTGAGCCACCCAGATGCCCCTCCATTTCTTATTTGTAAAATGTTAGGCTTGAACTAGAAGGATGTACTTTTTGAGGGGGTGTGGGGTGTGTGTATGATTCTGGAGTCTTACTTAGCAACGCTTAAACTTCAGAAACCCAGGAAATTCCCCCAACAGTCTCATAGAGTTTCTATAATGTCCTAACCCTAGAATTCTCTTCTAGTTCGAAGGAAAGGACTGTCCATCTTGTGAACCTCAAAATCTCCCAGCACAAGGCATTTCTCACAGTTAGCACCTAGAGAGAATGCAAATGCATAGAAAATTATTCAGATTAAGGAAGATACAAATTGTCATGGCAACAAACACTATTTAATTGGTTCTTTGAAGCTCTTAATGGGTTTGGTGGCCCTATTCGTTATGTGGATCCATACATTTCGACTGTAGATCATAGAAATCCTAATGATAATGAGATACAGTGACTTGTAGAACTCAAAGTAGGAGATACACCTTAATCCAGTGGTGTTGTCTGCATTTTTCTGTGATTTCTTTGACTCTGTCTTCCTTTGGCTTTAGCCTTAGGGGTCAAATGGTCTTTAGTTCATAATCTGTAAAAGGAAGGGGTAATATTTTAAGAGACTATTTCCCCCAAACTCTCAGTGCATTTCGTTGAATTTTATCCTTGTACAAGTATGAACTAATTCTTGGTTCCTTGAGAAAGCCGTGCACCAATTGGCTTAGGTCTGAGTTCCTGGGCTAACCGTTTATGAGAGGAGGAAAGGAATTACTTCCCTTTGATTAATCATGCCCTAGAATACTCTAGAATTGAAGACACAGTGAGTTCACCTTGACCTGAGAAAGGAGGATGACAGGAGGGAGGGGTCCATTCTTGAACAAAACCAGTATTCTTTTAGGACATGGAATGGGACCAAGTCCAGGGCGGGGTATACCAGTGTGTCCTGTCGTTCACCCTTTCCACTCCCAAATAGCCATATACATTTTTCCTCTTACGCGTGTTCCTAATGAAAATTTGCCCTTAGATGAAACGCTCTCACTGCCTCCCCAAAAAAGGACTTTTCCAGGTCTCATCTAGTTCCAACAGCAGGATCTTTAGTGATGTCTTGTCTTCTTTCTCAAATCTGAGGGAGCATCTCATGGTCTTGCCCCCTGTGGCTGAAGAATAACATGTCTATCCGTAGTGCTCAAGCCAGACCAGGGAGATTGCAGTAGACGTTCCCATGTTTAAAGGAGGATCCTGGAAAAGTACACACAAGGATCAGTGATCACTCTTTCCTAGTCCAGGAGAGTTGGGTGCCCCTGTACTGGGAGAAGGTTAATTTCTTAGTGATTTTTATCTCTGAGAGTGTCTCCTTTTCCCTGGTCTCCCATGGCCTCTCAGGGGTGGCCTTTGAGAAGGACTGAACGACCATTGGAAACTGCAACTGCACTAACTCTCTCACCTCTTGTGGGGAATTGGGAGGGAGGGACCTCAGGTTGCCTCAGATCTGTGGTTCTCAGTGTGGTCGGGACCAGCCACATAGCAAATAATGGGCTGTCACCCCAGACCTAATGACTCAGAACAGGGGCTCCAGTGGTATGTCCTTCAACACTACCTCCCAAAGCATCAAGTGCGCTTTCTAGTTTAAGAGCCATTGACTTAGACGTTTAGCGTTTTTTTTGTGGTTCTTTGGCAAATCAACTCCCTCGAAACTAAGTGGGCTACTAGTTGGTTTATGGTCAGTTCCATTTGCAGTAATCGTATAGCAGAGACCCTGCCTGGTCATTGTCTCTGAGCCTGTCAGAGCCTGCTCCTGCCCTGTCTTGGCCTCTGCTTGTTCCCTGTCTTTGTGCTGCACCTTAATTGCACTCTCACAAGGAAGTGTATTGTCATCTCTGTTAGGCATGGGTATGCCTGTTAGAGGGAGGTGCTTGGGAAAGGACCCTTGTGGGGGTAGGTCAGGTGTCTTCCAGGCTCCATTCTGCTCTCCTGGGAAATTTCTCACTTCACAGCCTCTGTTTTCGCAAGCTTTAGCTCTGTTTCCACTAGCATGGCTTTTTGGTTGGTTGGTTGGTTGGTTGGTTGGTTGGTTGGTTGATTGGTTGGTTTGTGTCTGAACCGTACTGGAGTCCACATTACTGAACTTTGAGCTTTTTTGGGTTATAGAGGTGGAGAGGGCCTCTCATATCAAAGATCTGTTTCTCCCCTCCTTGCTTTCAGCCTAAGCTTATCTTTATCTAGGCTACAGGAAGCAGGCAACACATTTCTTCCGTCTTAATTTTTGTACCATTTACGTTTCTTTTTCTTGAAGCAGCCATAATAAATACTTGGAGCAGACCATGAGATTTAAGGTATTGGCTCTTCGGTTAAGAGTGCTGATGTTAAACTCTATCAGAGTTAGAAACTGGTGCCACCAACAGATGGGAAGCAGATAAGGAAAAGCCAGTCCTTTCTCTCCTGTCTAGCCTTTCCATCTCCCACTTTTGACCCATGGCCTCATGGGGACAAGCTGGCAAAACATGGAATCCATGGAATAGAACTCAGCAATAAAGAACAATGCACTGTTGATACACTCTACAGTATGGATGAAAGTGGTCAGACATAAAGGAGTGTACACCTTATGAGTCTATTTATATAAAACGCTACAAAACTAGTTTATCATGAATACTAACAGTGAGAGAAAGTTGGGGTTCCGGCTCCTGGGCTGGAGAGGTGACAGACCGGATGGAAAAAACACAAACGGACACAAGAAACCTTCGGGGTTGATAATTTCACAGATACATTCATTTATCAACTGTCATCAAGGTGCACATTTTATTTTTCAGGGAGAGAGAGCACGTGCACGTGCAGGGGAGGGGCAGAGAGAGAGAGAGACAGAGGATGCAAAGCGGGCTCCGTGCTGACAGCAATGAACCCGATGCAGGGCTCAAACTCAGGAACCGTGAGATCATGACCTGAGCCCAAGTCGGAAGCTCAACCGACTGAGCCACCCGGGTGCTGCAAAGTGCATCTTGTAAATACGTGCAGTGTACTGTATGTCAGTTTTATCTCAGTAAAGCTAGTCAGATTACTAATACATTTCTCCATTAAAATAATGCAGATGAAGCAAACAGCCTCCCCCTCCAAAATAAAACAAACCAAAACAACCCCTCGAATCTTCGTTACTGTAAGTAAAAAAGAGGTGGGTGCCTACACTCTTCCTGGCCCTTAATTAGTCTGTGTCCTGTAAATTCTTCCAACTTCCGTCTTCTTCTCTGAAAACCAGAGCCCCTACCACCTGTCTCAGGGATACCTCCCAAGGAGTCTGTGCACATCGAAAATGAGGTGAGAGTGTGTTATGTGAGTTAACACCATTCTTCCTCACAAGATCCCTCCTCCTGAGCATTGAAAAGATCCTTCAGGAGCTTCGATTTGGCCTCCTTTTCCTTCATAGATGCAAGGAGAAAGTGAGAGTATATGTCCCACAGATATGCTATACCTGCATTTTTTGGTAGTGAGTTAGTTGGGTAACTGTGTCATTAATTTGAAGCTGTCTTCAAGAAATGGCAGTGGGAAAAGATATGTCTTGAAGCAAATCAGGCTGATGATGTGTGACAAAGGCTGTTTGATTTTCTGAGTTTCAGTTATTCTGTAACCACAAATGGAGTAGATTGGTATATTATAAAAATATTTTCTCCAAAAAACCCCACAAAAAAACAAAAAAAAAAAAACAAAGGCCGGGGCGCCTGGGTTGCTCAGTCAGTTAAGCGTCTGGATTTCAGCTCAGGTCATGATATCATGGTTCATGGCACTGAGCCCTGAGTTGGATTCTACACTGACAATGGGACGCCTGCTTGGGATTCTCTCTCCCTCTCTCTGCCTCTCCCCTGCTTGCACACACATGCTCTCTCTCCTGTCTCTCTCTCAAAATAAATAAATAAACTTGGAAAAAAATAAAAGCATCAAGAGGTAATCCTATCTAGAAACTCACCTTTACACTACAGCTATCCTGTGGCAAGTTGAATGAGACAAGAAAGAGATAATCTTATTCCTGGCGTAAATACTCCGCTGGAGTGTGCATCTGGTGACTAGTGACTGCGCAGGGTTTATGGCTGTTTCATGTTAACATTTTTGTAGCTGACAAGTGACTTTTTTTTTTTTTTTTTACAAATAAGAGAAAAAGAAAGTGGTTGAGTTTTTCCAGCAATTAAAGGATCCAAAAATGTCAGTAGAATTTGAGAATTTACCATGTGTTATATATGTTTTACTTGCTTTTACTGATATCTTTCTTTTGTAATGATGAAATTTAGATGACTTAGGATTCACCTTTGGTCATGGATGTCAGGAGATACCAGTGGAAGCACTGTGCGTTAGTCTGGCAGTTGGAGTCTGTCTTGAAGCAGCATGGTCTGGGGCGTCTTAGTTTCAAATCCTAGTCTCACCACTCAGTAGCCTTTAATAAATTACTTAGTCACATTCTGTCTCAATTTCTTTATCTGTAAAAGAAGGGCAGTAACAACGCAGGCCTCATGAGGTTGATTAAAAGGGCTCTAATATATGTAAAGTGCTTAAAATAGTGCCTTCCACGCAGTAAGCATTGTGTAACTATTGGCTTACTATTTATTACTATGCCCGCAAGAGTGTTTTATTTTTAGAACTCCATACTTGGAAAGATTTTTTTTTTTTTTATACGGTGTATACAAATTGAGCATTTAAACATGAATGTTTGTCAGATTGGAAATAGAGTTTTTGGGGAAAATACAGTAAGGCTTTTAACACTTGTTAGCAGGTTTGTCTTCACAAGAGTTAAAGCAATTTTCACTCCTATCAGCAATCAGTAAGCCTCCCTAGAAGTGGTATTATTAAGCCAAATTAGAATGTCTTTCTCTAAAAAAGAATCTTAAAATGAACCCGTTTTCCCGATTTAACCTAGGGGGAAAAAGTAAAATAAGATAGGAGGTATTTGGGAATATAAGGAAGAATTATCCTATACAATCTACTGAAAAACAGGAAAAAAAAAAAAACATTTAAGGGTAGGCAAGGAATCTTCTCTGGGAAAACCAATAAACAGCTTTCCTGTTAACTTGTTTCATACTGTTTGGGAGCTATGGGCATTCACGCACCTGGCTTGATCTATAATATTTGGATAAACCGTTGTACGTATTGCATCAGTTGATTCTTTTTTAAAAAAGAAAACATTCCATACCTTGGTGTTTGCCTGTATATCGAGGTTTACTGGGGAGACAGAGTTGTCCTACGACTTACTTTGGCCTCCTTCGGAGGGCAGCTTCCTTAGGGTTATGACCCGCCTCTTGGGAAGAAAGTTCTCAACTGGTATATTATTCATCTTGAAACTATTATTCTTTACTGTTCCTGTTCCAGTTCTTACATTTACGTTATTCCCTCCATCTGAGGTGTAACATCCCTTTTGTGTCCTAATGTTTCTGAGAAACAGCATAATAGTTCTTTAAAAAGGATTAAATTCTATACTTAATAGGGGTAGCTTTTATCTCTCCCTCTTCTTGCCCCAATAAAGAAAAAAAGGAGCTGTCACTGAATTGAGAGGGAATCCTCCAGTCTTTGAAGGAAATACGGTGTAATATGTATGAAGGAGAATTGCACCAAAATATTGTGCAAGAGGCCTGAGTGGGAGACGCTTTCCTCCCACGGAGGTTTGGGTGGGACAGTTAGCTGTCCTTTTAGGACCTGCTAGTTCCCTCATTTTATCTCCAATAACTGATTTTTGTTGTGATCCTGCCTTAGTTTATACTCTCTAAAAGCTAGAGATGGACAATTGAATTTTACTTAATTTAGTGCTAACTAGAATTGAAATATTCAAATTTGGAGAATTTGTTGAAATTGGTGGGTAATTGCATAAATGCTTAGGCATTACTTTTCCATTTTGGCTTAAAACACCTCCTCTCTCTTCATTATATAATTACACCATTATTTGACCCAAACAATTTTAAGTTATTTTCCCACACAGATTAGACAATTATCTGAATTTAGCTTTCTAGTTTCAACACAGTGGAAATAAAAGATTTTTTTTTTTCTTTTCCCAGGATGTTTTGACCCATGTTAGAACAATACCTCTTATCCTAGGCGCCAAAATGTGGTACCTGTTATAAGTTATAGAATTAACTTCAGCTAGTGTTTCCTGTGAGATTTCACCCTGGCAGACGTCAGCCTCCAGAGCCACTGAGGAAGCAAAAACAATAAACTCTGCTTGCTGATATTCCTTTACTTTTTAATATATTCTGAGGTCTGTTATTCAGGGCTTGTTGTGGTTGTTGTTGATATATTCATTGCGAAGCCTTCAGGAGGTTAATCCCGAGGTAAGTCTTGGCTACAGATCACTTCCCACATATTGTCCTTCAGAATATTTGGAAGTGAACGGTGTGCCTGGGTGGCTCAGTTGGTTAACCATCTGATTCTCGACTTTGGCTCAGGTCATGATTTCACAGTTCGTGGACCTGAGCCCCAGGTTGGGCTCCATGCCGACAGCATGGAGCCTGCTTGGGATTCTCTGTCTCAACCCCTCCCCTGCTCGTGCTCTAAATAAACTTAAAAATAATAAACTTAAAAAAAAATTATTTGGAAGTGAAGCTTTAGCGTTCCTTAGTTTAATAGCAGTTAAATGTTAACTATTAAGCCACAGGAAGTAAATAAAATGTTGTTTCTGATATCATTATGTAAATTTGCCTTAAGCTTTGTTATATGATAATCATACTACACGTACAGATTCCTTGGTTCCGTGCTTGCGTGTTCTGATTCAGTATGTTTGGTAAGGAGGCCGGGTATTTGTACCGAAAAGTCAAAAACCCAAACTAAAAACCAAAAACAACCAAGGAAAAAAACACCCTCCAAGACGTTGAGAACATTTAATGGTGGAAATGGGGAAACTGTGTGTGTGTGTGCACGCGCCTGTGCACTCACTCACGCATGCTTGCTTGTATGTTTGTGTTTTTTATACATCCACTTGGCTATATATATATTTAAGTTTACTTCGTTATTTTGGGAGAGAGAGTGTGCATGCGAGAGAGGAAGGGAGGGGGGGGGGAGGGAGGGAGAATCCCAAGCAGGCTCCATGCTGTCAACTTCAGAGCCCGATGCAGGGCTTGAACTTATGACCAAGAGATCAAGACCTGAGCCCAAATCTAGATTAGAATGCTTAGCCGACTGAGCCACTCAGGTGCCCTGAAAGAATAAGTCATATATATTTGTTATTTACAAATGCACATGCCTTGATGTGATCACATATGGCTATTCAGGATTAATACACGCAGTGGGTAAATAAAGTCTACTGTGGTAGGAGATACATAATTGCCTTCAGGGGCCCTATTTTGTTTTTAGTTTGGCTATTCATAAGTTAATTCATGTCTGTAGTAGAGTCACGTTGTACTGGTCTTCCACCTTTAATGGTCAGCCAGCTATTTTTGCTTTGCTAACAAGTATAATTTGGTGACTGTAAGTATCTTTGGTGCTGTGTTTGAATGGTGCAGATACTAGCTCAGCATTGATCTTTTGTACTGGTTTCATTGTTGTATAAAACTAAAAATAGCATTGTAGGTGGGATAGAGGAAACATTTTGGGAAAGTGTGTGCTTTATGGTTGACAGAATGTCATCATCTTCCACCATGCTATTTTGGTAAACTCATTAAGAAAACAGTTGTTGCTAGTAGGGGTGTGGGACTTTGTCTCCCAGGGAGTAAACCACTAGCTACAAATAGAACACGCTGAAAATCCAACTGGAATTATTACTGTTACTATATTTCTATATGTATCAGTTGGTGTGTCATCTGACTCAGGATAATATTCACTGAAGCCTTTTTTTTTCCTTGCTATTTTTTATCTGTACGTCTTCAGTTGTAAAGATTATTATAGAAATGTAAGGAAACTTAGATAGATGACATAGAATGATCTGCAGCAGTGTTTTTTGTAGACCAGCTTGGATTTTTGCTGGTTGCTGGTGAAATGAGAGATAGGAGGAAAATCTAGTGAACTTTTCCTGAAGGTAAATGTGTGATCCTTCATCATGACACTCCTACTATTTTAGTGTTAAGATAGACTACTTTTAATTAAAATAATGACAGTACAGAGTGGTTTAACTCTTTTTTTTTTAACGTCTTGTCTCCATACTGTTTTCCAGAGTGGCTGCACCAGCTTGCATTCCCACCAACAATGCAAAAGAGATCCTCTTTCTCCCCATCCTCACCAACATCTGTTGTTGCCTGAGTTGTTAATGTTAGCCATTCTGACAGGTGTCAGGTGGTATCTCACTGTGGTTTTGATTTGTGTTTCTCTGATGATGAGTGATGTTGAGCATTTTTTCACATGTCATTTGACCATCTGGATGTCTTCTTTGGAGAGGTGTCTATTCATGTCTTCTGCCCATTTCTTTACTGGTTTATTTGTTTTTTGGGTGTTGAGTTTGATAAGTTCTTTACAGATTTTGGATACTAACCCTTTATCTGATATGTCACTTACAAATATCTTCTCACATTCTGTTGGTTGCCTTTTAGTTTTGCTGATTGCTTGCTTCGCTGTGCAGAAGCTTTTTATTGTGATGAGGTCCCAGTAGTTCATTTTCGCTTTTGTTTCCCTTGCCTCCAGAGACGTGTTGAGTAAGCAGTTGCTGCGGCCGAGATCAAAGAGGTTTTTGCCTGCTTTCTCCTTGAGGATTTTGATGGCTTCCTGTCTTATGTTTAGGTCTTTCATCCATTTTGAGTTTATTTTTGTGTATGGTGAAAGCAAGTGGTCCAGGTTCATTCTTGAATTAGATTAGTTGGCCATACATTTGTGGGTCCATCTTTGGGTTCTCTATTCTTTTCCATTGATTTGAGTGTCTGTTTTTGTGCCAGGACCATACTGTCTTGATGATTACAGCTTTGTAGTATAGCTTGAAGTTTGGGATTGTGATGCCTCCTGCTTTGGTTTTCTTTTTCAAGATCGCTTTGGCTATTTGGGGTTTTTTCTGGTTCCATACAAATTTTAGGATTATTTGTTTTAGCTCTGTGAAGAGTGCTGCTATTATTTTGATAGGGATTGCACTGAATATGTAGATTGCTTTGGGTAGTATTGACATTTTAACAATATTTGTTCTTCCTATCCAGGAGCATGGAATCTTTTTCCATTTTTTTGTGTCTTCTTCAGTTTCTTTCATCAGCTTTCTTTAGTTTTCAGTGTATAGATTTTTCACCTCTTTGGTGAGATTTATTCCTAGGTATTTTATGTTTTTTTGTGCAACTGTAAATGGGATCGATTCCTTGATTTCTCTGTCACTTCATTGTTGGTGCATAGGAATGCAACCGATTTCTGTGTGTTGATTTTATATCCTGAAATTTTGCTGAATTCATGAATCAATGCTAGCAGTTTTTTGGTGGAATCTTCTGGGTTTTCCATATAGAGTATCGTGTCATCTGCGAAGAGTGAAAGTTTGACCTCTTCCTGGCCGATTTGGATGCCTTTTATTTCTTTGTGTTGTCTGACTGCAGAGGCTAAGACTTCAATATTGTGTTGAATAACAGTGGCAGGAGTGGACATCCCTGTCTTGTTCCTGACCTTAGGGGGAAAGCTCTCAGTTTTTCCCCATTGAGGATGATATTAGCATAGGGTCATTCATATATGGCTTTTATGATCTCCAGGTATGCTCCTTCTGTCCCTACTTTCTTGAGGGTTTTTATCAAGAAAGGATGCTGTATTTTGTCAGATGCTTTCTCTGCATCTTTTGAGAGGATCATATGGTTCTTTCTTTTATTGATGTGATGAATCACGTTAATTGTTTTGCAGATATTGAACCAGCCCTGAATCCCAGGTATAAATCCCACTTGGTCGTGGTGAATAATCTTTTTAATGTATTGTTGGGTCCAGTTGGCTAATATCTTGTTGAGGATTTTTGCATCCATGTTCATCAGGGAAATTGGTCTATTTTTCTCCTTTTTAGTGGGGTCTCTGTCTGGTTTTGGAATCAAGGTAATGCTGGCTTCATAGAAAGAGTTTAGAGGTTTTCCTTCCATTTCTATTTTCTAGAACACCTTCAAGAGAATAGGTGTTAACTCTTCCTTAAATGTTTGGTAGAATTCCCCTGGAAAGACATCTTGGCTCTGGACTCTTGTTTTTTGGGAGATTTTTGATTACTAATTCGATTTCTTTATTGTTTCTGGGTCTGTTCAGATTTTCTGTTTCTTCCTATTTGTTTTGGTAGTGTGTATGTTTCTAAGAATTTGTCCATTTCTTCCAGATTGCCCATTTTATTGGTGTATAATTGCTCCTAATATTCTATTGTTGTTTTTATTTCTGCTGTGTTGGTTGTGATCTCTCCTCTTTGATTCTTGATTTTATTTATCTGGGTCCTTTGCTTTTTCTTTTTGATCAAACTGGCTGGTGGGTTATCAATTTTGTTAATTCTTTCAAAGAACCAGCTTCTGGTTTCATTGATCTGTTCTATTGTTTTTTTTTGTTTTTTTTGTTTTTTTTGGTTTTTTTTTTGGTTTCGATAGCATTGATTTTTTCTGTAATCTTTTATTTCCTGTCTTCTGCTGGTTTTGGGTTTCATTTGCCATTATTTTTCCAGTTCCTTAAGGTGTAAGGTTAGGTTGTGTATCTGAGATCGTTCTTCCTTCTTTAGGAAGGCCTGGATTGCTATATACTTTACTCTTATGACTGCCTTTGCTGTGTCCCAGAGGTTTTGGATTGTGGTGCTATCATTTTCATTGACTTCCATACACTTTTTAATTTCTTCTTTAACTGCTTGGTTAGCCCATTCATTCTTTATAGTAGGATGTTCTTCAGTCTCCAAGTACTTGTTACCTATCCAAACTTTTTCTTGTGGTTGATTTCGAGTTTCATAGTGTTGTGGTCTGAAAATATGCATGGTATGATCTCAATCTTTTTGTGCTTACTTAGGGCTGATTTGTGTCCCAGTATGTGATCTATTCTGAAGAATGTTCCATGTGCACTGACGAAGAATGTATATTCTGGATGAAATGTTCTGAATATATCTGTTAAGTCCATCTGGTCCAGTGTGTCATTCAAAGCCATTGTTTCCTTGTTGATTTTTTGATTAGATGATCTGTCCATTGCTGTGAGTGGGGTGTTGAAGTATCCTGCTATTATGGTATTACTATCGATGAGTTTCTTTATGTTTGTGATTAATTGATTTATATATTTGGGTGCTGCCACATCTGGTGCATAAATGTTTACAATTGTTAGGTCTTCTTGATGGATAGACCCCTTAATTATGATAGAATGCCCTTCTGAATCTCTTGATACAGTCTTTATTTTAAAGTCTAGATTGTCTGATATAAGTATGGCTACTCCGGCTTTGTTTTGTTGACCATTAGCATGATAGATGGTTCTCCATCCTTATTTTCAATCTGAAGGTGTCTTTAGGTCTAAAGTGGGTCTCTTATAAACAGCATATAGATGGATCTTGTTTTCATATCCATTCTGTTACCCTATGTCTTTTGATTGGAGCGTTGAGTCCCTTGACATTTAGCATGAGTACTGAAAGATACGAGTTTATTGCCATTATGATGCTTGTAGAGTTGGAGTTTCTGGGATGTTCTCTGGTGCTTTCTAATCTTTGTTGCTTTTGGTATTTATATATATATATATTTTCATCTTTTCTCCCTTCAGAGAGTCCCCCTTAAAATTTCTTGCAGGGCTGGTTTAGTGGTCACACACTCCTTTAATTTTTGTTTGGGAAACTTTTTATCTCTCTTTCTATTTTGAATGACAGCCTTGCTGGATAAAGAATTCTTGGCTGCATATTTTTCTGATTCAGCACGTTGAATATATCCTGTCACTCCTTTCTGGCCTGCCAAGTTTCTGTGGGTAGGTCTGCTACAAACCTGATCTGTCTTCCCTTGTATTTTAGGGACCTTTTTTCCCTTGCTGCTTTCATGATTCTCTCCTTGCCTGAGTATTTTGTGAATTTGACTATGATATGCCTTGTTGATGGTTGGTTTTTGTTCAATCTAATGGGGTCCTCTGGCCCAGTTGGGCAGGGCTCAGTGTAACAGCTCTGTTCTCCACTAGATGGCGCTGCTAGCCTACCGGGATGGATTGTTGTGGCGCTTGTAGGTGCATATGCACATGCGCGGGAGCGGTGAAAATGGCGCCACCCAGCTACCCAGTCTCTAGTATTGGAACTCTGTTCTCCCCATCAACAATTGTGCACCCGTCCTTTGTCTTCAGCTTTCCTCCACTCCCCGCTTTTTCACTGTCCGTGACCAGGCCCCAGGCAGTACCTCTCTCCCAAGTTTTGTCTCAGATGCGGCTTTTTTCCCCTGGCCCCTTACTTCTGGGGGACTGTGGCTTTGACCCGTTCCGCCCCTCTGCAGGAGGGTCTCACTGAGCAATGGTCGAATGTCGACTGCACCCAGGAACGCTTGCTGGACCCTGCTGCTGCCGGTGCCCCGAGACTGCGGCCAGGTGCCAGCCTACCCTAGAAAAAGTTTGTGAGACAGTGTAGCAGCAGCTTTTCAGGGATTATGGAAGATCACAACACACATCTGGCACCAGGCTTCATCCTTCACAACCTTGTTCCAATACCAGCGGATGTGGCCATTTTTCTGGGGTCTGCTGGGGCCAGGTGGCCTCAACAGTCTCTACCAAATGTCCTTCCAGCAGTGGAACTGCTTTTCCCCGTGTGGCCCGAGAACGTCCGGATCCCTCTCTGTTCCTGGGGATTTGCCCTTCCCACCAGAGCACCACCAGGTATCAAGCTGTGGAGTTGCAGACTCTACGCTCCCCTTGTTTACAGTCTTAATGGAATTTAAACCCTCTCCTTTCTCCTTTCTCCCTTTTTAGTTTAGTCCCTGTGGCTGTTTCCAATTTTCCACTTTCTCTCCAGCTGCTTTTGGGGAGGGGTGCTTTTCCCATATCTCCCCCCTCCCCCGTCTCTGTCCTCTCTCTGCCCACAAAAGCACCTCTCTGCCCTCCGAGGCTTCTCTGTCCCCAAGTTCACCTCTTTGCACCATGTACATGCTGAATTCTGTGGTTCAGGTTGTGCAGATTGTTGTGTTAATCCTCTAATAATTTTTTTAGGTGTGCAGGATGGTTTAGTGTTGGTCTGGCTGTATTTCATGGACGTGAGACACACAAAAAACTTCCATGGTGTTCCCAAGTGTGTGCATTTTAAATTTGACACCTCAGGGTCTGGGAACTGCAGATGGAAAATGTATAGACAGGTGCATTGAAAATGGATGGTTTGATGAATATTCTGGCTCTTTGATTTCTTTTACTGGCTAGTAATATTTGGCATGGTGTACACATTGTATTGTGTTTATATCCTGTGTGTGGTTCCTGGGCCTAGAGTGCTTAGGCTCGGAGGTTCTGTTTCCTGTTCCCAGCTGCCTGACCTTGAAGACGAATGAGCTGGTTGATCCTTTGGCTTGGTGAGATCCATATTATCTCCTTGGGACTTCTCCATTCCTGACTTCCCTTTCCCTGCCTCATTGTATATTGTGCTGGATTTCTTTCCCGGAAGATCCAGTTGTAAATGCCAGCTCACCTTTTTGCTTAGCCCTGCTTTTGGCTCTGTAACCAGGTATTGGCTTGACAGCTGGTCTGGTTTATTACGAAATCACAATAGCTTTGAATGTCGATACTCTAATTGTATACAACGCACTGTGTGAGATGTTACGACATTCAGTAAAATGAGTAAAGTATATACCTTTTCCTTAAGTAAATTCTAAAGCACATAATCATGTATATGTTTTTCTTCCTTTTTTATGTTGTGGTAAATACACATAATGTAAATTTCACCATCTTAACTAGCTTTTAAGTGTACAGGTGACTGGAATTAAACACATTGACATTTTTGTGCAACCATCCCAACATCCATCCCCATAACTCTTTCCATCTTGTAAAACTGAAACTCTGTACCCCTTAAACACTAACTCCACATTCTTCCCTTCCCACAACCTCTGGCAGCCATATTAGTGGACTCCATACAGCATTTGTCTTTTTGTGACTGGCTTATTTCATTTAGTATACAATGTCAAAATTCATCAGTAGTGTAGCATGTTGCAAAAATTTTCTTTCTTTCTACGGGTGAATAATATGCCAGTGTGTTTTCCTTATCTGTCCATTTTTCCACGGACACTTGGGTTGATCCCAAATTTTAGCTATTGTAGGTAATGTTGCTGCTATGAATATGGGTGTATAAATATCTCTGAGACCTGCTTTCAGTTCTTTGGGGTACATACCTAAAAGTAGAATTGCTGGGGAATTCTTTTTTAATTTTTTGAGGAACTGCCATATTATTTTCCATGGTGGCTGCGCCATTTTCCATTCCCACCAACTGTACGCAGGGCCCCAGTTTCTCTGTATGTTTGCCAACATTTACTATTAGTAGTGGCTGTCCTAATGGATTGTTGCCGTTGTAATGGGTGTGACATGCTATTTTATTGTAGGTTTGATTTTCATTTCTCTCATGATTAGTCATGTTGGGTATCTTTTCATGTGCTTATTGGACATTTGTCTATCTTTGGACAAGTGTTGCAGTTCTCTGCCCATTTTTGAATTGGGTTGTTGGTTTTGTTGAGTTTTAGAATTTCTCTGTATATTCTACCCATCTCTTACCAAATATATGATTCGCAGTTACTTTTTTCTGATTCTGTGGGTTGTGTTTTTACTCTATTGATAGTAAGTGTCTTTTGGAGAAAAAAATAATTTTTTAACTTTTCTTAAAGTCCCAATTTATCTGTGTTTTCTTTTGTTGCCTGTGCCTTTGGTGTCATATCCAGGAAATCATTGCCAAATCCAAGGTCATGAAGCTTTTGTTGCATGTTTTCTTCTAAAAGTTTTATTGTTTTTGGTCTCACATTTGGCACCTTTTGATCCAATACTGAGTTAAATTTTTTATATGGTGTTAGGAAAGGGCCCAAGTTCATTATTTCGCATGTGTATATGCAGTTTTCCTAGCACGATTTGTTGAAACAATAGTCTGTATCTCATTGAATGGCCTAGGCACCCTTGAGAAAAATCATTTGACTGTTTATATGTGGGTTTATTTCTGGGTTCTCTATTTTATTCCATTGGTCTGTATGTCTGTGTTACACCAACATCATACTGTTTTGATAACTATAGCTCTGAACTCAGTTGTGAAATCAGTAGTGTGAACTCTTTAGTTTTATTCTTTTTCAGTTTGTTTTGGCTGTTTGGGGTCCCTTGAGATTCCGTTTGAAATTTAGGATTTTTTTTTTATTTGTGCAAAAAACCTCATTGGGATTTTGATAAGGATTGCATTGACTTTATATATCACTTTGGGTAGTATTGACGTTTTAACAACAATCATCCAATCTGTGACCATGTAGTGTATTTCTATTATGTCCCTTTCAATTTCTTTCAGCAGTGTTTTGTATTTTTTTTAAGTCTTTCACCTTGGTTAATTGCTAAATATTTTACTTTTTCTTTTTTTTTTAAATTTTTTTAATGTTTATTTATTTTTGACAGAGAGAGAGAGAGAGAGAGAGCGAGCGAGCATGAGTCAGGGAGGGGCAGAGAGAGAGGGAGACACAGAATCTGAAAGAGGCTCCAGGCTCTGAGCTGTCAGCACAGAGCCCAACGTGGGGCTTGAACTCACGGACAGTGAGATCATGGCCTGAGCTGAAGTTGGATGCTCAACTGACTGAGCCACCCAGGTGCCCCAATATTTTGCTTTTTCTGATATGGTTGTAAATGGAATTATTTTTGTAATTTACTTTTCAGATTTTTCATTGTTCATGAAATATAACTTTTTTGTATATTGATTCTGTATCCTGACACTTTGCTGAATTAATTTGTTCTAAGTTTTGTGTGTGTGTGTGGGGGGGGGGGATTTCAGGATTTTCTACTTAGAAAATCATATCATCTGTAAACAGATAATTTTACTTCTTCCTTTCCAATTTGGGTGCCTTTTGTTTCTTTCATTTGCTCAGGCTAGAACTTCCAGAACAATGTAGAATAGAAGTGGTAAAAGTGGATGTCCTTGGCTTGTTCCTAATTGCAAAGGACAAGATTTCAGTTTACCTGGAGTGTGATGTTCACTGTGAGTTTTTCCACTTACGGCTTTTATCATGGAAGGAAGTTTTCTTCTATTCCTAGTTTGTTGATTGTTTTTAGCACAAAACGGTGTTAAATTTTGTCAAGTGCTTTTTCTGCATCATTTGAGACAATCGTGTTGTTTTTTCTCCTTAATTCTGTTGATGTGGCATATTATATGGGTTGATTTTTGTATATTGAACTATCCTTATTACATTCCAGTAATAAATCCCACTTGGTTTTAATGTATAATTCTTTTAATGTGCTAATGAATTCTGTAGCTAGTATTTTGTTGAGGACTTTTTGCATCAATGTTCATAAGAGATACTGGTCTGTAATTTTCTTTTCTTGTGGTGTCATTGTCTAAATCATAATGCTGCCATTATAGAATAAGTTAGGGTGCATTCCCTTCTCTTCAGTTTTTTGGAAAAGCTTGAGAAGGATTTGGTATTCTTTCTTTCTCTTTTTTTAAGTTTATTTAATTATTCATTTATTTTGAGAGAGAGAGTGAGCACATGCATGCACGTGTGAGAAGGGAGGGGCAGAGAGAGAGAGAGAGGGAGAGAGGGAGAGAGGGAGAGAGGGAGAGAGAGGGAGAGAATATCCCAAGAAGGCTCTGTGCTGTCAGTACAGAGCCCAACCTGAAGCTCTATCTCACGATCACGAGATCGTGACCTGAGCCCATATCAAGAGTCCTGTGCTTAACTAAGCCACCCAGGCATCACAAGGATTGGTATTCTTTAAATGTTAGGTAGAGTTCATCAGTGAAGCCATCAGGTTTCAGGCTTGTTTTGTTAGGAGATTTTTGATTACTGATTCAAGTTTTTGGTACTCACATACCTATTTAGACTCCCTATCACTTCATGACTTGTTCTTGGTAGGTTTTGTGTTTTCAGGAATTTGTCCATTTCAACCGGCTATCCAGTTGGTTGATACACACTTGTTCATAATATTCTCTTATAATCCTATATATTTCTTTTGAATTGGTAGTAATTGGGGTTCCTGGATGGCTCAGTCCATTAAGTGTCCAACTTCGGCTCAGGTCATGATCTCACAGTCTGTGGGTTCGAGCCCTGCGTCAGGCGCTCTGCTGACAGGTCAGAGCCTGGAGCCTGCTTCGGATTCTGGGCCTCCCTCTCTCTGCCCTTCCACTGCTCACTCTATCTCTCTCAAAGGTAAATAAACTCTTAAAATAATAATAATTTAAAAAAAGCTAAAAAAAAACCTAGAATTGGTAGTAATGTCCCACTTTCATTTCTGATTTTAGTAATTGAAGTCTTTTTTCTTAGTCCATCTAGCTAAAGGTTTGTCAGTTTTGTGGATCTTTTCATAGAACCAGGTTTTTTGTTGATTTTCTCTGGTGTTTTTCCATTCTCTATTTCGTTTATGTCATCACTCATCTTTATGATTTCCTTCTGCTAGCCTTGGTTTTAGTTTCTTCTTTTTTTTTTCCTAAGTTCTAAAGTTAGGTGTTGATATGAGATCTTTATTTTTTTTGTACGTGTTTATAGCTCTGAATTCTCTCCTTACGTTGCTTTCTGTGCCTCCTGTAAGTTTTAGTATTTTGTTTTCCTTCATCACTATGTTCTCCTTTTCCATTGGTTGTTTAAAAGTGTATCGTTTAACTTCCACAGTTCTGTGAATTTTCCGGTTTTGTTGTTGATTTCTGATTTCATTCTTCGTGTTCAAAGAAAATACTTTAAAATCTATGGAGACTTAATTTGTGGCCTCACATATGGTCTGTCCTGGAGCATGTACCACGTGTGTTCTGTGGCTGCTGATAGAGTGTGCTGTTTGATGGCTTTTATGGAGAGTGCAGTATTAAAGTCTCCACCTACTTTTGTACAACTGTGACTTGTTTCAATTCTGTCTATTTTTGCTTCATATTTTGATGGTGTGTCACTGGGGTATAAATGTTTATACTTGTTTTATCTTCTTGATGTATTGAATCTTTTATCAGCTTATCATGTGCTTCTTTGTCTTTTATAACTTTTTTTATTTAATGCCCCTTGTATCTGATATTAGTATAGCAACCCCTGCTCTCTGTAATTGCCTGGAATATTTTGTTCCATCCTTTTACTTTCAAACTATTTGTTTCTTTGGATCTGAAGTAAGTCTCTGGTAGCCAGCATATAGTTGGTTCATGTGTTTTTATTAATTCGGCCAACCTCCATCTTTTGATCGGAGAATTTAATCCATTTGCATTTAAGTTAATTACCGATAAGGAGGGACTGACTTCTGTCTTTGTGCTGTTTTCTACATGCCTTATACAGCTTTTGCCCCTAATTTCTTGCATTACTGTTTTCCTTTGTCTTTAGTTGATTTTTTATAGTGAAAATTTTAAGTAACTTCCTCATTTCCTTCTATTTATATTTTCTATCTGTTTTTATTATGGTTACCATGGAGATTGCATTCAACATCCTAAGATTATAACACTAATTTGAATAGATACCAGCTTAACATCAGTAACATACAAAATCTGTGCTCCTTCACAACTCCAGCCCCATGTCATTTGGTTGTTGATGCTGAATCCCTCTAGTGAATTTCTCATTTTTCTTAACTGTACTTTTAAGCTTCACAATTTTTTTTTAACTTTGTGTTCTTTTATTGACATTACTATTTTTTTATCCATTTTTTTTTAATTAAAAAAAGTTGTTTTTAATGTTTATTTTTGAGAGAGACAGAGAGAGAGAGTGCACATGGGGGAGGGACAGAGAGAGGGAGACACAGAATCCAAAACAGGCTCCAGGCTCTGAACTGTCAACACTGAGCCAGATGTGGGGCTTGAACCCATGGACCATGAGATCGTGACCTGAGCCGATGTTGGACGCCCAACCGACTGAGCCACCCAGGTGGCCCCCATCCATTGTTTTCTTGATTTTTACATATTTTTATTATTTTTTGTAACATCTTTAAAACAGCCTTTTTAAAAAAATGTTCATTTATTTATTTTGAGAGAAAGTGCACATGTGTGAGCGGGGAAGGGCAGGGAGAAGGAGAGAATCCCAAGCAATCTCCATGCTCAGCATGGAGCCCGATGCGGGGCTCTATCTCACAATGGTGAGATGACCTGAGCCAAAATCTAGAGTCAGATGCTTACCCAACTGAGCTGCCCAGGCACCTTTAAGACAGTTACTTTGTTTATTATTTTTAAAAAATTTTTTCCTTTTTTTTCCCTTCAATATTTGTTTATTCTTGAGAGAGAGAGACAGAGTGTAAGCAGGAGAGGGACAGAGAGAGAGGGAGACACAGAATCCGAACTCAGTCTCCAGCTGTCAGTAGAGAGCCTGATGCGGGGCTCGAGCTCATGAACTGCAAGACCGTGACTTGAGCCAAAGTCGGACACTTAACCGACTGAGCCACCCAGGCGCCCCGAGACAGTTGTTTTCAAGTCTTTGTGTAGCATATCCGCCATAGATCTCTTTTAGGGACAGTTTCTGTTGATTTATATATATTTTTCCTGTTTCTTCGTATGCCTTGTGAATTTTGTCAGCACCTAATGTTTGAATCTAATAATTCAAATGGAAATCAGATTCTCCCCCTTCACAGGTTTGTTGTTCATTTGTTATTGTTTATTTTTTAATTGTTGTAGGCTCTGTTTGTGCTGAGAATCAGCCTGAGGTGGGAACCTAAGATCTTCTCAGTTCTTTTCTGATCCTTCTTCTGGTCGTATGTGGTCACTTTCTAACTTGCACATACGCGGAGTTGTTTCTGAGTGTCCTAATCTTTCATATCTGCTTCCCCATAGGGGAAAAAGTGAAAAATGAAGGGAGAAGTAGGGACGCGGAGTCTTTACGTCTTCCAGCAGTCACTGCAGTTCAGCTGGAGAGGCGGGGACTTTGAAAGGTGTGGGGAGGTGCCGCAGTGTCTTGTGCCTCCGTGATCGGAAGCGGCGATGGGAGCAAGATTCCCGATAGCTTGAGGGCAGGGTCCTCCCCCGCACCCACAGGCTGTGTGCGACCTGGCTCTGGGTAAGGCGTGGGTAGGGTGGGGGCTGCTACTGTGCTACCGGCTGACCTTATCCGCAAGTTGCCGTCCAAAGTTGTAGGCCTTTCGCAGGTACCAGAGTCCTGAAATTGTTACATGACGCAGACTGTGCCAGTGCAGGTTCTTATCAAGGTGAGGAGCCTTCCTGGAGCTTCCCAATCCAGCATCTTCCTAGAATCCTCTCCATCCATCATCGTTTTCTTACGCAGAGTAAGTTGCATCTTAAGAGAAGTAAGGTACCATCGGTGACAAAGGAGTTTCAGATAAGATAGGTTCATCTTTCATCGAGTCTGGGTAACTTCCCGTAAGGTTCTTGATCTTTTTCAGCCTCAGTTTCCTCTCTGAAAGTTAGGGATAGTAATACTAATAGCAAGACTTCTGGGAGGATAAACGAAACAGTGTAAAATGCATGCTTGAGTGTCCAGCATTCAGAAACCATCTTTTACTGTTATTAGCACCAACCTCCCCCAAATGATTTTAAAGGCTGTGACGATTTTTACACAGATCAATGGCTGATGGTGATAAGGGTAATTCTTTCAGGTAAAGTGATGGAGAAATAAGAGTATAGTTTAAATATGTTGGAACAACTTTTTGAAGCAAAGGATGTGGCATAGTGGTTAATGGAGGTGGAATAAGAGAAAACGTAGCTGTAAGTGTTTTTGAATTCGGTATCAGTAGGAGAAAGTTGGACTGCTGCCACCTGCCCCCCCCCCCGCCCCCTCACCCCGCTTTTTCAGAACTAAAAGCAGCTTCAGAAAGGGAACAGTTGAAAGAGACCGTAATTATTAGAGTAAGCTTTTGGAGCTGGCGGGGGAAGGTAGAATCGGTAACCCTGGTGGAGAGATTCATTTTAGGTTGGAGAGTTCCTGGCCATAGGAAGCTTAAAGAATTTAAGATTTTGTAACTATATTTTGTTAGTTTCTAAGTACGTTATTTTTCCTTTGTTCGGGATTTTGATCTTTGCAAACAGGGATCATATTATCATTTGAAGATCTAATCAGATCCTGCTGATAGAGGAGTATCTCTTACATTTGTTTTAAAGGATCAAAAAGTTTGTCATACTTCTGGAAATATTTTTAAAACCAAGATGAGGGCTCCCAATATTTAACATTTCCTGAGTTTTTGGTTTTTTTCTTTGCTTTATGGTACTTGAGTATGGAAGGATGTGGCTGGCCCCCAGTATGCTTTTTGTAAGGTGTAGCTCTGTAAAGGGCTTATTATTTTGTACAATCGAAGCTTTGAAGAATATTGTACTTTGTCAATTGATTAAAAGTAAATAAGGTTCTGTGAGTGAAACAGAATATGCTGGTTTGAAGTGGTAATGTCTGAGTCTACAATAATTTTAGCATACTTAAATTTATTTTTGACCCAAAAGAGCAGAGAGAAACAGAATTCTGAGTCACATGGGCTTTTATTCTTCCCCCACAAAAACAGATATCAGTATGGGTTTCTAAAAGTGTAACTCTGATTTTTAAATTATTTCAGAACTTGTGATATTTAAAGATGCTCTTTAAAAGAAAAAAGTGAATACGTTAAAATTTTTAGTTTTCACTTGCTTTGTGTGGTTTAGGTATCACATTTGACATTTTGTTATACATTTGAGCCCTTTGAAATATTTTAATTTGTGAAAATTGTTATTTCATCTCTTCGGTTTCCATACTTTAAAAATTGTCTGCCACAGATGCTTTTGAGGAGTTAAGAGTTCTGCTAAATTGAATGCCCAATCTGTCTGTGCTTTTGAGGTGTTTTCATTCCTTCCTGGCCTGTGGCCAGATGACCACCTGTGCACAGATCAGTAGGTGTGGTGACCCAGCTGTGTTATTCTGTCATGACAGTTGTGGTCTCTCCAGGATTTTCCATCTTCCTTGGACGGCCACGGCCATTTCTTTCTGGTTTTGGCTTGCACCAGTTGGCCTTCAAAGATCTTTTGTTTTCTGACAGTTGAAGAAATTGGTTGGCGTTCTTACCTTTAGACAATTATTTAATTGTTTACAGATAACTGAAAGTATCTACCAAAGGTTTCTAATGATGAATCCCTTTATTTTGTTGGAGCTTTGTCATGTCGAAATGACTGGTCATTATAATTCCTGGTGATAGAATTGTTTTTAACCCAAAGAGCGTCAAAAGCTCATTCTTTCTTTTCGGATTTTTTTTTTTGTGCGTATTTTTCCTGTGTGTTAGGACAAATCTCCCTTTTTAACTGTAAGGCATAGTAGATTTAATGCTTGAGATTGTGCTATTATAACGTGCTTGGAGAAATATGCTTTATTGAAATTTTCACTTTATCAAAATAATACAGAGCATTGTTTTGATAACTGCAGATAAAGACGAACCTATCTTATACAATATTGAGTTTAGAACTTCAAACACATATCACATCAACAATCCTAATTAACCCCAGGGGAGCAGTTTAGTGAAGAATATTTTGAATTCTTAATGTAACATTTATACTTACTGGCTTATTTTGATTATTATAAATGTTTCCGAATATCACCTGGTTTTATTAAAATGTTTTAGTGAATTTTCATGAGTGAGTTTTCCATGGGGGTTACATTTCCACCTTTCTGAAGTGAGCCAGTAGGAAAATATGACTTGGTTTCCGCAGTTGATTTAAGCCAACCTCTCAGTAGCACATCTGGTCCATAAAGTTAGGTACACCTGGAACATGATAATGCATCATTATTTCCTCACAGAATTGTTTAGAGCAGTCACATTGGACAACCAGTGGCCGGCACTTAGTGATCACTTACTAGGTACAGACACTAAGTCCTTTACATGTGTTAATTCATTTATGTTATAAATGTTTCAAATGCGCATTTCCCTTTCCTTCTTTTCTGTCTTCCTTCTCCTTCAGGTGGGTGCCCCTCGAGAGAGTTACTTTTAAGATACAGCCCAAGTCAGAAATAGTAGTAGCTTTTATTAAGATTAGTCTCTTTATTAAGTTTCACCATTAGCCTCTTTATTAAGATTACGCCTTTGACTTCAGCTCAGGTCATGATCTCATGGTACATGGGTTTGAGCCCCGAGTCAGGCTCTGTGCTGACAGCTCGGGGCCTGGAGCCTGTTTCGGATTCTGCATCTCCCTCTCTCTCTGCCCTTCCCCCTGCTCTCTGTCTCTCTCTCAAAAACAAACGTTAAAAAAAAAAAAAAGTTTGTCAGCTTCATTTATGGAGCTCTCCATTGGTGATAGAAATAAGGGAAAGGGGTCAGGTCAGGAGACTCGAAGTAGTATCAGGAGGTCCAGAGAGCAGACCCCCAGCAAGAGCGCTGACTGACCCAGAGGAACGTGCGTCGTCGGGGGTGTAACCGGGGATGGAACGGTAGGGCCTGAGCATGTCTTGGTGCCACTTGAAGAGAAAGGCAGAGAGGACCTGAGCAGTAGAATATAAAAAGATGTGGCAAATCACACGAGTTGACACATTTTGCCCCTGAGCCAGTAGGAGGATGAAAAACAAAGTTTGTAGACAGACAGGAGATAACTGGTGTGGGCTCGTGGATGAAAAAGCAGCTTAGCCTTAGGTTTCCAAAGGATAAAAGAGAGACACACATGTTTTAGAGAAATAACTTCGTGTACAGGACCATAAGGACTGGCCACATTACTTGTATGCCATGTCGGCTGGTTGATGGTTTTATTACTTGCATCCATACGTAGCTAGGATGTTTGACACACATTTATTCTGGGGAGTCAGATTGGTATGGAAACAGCATGAAGTTCGAAATTCAGCAGGCCTTGAGGCGCCTGGGTGGCTCGGTCAGTTAAGCGTCCGACTTTGGCTTGGGTCATGATCTCCAGGTTCACGGGTTCAAGCCCCCACATCAGGTTCTCTGCTGACAGCTCAGAGCCTGGAGCCTGCTTTGGATTCTGGGTCTCCCTCTCTCTCAGCCCCTCCCCCGCTCATGCTCTGTCTCTGTCTGTCTCTCAAAAATAAACAAACATTAACAAAGTTTAAAAACAAAGAAAAAAGACATTCGGCAGGCCTAGATTTGAATCTCAGCTATAACATGTCTTGAGCAAGCTACTTAAGCAGACTTCCCCCCCTACCCGCACTCAGTTTTACTGAGACATAGTTGACATATAAGTTCAAATTATGCAATGTAATGATTTGATATATGTACATATATGAAATGCTTACTACAGTCCCTTTAGTTAACCTATTTCACTTCACGTAACTCTTTTTTCTTGTGATAAGAGCTTTTAAGATCTAGCTCTCAGAAATTTCAAATATATGATACAATAGTGGCAATTATAATCACCATTATCCCTGTGGAACTTAAGTATCTTAGAACTAGAAGCTTATACCTTCACATTACCTTCACCCGTTTCCCACCCACACTCCCCATTTCTGGCAACCACCAGTCTCTTCTGTGTTGCTAGGAGTTTGTTTTTGGGTTCCACCTATAAGTGAGGTCATACACTATTTGTGTTTCTGTCTGACTTACTTCACGTAGCATAATGCTGTCAGTGTTCATCCATGTTGTTGCAAATGGCAAGATTTCCTTCTTTTTTATGGCCGAATAATGTTCCATTGTGCATGTGTGTGTGTGTGTATATATATACACACACACACACACACCATATTTTTTATTCGTTGGGTTATCTGTCGGAGAAACTTAAGTTGTTTCCATGTCTTGGCTCTAGTAAATAATGCAGTGAAAATGAGCATGCAGATACCTCTTTGAGATAGTGACTCCCTTTCTTTTGGATATATACTCAGAAGTGCAATTGTTGGATCACGTGGTTGTTGTATTTTTAACTTTTTGAGGAACCTCCGTACTGTTTTTTTATAGTGGCTGGACCAGCACTGGCCACTGACAGTGGCCAAATATTTCCTTTATTTGTCTACATCCTTGCCAACACTTGTTATTTCTTGTCTTTTTGATAATAGCCTTTTCAAAAGGTGTGAGGTGATATCTCATTGTGGCTTTGATTTACGTTTTCTTAACGATCAGTGCTGTTGAGCACCTTTTGAGGTACCTATTGGCCATTTGAATATCTTCTTTGGCCATTTTGAATTGGATTGTTTTCACTGTTGAGTTCCTTATATATTTTGGGTATAAAGCCCCCATCAGATATTATGGATCTCTTATTATGGAATGATAATCAAATATTTAAATGACTTATTAGGAATTAGATATGTGGTTTGAAAATATTTTCTCCCATCTTGTAGGTTGCCTTTTCATTTTGTTGATTATTTCTTTTGCTGTGCAGAAGCTTTTTAGTTTGATGTAGTCCCACTTGTTTGTTTTTGATTTTGTTGCTGTGCGTAAGTATCACATCTGAAAAGTAATTGCCAAGACCCATGTCAAGGAAGTTTCTTCCTGTGTTTTCTTCTAGAACTTTTATGGTTTTCTACAGTCTTACACTTAAGTCTTCAGTCCATTTCAAATTAATCCTTGTGAGTGGTATAAGACCGTGGTCTTGTTTCATTCTTCTGCGTGGGAGCATCCAGTTTTCCTGGCAACATTTATTGAATAGACTAACCTTTTCTCCATTGAGTATTCAATGAGTCAAGTACTAGTTGAGTGTATACGCATAGACTTACTTCTGGGCTCTTCATTCATTTCCATTAGTCTATTTGCCTGTTTTTATGCCAATACCAGGCTCTTTTGATCACCGTGCCATTGTAATCTTGTGTGAAATCAGTAAATGTGATGCTTCCAACAATGTTCTTCTTTCTCGGGATTGTGTTGGCTATTAAGAGTCTTTTGTAGTTCCACACAAATTATAGGATTGTTTTCTTTTTCCTTAAAAAATGCCATTGGATCTTGATAGGGATTACGTGGCGTCTGTAGATGTTTTTGCGTAATATGGACATTTTAACAATATTAAATCTTCCCATCCATCGGCATAGGATATGTTTCCAATTATTTGTATCTTCTTCAGTTTTTTCCATCGGTATCTTATTGTTTTCAGCGTATAGGGTTTTTTTTACCTCTTTGGTTAAATTTATTTCTAAGTATTTTGTTGTTTTTGGTGTTGTCATAAATGATATTTTCTTTATTTCTTTTTCAGATAAATTTTTGCTAGTGTATAGAAATGCTAGCCTTTTTTGTATGTTGATTTGGTATTCTCTAACTTTACTGAATTCATTGATTAGATCTAACACTTTTCTTGGTGGAGTTTTTGGGATTTTTTTATGTGTATAAGATCATGTCGTCTACAAATGTAATTGTACTCTTCCTCTCCAATTAAGATGCCTTTTATTTCTTTTTCTTGCCTAATTACTCTGGTAGGACTTAAATCACTGTGTTGATGGGAGTACCATTCCTATTTAGAGTGGATAGCTTTGTCTTGTTTTTGACCTTAGAGAAAAAACTTTGAACTTTCACCATTGAGTATGATGTTAGTTGTGGACTTCTCACATATGGTCTTTATTGTGTTGTGGTACAGTATTCTACACCCAATTTGTTGACAGTTCTTATTATGAATGGATGTTGACTTTTGTCAGATAGTTTTTCTGCATCTATTGAGATAGACATATAATTTTTATCCTTAATTGTATTAATGTGTTGTATCACATTTATTCATCTGTGTCTGTTGAATCATCATTGTTTCCACGGGATGAATTCTACTTGATGATGGTATATGATCCTTGTAGTATATTGAATTTAGTTTGCTAGTATTCTGTTGAGATTTTTTGCATCCTGTATTCATGAGGGATACTGACCTATAGTTTTCTTTTCTTAAAGTGTCCTTATCTGGCTTTGATATCAGGATAATACCAACCTTGTAAAATGAGTTTGAGAGTGTTCGCTCCTCTTCTGCTTTTTGGAAGAGTTTGAAAAGAATTGGTATTCATTTTTTTAGGTATTTGATAAAATGCAACAGTGAAACCATGTGCTCCCGTGCCTTTTGATGGTAGGATATGATATGATCTCTTTACTTATTATTGATCTATTCAGATTTTCTGTTTCCTCATGATTTAACTTTTGTGGGTTGTATATTTCTGGGAATTTGTGTGTTTCTTCAAGATTGGCCAATTTTTGGCCTGTAGTTGTTCATAGTATCTTAAGACTTGTATTTCTGTGGTATCAACTGTATTATCAGACAGTTTTGAAGTAGATTCTTCATCTGTAAGATGGAGATAGTAACATTCAACTCTAGAATGATGAATGAGATAATGTGTATAAAACATCTAGAAAAGTATCTGATGGTTAATCAAGGCTAAACAAAAGTGAGTTAGTCTTGGGGCGCCTGGGTGGCTCAGTCAGTTAAGTGTCCGACTTCAGCCCAAGTCATGATCTGGCGGTTCACAGTTTCGTGCCTGGCATTAGACTCTGTTCTGACAGTTCAGAGCTTGGGAGCCTGCTTCAGATTCTGTGTCTCCCTCTCTCTCTGTCCCTCCCTGGCTCACACTCTGTCTCTGTCTCTGTCTCTCTCTCTCAAAAGTAAATAAACATTAAAACAAAAATTTTTTTTTTTTAAAGTGAGTTACTTTCCTAGGGAGAGGCCAACAATAATTTTCTCTTTTCCCTTCTCATGGAACAGATGGGAATTGAAAAGAGAAGACCGATAGCAATTGGGAGACTAGAATTTGTGCTAATAAGAAAGAGGCCATGATCTGTGTTTTATCTAAAAACAAAACAAAACAAAAAAATGGCTTAAGAAGAAAAGAGGGTTAGTTTTTTAAGATTATATAGTTGGATAAACAGTAAAAATCATTTCAAGTGTATGTGTTACTTAAGAGTGCCATGCAGGGGCACGTGGGTGGCTCAGTCGGTTGGGCATCTGACTTTGGTTCAGGTCATAATCTCATGGTTCTTGAGTTTGAGCCCCGTATTAGGCTCTGTGCTGTCAGCTCACAGCCTGCTTCAGATCCCTTGTCTCCCTCTCTCTCTCTCTGCTCTCCCCACTCCCCACATACTCTCTCTCAAAAATAAGAAAACAAGAAAAAAAAAAAGTGCCATGCAAAAATTACCAAAAATTAAGCATTACATATTTGGCCGCTGAGTACAGTGATTCCATATATATTTATAGTCAAATATTAACAAAATTACACATTGGTCAGGTTCAATTATTAAAAGTTCAGTTTTCCTCATTTTGAAATTTTAAAGCATTTATGTGATGATGGTGTTTTAAACCATGCTACTCATTGTAACAGTTGAATCAATGAAGATTTTTTTTTTTTCGTTTGGTTTTGTTTGGTGGTGTTAAGCCTTTTTGGTGTAGGACTGTTTTATTATGTTGTAGCTGTTTCTTTTATTTTTTTTTAATTTTTTAAATGTTTTTATTTATTTTTGAGACAGAGACAGAGCATGAGCAGGGAAGGGGCAGAGAGAGAGGGAGACACAGAATCCGAAGCAGCCTCCAGGCTCCATCGATGCGGGTCTTGAACTCACAGACTGTGAGATCATGACCCGAGCTGAAGTCAGACGCTTAACTGACTGAGCCACCCAGGTGTCCCGCTGTTTCTTTTATAATAACAAAATTTATTTAAATTACATTAAAAAATTATGAGAGTAGAGCCAACATTTTAGTTTTTCAAAGATAATTCTCTATCATGTCTACAGAATATTGGGTTTTTTTTTTTCAAAACTAATAGTGTTATTCTCCTTGTTTACTTTCTCTAATATAATCTTAGGGAGTATTCATTGGACTTGTTTTAATATTCATTTTTTTTCTGACTTCAGGAGTGAAAAATACTGTCTTAAAATTTCTAAGGCTATGGTGTATTTTTTTCTGAGAATGCTATGTTGCCTCTTTATTCTTATATCATTAGTTACATGAATATGCATTATCATTTATAAATGATACAGTATACATAAGCAATACTACATTTTTATTTTTATGATGGCCAAGCAATGTCAGTGGTTTAAAAAAATCTTGAATTTCTTTTCATTAATCATTGTAAGTATTTATAAACTTTGTTCCTCATGGATATGTTCATTTGAAGATAATACTATGTGATTTGTACAACCATTTTTGAGTAGTTGAAACTTAAAAGAATTGCAAATTGAAATTTCTTTGCCCGGTGGAAATAAAATAAGTATGAAGTGTGGTGGATATTGGCTTTTTAAATATTTCTCATATAAAGTGGCACATGTCACTAAGCTACTATGTTTGGGGTGTTTCTTTCCCATGCTAAGTATGTACTGACTTTAAAAATTGGAGCTTCATTTATTGCTATCATTTGAACAGGTGTCTCAATGCTTGTACCTACTGCAAAACTAAACATGCCAGAGGGAATTTGGCGAGTTATCCAATTGATGAACTAGTCGATAGAGCCAAACAGTCTTTTCAAGGTAAGAGTTTCTAGAATTATGTGCTCTTTGACCACTCTTCTGTCCCCGTATGATGTATCTTGAACTTTATCACCCATTTTCACTTAATAGAAAAGACAAAAAAAAAAAAAAAAATGATTGACCATCTGAAGTGTGTTAAGACTTTTGTGGACTGAGGTGAAATACTTTTCAAGATTTCTACCTCTTTCTTTGGTAATTTTTGGACCATTTAGAAAATAGAGTGAGTAAGTGTTTCCAGGAGTGTTGGAAAAGGTAGATTCTACTATCAACTAATAAAGTTAGCCCTCTTTATCTGCAGGACTGTTGGACCAGTGCAGAGTGGCACTGGTAGAGAGTCCTAATGAGAATAATTCTTTGTGTGGGTGGCCAGCTACTTCTGAATCATCAGTTGCTGGAAAATGTGATTGTTTAGGTATCTCTCAGCATATAATAAGACTTATCTTTAACATGAGTCACGGCTGTGTTGATACATAACTGCTTATTAAACCATAAACTCCCTCTTTTGTCTTTGTTTATAATATGTGTGTATAACATTGGTGTTTCTTTACGCCCAGTGTGATATAATCTATTGTCTCATAATCTTGTGGGTTAATAGTTATTGGCGATGTACTTTCCCTTTTAACACGTAAGTCAAATGCTGCTTTTAGTACACCCTCAAAGTCATAGTATGAGTTCTTTATTTAAATAGTACTTTAAATAAAGTGAGCGTTTTTTTATTTAATCTATGTAAAGCTTTTGTCAACATGAATTTGGAATGCTCTTTGTAATAGAAAAGTACCCTTGACCGATTAACATCTAACAATTTTTTTTTCCTTCATTCACATTCAACTTGTCTTGAACAAGAAATAAAAGGCAACACATCGACTCTTACCAATATTCTGTTTCAGAGCCAGGTAATTATCTTATCTGAAGAACAGTCTGAGTGATTGTCTTCTGTACAACACGACTATGTTAAGGCTTTTTCAGAAAGGGCATAAATTTGCACAGGAACTTAATCTACTTGAAAAATGATGCCTTTGCTGGTATTCTGAGTTGGTGTTTATTTTTCCCCATATCTGTCAGATAATGGGGATATTAAAACTCTATGGTCTGTCCACCAAACACTGCAAATTGGTAGGAGTATGATTTAGTTCTTTCAAAGGACTTTTCCAACATTATGCATTTCTAACTGCAACTAAATATAACTGGAAAAAATCTTCTCATTTTACTCTGACAATTTATTTTACAAACGTGAAACTGTTCAGTCACCATCTAGAAAGTGAATGTATTCCCTTGGCTCCCTTGCATCTATCCCCCACCTATAACCTATACTGACATTTTGACGTGATTGCTTCGTGACTTAGCATGGACACATTTATGTATTACATTTGACTTGAGGTAAAAACCAGAAAGGAATAATCCTAGTTTTTATAAACTATAGAATTCTGCTAAAGATAGCCAGCTCAGCTCTCTGACACATCTTTAGAAATGCCCCCTGAGCAATACAAGTACGGTGTGTGACTGCTGCAGACTTGAGTCGTCACTGACCATCGTCACATCCAAGTGGGTTGGCCAGTTATGGTGAATGTTTCAAAGTATATATCAGAGGTCAGCAGTGACTTAGTGTTTATTTATAGACCAAGTATTAGAAGAGATTTAGTTAGTATTGCTTTCATCCACACGAGTATGCGTGTGTGTCTGCGTATGTGCCTTTTGGTTCCTGACCGTGGAATGTTGGCAATGTAACCTTTTTCTATTGTCTTCTACCTGTATAGTAGAGTCGAAACGGAATGCTACTTTTTGGACTGGTGAACTCATTTGGTTGATGTATGGTACTCTTACTAGAATATTGAGATCATAACTTCCTAGGCAAGCCAGTGTGGTTAGGAAAACTTTGAGTCATTAGCTATTTGATGTGCTTTGCCGTAGGAGAGTTGGAACTGGAAACAGTGTTCTGCTGCTTACCAGCTGCTATGGTCTGAGGAAGGTACTTGGCCCCTCCAAGCCACGGTTTTCTCATTACTGTGACACTTAGCGCTGCTGGTAGTTAGAATTCCATATAGCTTCTACAAAGTAATTGCCTGTGTTCTTTTTTGAAGCAGACATGTTACTTAAACTGAAGGAATTTAAAGTGAATCCAAGAAGTCTAATTTTGAGTGAGAATATTGGAACATCTATAACAGACATTAATGACTAGAGTCAAATGACAGGTTTTCTTTTGCTGTTAAAATATGTTTTATGAAAAACGTCTCTATAAATAGAAACTACTTAGTGTGACAGTTACCTCTCGTTCTCTTAATTTGAGAAAAGCAGATTCATGCTGAGGATGGCCTTACATTCTTTTTCCACTCCAGGAACTATCCGTTGCTAACTTACATTTTAAACACACTGAGTTAGTTCATTATCTTTCTTTCTGCAGAAGACATTGGGATTTTACTGATCTGACAGAATTTCTGTGTTTGAGCTTTAGAATTGTAAAGCATAATTATGAAGGTAAATATAATAGAAGAAAAACCTCTTATATCTAGGACTCTTGCATATTTAGTTCTTTAGTAATCCAGGTGTTAGGAATATTTTTTGAGCTAGAACCCCTGAAATTCTTCACTACACCATTATTCAGTGGTCCTATAATTAATAATAAACAGTACAGTTCTTTGAAAAGCTACTTTAAGATGAAAACTCGTAAGTATGCTCTTAATAAATTTTTGTAAGAGGAAAGTCAGTGGAAGTTAAAGGAAAAGTACATGTCCTTTCTTTTTCTTAAATTTTTTGACGACTGACTGTGTATGCGAAATACAGAGTGATTTATAAAAACTCTGAACAAATTGTAGAATGGGGATAGAACCCAGGTTGCCTGTCAGATGATAGAATCAGCACAGCACAATTTCTTTCTGAATAACATATTTATGAAATATTTTATATTCATAAAAATTTATTTCTTAAAAGTTTATTTCTTAGTAGTCTAATGAATGAAGAGACTAAGGGTTGACCCAACGGCAAGGGAGCATTCAGAAGAGGTTCTGAAATAATCATGAAATCATTCTGAATGTACAGTGGTTTCCCAAAGAGCTAAAATTATACTGACTATACATTTCGGCTGCCAAAAAATGAGAAAGAGAGCTCGTTAAATTTTGAATGGATAGCATTACAATCAGAATTACTTATATTTTAAAATAGAAACTTTACCTTTTACCAAAAAAAATACATATATATTATTTAGTTTATATTTAGTTGGTTTCCTAGCTTTTTGTGTTTTTTTTTGTTTGTTTGCTTTTGTTTTGTTTTGTTTTTCTTTTTCTCTCATCCTGGTCCCCTTGATATTTTCACCTTCTCAACATGTTTCTCATTTTTGTGGCCAGTTCTGAAAAGAAGATTTATCAGGTAACGGCAGCTTCTTATCTCATTGTTCTAACAGACTTGGGACACCTTCCCCCTCACCTCCTCATCTGTGCTGAGATTTAGGTTTTAAAAATTCCTAGGCATCACAGTTTGGGGGGACTGGGGTTTGACGTGGTTGCATTTTAGATACCTAGAAAAACATGTCAAGCTATGACCAGGACTTTGTTGGGGCCAGAATGAATTTACAAGCTTGTGTTTTCTAGGATATTCGTATTGATTTTTCTCTAGCAGGTAATCAATCAGTTTCAGTTGTATAAGTGATGGAGCAAACCTTTTTAAGTGTGCCGGGTGAGTGGTGTGGAAACAACACCTTTCACTGCCGTCTCTGGAATCAAAATGTGGAGATGATGGATGAGCTATTTTTATAGCTATTGCGTGCTTTTCTAGATCTCATTTGTGTGTCGGTCCTGTTTTTTTCTTCCTCATAAATTTAAAAAACCCTCGCAAGAAAGTGGCCTAAACCAGTTATGGAAAGGTAAATAAATTGAGATGAAATATTCAAAGCAGGGAGAAAATTTCTTGGTGCTCAGTGATTTTAATATTCCTGTTGAAATTTTTAAAAAATGAATTCTGTTTTATTTGAGACTTGCAGAGATACTGTCTGCTGCGTGTAGGATTAATTATGAAATGCAACTGGAAAACATTACTTCCTGACCTTTTGTATAGGAAAGGATATGAGCAATATTTGATTTTCGGAAGGATGAACTTAGATTGTTGAGTTACAGTGTATATCAAGCCACATTTATCTCATCACCTTTAGCAATGACTACTATATATTGATTTTGATCAGAGATCAAAAAAGAGATCAGTAATTGCATCCTGTTAATTTATGTGGCAGTTATGAGTGTCTCTTTTATTCCTTTATCTTTTCATTTGTGCCATGTTCAAAGAGAGAAATTTCTTTCTTCCATAGGATTAATAATATTAATTTGAATGTTATCCATTTGGAGGATTTTAGGCAGCTTACATTAAATGATGGAGCATGTAACGGACCCTGAAAATAAAAGCTGTATAAAATGTGTTGTGTTTACAAAAAGGGAAAGTAATTCTACTAACTGGTGAATCCTGGCTCTCCAGAAGAATAAGGAAATATGATTTATGTACTTTGACATGAGTGTGAAAAAGGAAGTATATAGTTTATAATGAAACATATACATGTTTGAGGCTGTAGACACTAAGAATTATGTTCCTTTCCTAAAAGACATTGAATAATGTAATAAAAATCCTTTAGCTGGTAATATATAGAAATGCCAGGTATAGCCTCTACATCGTGTTTTCTCCTGTTGCTTCTTTAAGAAACCCAAAGTATAATATTAAATGGTAACTTTTCAAAGAAATTTTAACGAGACACCTACATGCCACGTACATAATACATGTAACTTGGTAAGGGGACCCGATGCCTAAACAGGTATTTGTCCGATATCTGATCTAAATAAGCGAGGTTAATCACTTTGATTTTGAAGAAAGCTAGTTAAGGCTGTCCATGGCAAAGCAGAGTGTAATTTACCTGGCCTCTGCCTCTTCAGATCTCTGAGTTTCTAAGTCAGCGGGGTTCAAACCTTTTTTTAGCAATAAAGGGAATCTTTTCTTCAAATGAAATTTGAAAAGAGCCAAGGTATCATGGTTGAAGCAGAGGTGAGGCCCTGTTTAATGAACCCTAACCTCAGAGTCTTTCCCCAGAACATTTAGAATCCAGCTGAATAGTCTGGTGTACAGGTTTTCCCCGCCTTCCGAAAGTAGAGCATCCCTGTGAAATATTTTTGAAAGCCCAAGGGGCGTAGAGCAAAGGAGCAGTTACCATTCATTTGTATGGAAAAAACTTTGAGTATTTCCCAGACCCCAAAGATAACCTCTCTTAGGTTTTTCTGATACCTTAGGACGCATCTTGCCAGTAGGTCCACAAAATAAATGGAGCTAAAGCACAGAGGCTCCCAGACACGGTTCAGAGCTGTGGCCGCGTGGTGCTGAGATGCTGAGCGTGGTCCCCAGGGGAGGATCTCCGAGGGGCCACCCTCGCTGCCCAGGCTGCGCTCTGCCTCCTCCTTCAGCGGCGTGCCGCGAAACATGCTGATGCTGTTTTCACTTTTCGCCTTTTTTCATAAAAACAAAAACCCTCTTTGGATTCCTTTGAGTTAGCGGAAAACAGGTAGCAACATGAGTCTTTCATAAAAGCAAAGTGGCCTAAATGTAAACTTGAGAACAATGGGAGATGCCTGTGTTCCTCAATGTGCCAATCCAGGTGTGGCAGATGTTTTCCTAAAAGGGCCGGGTGGTAAGTTCTTTAGGCTTTGTGGACCCTAAGGTCTCTGTTGCAAGTTCATTTCCGCCCTTGTAGCATGAAAGCAACCACAGACAAAACATAAATGAATGGGTGTGGCTGTGTTCCATTAAAGCTGTATTTGTGATTGGAATTATGGATGAGAGGATTCATTGGTCAGCTTTGGGGAAAGCTAACTCAAATGAGAGAACAACTCTCTATGGCAGAACTTCCTGTTGTTTCCAATATGCTAATATTTGCCATAAATCCCTGTGAGAGGAGGATGTGGTCTTTAGGGCCAGAGGTTGCTCTCAGGTCAGTGTTCTCCGTCTGGCTGCTCGTTTTAGTCACTCGGCAGTTATAAAACCAAAACCAAACTTCTGTCTGTGTCCCCTTGCTGGCAAGTGCACCACACTTCCTGTGGACGGGTGGCCCTGCATTTTCTAAGGTACAGGTCCCTCTAATGTATACCCGGAGCTGAGAACTAGGATTGGGAACCATGAGTTTAGGCAATGTTTGGTGGAAACTGTAAAATGAACTGACCCTTTCCACCTCTGTTGAGAGGGATCTTGAAGAGGAAACCCTGGCCAGTTAGTAAGGAATGAGCTGAGTTTGGGAGGTTGGAAGGACGGCCCAAGCGCTGTGCATATGCTGACATCCTGGAGTGGTGTCAGAATCCTAAGGTGCTTATTTAAGTTTAAAGGGTACATTGGGTTTTGTTATCCCCAGAGTATCACAGAAGGGTCAGCTGGCATTTACTGAGTATGTACTGTGCTGTATTAGAGACTAAAAAGATGGAAAGAAAAAAAAAAGGCAAGGTTCTTGTCTTGTAGGGGCTCCTCCTAGTTTATATTTAAAAAAAATTTTTTTTAATGTTTATTTATTTTTGAGAGACAGAGAGAGACAGAGTGTGAGCAGGGGAGGGACAGAGAGAGAGAGGGAAAGACACAGAATCTGAAGAGGCTCCAGGCTCTGAGCTGTCAGCACAGAGCCTGACGCGGGGCTCCAACTCACAAGCTGTGAGATCATGACCTGAGCCAAAGTCGGGCGCTTAACCAACTGAACCACCCAGGCGCCCCATCGCGCTCCTCCTAGTTTAGAAGGACAGGGTGGCAGATTGGGCTGATGAGAATTAAAGTACGCAGACCAGGGAGCAGGTCTTCAGATAACAAAAATCACCGAGCCTTTTAACATAAATAAGCACCTTTGGATTTTGAAAACTCCCATCGTCTGTCTGGGGCTGTGTCCACAGATGGACCACACTTGCATTACCTGCCCGCCTTCCCTGACCCTGGGCCCGTTTCCCTGACCAACCGGCGTTTCTCCTCAGAATCCTTCTCAGCACAGGGCTCTTGTCAGCCACCGCCGTTGGAATACACTCAGTATCCAAAATCGAATCTATTTGCCATTCTGAATCTTGAGGTTCATGTGATGCTAGAGGTCCGTGAAGGGGAGAAAACGAGCAGTGACACTTGGACCGAAGTCACTGTTAGAACTATATAGCTGTTGTTTTCCCATTCATCCAACAAGTATTTACCAGCATTTGTCAGAGACAGTTCATGTTTTAGCTGGTGGGCACATGGTTTAGAAAAATGGGCGTAACGATACATTATTATCATCAGCCTTTGATGACTTCTGCCAGGAGGCCCCTGGATAAGGTTTGCTGATAACTGAGCAAACCGCTTATTTTGCTGGGAAACAAGGATGCGCTTTGAGGCTGTTCAACAGAACGGCATTTGCTCATAACTCGCTGAATTTTCATACTTGAGGGTGCATCGTACAAAGTACGAAAGTACAAAGTACAAAGTACATACAAAGTACGATCCTGTGCAAAGTACAGGAAACTGGGAGCTTCCAGGAATGCCTTTTTATATCCCTCCTCAGGAAATCTAGAGTGTAATCGGTCCCCCACTGTTATTGGTGAGTTTTACTTTATTGCTCCGTTGTGTTCTGCGAAACAACTTGCGAATACACAAGTGTAGAAATGTATGTAAAATAACGAGACCCTGGGAAAACCTGAGAAAAAAGTCCAGTGTCGATGTGGAGTTGTAACATTGAAGGTAGGCCGTGGTCACATATGCAGTTGAGACTCTGAACTTCTTGAGATCTTATTGTCCATAAGGAAAAGAACGACAGCTTGGCCTTGGATTTGGAGATTTTCCCCTGGGAGTCTGTGTGGAGCCGACTGAGAGACGTAGTACATCTCCACAGTGTCCCCTTAACACTCAGATGCGCATACTGGTTTCTTAAAGTTGCATATTTTGACATTCCTTGTTAAAACGTAGAGCCGAGCCCTGGAAAGCCTAACACTCTGAAAGGCTTTCTGGGGAGGCCAAGACAATACATCCCCAGTAGCTGTGACTCTGTAGTGACTTGGTCCCACTTGTGCGTCCCGAAGCTCGGGACTCCGTGCACCACAAAGGAATCCCACAGGAGAGGCTAACCGCTTAGGGGTTTGTGTACCCTCGGTTGTCCTGCAAGATGGTGCATCGCAGTGCCGGAAGAAGATACGAAAATTTGTGTTGACTTGTATGTTCTCACCCTTTGGATTTGTCTTTTGCCTGCATTTCATATCGTACAGAATAGACCAGCAGTGCAAAAATGCATGTGTGGCTGATGATCTGCACCTGTGGTGGTACATTCCTAAATTTTCCGATTGGAGAAAGTGACTTTTCAAAATGTGGAGACCACGGATTTAGAGGAACACACGGCCCATCTCGCAGGTTAAACGTAGCTGTTCCAGCCAGACATTTGGTCTGAGTGGGGCAGCGAGTTCTTTGCTCTCAGTCATGGTCCGTAGGGGCCCGTACCCCGTTTGGCTTGAGTGCACGTCCTTCTGTTGTTGAGGTCAAATAGGCAGCTGATGAAGTCGATGTCGTTTGGAGGAAAACTAAAGCACCTGATGAGGACTCTTGCCCTGCGCCTCTGCTCAGAGACAGACTCCTTCTCGTCCTTAACGCCTTTCCCCTCTCCTTCCATCTGAGGTCGAGGCCGGAAGACTGAGCCCAGAGAGCGCGGGGTCGGCACGTGTGGCAGTGCGTAGTGGTTTAGCAGGTGCTCAGTAAATGCAGAATGAATGTCTGATCCTTGAATTGACACCTGATGAAATTCCGTATGTGACTTGGAACCGATAATGAAAACGTAGCCTGGAAAAACTAAATTTTACAGTGAGCAGGAGATCCTGCTTAGTTTCAGCAGCTCTGCAGGCACAGTTGAGTACTGTGTCCTTACAACACAGGCTTAGTTTTGTACCACCAGCTATTCAGTGGGGGTGAATTTCCAGTATTTGCAACAAAGAAATAATTTACTTTTGGAAATTATTTCCTGATAGTTAACGGGTACCTACCATTTCACTGAGTATTTCCACTTAGGTGCACATTTTCGTTATAAATAACTATATATTTGCATTGAGGGTTTATTATTATTATTATTATTATTATTATTATTATTATTATTCTTGTACTAAACAGAATTCTGCAAAAGATGTTTGGTGACGGGGGACAAAAGTTAACCAAAGGTTTGCTTTCCCCGTTTGAACTGAGGCTGATCTGTCTCTGGGATCGTTTTGGCGAACTTGAAAGGCTGCAAGTTAGTTTTGGAAGGTTGTTTAATGGAATTTTAATAGCCTTGGAAAGATGTGAAAAGTGATACTGCTACCTGGTGGTTTGTAAACCTGACCTTTGTGAGATGTTTTCTGGGCAAAAGTACCACTTTGTGATGCCAGGAGCTTTTATTGATTCTCCGGAGTCTGCAGTTTTCTGACACTGGCTGTCAATTCATTCCAGCTGAAAAATTATTAAATTTCTTCTCCTGCTTGTGTGGATATTAAATTGCAGTAAACATACTTGCACAACGTCAGGTATGGCAAGCATAATTTTCTGCATGAAAAAAAAAAATATTTGTTAGTGGGACCTTGGCTGTTCTGCAGAGGTTATAAATTTCTGAACTTCTTTTTATTTGTTGCTCTCAGTAATATTTATTTCTCTTGGGGAGTTCCAGCACATCTCTTGGTATTTGAAATGTAAGAAAGGAAAGTTTGATTTAGATCGCCGTCTTTAAAAAATAAGCCCCTTAGTTCATCTTTTCTGGTTCTGTCAACAAAAGAAGGATGAGAACCTGGGGGTAGTGGGGTTTAACCCGTGAAAATATAATTGGGGAAGAATGGGCACGATCTGGTGGAAGAATGAATTGAGTGAATAAGGGAAAGGTGAATGAATAAGATGACCATACACTCTACATAGAGCTTTCTGATTTGTTCAGTTTTAGTTAGGAGGGTGAATGCTGGTATGATGATAGTGATCATGCATAGAAGCAGATCTCCAGCTTTACTGTCTCTGTGGATAACCCTGGACCTCGGGGGTATACATTTAAATTCAGACAAGTGGCCAGATTCCCAATTCAGTAGGTCTGCCCTTGGCCTAGGGATTTGCATTTTCAAATGAATCGCTCAAGATGCCTCAGACGCATGTGGTAAGGACCACTTCGAGAAACTTCTATCTAGAAAACTTTCTTGATTAAATAACTCTACCGAGTCATTGAATCAAAATACTCAATGGAAGTGGAGAAGAAACTTACCATTTATGTGAGGAGATAAATAAAAATCTGCGCTGTTTTTCCCACGTAATAGATGCCGGGTGTGGAGCCGTTCCATTCTTCCCACGCCTGGCCTTTCATCAGATTATTGTGTGGAGCTTAAAAATGCAGATTCCTAGGTGCCACTTCAAAAGATTCAGATTCTGTGAGCTAGGCTAAAGCTGGGGAATCTTTATTTTAAAAGCTTCATGGGTTTGGGATTCACCACCTAGATTTTGTCTGTGGTCTAGTTCTTTTTGATGTGTAAGTTTGTGTTGATTTTTCACTCTTCAAATATTGCTTTTTGGGTGTAGTTCGAGTTGAGCCTTTCAAAGCAGAGTATCACACTGTCATAATTAGAAGAACAAAAGGGCATTTAACTCTCATTTTAGAAAACAAATATATGTGTATCTACTGTGTATCGACATGACTGAAGTAATTAGCTAATTTGTTTTTACAGGTACACAAAGAGTATGTGCATTTGTGTAGTTTGTAAATTATCTTTATTTCCTTGAGATAAGATGTGCCTTTCTTTTTCTTTATCTGAGAAGAATAAATTTAAGAAATGCTAAATCTATATGGTAGTTGCAATTTCTCAAGTTTGGAAAGCGCTTCATTTTTATATACTTGCATGATGGAGTATTACACAGATGTGAGTGTTAGTGTTTACAAAGTTGACAGTAACCTGGAAAGTATTGTTTCATAATCATGTTAAAAAAACATGCTGTAGATGTCCTTTACAATCACAACTATTTTTAACAAGCAAGCAAAAATAATTGAGTACAGAAAAAGGATAAATTAAACCAATATGTTACTTTCATTGGAGAGACAAAGAATGTATTAAAATTTTTTCTGCTCTTAATATTTTCTGTAAGTACATACCCCTTTAGACTACAAAAACAAAACCTAGACCTCAACTTCATTTTTAAGGAATTGCATATTTTAAATTATCAGAGTTTTTCAGTGTAGAAAATTAAATCACACGTATTTGAAATAGAGTCACTTTTTATTTCCTGTCTAAGATACGGGAAACAGAAATGTGACTATTTGGAACAGTTGTTAAACTGAAACTTATTTGTACCTAACTTTGGAATTGGAGGGTTCTCTTTGACTATAGAACAGCCTGATATCCTGAAGATTTACTTTCCACAAATAATAAACTATGTGTAATGAAGACTTCTTCAGGAGAAATCTGAAAGCTGTGTGGCTTAACCTATTCTGTTTCCTGCCCAGCTCTGTGGTTGAAACTGCAATTCTCTGGACAAATCGAAGAAGAACAGGCTAGGGAGGAAACCTCTGCAGTGATCTTTCACCCTTCGCTTTCAGATGAGCACAAGGAGGACAGGGGACCTCCTAAAGCTCCCGCTCACTCCTGCAGTTCTCTTAACCACTGTACTCGGCTTCTTCTGTTCCGTGGAACAGCATTAAGAACATCTTCTTTGAAAGACAATTCAGAGAATATGGGGGGGAGAAAAGACACGTGAGTAGGAGAAGTTTAGGGAAAGGAAGGTTGCCGGCCAGGAGACTAAGTGGTAGCTTCTTCAAAGAGGAGAGACTTGGGTCCACGGAGGGAAGTTTGCATTTGGGAGGAAATCCGATTGAATTTGGGATCAAAGCCCAGAAGGCCCCATGTGATCTGGCTGCATTCTCCACTCCACACTCCTCTTATCCTGCTGTCTCTCTAATGTGCTGTCACCCAACTCTTCTTCCTTAGTTCCTTAACACAGCGCTCACTCTTCCTCTTTGAAAGGGTTTACCTGTGATCTTGCCCGGCTGTCTCTTTCATGTTAAAGTATCAGCTTCAGTGTGACCTCTTCATGGGGTCCTTCTTTGACAGCCCTGTTTAAGGGAATCTCTTACTTCTTCATCTCCGTCATATCGCACGTTTCCTCCAAAGCACTTAACTTTTGCACTTCATACCCAATTGTTTACACATTTCTTTACTTATAGTTTGTTCTGAGAAAGTAATGAGGTTGCCTGTTCTATTCATCCCTGGACTCAGAGTTTGGCATAACGTATGACCTATCGTAGGCACATAGTAAATACTTGTTGAATGGATGCATGAATAAAAATTATACATTAATAGAATTCTATTTAGAACTATTTAAAAACATTTTTCTTAGTGAGGCATGCTATTTCTTCCTTGAAAATTTTTTTTATTTATTTTTGAGAGAGAGAGAGAGAGCGTGAGCATGTGAGTGGAGGAGGGCCAGAGAGAGAGAGAGAGAGAGAGAGAGAGGAAGAGAGGGGGAGAGAGAATCCCAAGCAGACTCTGCACTGTCAGCTTGTAGCCCGATGCCTAGCTCAAACTCACGAACCATGAGATCATGTCCTGAGCTGCAATCAAGAGTCGGATGCTTAACCGACTGAGCCACCCAGGCACCCCTGCTATTTTCTTTTTAGAGCAAAGTATAAATGGCATAAACTGTATATATGGGTGGGTTGTCATCTTATTAGGAAAAACACATTTGCTTTTTCTAAAGACCCTCCCAGGCGGGTGTGAAGTGACAGGATTCAACGGTAGGAGTAGAGACAGTAGCAGTATTTCATGAATCGTGTCTGATAAAGGATTTGTGTGTGCGGGCACATGTGTACCAGATATGCAGAACTATCACAGCCCAGAAATGTGGAACACAATGTTCAAACTCAGAAGGGTTGCCCGTAAAGTCATCAAAACAAAAAGATGGGAGTTGGAGATCAAAGCCAGAGTATGAAACCAGAAAAGCGGAGAGAAAAACAAACCCAAGCACATGGAGTGTAAATGGGAGAAAGTCCAAAGTAGTTAATTAGAAAGGGTCGTATGACTTGCCACTTGCAGTGTGTTGGACTTGACTCGGGGTTTAAAGACTGCATGTACAGTGGACAGAGCCCACTTTTGTCATAAAACCTATTTGAAGTGTTTAACAGTTTGTATTTTCTTCTCCCTAATACCGTGTGGATAAACTATTGAAACGTTCTAGTAGACTGTTACTTGGGGGGCCCCCACTGAATCACACCTTTAATATTCATACTTCGTGTAGATAGACCCCTTCCCACGTTGGCTGTCAGCTTGGCCACCGTTGACTGGCTTTGGCCAATGGAACCAGGAAAGCATAATGCAAGTAGACTTTGTCCTGTACGCTGGGGCTTGTTTTTGTGGAAAGTTGCTTGGAGCCCTGAGCCACCTTGTTAGGAGGTCCGACTACTCAACTGGCAGTATCCTATGGACAGAGAGATGGATAGCCATCTTCTAGCTTCCTAGCTGAGACTCAGACATGCGAATGAAGAAGCCATGTTGAAGGTTTCAGCTACTACATTGATCAAAAGCTAAGCCTAGCCCAGATTGCAGAATTGTGAGTAATAATAAATTATTATTTTAAGCCACAAACTTAAAAAAATTTTTTTTTTTTTTACTGTTTATTTTTGAGAGAGATAGAGACAGAGGTGAGAAGGGGAGGGGCAGAGAGAGAGAGAGACAGAATCCAAAGTAGGCTCCAGGCTCTGAGCTCAGCACAGAGCCTGACGCAGGGCTTAAACTCACGAGCCATGAGATCATGACCTGAGCTGAAGTTGGACGCTTAACCGACTGAGCCACCCAGGTGCCCCTTAAGCCACTAACTTTTATAATGCAGTGTGTTGTACAGGCATAAGTACGTTGTGGTAGATATTTTTAAGAATGTATTTTAATATAAAAATTTCATAATACCTTTATTATATTTACAACACCTTTTAAGATTAGCCAGCTATATCCAGGATTGCTTTTCATTAAGCTAAATATGGTGGTAATAATAGGATTATGGTTTAAACAATTACTGGTTTATGCTGGGAACTGTTAAGCATAGAGAGAACTAAAAATCAGCCTCATCGTTTATAATGTACCGTCTAATATGTTAGCCGTTACATCACTGGACGATAAGACCAATGATTCAGATAATCACAAGATTCTGTGGCATTTTGGTTAAGAACAGAATAGGTTAACTGCTGTTTGTGTAGTTTGTTAGTTCTGTGGCCTTGAGGAAGCTGTTTGGTTTATTCTCTCTCAGACTCAGTTTTCTGATCTGATAAGTAGGGGAGAAGCATACTTATTAGATAATCAGCATGAATATTAACCAAGAGACTGTAATGGTAAGTCTGATACTTTGAGAATACTTAATAAATGGTCCCTAATACCATATTGTTCTTGATGATATAATAAGCGGGCAAGAAGGAGGAAGAGGAGGAGAAAACAAATCGATACCTAAGAAAGCTATCTTGCCATTTTAGTTGTTTCTTTCTGATTGTATTCTATGTGTGTGTGTTCATACACCCGCCTGCATTCACATGCCTGTGCTTGGGCTGCTTTTCAGAAGCGACACCGGACCCTACATGTGCTTCTCCCATCTTGAAGTGCGTGCGAGTCACTTGTGCATTTCGTTAACCTGCAGGTTTTGTGTCTGAAGGTCTTGGGTGGGGCCTGAGACCGTATTTTAAGCTCCCAGGTGATGCTGGTGTTGCAGGTGCTTGGAACACAGCAAGTAAAAAGGGCCTGTAGGATGACATGGTATTCCTGACCCTCACAATCCTCTTCAGTCTCCTCTCCAGCCACCGGCTCTCAGCATTATGTACCATATAATTTGTTCTTCAATCACAGAACCTTTTCTTCAGACATCCACGATAGTGTGTACCAGGTTTACTTAAAGTGGTTTGTTTCCATCTCTTACCCTCCACCTCACCTCCTCTGAAATAGCGACTGCATGAATCTCGCTTATCTTTACATCACAATTAATGTTTAATTAATGTGGTTTGCATGCATGCATGCATGCCCTACGGTTCTTGTAAGTGCAGACTGGAAACTTCGTGTTTTGCCTTACCAAGCGCAAGCAGTGAACGCTCACAGAACCTTCCAAGTGTCAGGCTATGGATCCTGGAGTTTGAAGAAACAGTCAGCCAGTGCCCGTGATTGGTAATGAGGGAGAAAGATGGATTGTTCACGGATGTGAGGTAATTTACAGAGGATAATGCGGATTGGGCAGTTAAAACGACTTTTTTTTTTTTTTTTTTTTTTTTGGTGAGTATTAATGTATACCCACACTATATTATATTAGCAAATAGTGGCAAACTAGAGAACATTTTAGATAAAATGAATGCCTTACATAGGAAATGTGGAAGAAAACTGGAACGAAAAGGTATTATCTTTGAAAGGTTTTCTTTGAAAAACTTGGGTCGCTGCATATTGTATACGAGCAAATTCATGTCTTTTTACGTCTGTGCTTACTCTGGTTACATCTAGGCTTTATTTTTCAGACCTGAAATAATTTCCATGTAACAGACTGACCTTCATTTACAGTTGTACTGACTTGAAGATATAATGTACTGTGTAATTAGTTTTAGTAAAAAGAAAGGAGGGGGGATGGTGGGGTGGGAGAAACTTGGCACTGTTAGGTAGAGAATAAATTGAATCGATTTTAAAAATAATGTCTGTAAGTATATTAGCCTACCATTCAAATGTTTCCAAGCAATATGATTTCTGTAGCTAAGTTCTCAAGTAATAGGTGCTCTTTGTAAATTCATAAATATTGCAATTAAATGAAAATTATACCACCCATGAATTTGGAAATTTTGTAATGTTTTTGCTCAGATTGATTAATGTTTTGCATTTTACTGTATATGTCTTGGCTTGCAATAATGACATTTAAAGTAGCTTACTTTGAGTAAATACAAGAGATTGGTTGAGATTTTTCCCCAGTACATTAGCCAAGGTTAGTGTGCAATTTAATCTTAATTGTTTTTGTTATTATTTATTTAACAGACGTTTGTCAAGTACCTATTAAGTGGAGGATTTGTGATGATGAAATGCTGTATACATTTCACATATTCTATAGTGGATGTTAGAAGGTAATTTGTAAGTATGGCTTGATAACAAGTTAAAAAACAAACATGTGTTTTTCTTCACTAAAACACAACTTGCTGAATTGTAAGGTGCTACTTAAAGATGAATGGCTTGTTCAGAATAATTTAAGTAAAAGGAAAACTAAGTAGAAACTTGGACCAATGTATTTTAGGTAAGACAAGGTGAGTTTTCAAGTTGGGTGTCAGCTAATTGTTGACATCTAATCACGTATTCAGCCGCCATATTGCTTTTCATTCTTAAACATGGACTCCAGGAAGCAAAATGGCTATCATCATGTAAATAGAAATTCATTTTGTGTGCTGCAAAATATTTATTCTATTCTACCACCAGAACATAAAATGGACTCTTTGCACATCAGTGGTTTTATTCCCAGTTTTATTTTCATTCTTGTGACAGTGATTTTTTTTTTCAGTGAACGCAAGTGTGATTCTAAATATAATTCAGATGTTATGCCGTTTTGTGGGCCCCTGTATTCATAAAATTGTCTACGAAATGGGCATCAAATAATTTTCTTTGTGCTTTTACATCTGGCCTTTCCTCGTTACTTTCACCTGGTGAATTCTAGGTGCTGGTGCTCTCGTCCCTGTTTTACTGAAGCACAGAGAGGTTACAGTGCACATCTGAGCAAGAGTACTAAAATGGCAACTTTCTGATTGATGGGCCAGTGCACTTCACATGATAGCATGCTGCCCCTCAGGGAGAATGTTGTACTCAGATACTTGATATTGCAAATGCATTGCTTGCTATAGTGCAGTTTAGTTTATTATGATAACTGGGGTCATTTCATCAGTTGTGATCATTTTGAAGGAAGCCCTTAGTGGTACTGCAGTCATCACGTTCTTGGATGGTGGTACCGACACAGTTCGCAGGTCTTCAGTTTCATTGGCCATTACTGTTTCAAAAAGATTAGATACCTGTTAAGAACAACAGAATGTGGAAAGTCAGATCCAAGCAATAATTTTGGGCTCTGGGAACCTTAAGATACTAAGAGAAAGGGTTTTAATGTTTGTTAGTAAATAAGACTGTATTTAAGTACTTTCATTAAGTAGTTCAGTAAGGTACATTTAAAACTAACTCTGCTTAATTTGTAAAAATACTTCTTCTTTTCAAGTTTGGAGATTAAAAATGTTTAAAAGAACATTATGGGACGCCTGGCTGGCTCAGTTGGTGGAGTGCGTGATTCTTGATCTCGGAGTCATGAGTTAGAGCCCTGTGTTGGGGTAGAGTTTACCTGATTAAAAACATAATAATTAAAAAAATAAAAGAAAATGCTGCATTTCATATTTCAGAAATATACATGAGTCTAGTAATGATGTTAATGGTACAGAAAGATCAATTCTGCTCCGTGTACCTTTGAACCTGAGGTTTGGGATCCGTGAAGACACTTGAAGCTCCAATGTACCCATCAGAGTAGCTTGATTGCCTAAAATCTGTGTTCCCTTCATGCCACAGACCGTCATTGGGTGTGCTGTGAATGCGAATTTGAAATGTTCGCATTTGAAATTTGAAATTGCAAGCCAATTCCTATTTTTTTTTTTTTAAATGTGGCTTTAAAAAAATGGATTTATAGCCAGACCGGGTACCTCAGAAACGCTGAGTAAATCCAGTTCTTCCGTTGCCAGTTGTGCCTGGTTTTAATTTTAAGCAAATTGCATTTGTGACTGACTCTTGTTTTGCTTTACTTTCTGAGAACCCGTGCTCAAAGAAAGAAAAAATAAACCCACTTTTGTTCCTAGTTTATTTGCAAACCAGGTCAGACGCCCTTGATTAGCTCTCAGTTGGAGGATAATTTGAACCTTGACAGATTGAACCCAAACAGCAGGGTTTCTCTAGTCTGGCCAACAGATAGAAAAAATAAAATAAAAGCTAATTCCAGTTCACAAGCATACAACAGGACTGAATAAATGTGCAACTGTTAATGAATAGCTATTTCAAATATTTACAAAAGGCTCAAGGAAAAAGAAAAGATTAGCATCTTAGGCAGCTGTTCTAAGGGAAACCTATTAAAAATAAACATGATAAATGATGCTTGAGAGCTAATATATCTGTCAAATATCAAATACACTCAAAGAAAAAAAAAAAAAACACCGTTTCAGGAAAAAAAAAAAAACAACAACAACAAAAACCAAAGACCCTGTTGGGCAAGCTCTCTTGCTTTGTGGTTGACACCAGAATTTTTTTCTTACTCTTTTAAATTTGTCTCTTCTAATCATGGAATATTCATACAGATAGTATTTTATAGATTGTAGGTCATGGGTAAGTGAATGGAATCATTAGAGTTGTGTCTGTTGTGATTAAATTGGTTAGAAACTTGAAAATTCATCTATATATCATTTGAATGAAGACATACTGTTAATTGTTATTTTATGGGATTGCAGATGATATAATGGTTTGAATATGATAGTAATAACATTTTAGCATCATGGCAAGTGTGCTAGGAAATGCTACATAAAAATGGAAATTATTACCGAGGCAGTGAGGTGTTGGCTCCCAAAGCTGATTACAGGCACAGTCACTATTGCCTGCAGGGTTGGTATCAGGCCATCCTAGCTTCTTCATGGAAACAGTCTTTTTTTTTTCTTTCTCACTTTAACTAAAATTAAAGCAAACTGTATTTGCCACGTATTGGTGACTTGTATAGTGGACCTTTAGCATTCAAGACTTACCATTTGTGTTAACTGTTTCTTGATAACTTGAAAATCTGTGGAAAGAAGCAATTTGAAATTTCTGAGGCTTGAATTTGTATTTGAATAGCTGTATTCTGTGACTGGAGTGGAGATCAAGTCATTTGTCTGCTCAGTGAGTGTAGCTAGCACTTAGAATGCATATATCTCAGGGTAGTGTAGAGTGAGCCTCTTGTGGGTTTTTTAGTTGTAAATTACGAAATCTTTGTTTTGTGTCCGAGCGTCACCTGAAGGAAAGCCAGTTAATAATGTACAACCTTTGTGAATTTGGAGATTTGTGGATGGTAAGGATCTACTGTATTAATCATTGAATGTTTGAAATGTTTAAAAATCCTTAGTTATTTTGATTAGAGGTTGTTTCTAATCCCGTCGTTTGCAACAGTGGGATTCTTTAGCAGGAGTGTGGGTCATTCCATGAAAGTTCAGAAAGCATGTTCATCAGTTTAAGTGTGTTCTGTGTAGAGAGGGACGTCAGTGGTGCAAATATTAAGCAATTCGGTCATGACGTCAACTAGAAGTCAGGCCGATTGGGTGGACTGATGTGTTATTACACCCCCTGTTTCAGGCTAGTTTCAGCAGGTGTGTGGCCGTCTGGAGCCCCTTCTAGGGAGGATGCATATTGTCAGGGAGACCGAGGTGAAGGTCAGCAGAGTCTTGGGACCCCTAGCCCGTTGCTGCCACCTCACATCCCATTCCTGTCCAGGGGCACACTTAGCCTCAGCAGCGTCTCCGTTGATCCATTTCCTCTGTCCCCACGCAAATGGGCAAGATTGAGCACTCCGTAATTACCTATCACATGGAATACGCTTTAATCACCATTAATTCATTTCTGCCCACTAATGGAGAGGTTAGCAAGTGGAAGGGAAATGACTAAAAAAACAAAACTGATATATAGAAGGGGCATGAATGAGTAAGGAGTACGTAAGGGATAAGGAAGAAAGCTAGCCAATTTAGTCTTGTATGCCACTTGTGGCTTCTGTGTAGCAAACAATGTTGTTCTTACATTTCTGTTTAATTCTTCGAAATACACACACACACACACACACACACACACACAAGGGGAATTACATTATGATTTATCCTTACCGGAAGGGCCGCATCAACACTGTTGATATTTTTAATGATGACTTTCTATTTCTGCTGTGTTGAAAGGGCACTGAATATCACCCCCCGTTCCAAAAGTGGCTTTAGCGAGCCCTGGAAGGGTCTGTTTCTTATTTGGAAAATGGTTTGGTTCGGGCTCCATTGATAACGCTAAGTTTTCTTGCTGTTGTACAGTTACATTAGACCCTTAAACTTAGACTCCCTTTGTAGTTCATCATTGTAATTTACACACTGGGTTGGTACATTCTCTTCAAGACAGTTTGTCTTGTGCTTCCAGCTGCTCCCCAATAGCCATTGTGCTGAATAAGCACTTACTTCAGTCTGTCCTTGATACAATTAATGCAGGCATCTGCAGAAGCGGCGGCCGCAGCGGCAGCTGCAGAGCCTTATGGAAGCCAACTTGTGCTTAGCATTGTGATAAAAGAAATAGTTTTGAGCTGGAAGCTAATGTTGGCTTATTTTTAGCATAAAAAGAGTTGCACCTGCCAGGGCTAGCAGAGGACTGAGGTTTGTTGATTACACGTTCTTGTTAGTGCCATTGTTATTGGTAAAATGGGGATGATGTCATCCTTATCAAACTGAATTGGCACCCTGCAGAGTGACAAATAATTTACCCTCTGTGGTTTTATCAGCATGGGCTGCGTGTTAGAAGCTCCTAGAGTGCTGAGTTTTCACAGTTGAATGCTATGGAACTGCAGAGGTGTGTGAAAATGAAAGGGATTGATACTTGTAATCAGCGCACATAGTAATGGCCAAGGTGTAATGAAACATAAGTGCACATTTAGGGTAATTACGCTGCCACCAGGTGGGGCCCTGGGGCTTTGCATGTATAGAAGCTGCTTGAGGTGGCGGGTGTGCAGCGAGGACTCCTGCGGCACCATCTGGTAGATTCTCATTTTCTCATTAATTCTTCTGTCCCCTAAGTCTGGGCTACATTGACTTTGAACGGCACTTCATCTGTTCAGTATCTCATCTCATTTTGGTGGGGAGTTGCTTTCAACGGTGGTATTGATATGATGTAACTCACAATCTCAGCTGTGTGAAATATATTAAACCATTCAGTTGATTTTTTTTTTTTCCTTAGTAAAACTGACTGGCTTAGTAATGTCCACATGACCATCTCATTCTAAATGTTTCACCACTTATGTTGTTATTTTAAGTAAAATAGTTTGAAAAGCCAAACGCACCCTGTCCTCCAAGACAATTTGTAAATAACAGTGTGATACATACCCAAAAGAGTAAACAGTGACAAAAGTGCATTTTCTTTGGTTGTTTAAAAAAAAAAAAGTATGTTTTATGTCTCTAGGCCGATTTCGTTTTTGCCTCGAATATAACAAAAACTTATTTTTCAGTCAAGCTCAAGAACAAGAAATCATGAATATACGTAACATCCCTGAGCCGTGCACCTAAGACTGTTACGGTAGTTTCTAGAGAAAAGAATAAGAAAATGATATTCAAGGTTGTATATTTTGGAGGAAAGTAAAATGCTTTAAGCCTGCTAAATTGATTTTTATGAATATTTTCACATAATGTTAAGAATAATGTAGTTAAGGTACCTATCAGGATGTTTATAGTTCACAAATGGCTGCTTTCTTTATTAATACGGATATTAAGATGATGGAAATTTTTAATGGAATCTATAGTATATTATTTGTATAATGCAAATAGTAACAGTAAGGTGACATCTGATGGCCACCTTTTTTATGCTCCGTATTTTATAGCGGAATACAGCGTGTCAGAATAATTTGGGCCATCTTCTGGAGCCTGTGGTTGCATTTAGTTGCCATCAGATTAGTGATTTCACAATCTCTTTCATAAACACAAAATAGTATTTGTGCAGTCTGAGTGCTTCTTTAAGAGCTTTGTATAAACAGTAAAAATACCCCTACTAAAAATTTCCACCGAGAGAATCCCCGTGCATCTTATTTTATTTCCACGAATTTTCTTAAAATGGAAATTGAGAGGGGAAAAAAACACATTAGCTTCTTCCACGACCGACGCGAACGCCCCCAGGGATGTCCCGGGAGCGTCAGAGTCGTGGCCCAGAGGCCCGAAGGGCTTTTCTGTCCGCGGCTGTGCTGCCGTCTGGCAGCCTGGCGTCCACACACGTCCACCTCCGGGATGGGAAGGAGTCAGAAGCAGTTTAGCGCGTCAGGAAGCCCGGGTAGTTTCTCCTCACGTTTCCCTCGAGTAAGGTTCCTAAAAGATCCCTAAGGTGGTTCTCGCTGTCCCCTCCTTTCTGTCAATGTCAGTTCACTTAGGGCAGCCAGTGAATGGCAGAAGGTTGTGAAAACTCTGGACTTCTTTCTCGAGAGGGTCACTTGATTATGATCTGTTACATAGTGTGCTGGTGGACAGGAAGTATGCCAGCAGCGCTTGATTCCTCTCCTGGAGGTGACTCGTTCGCGCTCGGAACATTAAAATATCAGGGTCTCTTTTCTTTTCCTCATGCATTCAACAGACATTAGTGAGATTACCTATTTCCCAGGCTGTGAGCTCAGTAAAGGCCTAGGCGGTGAGGTCACACTGTTCGAGTCCCGGCTTGGCCACGAGCCAGGTGTGTGACTTTGAGCAAGCAATTTAACCTCTCCGAGTCTCAGCCTTCTCCTCTGTAACCTGAAAATGCTAATGCTCTGCCTTGCATAGATTGTGAGAATTCATGATAATGTCTTCCTATCACAGGGTCTGCGTGTGGGCACTCAGCAGATGGTTGCTGCTGTTAGGGTTATTTTTATCGACAACCATGATTAAGAATCTATGCTTTAATATTTAGTAGACAGAAACCATTACACAGGAAAACACAGGAGGAGGTCATTACCCTGTATTCTCCAGTACTGCCTGTTCCTCGAAGGCAAGGACGGGCATACACCTACACAGTGCCAACATAGTTACTAGACATGAGATGCCAAGCGAAGGACACTGATGAATTAGGAGAAATACCTATGTAGTGCTTCTCATGATGACGTTTTTAAATGCATAAAAAGATACACAGGATTATAAGAAAACAGACTACACTGAAATAGCATTATCAGTATACAGAAAGCACAGTTTTGTGATACGATAATATGTGTTGATCAATACATTAAATAAGATGCAGCTGTGTGTTCTAATAATTGTCAACATTTCATGGTGATATTTCAAACAGTTTCAAAATATCTGGACTAACTAATGTGATGTGAAACTAGAATTTCTTGTGGACAAAATCACAGGTGCTGAAGATTCCTATAACTTCTTGCATACATTCATAATTGTAGAAATACCAAATTTTGGCAAGAGATTAGTGAAAACTGATGTGTGTGTGTGTTTCCCATCCAGATTCCGACATTCTTCCCCCTACCCTCATGTCTGTCCAAGAATACGTTCAGGTTTCTGGAGCCAAGATAAGAAACTCCTGGTGGAATAGAGATAACTTTCAACTCGCCTTCTTAATGAAGGCAAAGATACACACAACAAGGACAAAAGCTAATAAATGCACAAACCAGCAGGTTTGTGTTGTATTGGCCGTTGGCCAAGACCCCTGGTTGGTGGGCCCTCCAATTCTACCTCTGTTGATCCCCTCCTGTAAGATTAGCTATGTCTTAAAGTTTTATACAAAGTAGTTCCTTGTTACTTGGTTATGATTGAAAATATACTTACTGTTTTACTTCAGTTAGAATATCAATTTTGTATGAAATATCATTTCCTCTTAAGTCTCTCTGTTGTGTCAGTAGTAAGTCTATCTGTTGTGTCACGGGTCCGTAACATTCCGTTAGTTTACAGTGGATCTGTCCCTTGACCTGTGAGTGAAGAATGCTTAAGAACATGGTAGGTTTGGAATTATTTTTTTAAATGTTTTTTAAATAGTTTTATTTTTGAGAGAGAGAGAGAGAATGTGAGCATGGGAGGCCAGAGAGAGAGGGAGACACAGAATCCCAAGCAGGCTCCAGGCTCTGAGCTGTCAGCACAGAGCCCGACATGGGGCTTGAACCCACAAACCATGAGATCATGACCTGAGCCAAAGTCGGACACTTAACTGACTGAGCCACCCAGGTGCCCTGGTTTGGAATTCGTGAATAAAGTGACCTGAGATGCAGTATATGTCTAAATTAAAATGTTGAAATTATTTTGCCAAACCATGGGGCAACAGGAAAGACCCAAGTATATTCCTTACAGATTATGGTTGCATAGTTTTATATGTCATTAATTAAAGAAGGGAATAATCACAAAAATATATCGTATTTTCAAAAACATATTTAGCATCTTGTATTAAAAATATTTTAAAATGATATTTTAGAACATTTTTTAGTACTCTAAGAAGCTTACTTTTCCTAAAATGCACTTTCCTGATTATCTCTTCAAAAGGCTAATTCATTACTACAGCTTTGTTTATCAAAATTGTCCTCAGAACTACATAAAAATAACAGTAAGAATCATCAGAGTGCAGAGAATGGTGCTGGTTTATAGAGGAGAAGTACCTTTAAGCTGAGTTTCAAAGGACGTGTAGGATTCGGGGTACCTGAGTGACTCAGTCATTTGAGCATCTGACTCTCGGTTGTGGCTCAGGTCATGATCCCAGGGTTGTAGGATCAAGCCCTGTGTCTGGCTCTGTGCAGAGCATGGAGCCTGCTTAAGATTCATACTCATTCTCTCCCTCTCCCTCTCTCTCTCTCCCTCTCCCCTTCCCTCCTTCCCTCCCTCCCTCCCTCTCTCTCTCTCTCTCTCTCTCAACGCCCCCCCCCACTCCTGCACCTCTGCCTCTCTGCTTGCACACGTACATGTGCACTCTCTCAAAAATCCAAAAACAAACAAAAGCCCCCAAAAGAAAGGATGTGGTAGGATTTGGTAGATGGCAGTGTGGCAGGGGCACCCCCATTGTGGCTGGAGAAATAACACGAGCAAATACTGAAAGAGGTGGGTGTGCATGTGTTAGCCAGGAGCACCAAGCCGCGGGGATCACTGGGTGCATGGCAGGATGTGCTGAATTCTATAAAGGCCGAATTGTGGAAGCCTTATGTCCACTGCTAAGGAGCTTTACCCTCGTTTTGTAATTACTGGAAAGAAATCAAGGATATTTTAGAGTATGTATTTTGAAAAATTTGAGGATGAGAAAGCACACACACAGTCACCAGTGACTGAGACTTGTAACCTGAATGCCTGGAAAAGGTTGTCTCAGTGATGGAAACTGAGATCCAAACAGGGGCAGCTTGCTTTAGAAGAAAGGAAACTGTTAGGCTTGGGCTTAGTGTAGCGTCGGAAGTCTTTGTAGAAATTCATGGCTGTCCATTCCTAATTCTCATCTGAGTCTGTCTTAAAAAGTTTAAGTTTCGGGTACCTGCTGGCTCAGTAGAGCATGCAACTCCTAATCTCGGGGTGTAAGTTCAAGCTCCACGTTGGGTGTAGAGATCACTTAGAAATAAAAATTAAAAGTTCAAGTTTACATGAAAATTTGGGAGTCAGACATTGGAGCAGACAGCTGAAAAGGTGCCAGCTGTTCCGTTGGGGCTGAGTAGGATTAAGAAAGTATCATCGATGTGACAATTAGGAACTCATTGGTCATCTTGAACAATTTCATCCGAGTCATCATTTCCAGACTTCAGTGTACGTATCAATGACTTGGGAAGCCTATCAAAAATGTAGATGTGGGAACTCTTTATCACAGGTATCTAGGACAAGGGCAGGGCCTAGAAGTCTGCTTCTGTAAGCACCAAGGTGATGATGGTGGCAGTGGTAATAATAGTGACTGAGATGTGTATCAGAGGGAGAGAGAACGAGAACTGAAATATATATGCCAGTTACAGTTGTATGTCCATTATGGTTATAACCGCATAAGAACCCTATGAAGTACATACTCTAATTTTTCTATTTCAGAAATGAGAAAACGGAATCAAAGAGATGATAAATAACTTGCCCATGTTTATGTAGCCCGGAAATTGTTACTGTGCAGCCCATGATCTTGACCTCTGTGTTACTCCCAGTGGGTGCCAAGAATTAGCACCTTAGAGCAGGGCTGGTCGGAGGTAGGCACAGGAGGGCTGTTGGTCCAGCCTCCCTCCCCCACTCCATATACCAAGGCCCTTAGTCATTGTATTTATTTCCGTACATGTTTTAAAAGGCATTGCTTTGTTTCATGTTACAATTCTTGTAACACCGTTTTGACCTTGTGTAATTTTTAATATTGCTTGAGCCTTAAAAAATGTAAGTGACCAGGAGTCTCTTAACTTCCAAGAGGCCGTTGGTGAGTGATTGCAGAGGAAGCTGGATTGTGGTGACAGGAGTAGCTAGAGGGAGGTGACTGGGGTTTGGAGGTTAGGGAGGAGTGGCTGGTCCAGAAATCTATGTAGAAAGCCCTTAAGGGTGGCCGTCCCAGGTGGGGGAGCTGTGGTTTTAAAACAAACACACTGATTTCCCTGGGAGTTATGTTTATTTGTACTGCCTTGAAGGGCATTGGGCCCAAGATACAGAAGGAAATAATTGGGGTTTGGAGTGGTGTCAGGGGGAGATTGCCAAAGCCCTGGAGAAGCTACCCTTTGGTGCCCCCAACCACGGAGAGAAGAACAGAACAGATATGGTGTGGTAAATGAAGAAATCCTGTGATGGGAATAATACTTCCACTTTAGGGGCTATGTATGCGTGTTTCTAGATGACCAGGAAGTAGATTTTAATTTCCCCGGAGAGATGGTTCTCGTATGATGGGAGAGTGGTTTCAGAGGAGGTGGGAAGGGATGGTTAGATGAGCCCAGGGGCAGGGACGCTTCCTACTCTCACACAAAAAAGGGGAAAGGAGAGTTCAAGTAAAAAAAAAAACAAACAAAAAAAAACAAACAAAACCCCAGAAATTTGGAAGTGATGGGAGGAAGTTTAAAGACGTTCAGAATGAATGGTTCTCTAGCTCCCTTAATGAGTAGCTAGCAAGGTCATCGCCCAGGAAGCCATGGGGATTTGAGGAGAATGGTTGTACATCACTCGATAATTATATGCCTTTGTAGACCTTTGAAATTGATAAGAGAAAAAAATAATAGAAGCTCTTAGAATAGGTTTCAGTATTTACATTTAAAACATTTCATCTTCACTATTGTTTGTGATTTGGGGGGGGGGGGGCTGGAAGACTGTTTCCAGGAGGGGGCAGCAGTGCTATAAGCATTTTACTTGGGTTATTTCCTTTCTCTGTTGACTTGGCTTTTAAAAATCAAGTCATAATGTGTTTTCTGTCTCTGTTACCCTAACTAATGAAAAAATACAACAGGCTTTATAAATCTATTCAATAATCTTACAATTTATTAATTTATTAGTTTCACATTACTAAACATAGCAATTGTGGAAAATGCAAAGGTACTGAAAATTATCCTTATATATAATAGTTATATTTGAAAATTTTTGATTTGATTTGGCCTAATTTTGTCCTTCTCTGTGTGTGGCTTGTATAGTAAGAAATAAAAAAAAAAAAGGCTTACCAGCTTAAATAGCTTTTAAAATATAAACTGTGGGAATATAGGACTAATTGGGCTCGTTGAAAGAATGTTTAACATATAAACATTAATTTTTATTGAGCACAGACTGAATTGAAAAGGCTAAACTTACATGTTAAAATAATTTGGCAATCTAACTGCAGATTCAAAATTTCTGAAAATGTAAATAAATTAAAATGCAGGCAGTGTTTTGCCATCTGTAATGAATTAGCATTCCATTTTTACCAGCTGCTGCTGGGGTTTTTGAAGCTGACTCAGGATCTAAACACACTGGCGGGTAGCTGCTGATAAATGTACGAGCCTGTGGTTTCCACTGACAAGGCTGCACTGGTGGTTAGAACAGGCTTTGCAGGTTTAAGTAGTACGGATTCTTCCACTGAGGGCAGGAAATAAGGATGTATTTTGCGTACAGATGTTGACGGCACAAATGAGGAGGGTTTGCTGCTAAGATGTCGGAACATGCAGGATGCCGCTGCTGTTGGGCGTGGGGTCATCCTCGAAGGAAAAAACTGGCAATGGTCTCTTAGCTAGCAGACATATTTTTTGGCTCTGTAGTAATATTTGTACATTGCTGGGAAATTTTATACTCTAGATGAAGTTCCTTACTATGTGTTCTTCCTGTGTTTCATTTCTAAGGCTTTTTCATTTTTAAGCATAGAGGAGATAATGACTCCCTGGAAGGAATTTGAACTTTGAAGTCAGACATACCTAGACAGGAATTCAGGCTCTCTCACTTGTTAGGTGTGTGATCTTCTCCAACCGATTGCTTAGTTTTCCTCATCTGTGTGAGTTTTCCTCATCTGTGACGGAGGGATAATACCTACTGCTAGAATGGTTAAGACAATTCATACTCCATGGAGAACCACCTGAGTCTGATACTGTTCTTATAGCCCTGAAAATACATACATGAAGGGAGGGGCAAAAACAAAACAAAGCAAAACACCAGTGGCCCATTTTTGGTCACTATACATTGCTGAGGGAGTAAGGCTTAAGCAGGTGATCTATTGATTTCCCATACGATGATAAGATCTGTGATACCTTGAGTAGTAACTGAGAAATAGATGTGAAGGCTTACACACTGTGTCCAAACGGTAGTATGTTCATTTCACAGATAGGAAAATACTTTTCTTTTTAATATGCTTTTATTCCCATTTTTTTCCCTTGGTGTAGACTTATCAAAAGGACAAAGTTTTAGGTAAAGAGTTTTATTTCAGAACTGAAACATTTTGGTATCCTTCCATTGTCAGTGTCATGTAAACTCAATATATTCTGATTCTACAGGTAGTAAGAAAGAGATCTGGAAGGTGTGTGTGTGTGTGTGTGTGTGTCCCTCATACCTCTTTATTGTCAATCTTCTTCTTACAAATTAGACTTCCGGATGTTAAAAATTTACATTCTAGCCAAAGCCAGCTAAAAGTCAATACGTGTATTCAATCAACACATTGATTTCGTGTATAGCGTGTCGTAGGTGTTGGACGACATAGTGGTGAGAGCATGACTCTGGCCTCATGGAGCTGCTATAACGATGGGGTTGGAAGGGAGTTGATGCGGACTGTTGTCAGTTCAGAACAAGCAAGCCTCACATTGTGATGTGGTCCATGCTGTGACAGGGAAAACTTGTGTGGCCAGGGAAGCTTCCCTGCAGGCAGTGGCACAAAATACGGAACGCTTTACCAAAACTGTGTTTGTGGCAACAGTTATGACTCAGGGATAGGAAAATGCCTCAGGTGTTAAATGGGCATAGCGGCTTTTGATTCTGACAGCCCGTGTGTGTCACATACAAACCTTTGCGATCTTAAGACCCGACCAAACTTAAGGAATTTTTAGTCAATTATGGTGAAAGTATCCTGGGAGTTTTCAGACCTCTCACGGTCTAAAATCGCTGTCGTGCTTCCCCCATCGCAGAATTGTCAGGTGTCGTCACAGGCTGACCCGGGACCAAGATGTACCTATCTGGCCATTACCCGGGCCAGCCTGAGCTCACTCCCCTAGGGCCAAGACCTGTGTCACTGATTTGCTAGTGACTCACCATGTATCACTCCAGCTGGCCCTGACTCTGCTTCCTTAACTGTAGATCAGTGTGAACTCAGAGAACCTGTTTGTGACCCTAAATTGGTTCTGTGTGCATTTCTTAGTGTTACTCATCCACCCATGACTCATGGCTCAGTTCTCATTTTCAGTGTGTGCGTTAGGGTCACTCTTAATTGAGGCATCCTTCTCTTAGAAGCTGACTCTTACGTTGTTTTGACTCAGCCTGGACTATTTGAAGTTGTGTGTTTGCTTCTGTATGGTTATAATCCTAGCTTCTCAGCCTGGAGATTTAGGCCATTTGTGGTCCCAATTTCCAGCCTTTGTCCTAACCACGTCCCTTCCTGCTGCTCCTGTCCCACTCACCTACGTGTACTTTTCCCATGTGTGTGTCAGGCTTTTCTACCAAGATGATGGATCTTTGTTGCCCTGGTTTCCTTCATTTTTTTCAGGCCAAGCTCAAAATTGCCACATTGGGTTTGGATCTCTTGTGGTGATTTCTCCTGCTAGAAATGTCTCCCTATCTGACCCAATTCCACTTTGCCTTACAGTTAGTAGTGTTATGTCTTGTCACCGCTACTAGACCATTAGATGATGTTGCTGGTATCCCATATCGTATCTCATTCATTTAGATTCTGAGTTAAGTTTCGCTAGTGGAATGCAGTGGGGGCTCAGACTTGAGAGACAGCAGACAGCAGCCCTCTCTGTGCTGACCCACCCTGCCTCTGTTCCTGTGTGCAACAGCTTTTACACTGTGGTCTTTGGACTCCTTCCCCGTTAAATCAATAAGTCTTTAAAGCCAACTGGTAACAACCCTATGTATTGATTTATTTTTAAACAAATCTCTCCCATCAGTGATGGTTTCACCACTGAGGGGATAGGGAAGTACCTGCATGGTTTTAAGATTCATGTTCAAGTGGACTCTCTTCCCATTTCTGAGGAGCCAGAGAGCCGCTAGCACCGCTGATGAAGCCAGGCTCCCTAAAAGCAGCAAACGATTGGTAGTAGGAGGAAGGTGGAGTACAAGTCTCTGACTGAGTATTTTGGAGTATTGGCGCTCCATGGTCAGGAGGAGCAGAATAATACACCTCTTGGGTTTAAAACTGCTCATATATGATTTTAAAAAACTCAGTAATATTTCCTGTCTGTTACATATAAAGCACTTTAGCAGTTTTTAGGACCTTTAACCTTCAGAACAACTTGTTTGGGTAAACATTTATTCCTATTCTGATAGATGCAGAACCTGAGATTCAGAGAGTCACGTGGGAAGCAGAAATGTGTGTCGTGGGGGCAGATTTACTGTGGTCTCTACTGAGCGTTTGGAAGTTTAAACTTCATTCTCCGTCAGCACTTCCTTCCTGTCCTCCTGGATTTCTGAGACTTTCCACCTCTGACCACCTCTGACTTTACTTCCCTCTCTGGTTGTAAAAGTCATCCCGGATTCCCTGAACTTCTGGTTCTTATTCTGTTCGGTGATCCCTGCTCTTTGCTGCCCGCACCCCGGAGTAGTGTTTGGTAAGATCATCCAGCCCACCAAAACCAAGAGGATGACCAAGAGTTTATGGAGAGCCTTTTCCGCACAGTCGAGGTGGTTTACCTCTAAAAGGTTTACCCTGACTGTTCGTTTTTTAATTCACTATGAAAATTTGATACTGATCGTCTTTTTTCTGTTTCCGACCTTTCTTAATATTTTGTTTCACTGCAAGGGTGCCTGGGTGGCTCCGTCGATTAAGCATCCAACTTTTGATTTCCGCTCGGGTCGTGATCTCACGGTTCCTGAGTTCCAGCCCTGCGTGAGGCACTCACAGTGCGGAGCCGGCTTGGGATTCTCTCTCTCTCCCTCTCTCTCTCTGCTTCTCCCCTGCTCGTGTGTGCACTCTCTCCTCTCTTTCTCAAAATAAATAAACTTAAAAAAAGAAAAAACATGCAAAAAATATTTTGTTTCACCGAATCTTAAGTCTGCCTGCCTCTTCCTCAGCTTCGGGCCTCTCAGGGTGTTTATGAGTGGGATTGTCCGCCATGTTCTCACCATTATCCTCCTGTCAGAAGACATTGTTTTGTGTGCCCGGATAGTAGTTTACGTTTTTTCAGAGGTTGTGACTTTAGTAGTTGGGTTATTTTATATGTAAAATATATACGTATGTATATATATACACACACACATACATACGTATGTATGTATATGTATTTAGAAATAAGTTTTGTGTTTTACACATCACCCAAAGAGGCAGTCAGGCATATTTTATTATATTGGCATTTCTATAAGTAATTCACTTCTACATCAACGTGAAGAAGCTTGCCAAGGGCTCTAGAATACTTAGAGTAGGAATGTGAGGTAATACTAAGCAGTTCTACATATGTTTTTTTAACCCTATCAGAGAAACTAAATTCTTCTAGTTTTTACAATATTTCACTATAAAACCAAGATGGCATAATATATCATAATAATATTGATCTTTCTGTTATATATACATTTCTCTGTGGCCTATAACTAATGCAGTGTATACATTAAGCTCCTGAATTCATATGTAATGTGGGTCTGAAAACATATTTGAAAGTTGATTATTCATTAAATAGACCAGTGCTCCCCCATCCAGGTGTGATCCTAATCCAACAACATCAGCATCTTGGTTCTCAAACTTTAAGGGACATCATGATCACCAGAAGGACTGGTTAAAAACACAGATCGCTGGGCCCCATCCCCAGAGCTGTGGCCTAAAGCTTGAGTATTTGCATTTCTTTCAAGTTCCAAGTTGATAACGATGCTGCTGACCCAGGACTACAAGAAACCCGAAAAAAGACCTTTTCTCCATTGGCATGTGATTTCCTTCTTCACTTATAAGCGTATATTCTGTCTATATGGCATGTAAATTTATAAACCTTCGTTTTTGATTCTGTATCCTGTAAATTCCTTACGAAGACTTTACTGTTAGCATACTCTTCTTGTGAATGGACTCTCCTTTTCTGTTCTATTTTCTAATTTTATCACATGTAGATGGGCAGGCTATTGATTTTGCTGTATTTATGTAGACACTTGATTGAACTTTCTTATTAATTATTAATCCTATAGCTTTTTAGCTGATTCGTTTGGGCGTTCTAGGTAAACAACCATATCATTTCTGTTCTTCATTTTGATATCCACTTGTAAAATGGCTCTCCATGAAATGTTTTTCCTATCTGCTAGCGTGTTGCTGTTACTTTTTTGTTTTTGTTGTTACGGTTTTATTTCTTAAGTCTGTCCTCAATTCATTTTTATGTAATCTCAAATCTCCTGTTTCTGCCTCTAAAATGAACTGTTTTAAAAAAATGTATGCACTGTAGAAGTCATTCCTTTTGGAAATTGTAACTTCCACTTCAGCCAAGGTCCCAAACTGTTATACCTTCTGCAGAAATGTTCTCCTTGACTGACTTTGTCGTCAGACCCTCTTCTCACTGCAGGCCCTGGGAACCACAAGTTTGCTTTCTGTTCTTTTCCTTTACTTTTGCCTTTTCCAGAATGTCCTGTGAGTGGAATCATGCAGTATGTAGCCCTGACTAAAGAGTCTGACTTCTTTCTCTCGTCATAATGTATTTGAGATTCATCCATTACTGTTGCCTTCTCATTCCTTTTTATTGCCAAAGAGTATTCCACGGTATGAATGTACCACAGTTTGTTTATCTGATCGCCAGGTGGATGAAGGGCCTTGGATTGTCTCCAGATTTTGGTAATTATGAATAAAGTCATTATAGACATTTGCATGCAGATCTTTGTGAGAATACTTCCAAGGTAGTTTCTGCTTTTCTTTACCGGTTTTCAATTTTCACGTAGTCTCTATTTATTGTGCTGTATTTTCTTTTCAATTTTTTTTTTTAACGTTCATTTATTTTTGAGACAGAGAGAGACAGAGCATGAACGGGGGAGGGGCAGAGAGAGAGGGAGACACAGAATCTGAAACAGGCTCCAGGCTCTGAGCTGTCAGCACAGAGCCCGACGCGGGGCTCGAACTCACGGACTGTGAGATCATGACCTGAGCCGAAGTCGGACGCTTAACCGACTGAGCCACCCAGGCGCCCCTGTATTTTCTTTTCATGATGGCTTCCTCTGATTTCTAGAGTTAGTGCCCGTTTCTGTGTTGTTATTAGGAAGAAGTTTCAGAATTGAAAGAAAAATTTCTGAATTTAGATTCCATATTGTGAGAATTAGTCTCTTGTGTTACACTCTGATTTTTCTCTTTTGCTGATAAAAGTTTTATATGCTGTGTGTTCTTTTGGCTCATTCTTTGGAGGAGAAAAATCTACAATCATTTGTGAGGTATAGACAAAATGAGATAGTTCAAATATTACATGAGTTCTGGCACAGATTGGCGTAGGGCTTCACCTATGACTCCTCCAAAAGAACCTTCCCAAATCCATGTTGTAGGAAACGACAAAACCCAACGGTCAGTAGGTGGCTGGACGGGAAATGGAGCAGTGAGGAAATGAATTGGAGCTACAGGCATGTGCCTCTTCTCACATTTCTATGAACGTATTTTTCCATTTGTTGGATTGTAGTCAAGACAAGTCACCAATTCCAGGCATCTGTCCCTTTCTCACATGTGGCAGGCAGAGTTGAAATGTGGTCCCCAAGATTGTCACCCTCTGTTCTACATGCTTTATGTAATTCCCTCCCCTTGAATGTAGGCAGAATCTGTGAATATGATGACATATTCCTCCAGTGTTTGTGTAGCCACTAGCCACATGTGGCTGTTGAACATTGAAGCGTGGCTAATGCAGCTGAAGAACTGAATGCTTTTATTTAATTAATTAATCAGCTTATTTACTTAACTATAACTAATTTAAAAATAAATAGCCACATGTAGCTAGCTAGAGACAGCTGAAGTTGATAACAAACTTACTGAAATATTTGGAGTGAAGTGTACTGATGTCTGCATCTTACTTTGAAATGCATGAAAAATGAGATGGACAGTTATGTGGCAAATAAGTGTAGTGAAATGTTTATTGCAGAATCTAGGTGGTGGTTATATGCGGTTCATTGTAAAATTATTTCAACTTTTACTGTATATTTGAAAATTTGTATAACACGATGGGAAGAAATCCTTAGAAGGATTTTACTGAAAAATCAATTACACCCTGTGAAGAAAAGTCCAAGACCAATGGCTTCACTGGTGAATTATACCAGAATTTTTAAAAAATTTATTTATTTTAAGAGGGAGAGAACATGACTGAGGGAAGGGGGGAGAGAATCCCAAGCAGATTCCATGCCGTCCGTGCAGAGCCCGACATGGGGCTCAGTCTTACCTGAGCTGAAATCAGGAGTTGGACACTTAACCGACTGAGCCACACAGGCACCCCATGAATTTTGCCAAACGTTTACAGAAAAATTAACACCAATCCTTCTTAAACTTTCTTTAAAAAGAGTAGAGGAAATAACTTTTCCTAACTCATTCTCTGAGGCTAGCATTACCCTGATATCAAAGCCAGATAAAGACATTAGAAGAAAAGAAATTACACACCAATTTTAGGAATATAGAGGCAAAAATCCTCAGCAAAAATACTAGGAGATCAAATTCCATAGTATATTGAAAGGATTATACACCATCACCAAGTGGGACTTATGCCAGGAATACAGGGATGGTTAAACCCCCGTTTAACCAAAGTTAAACAGAAAATCGATCAGTGTAATACACCTAGGTATAGGAATAAACATAACCAAGGAGGTGAAAGACCTATACTCTGAAAACTATAAAACATCAATGAAAGAAACTGAGCATGACCCAAGCAAAAGGAAAGATATCCCATGCTCATGGATTGGAAGGACCAGTATTGTTAAAATGTTCCTACCACCCAAGGCAATCTACGAATTTAGTGCAATCCCTATCAAACTACCATCAACATTTTTCACAGAACTAGAACAAATCATACCAAAATTTGTATGGATCCTCAAAAGACCCCGAATAGCCGAAGCGATCTTGAGAAGAAAAACAAGGCTGGAGGTGTCACAATTCCAGATTTAAAGATGTACTATAAAGCTGTAGTAATGAAAGCATTATGGTACTGGCACAAAAATTGGCAGAGATCAATGGAACAGAGTAGAGAGCCCAGCAATAAACCCACGCATACATGGTCAGTTAATTTATTACAAAGGCAACAAGAGTATACAGTAGGAAAAAGATAGTCTCCTCAACAAATGGTGCTGGGAAATCTGGAGAGCAGCTCGATGCAAAACAGTGAACCTGGACCACTAAAAACCAGTTGTAGGTGACAAGGGCAACACCCAAAAACCAGTTGTTTTCTATGAGCTAGCAGTGAATAATCCAAAAAAGAAATTGAGAAAGGAATTTCATTTACAATAGCATCTAAAAGAACAAAACTTTTGGGAAAAAATTTAATCAGGGAAGTGAAGGAATTGTACACTGAAAACTTAATACTGAAACTGAAGAAGACCTAAATGATGGGGGATATTTGTGTTCATGTATAGTAAGACTTAATATTAAGATGTCAGTATTACATCTTATTCCTTATTACAAATCGCCACAAAAGACTTAAGATTGTTTATAGCCAGTTTATCCATAAATTTTATCATAGCGGTCTACAGATTCAGAACAATCCCTATTGGTATTCTAACAGTTACTTTTCCATAAATGGAAAAGCTGATTCTCAAGTTCATGTGGAATGGCAAAAACAAACAAAACCCCCTAAACTCAAACAGCTGAAGCAGTCTTTAAAAAGAATAGAGTTGGGAGACTAACACTTTCCAATTTTGAAAGCTGCTATAGAATCACGGTGATCAAAACAGTGTGTATCTCCATAGGTATGGATATATAGATCAATGGAATATAATTGGCATTCCAGAAATAAACTCATACTTTTATGGCCAACTAATTAAAAAAAAAATTGTAATGTTTATTTATTTTTGATAGAGAAAGAGAGAGAGAGAGAGAGAGACAGAGCATGAGCAGAGGAGGGGCAGAGAGAGGGAGACGCAGAATCTGAAGCAGGCTCCAGGCTCTGAGCTGTCAGCACAGAGCCTGGTGCAGGGCTCGGTCTCACAACCGTGAGATCATGACCTGAGCCGAAGTTGGATGCTTAACTGACTGAGCCATCCAGGCACCCCTGTGGCCAACTAATTTTTAACAAGGGTACCAAGTCCATTCAATGAGGAAAGAATAGTCTCTTCACCAAATGGTACTGGGACAACTGATTTTCACATGGAAAGAATGAAGTTAGACCCTTGCCTCATGGTATATATAACATGAGTTAAAACAATAACGCACTTAGCAGAAAACATAAAGATAAATCTCCTTGACCTTGGATTTATCAGTGGAGACTTAGATATGTCACCAAAATACAAGCAGCAAAAGAAAATATGGATAATTTGGAAGTTGGACTTCATCAAAATTTAAAACTTTCATGCATCAAAGTACGTTATCAAGAAACTGAAAAGGACAATCCTCAGAATGGGAGAAAATATTTTCAAATCATAAATTTGATGAGTTTAATATCCAGAATATATGAAGAGCTCCTACAGTTCAGCAACACAAAGTTGACCCAGTTAGAAAATGGGCAAAAGACTTGGATAGGCATTTTTTTTTTTTTTTTGAAGAAGGTAAACCCATGAAAAGCTGCTTAAAACATTGGTCATTAGAAAAATGCAAATTAAAACCACATTGAGATATCATCTCACATCTGCTGAGATCAGTAGTTTTATTTTTATTTCTATTTTTTTTAACATTTATTTATTTTTGAGACAGAGAGAGACTGAGCATGAATGGGGGAGGGTCAGAGAGAGAGGGAGACACAGAATCCGAAACAGGCTCCAGGCTCTGAGCGGTCAGCACAGAGCCCGACGCGGGGCTCGAACTCACGGACCGCGAGATCATGACCTGAGCCGAAGTCGGACGCTTAACCGACTGAGCCACCCAGGCACCCCAAGGTCGGTAGTTTTAAAAAAATGGAAAATAACCAGTGTTGGTGAGGACATGGAGAACTTCTAACACTCAGACATTGCTAGTGGGAATGTAAAATGTGGGTCTTCCTTAGTAGGTTAAATGTAGAATTGCCACATGATGTAGCAGTTTTAATTCTGGGTCTATACCTAAAGGAATTGGAAACAGGTACTCAGGTACTTGTTTCCATGTTCACCGTAGCATTATTCACAATAGCCAAAAGGTGGAAACACCCTAAATGTCCATCAGCATATGCATGGGCAAAGAAAGTGTAGTGTATACCTACAACTTAATATTATTCAGCCATAAAAAGGAATGAAGTTCTGATAGAGAGTACAGCATGAACCCTGCAAGCATTATGCTGTGTGAAATGAGCTAAATTCAAAAGGACAAATACTGTATGATCCCACTTATATTCAGTGTCTACGGTAGACATACTCATTAAGGCAGTAAGTAGGTTAGAAGTTACCGGGGCTGAGGGCGAGGAGAAATAAGGAGTTTTTGCTTTGGATACACAGTGGCAATAATTGCACAATGGTGTAAATGTAATAAATGTAATAAATGTCACTGAAGTGTAAAATAAGAATTAAAAACACTTAAAATGAATAGTCAAGCCATAGATTAGGAGAACATATTTACAGTACATTTATTTGACAAAGGATTGGCATCCAATGGTATCAAGACAAGTAAATTTGAAAATAGGCCAGGGGCGCCTAGGTAGCTCAGTCCAACTTCGGCTCAGGTCATGGTCTCGCGGTTCGTGGCTTCGAGCTGCAGTTCGTGGCTTCGAGCCCCACATCGGGCTCTGTGCTGGCAGCTCAAAGCCTGGAGCCTTCTTCGGATTCTGTGTCTCCCTCTCTGTCCGCCCCTCCCCTGCTTGTGCTCTTTCAAAAATCCATAAACATTAAAAACAAAATTTAATTAAAAAATAATAAAATAAAATAGGCCAAAGATTTAAACAGGTATTTCACAAAAGAAGACCTACAAATGACCGGTAAGTCCTTTAAAGAGTGTTCAGTATCATGAGTCGTCAAATTCTAATGACAAGAAGATACTGCCGTACGTTCAGTATAATTGCCAGGATTTAAAGGATTGACAACACTAAACGTTGGAAAGGATGTGGAGAAACTGGAATTTTCATAGTGGGAATTGGGGTTCCCAACCAGTTAGGAAGAAGTCTGACAGTTTCTTATAAAAGTAAAATGTCTGCTTGTCCTGATGATCCAGCGTTTCTTCCCATTTGACTGAAGAGAAATGAAAACAAATGGCCACAAAAGACTTAAGAATGTTTACAGCCGTTTGATCCATAATAGCCAGAGAAATAGGAAGTGGTGCGTGTGTCCCTCCACAGAAGAACGGATAGACAAAGTGTAATTTACTCACACAAGGGAATATTATTTAGCAATTAAAAGGAATGAATAAGAATAACCAGGATTTATCTCAGAAAACATGCTAAGTGAAAGAAGCATCACACACAAAATACACTGGGTGTGATTCCATCTCTGTGAAACTCTAGAACAGGCAAGACTAATCTATGATGGAGAAGTATTCAGTATGTTTGTTGCCTCAGGGATGCGGAGGGAGAGGGAGTAGTGGAGATCGATAGGTAATAGGTTTACTTTTCAGAGGAGTGCTAATGGTCTGTATCCTGAGTGTTTGGGTTCTATTTGCCGAAACTCCATTAAAATCTGTGCCTTCATTTTATGTAAAATTTGCATCAAATAAAGAAACTCTGGTTAATGATACAAAGAAAAAATTTATAAGCTTCGACGATAGTCACGCAGTGGCATACAACAATGACATGTGTCACGGCACTGTCACCACTGGCCTTGGGCAGTTACAGCCTGATGTTGTACGATGTACTCACTGTGTATGTGAATAAGTAGCACTTGAAGCTACATCTTGCTGGATGTTTCTTATTGCTTAATTATCAATTTGTAGAGTCTCAGCAAGATGCAGAAATGGTGTTTATGGAAGCTTTCCTTTCTCCAGAACTTCCTCTCTAATGACAAAATTGTTGGTGCCCAGATTTGAACATTGTGAGCCGTTGTTTATTTATTCTTAGATGTTTATTTATTTTCGACACAGAGAGAGATCACAGGAGGGGCAGGGAGAGAGGGACACAGAGGATTCGAAACGGGCTCTGCGCTGAGAGCAGAGAGCCTGACTTAGGGCTCGAATTCATGAACCGTGAGATCATGACTTGATCAGATGCTTAACAGACTGAGCCACCCAGGCGCCCTGGAAGCAATTGTTTAAAAAAAATTATAATGCTCAGCAATAGATATGGACGAAATAGTGTGCAGTAGATAATCTGATATATTTTCAGGAATTAGAAAAATCACAGTTTTCTATTAATGTCCATTGCAACTTTGAAAGCAGTCTGACAGAAAATATACTTGTATTCATAACCTTCTGGTGACATCCAAATTTTTCTTCCCTGAGCTCTCCAGTGTTTCTTTTACATTGTTCAAAATAAGAATTACCTGCAGTGTTGGTTCAAAGTTTGTTTCCTACATGCTCCTCGTGGAGATTTCTGCCTCAGTGGGGAGGGTTGGAGATCATGTAATTTTTCCTTTTGACAAGTGCTTCAAGTAAATCGTATCAAATTGGGAAACGTTGCTTTCAGTTGTTGGTAAAGGTGTTAGACAAGAACTACTCTTGTAAGCCTTAGTGGTGACCAGCAGTCGCTTAATTCAGTATGACAATAATAAAAGTGTACGAGGAGGGCCTCGGTGGCTCAGTCAAATTGCTGACTTTGGCTCGGTTCATGATCCCACAGTTCGTGGGCTCCAGCGCCATGTCGGGCTCTGTGCCGACAGCTCAGAGTCTGAAGCCTGCTTGGGATTCTGTGTCTCCTTCTATCTCTGCCCGCCCCCCCCCCCCCCGCCAATAAATAAACATTTCAAAAATTAATAAAAAACTAAAAACAGTATGCGATGTTATTGAATATCAGTGACTGTTCCGGTCACTCTTGTCAATTCTGTTTGTATTAATTCCCCTGTTCATTGCTCACAAAAGTGGGAGGTGCTGTTATCTCATGTTACAGGTAAGGAAACCGTTTCAGAGAAGAAGAATGATTTGCCCCCAGTCACAAAGAAAGACAGTGACAGGGTCAGGCTTGAAAGCCAGAGATTCTGGCTACAGAGCCCCTGTCTTTCCTGGTAATTTGCTTGGCTCCAATATGGGTTAAGGGCGGGAAGGAGTTTGCTATAGTAATGAGGTGCGGTGGTGGTCCCGTGCCTCAGTCTTTCCTCGACTTACCTGCTTACCCGCTGTCTAGCACTTGTGATCTTGAGCTGCAGAGGGGTTGGAAGGCTTCGGCTTGAGCTCTGATGGGATCACTTGTTAGCAGGACCACGGGCCTGGTGCGGCCTGTTCTCGGCACGTTAGTAACGCTTCTGTGCTGTGCGGAACAGGGAAGGCGATGCCGCGTGGGGTCAGGCATCCTATCCTCCACTGCTTCGCTGCCCATCCTGCTTATTTCTCGCGTGGTTAGGGGCTCACCTCCTTGGAGGTGGTTGTCTGTTTTCCTTTTTAAAATTTATTCTTACCCCCCAGAGGGGTTTTTCCTACTTTCCCTGTTTTACTTTCACTTACTATACCCTTAGAATTTCTGTTGCTTTGTGTCTTTCCTCTTCGTTAGCATTTTTGTGACCTATGTTTCTTGTGTACCTCTGTTAAAAAAAAATTGTCCCCACATCACCACCTATGAGGAAACCTTACCCAAAAGTTGAACTCAAGTTTGACGAAGTAATGCAGAAGACACGGGGACATGCTAAACTCCCCTTCAGGGATGCACTGAGTCAAGTCCAGATGTGTGAAACTTGACAAAATCAAAGACCGTTTCTTCATAAAGAAGTGGTGGGTGGGTCCAGGGGAAGGGGGTGGGGGGAGAGATGGCAGGAAGAGAAAGAGATGGATGGGTAACCTCACAGATGATAAGAGTTAAAAGAAAATTGCGGGGGCCCCTGGTGGCTCAGTCGGTTAAGCGTCTGAATCTTGCCTTCAGCTCACATTGTGATCTCACGGTTCATGGGTTCAGTCCCCACATCGGGTTCTTTGCTGACGGTTCAGAGCCTGCTTGGCATTGCCTCTCCCTCTGTCTCAAAAATAAATAAGTAAACATAAAAACAAATCCGTGGCAGGGTTAGATGTGGGGTGTGGGGGAGGGGCTGTGGACAGGTGGCCCCGCATCATAGTTTGTTGAAGCTGGTTGATGCGTACATGACAATTCATTATACTATACTGTCTACTTGTGTATATATTTGAAAGTTTTAAGATAAAAAGTTACCATATGTGCTTATAAACCCTTTTTCATCTGCACAAACCTCCAGAATCAATCAGTAAAGCAGTTCTTACTTGAAAATTGGTCTAAGATGTTATTTCCCGCGTACGAACTAGCCATGTCTCCCTTGGCCTAAGATTTGTCCCCATATTTTCTGACAGGGTCTCTCTAGACAAACCAGACTTTCAGGAAGCAGTTGCCTTAAGCATCTGTGTTAATAGAGTCTCATCATTTCGGGCACTTTGAGTGAAATTCAGCTGAGGCAAAGTCAAGTGGATGAGACTCTCCTGGTGTTCCGCTAAACATCTGCTCCTGGCGACAGGCTCACAGAGGTCAGCCGTACTGATTCACCGGAGCTGAATGTGAGGGAGCAGGTGTGCTGTCCTTTGCTTCTTTTGTCCTGCACCTGCCTCACCTCAGGTGAGGAGAAGCAGCTGTTGAAAGCAGAATAGCATTACCCTGTGGGTGGGTCTGGAATGATCCCAAATATGCAGCTCTTTGTGCGGCCTCGGTTTTAATAGCTGATATTTGGGACTTGGCATCACAAAAGGAGCACGTTAGGACATCTTAATCAGGTACTAAATTCTTTGGTATTCTGACCGGAGTCCGTGAGATAATCACGAAGCATTCAGGTTGCTGCCAGTGAGGCGTTTGCCGGCCTTTGGCTTGCCTCAGAGCAAAAGAACCATCGGGTTCAATGCACCTGCCTCGACACTGGTGACTCAGTGGCTCTTGGCATATTCGATTTCGACCTCATGCTTGTAGCAATTGTTTTTCAATAATTACGATCGAGAGTAAAGGATATAGGTAATGTTGAGGCTGGATTATTAGAGTGGGGAGGGCCCGACCCTGGGGGAAAACTAATGTCCCCTTTAAAGTGGACTTGCCAGATCGCCTAATTTTGTGCCATGTACGTAGCTGCGTTCATCTTTATTGTTTCCAGGGTTTTCTCTTCGGTAGTAGGTAGATGCTGTAATGGTTCCAAGTACTTGACTTCTGCAGTCAGGTGAATCGCTGTTGTCCTATTTGCTGAATCTGTATGACTTTGGATGAGTTATTTAACGTCTCTCTTCTCAGTTGCTTGTCTGCAAAGTGAGGATAATGACTGAACTAACTTCACAGAGCTGTTGTGGGAATCAAACTGAAAAATGTATGGAGAGGGCTTAGCGACAGGCCAAATGCTACAGAACTGATGACATTGACCGTGAGGAAGAGGAGGAGGAGGGGGAATGGTATAGTAGCATGTGAGCAAAAAGATTGGGTATAGAACTTTGAGCATTTCTTACTAGAGCAGAAATGAACATAATTTCTTGCTAACAAGTACAGTCCTTGTCAAAGCATTCAAGTGATGTGATCAGAAATGAAATGTAAATATGAAAGGAACATGTTTCAAACTCCTTGACATGTGATTGTGTACTGAGTACATTTTAATCAAGGGGAGAATTCAACTGTTGTCAAGGATATTGGTAGTTCATTTGCTTATTGGCTGTCTACTAAGTATTGAAAATGCTATTTTGGAGTCAATTTGATGAGAAATTTGCAGATCAGGGTATTATTGACCTCAACTATTTGATTCTTTAACAAAAACCAGCCTAACTTTTTCAGTAAAGTATTATTTTGTAAATCAGTATGGATTTTCAACAAAAATTCTTTTGTTCTTACCATACCATTCAGGTGGTCTTCCTAAATCAACAGTGATAAAATTGCTAGCATTAGAAATTGAGAGGGGCACCTGGATGGCTCAGTTGGTTACATGTCTGACATTGGCTCAGGTCATGATCTCCCAGTTTGTGAGTTCGAGCCCCGCGTAGGGCTCTGTGCTGACAGCTTGGAGCCTGGAGCCTGCTTTGGATTCTGTGTCTCTCTCTTTCTCTACCCCTCCCCTGATCATTCTCTTTCTCTCTCTCTCTCTCTGAAAAAATGAATAAACATTAAAAAATTAAAAAAAAAAGAAATTGGGAGAATTAGGGGCACCTGGGTGGCTCAGACGGTTAAGCATCTGATAACTCTTGATACTGACTCAGGTCGTGATCTCACAGTCTTGAGATCAGTCCCTGTGTTGGGCTCTGTGCTGAGCATGGAGCCTGCTTGGGATTCTCTTCCTCCCTCTCCCTCTGCCCTTCCCCTGTTCGTTCTCTCTGTCTCTCTCTCTCTCTCTCTCTCTCCCTCTCTCTCTCTCTCTCTCTCTCTCTCTCCCACACACACACACACACACACACACACACACACTAAATAACAAACAACAAAAAAGAAATTGGGAGAATTAATCTCTGATTTTGCATTTTATACGTTTTTTGCCTTTCTTTCCTTCCTTCTTTCTTTCTTTCTTTCTTTCTTTCTTTCTTTCTTTCTTTCTTTCTTTCTTTCTTTCTTTCTTTCTTTCTTTCTTTCTTTCTTTCTTCTATGCTTTCAAACATGCCATACAGAATTCTTCAAGTAGTTACATGGGAAAAAACACTAATGCCTTAAGTTTTTAAAAAGTCTTAAATTTAAACTGTTTGTTTTTTAAAGAATTGTGCATGATGACCTTCTTTGTAAAGGTTACTCTCTCTTTTGAGTCAGAGATTTTTCATTTAGGAAAGTTTGAAGAAGGTATTTTATTTCATATTTGAGTGTAACACATGTAGTAACTGACCCCACATTTATAGAGGTAAACCATTGATTTACAGAGATGACCATTCTTTTTATTTTTACACCAAGTTGTGTACTTCCTAATTTTAGTTTTGACAAAAATAACACATAAAATACATAATGCAATAGAGCAGTACTGGTGAATCTTCCACAGAGAATGATCAAATGTTAGTATCGTCACGTTCTCTAGATGAAAGTCCCTGTCATCTCCTGTCAGGGTTTATTCTCCTGTTTCTCTGCCAGAAGTAACTGCTGTCAAGAATTGGGTGTTTATCTTTCGTGTCTGTATGTGTGTGTTTTGTAAGTTTATAACATTAGAAAATAGTTTCATGTTCAAATATTTTCCTAACTTTTTTCCTCCCAGTCAACGTTTTGTGTTCTAGAACTATCCATGTTGGTCCATGTATCATTGTAATAGCTGTAGTGTTCCATTAAACACATGGACACTTTGTTCATTCATCCGGTGATGGGCGTGTGGGTTATTTCCCGTGACACACAGTGGAATTGCAGTGAACGTGGTAGTTACACTTACTGCCTTGCACACACATGTGCGAGTTACTTCAGGGTATATTATCTCTAAGTGAAATTTTGGGTTAATGAATATGTTTATTTTCAACTTTGCTGGATATTACCTAAATCATCTTATACAGTCCTTCCAGCCATGCATAAGATCCGTTTTCCCACATTCTTACTCAGCTATTCGCTTTTAGAATTTAGAATTACAAAATGTCTATCAGAAGGATGTGTGTTTATGCGTGTAAGATGATACATACATACATACGCTGACATCTCAGAGCTTGGAGCCTTCTCCAGATTCTGTGTCTCCCTCTGTCTCTCCCCCTCCCCCTGCTCACGGACTGTCTGTCTGTCTGTCTCTCTGAAATAAATAAACATTAAAAAAAATTTTTTTTAAGTGGGGGGGGGGTGGGGCACCTGGGTGGCTCAGTTGGTTAAGCGCCTGACTTCAGCTCAGGTCATGATCTCACAGTTCATGGGTTCAAGCCCCACATTGGGCTCTGTGCTGACAGCTCAGAGCCTGGAGCCTGCTTCAGAATCTGTGTCTCCCTCTCTCTACCCCTACCCCCCTCATGTTCTGTCTCTCTCTCTCTCTGAAATAAACATTAAAAAAATTAAAAATAAAGGTGATACATACATAGGTGACTAGACAGACAGTGATGCATTTGTTCAGTATGTATTTAGCATCACTATGTTGATCATTTCCTGTAGGATACTTCAGAATTTTCTAGTAATGTCTGACGTGGGCAGTTGTGGGGGGGTCTGTCACTTTAGCTTTAATTGCCACTGTTTGTAATCATTCCTGGAAAGAAAGGGAGTGGCTTTCCATAATAACCTACCCTCACGCAAGCACTACAGCGCCCACATGCACATTCGGGTGCATGATTGCCTTGTGAAAATATGTGTGTCGTGTTCCTCTACTTTCTTGACCCAGTGGCTCCTTTGAGGAAGTTAAAAGTCTTATTTCCCTCTTTCAATCCAGCTTCTGAGAGGCTGCCGCTTAAAGTGTGGACTCCAGTATCGTGGGAAAATCAGCATTCTGGGCAGTGAGTGAAGGGGAGCACTGAAAAATGAAAATTAAGAGATTGGGATTTAGAAGCAACTTTTTTTTTTGTAGTCATTTTATGAAATTTAAGAATGGGATGTGGGAGAATAGATAACACGGTCTTGGCAAAAACAGTTAGTAAGTAAAATATTTACATTATGTCCATTTGGTATAAAATGCATATTTTCACAATTGCTTAGGTGAGTGTTTTCCACTGCTAAATAAAATAAAGAGTCAAGAATACCGTAAGTCAGTAACGAAAGCCATGGATTGGGTTTTGTGGCTGACAAGTAGTTGGTTTGATTTGTGAACTTATCAAATTAACATGGTTCTTTTATTTTTCAGTTAACAGCTCAATTTAAGTTAGGCTCCTGTACCCCTGTTGGAGATTGAGACTACTAGATGTTACCAAGTTGGGTACAGAGTGTGGGGGAGGGAGGAATCACCAGGATGATGATTCTCTAACTTTCTCAGAATAAACCTGTCTTCTCAGAGAGCTGTGGTCTTGGGAGTCTATATTATGTGCAACTCAGTCAGGTTCAAATATTCCTGAACTCAGAGGCTGGTCTCAGAAATTATTTTTTACTCAGACCTGCTATCTCCAAAGGAAAATAAAAAGGACTTTAGACTTGGAACTTCTGTTGGTAGAAGTGAATTAAAAAAAAAAAAAAAAATTCTGTTTGAAACTGACGTTTAAAGGATGGATGAGTATGTGATGTGACCTGCCAGGTAGAGTGCTGAGAAGTGGGGCTGTCTTGGCTAAATGTATCTAATAATTCAGAAACTAATTTTTAAGTTCTATTGTTTTCAGGATTCCTACCCTAATTACATTGATCTGAAATGGTCCCAGACGATTAATTTAAAGTGTCAGACACCCAGCTTTGCATGGGAGACATGATTCTCTTTATGGAAAAGATGACCTTCTTAGACCAAAACTAACCGAGATATAAAGGGTGAGCAAGGATAAAGGCGGGTACAGTATTTTCAGTCTCCCAGAGTCTGGAGAAAAGAGGGGGAAACAATGTAGGTTACTTTATATTGTTGGCTTGAGCCTTGGTTTCCAAGAAGACCCCAGTGTATATAGTCTATATACCCTTTAATTAAAGATGAGTCAACTGTGGGGGACCTGGGTGACTTAGTCGGTTAAGCATCCAACTCTTGATATGGGCTCAGGTCATGATCTCGCGGTTCATGAGTCTGAGCCCCTCTTCGGGCATGAAACCTGCTTGAGATTCTCTCTCCCTGCCCCTCCCCTGCTTGCACTCTAAATCAATCTCTCTCTCTCTCTCTCTCTCTCTCTCTCTCGCTCTCTCTCTCTCAAAATGAATAAACATTAAAAAAAAAAAAGATGATTCAACTGTGGAGATTTGTTCACAAATGAGGTGAGTCAGAAAGGGCCCTACAAGAAGGGCACTGTGTTTCCTGACCTCCAGTTGAAATGAAGAGTCCTCATAGGGTGGGAAGATGCAGGCTTAGGGAGAATTGATCCAAGGGGCGGCTGTCCACCTTGCCCCAAACCAAACTGAGAACGAGGCCACATGTCATCGCCTCTTTGACCTTGGGAATCTGGTGCCAGATACGGGCAGGTACCTCAAACAGCAGATACCACATTATAGGAAAACAAATACCTGTTAGGAAAGTGTTCCAAAAAATAACTCTTAATTTTATATCTCCTCCGTACCAAATCTTTTGTAATCAGATGATAAGTCAACTTTTATAGTGAGGGACAATCTTATCCCAATTGTTTAGAGAAAGAAATGGTGTCTCTATGCATTTAAAAAAAAAAAAAAAAAAAAAAAAAAAAAAAAAGACTGGATTAAAATATCTAAGTGGTTATCTCTCAATAGTGGGATTTAGTTATTTTCATTTTATAGTGTATGGAATTTTTAAATGGTGAGTGTCCATAGTTTTTTCCCCTATGATTAACATGAGTCAACCACCCCCACCCATTATAAAATAATTAAAAATACTTAGTTAAAGCACTTGGTGGTTTTGAGGCTACACAGTGGGAGGCTATGTTGGTGGCTGTTACTGTTTTGTGGTTTATTTATTCATTTTTCAGTTAAATGGTTTCATAACTAATACATCAATCTGTTGAAGATCGGATTATATGACTCAGTCAAGGTCCGCTGAATTGATGAAATTAAGTTTCCGAATCTATAGAGAATTCCACAAAAATGCAGCCGCTCTTTAGGGTACAGCCTTGTTAATCAACACATTTTTCCTCATTTACTTCCAGATGGGAAAGAATAGCCCAGCTCCTCTTGGATATGTTTTAGCATGTGACACCTGTGTTCTGCAGCGGGGGACTTGGTGGGCTCCTTTTACTGTTTCACATAGTCTGAGCTTTGTTTCGTTCGCTTCTGCGTGTCTCTGTCATTTTCTCTTGTTGATTCGTATATGTCTTCCTGTCCTGCTTGTCTTTCTCTGTATTGGTCTTTCCAGGTGCATTCTCTCTGCCCATATCTCTGTCTCTGTCTCTCTTTTTTCCTGCCTCTCCTGTTGTTCCTTTCTAGTCGGCATATTCCGAATGCAGATTTTAGGCAGACTGGACAAAAATGACTACAGCAGATTGACTTAGGTATGACTGTCATTCTGAGAGCGGTCTCGTAGTTAGGGTTTCCTAGGTTCTGCTTAGGAGCGAACTCATTTTTATACAAATGCTGTGAGTATTCAAAAGTGGCCTACTCTTGATCAGTGGCTGTTTTCCTTGGCATTTGCAATCTAAGGCATGGAAACCCAATGTCTCTTTCTTAGTACTGTGGATTCAGTAGGATTAGGAATACTTACTGAGAGCAGTGATAAACTAAACAGTATTTGAATGATATCATCATGAAAATGGTTGAATAAAATAATGTTTTGTAAAATCAATCATACATACATATTTTCTTATTCTCATAAACATAAGACTCTGTATTTAGAATAATCCTATGATGAAACTCTTTATTAAACAATTTCCTCCTAATAGATGTTGGCTTAGAGTGACTTATGCTGAGTGAGATTAGATGTGGCTCCCAGAATTCCCCTTATACAAAATACTAGTGCCAAGGAGTACTTTGGAGACGATCTTACTCAACTCCACATTTTATTTGTATGGAAATTGAGAGCAAGAGAGGCACGTTCTGTAACCGGCGCATTCGATGCAAGGGAGACACGGTCTCCTGGATCCCTTCCTCTTCCAGTTCTCTGGCCGCCACATCACGCTTCACCCTCTTCGCGGCATGTTCTTTTCAGGGCAGGGGGCATCCAGCTCCTGTTACAGTGAATCTTGTCAACAGATGATGCTGCTTTTCAAAACCATTTACGAGGGATACAGTGACTGCGGGTACCTGTTGTTCCATGAGTCTTTTACATTGCATTAATTTCAGTTGTATTCTCACAATAACCCTTCGAGGTTGTTAACAATGTCAACATTTCATTGATGAGGAAACTGAAGCAAAGGCTTGGGAGATGTGGCCAATGTGACATGTTTACCTCTTATGACCATGCTGTGTTAGCTTTAAGCACTGATTTTTTAATGTTTATTTCTTTTTGAAAGAGAGAGAGTGAGAGCGAGCATGAGTGGGGGAGGGGCAGGGAGAGAGGGAGACACAGAATCCGAAGCAGGCTCCAGGCTCTGAGCTGTCAGCCCAGAGCCCGACTCGGGGCTCGAACCCACAAACCGTGAGATCATGACCTGAGCCGAAGTCGGACGCTTAACCGACTGAGCCACCCAGGTGCCCCGGGAACAGTGTAAGTTAGACTTGACCTTCTCAGTATTCTGGTCCTTAAATGTTACCTGCAGTAACTTTCATTCACAGAAGCTTAAGCGTAAGCGGCCCCCTCCCCCTTCAGTTTATACCCACATCGAATTTGGCATGCTGCTCAGACAGCGAGTGTTTGGCCCAGTACTCATGGAAGGTGGGAAGTAAACACGTACCTAGAATCACACCGAAGCAGTTTTCCAAGACAAGTAGGTAAAATGGTGCCATGACAACAGTTTTTTTATACCTTGTATTTAAGAGAGTCTCCCGAGTGCTGAAGTAACACACTCCCGTGCTGATCTCGCTTCTTTAGTAAATTGTGAGGAGCTCAAGGCTTCTCCCCTAATCAGCCCTGTGACATGGCCTCCCATGTTTTCACTTTAAATATCGCACGCTCTGATGCCGTATGCAAATTAAAGCACCAGCACGGTGAGCAGATCTTGCTGGTGGCACATCGTATATAGGGTGCTTGAGTGAAAAAGGCTGCTGTTAAATTTAATGATGAGGCTGAGTGTCATTAACTGTATGCTTATTCAAAGAGCTTTCCCTCTAAACATCTGCTCCCTTGTCAGAACTGTCACTTTTCAATAACACCTGTAGGGTAGAGTCATTTCCAACTTCCTCCTCATGGAATCCCCTTGTTTTCGCTAATGGATTTCTTGGTAAAAGAGGAAAACAGAAACTCTCTTTTTCATAATCTCGCTGTTGTGCCTCTGCCTGAGTCACATGCTGTAAAATGGAAGAAAACGGACAACATTCCTTAAGGAAATCACTCACGCACATGGGATAGAATATTTTATCATTGGTTGTAGTGGGTTTTTTTCCAGGAAGTTAAATATTAAAATTAAATGAAAAGTCATTATCCTGAAGGGTTTGTGTAATTTACAATAGTGTCGGTTGCAGGCGTCTCCTGAAAATCGGTGGGGTGTGTGTGTCCCCCTTCATATTCCTGGCGAGGGAATGTCCATTTGGGCTCATGGATTGAAATATGAACATTGAGTTTGCCTTTGAAATGCAGAGGTGACAGGCTCACTAGTGCCTGCTCGGCGTGGGTGGGTCTGAGGGAAGGAGGGCGGAATAGTGTGTGAACCGACTGCTTTCTCAGAGATATGCATGTTAAGAAGCACTCGTAGTGTTGTACAGATAGGAAGGTGGGGTTTTTATTGGTGACTGTTAACCTTTATTTGCAGTCTTGCCCTCCCTGGGATTTTTGTTCTGATACTTCTACTCGTGGAACATGTGTGCCACAAAAATGCACCAATCCTGAGGGTCTAGTTTCCTGATTTTCACAGTCTGAAAGCAAGACACGTGAAACACAGAACGAGCACCGAGATTAAGAAACTGAGCATTTCTGGTAGCTCAGAAACCAGTTTCTTCTACCTGAGTCACCCACCCAGAGTGACCACTGGCCTTACCTGTAACACTCTGGATTAGTTTTACCTTTATAAATGATTACAGATTAAGGATTTTGACCTTTATCCTAAGAACAATGGGAATTTTTATCAAAAGGCTTGAGGCAGTGAAATGACATCATCTGATTTGCATTTCTAAAAGATGAGGACTGGCAGTGTGGAGAACATTTTGCTGGGGTCCAGAGTTTGAGTGGAGGGACCAGGTTAGAGGCTTATTGACGAAATCATGTGGTTGTTAGACCTAGTGCCTTAGCAATGAAGATGGAGAAAAATGGACAGATTCGAGACACACACCCATTAATGCTGAATATCTTAATTTTTATTTCAAAGGTTTTCTAAGGATATTAGTCTTTGAAACACCATCTCCTTTAATCTTGCCAGGCATCATTATTTGGAGATGTGTTCTCGAATAAAGTGCTGCTGGAATTGGTAAATGCACACTCATTACTTTACTCAGCCCAAGTTCCTTTGAGATTTTATAATTGAGCATTAGTACTATGCGTCGTCGTAGAAGTCTTCAGAGATTGGGCTTGATGTTCCCTCTTTTAGCTGTGCTGCTTTTATAGTGCCCTCATAGATTTATTGGAAGAGATGAATGATTTCCTGCTCCTATATGTTTTAGTTTGATCGCTCAATCATGATTGTATTTTCCATATACTTGCACCAGCAGCTGAGAAGAGAAAATTCTGGTAACAAAGGTGCTGCTTCCGAACAGAAAATGGTTTGTTTGAAAGTGCTTATAACCACCACCCCCCGCAAGGAAGACATGAAACTTTAAAGCCCCTGTGTATTCATATCACAGTGCTGAGTTTGGCTTGCTTTATTTTGTCATGAAAACATAAATCCTTTTAGGCTTAGGAAATGTATTCTTAGAAGTGACTATGAAGACAAAAATAGTAATGGGGGGCGGAAATCCTAGGCTAATCCTCTCACAATAGTGGTCTCGTAGGTATGTGTATCAGTCAAGGGGTCAGTCAGAGAACCGTGACCACTGTGTGTTATGGGATAAGGGATTCATTACGGGAATCGGGGCTTCCACCGGGTGGGGTGGCGGGAGCTGGGGGGGGGGTGTTGGTGGTGGGGGTCCAGGCGGGGGTCCGAGGCGCAGTGAGTCAGATGCCAAGCATGGTGGACGGTGAAGGGGAAGGTCTTAGAGGCTCTGGGCCTCTGTGGGTTTGCGAGCACACATTCGGTGGTGGGCCTCGGGCTACTGTTGGTCAACAGGGTCCGCTCGTCCAGAGTCGCTGGAAGCAGCCTGGGGGAGACTGAGGGTGAGCCGGAACCGGCCGGCGTCTCTGCTTCTTCTGTCCCCACTTCCGATCGGGACGACCTTCGTTTAGGGTGTAGTGTAGCGCTTCTCTCCTGCTTCCAGATCTCCTGTGCTTTCCTCCCTGGGCTTTAACTCAGACCCACCCTGAGGAGAGCCATCTGAGGATTCTAGCGGGGCCATTGGACACAGAGCAAACCATCACGTACAGAATCTGAACAGCAGGGGCTCCTAAAAGTTAGCACTTCACGTACTGGAATTGTTGAATGAATGGAGCCAAGAGAAAGGCTAACGTATTTTTCACTAGAAGGCAAACGACAGACTGGGTTATGTAAGATCAACTAAATAAGAATTGAATACTGTCTGTATTTATTAGATTTGGATGAGTCTAAGTATAATTGCTTGAAAATATTTAGTATCGATTAAAAATGTCATAAGATACATAGGAATTATAAATACAAATTTAAATGAATGATTACGATGGATCCCTTCTTGAATCTTCATTGGTAAGCAAATGAAAAGGCACGCTTGACTAGACATCAGTGTATGTAGATTTTCATACTGGCTGTGTCATGAACCAGCTATGTGACTTGATATAAATATTTAATTTTCCCATCCTTACATTCTTTATTTATGAAGATGAAAAGAAATAATGTATGTGAACACTAAGCAGCATTGTACCGTCTTCAGATATTACCACGTCCTTCAGGAAAAAACGGTTTCCTCCAATTAGCAAGAAGTTAACTTATATAATAAACATTTTTATTCTGAGCAACAATCTTCTAATGAATTAGAGTCCCTGCTTTACACATTAAGTCTGATTCCACCGAAGTCTATCTCAATGCAATTGTAATGTGACAGAATATTTTTATTAAAATTTAAATACTCTTCGGTCTCGGGTATTTTTCTACGAGGAGTCTTCACTTATATTTTCAGTGATAGTGCTGCAGTCCTAAGAATATTATTCACTTTTCTCACAGAAATTATACCCTTGGATGTCTCGCTACAGTATATCTGAATGGGTATTAGATGCTGGATCTGTGTTAATAAATTTTCAAACTTTGGTCGTTTCCCCCCTTGTTGCTGCATCCTTTTCCCATAAAAGTACATGAAATAATAAGTCAGACACTGTAAGTGAAAGTCCAAAAGCTACAGTTAGCCGTAGTGTGATGAAAATGTGCGTGTCTGTATCTCGTGTGTGATTTGTGTATATGATGTGATATATACACAATGCTCTTGTTGAATTTAAGCATCCGTGGGACAGAGTTCAAATTACGCAGAGCTCAGAAATCATCCCCAAATATCTAATACGGGAACAGATTGGGATTAGGTAATCAGAAGTGATGAAGGGACTGAAAACGGGTCAGACTGACCAAAGGATATATCACAGTTCAGCAGCTTTTAGAATGAAAGAAATCTTACTCACTACAATTAAGTTTTGTAAACGAATGACACTTTTCTTAAAAAGGCCTGTAGTCTTATCTAAGCTATTATTTCCTGTGCTGTCAGTGAGATATATTTAAATGCTTTAGGTGCTTCATTAAATCAACTTAAAACACAGATTTTATTTTAATGTGGCATTTGCCCTGGTTTATGCTTGTTATATTTTTCCTCCGTGTTTGAAACATGGTTCAGTACTTTGAGCTGCACCCAGACCACCCACAAACTAGGTAGAGTTCTGCCCGCAGATTCCCCACTTTAGGAGAAAGATGATCTCCCTGTGCCCGGGAGGCAGTGGGAACACAGTCCTGGGCAGGTCTCAGGCAGAGCCAAAGGCAAGGTCCCAGGCAGGCAGACCAGCAGCTCCTCGTTTCCTCCAAGTGGAGGACTTGGTCCCTGGCGCTCTGGGTTTAGCAGGCTTATACCTGGCAGGAAACGCCCAGAAGAAAACAGTCTGACTAATACCATTATCATACCCACTCCCAGCTCCCCGGGAGGTAAGCATTAATTACTTGCGGTTACCTACTCCTATTAACTACATCCTCATGTTCTAAATGAGAAAAATGTTTATTATTCTCAGCTCTTTATTTCTAGATTTTGTTTCTGTTTTATCATTCTTCCTTGTAGCTCTTCTAACAGCTCATCCACAGTCCTTTGTCCTCCTCACATCCAGTGTTTCCCAAATGTCTTTGGTAAGACTCAGCTTGGCTGCGGGTTAAACCTGTAGCCTCCCAGACTCTCTTCATGGAGGGTCTGATTCTGTGGGTCTGGGATGGAGCCTGGGACTCTGTGTGTATAACAGGTACCACGGGTCCTTCTCGTCAGGAAAGGTTAGGCAGTGCTGCCTGACCTTGAGAGCCCAGCTCAGTGCAGCCGTGCACCAGCAACCCAACTGTGGGTAGGGAGCCAGCTTTAGTAAGTGAAAACACCAGAGGATCATGGGACATATTTATGCTGAAGTTATTCATTGTTGCCTGAAACTCACACTTAACTGGATGTTCTCTCTGGCAGTCCTCCCTGTGGGGAAAATAGATTTGTGTTGCAGAAACTACCATTTGAACTGGCACAGGTGTCTATAAATTAGAATTCTCTTGGACTAAAATGTAGGTGCCGCCTCAAACTCCTTATGTGTCTCCTGATTTCCAAGCTCTTTTGATGAAGCATGGTGTAACGGGTTAGGTTGTGTCTCCCGGAGGTTCATATGTTGAAGTCCTGCGCCCCAGTCCCTCAGAGTCTGACAGATTTGGTGATGCTGTCTTCATAGAAGTAATGGGCCTTAATACAGTAGGACTGCTGTCCTTATAAAAAGGGGAATTTTTGTTGACAGACACGTGGCAAGAATGCCACGTAAAGATGGAGGCAGCTATTGGGGTGATGCTTCTGCAAGCCACGGAACCCCAAAGATTGCCAGCAACCCACCAGGGCTGAGGAGAAGGGGTCTCATGTTCTTGCTCAGAGATCTTGGAAGGAACCAACCGTCCCAACATCTTGGTCTTAGAGAACAGGACTTTCTTTTGTTCATGCCAGGTGCTACTTTGTCACGTTAACTCTGGAAAACTAATAAACATAGCCATACAGAAACTGGGCTGGTGAACTCTGTGCTTCGTGTGGACAATCTGTAGAATGTAGGCTAGACAAATTGCATAATCTCTGTTTTACAGATATAAAAGCAGAAGCTCAGGGTGATTAAATGACTTACCCCAGCCGACACAGCATGTCCTTGATTAAGAAGTGAACATTTACCAACACGTATAAACATAAGAATATAGAATATGCGGAACATATAAATATGGACTGTATATGTGTATAAATATTCTTAATGATAATCTTTGCAGGGTGACTATCATCTGCCAGATGCTCCGTGTGTATTATCTAATTTGATCATCAAGACAACCAGTGAGTTAGGTCCTATTGATCACCTCCATTTGACGAATGAAAACTGAAGCTTCGTAGGAGAAATTGTCTTGGCACAATCAAATAGTATCTACCAAGGGGTGGAAGTGAAAATCGAGCCCCAGTCATCTGGTTCCAAGCACTGTTCTTTACTATCAGACAAGAGATGGTAGCTGGTGATAAAACTCGACAAAAAACTAGATGAGAGAAAGGAGGCTATTGTGTTGGACTTTGTTTTTGCCCTAGAATTATATATTCTGGTTTACATGCTAATTTCACTTGTGTGCATGTGAATCAGTCATCTTTTATGTACACAGGGTCACCCAGAATGTCTTTAGTTTATAAGCTTTATCAAGAATTGAAAGAATTTGATACAAGTAAGGTTTTTATATTATTACAGACATTTTTGTTTATGCTCTCTGTGTTTTACCCTTGAACCAAAATAGACGTAGTCAAATGTAATCTCTGGGTTTTATATTTTTATTAGTGCTTGCCCGTTTCCCTGAAGGATTGCTGGCAAGACAGTCTTTCTGATGTGTGGAGTAATAGGTTCTGCCTCCCTCTTCCTCCACTTCCTATATCTTTTCCGACCCCTGACATTTGTGGCGCAGACTTGTATTCCTTTGGGTTTTCACTGTAGTGTTTCTAATCCCGCATTTTAACAGTTAATGTTTGCTTACTACATTGGAAAAGAAGATTTCTCACCAGAGGTGATTTCTGGCCTGCAGAGTGTGTGGCTTCTGAGATTTATTATTTTTACAGGGTGGAGAAGTTTCTCCAGGCTATTTCTGTGAATGAGAGATCAAAGTCTGATGGATCTGACAACTTTCCTTTGAGGAGGACCACCCAATAGTCTGATAGTTCTGGTGTTTTTCTACCACATGGTGATTGATGTCCCCATGATCCACTGCCATCTTGTTCTGGAAGTGCATGAAGAAGCTCCTGTTTCTGCTGTTGGTTTTTACCAGGAGGCAGTTAGGCAATTTTATTATTATTTTATTCAAATTCATAAAATTTCCAGTGTTCTTCTCCCCCTAGCCCCCCACCTTCTATTCACTAGTGCTTATTTCTTTTTCCTTCATGTACAGTGGAGTTCATTTAAACCTATTTGACTTTCCTGGCCTGGGTGGGGAAGCAGCAGGCTTTTTTGGAGTGAGTCCTTATGTAAAGGGTCAAGCTTCTTTTGGGGTGAAGTTGGTCCCCTAGTTCCAACAGATGAGTAGTTTTACTGGGGAAGTGGTCTGTTGGTCAGGCCTTCAGTTCCTAAACGAGGTCAGACATGCAGGAGTCTAGATACATGAGCAGTGGGGATCCTGTTCTCTTTCAGAGACAGCTGAATGAGGCAGGTGTTCAAGAATTAAGCCAGAGGCACCTTATGAAACCTGGATAGCCCAGTAAGCAGGAAATAAGTTGGAGACTCAAGTGGTTGAATAGGGGAACAGAGGATCAACCTTACTAGTAGGTTTCTGAAGACTCTCTGTCCATCTTCTCTTGTGGGGGGTGACTCCTGGGTTTCGCCTAAACGTCACCTTCTAGGAGCATCTTCCGTGACCATCCTCTCCAAAGTAACACCTACCACCACCCATGCTTCCATCTTTTCATTTCTTATCTTGTTACTTTTCTTCATAAGAATTTATCACAATATCTTTATTATATGTTTGTTCATTTTCTCCCATTGCCCCAGCCCAGCCTAGTATAGATTCCATGAGCATTTGGGGTGAATATTTTCTTTATTGGTATATTCTTAGTGCCTAGAACTTAACAGACACTGTTAATGACTGTCTTCTTGTCAGAGATATTAAATTTTTTTAGTGTTTATTTTTGACAGAGAGAGAGAGAGAGAGAGACAGAGACAGAGCATGAGCAGGGGAGGGGCAGAGAGAGAGGGAGACACAGAATCTGAAGCAGGCTCCAGGCTCCGAGCTGTCAGCACAGAGCCCGACGCGGGGCTCGAACCCACGAACTGCGAGATCATGACCCAAGCGAAAGTCGGACGCTCAACCCACTGAGCCCCTCAGGCGCCCCTAGATATTAACATTACCTATCTAGTCCGGCATCATTTTCTAAAACGCTACTGTTTAAAGCAGGTTCGAAAAATACTCTGCTTCTACTGCGTAGAACGTATAAGCTTTTCTGTAGTTTCATGGAGCCCCCTAAAAAGTCTTTAGTAGTGTTTCCTTACTTCCTTAATGGGTAGATTTTCTCAAAGCCCATGTACTACTCTGACGAAATTTGCCTATCGTTTGTATATCTAAGGTATTGCTCACCTCCAAACTAACATAATATGCCTGAACATGTTTTTTACTTAGTTTACCACAGTGAGTAAAATTGGAGATAGGATAGTCTGTTTTATCCCTTCTTACAGGTTGCTGAAATAGTAATGGACTTTACAGTAAGTTGTTCTCACATCATATTTACCAAATCTCCATTAAATTCTTAATCCTAGGCTAGCCAATATGCAGATACCTGATAAATATACTCATTTATTACAAGTTGATTTCTATTTTGAAAATCACAGATTATTAACTATGGGGAAAAGATTAAAAGGAAGTGATGAGGACAGACAGCCTTTCCTACTTCCCAGTCTTAGGGAACTGTATCAGAGTTGTCCCAGGAAGTGAAACTAGTTACACGCGCACACACACATCTATATACACATGCATACACACATATGCAGATTGATTGATTGGTTGGTTGATTGATTCTAAGGAATTGCCTCACATGATTGTGGACGCTGGCAAGTCAGAAATCTGCAGGGCAATCTGGAAATTCCAGCAGGAGTCAGTGTTGCAGTCTTGAGTCTGAAGGCAGTCTGGATGCAGAATTTCTTCCTCTCCTGGGAGCCTTAGGCTTTTGTCTCAGGGCTTTCAACTGATTAGAAGAGACTCACCCACGTTATGAAGGATAACCTGCTTTACTCAAAGTCTACTGATTTAAATGTTAACCACATCTAAAAAATACCTTCACAGCAACGTCTAGACTCGTGTTTGACCAAACAACTGTGTACTGCAGCCTAGCGAAGTTGACACCTAAACACCACAAGTAATATATGACCCTGTAGTCTCACTCCTGGGTATTTAGCTTAGAGAAATGAAAATTTAAGTTTACACAAAAACCTGTAAAGTAAGGTTCATAGCAACTTTCTTTGTAATAACTCCAAACTGGAAATGACCAAAATGTCTTTCCGTAAGTGAATGGATACGCAAAGTGAGGTGTATGCATACAATGGATTACTGCTCAGAAATAAAAAGGAGCAAAGTATTGACATATGAAATGGTCTCAAGAGCATTATTGAGCATTGAGTTAAAAAACAAATCAAATGATTACATACTATGAGAGTCTATGACAGAATTACAGAAATGGAGAACAGGGTGGCCAAGAGTTAAGCATGGGAGGAGTCATGATTATAAAGGGAGAGCATGAGGGAGTTTTTGATGAAGCAGTTCTGTGTGCTATTTTGGTGGCTACATGAATCTGTACATGCAGTAAAACTTATAGAACCCTCCCCCACCAAAAAACAAGCAAACAAACAAACCAACCCACAGTAAGTTCATTGAAAACTGGTGAAATCCAAATAAGGCCGTATCGTTGAGTTAGTAGGATTGTAATAACATCAGTTTTCCTAGTTTTGATCGTTGATATGGTGGTTGTATAAGATGGTATCATTCAGGGAATTCAGGTGAAGGGCTCAAGGGGACTCTTCTAGTTTTGTAACTTCTGTGTGAATCATAAACCGTTTGAAAATTTGCAAGGTGTTTAAAAGGAAGAAAGAAGGACTGAAAGATCTTCAGATGTTAGTCACTGAAAATGGCAGATAGGTGGGCAGAGAGGCAGAGGGAATGTGGAGTAAAACCCTGAAGTGGTGGTGAACACGGTGGGTGGTGAAAGGCAGTGAGGAGAAAGGCTAGTGAAAGGGTTTTTTTGTAGGGAACCATCAGATGCAGAAAGTAGGGACTGTTGTAGAAAATCATGTGCTTCAGGCATTTGACACCTTATCTCCAAAGGACGAAATAGGGCGCTTCCCTGGGATTTTTCACAAGGTCCAAATCAAGCGGAATTTAGAAGGACATTTGTCTTTTAGGTCTGATTAATGGAAAACATGAAGCTGTGATGTTGTGCTTCTATAGAAGGGTATCACTGAAGTCTTCTAAGAGCATCAGTCCGTTTGTGTCTTTTTAAAAATATACTTTCTATATACTTTCGTCCTAAGGTAGGTTTACACAGGGTAACATAATTTTTTGAAGGGAGGGCTTCTGGTAATAATTCATACAATGGGACAAACAATACAGTCAAATGTCTTAGAAACAGCAGGCTTCGGTTTACGTTCATTGAACTGATCAGGAAATAAACGTTTATAGTACCGTGTATATTTGCTGTATAATTGCTCAGAGTTACATTTTTACCACATGTTTTAGAATTTTAATTTAATATTTTTGTGACTTCAACAGCACATACTTATTCTTCACAGTTCTGAAGCTACAGGTTCAAGATCCTTCCTCCTTGGCTTGCAGATGGCATTTTCTTCTGTGTGTGTTCACCCTTGGCCCCTGTTCGTCTAGATTTCCTGTTGTAAGGACACCAGTCAGGTTGGATTCGGTCGAACCCTCAAGACCTCACAGTGACTCAGTCGCCTTTTCAAATGCCCTGTGTCCAGATAGTCACATTCCGAGGTGCTGGGGTCAGGACTTCAACATGTGTATGGAGAAGTGGGGGAGGTGGGCACAGTTCAGCCCCGTACAGGCTTTTTCTTCCCTCTCTCATTTTGTTTCTTTTTCCTGCCTTACAGTACCAGGTAGGGCTACCAGTAGAATGTTAAATAGAAGTGGATCAAATATCCTTGACTTATTCATAGTCTCTTAGGTGGAAAATTATTCAGCTTCTCTCATTAAATATCACGTACACTGCAGTTGTTTTGTAAGTCATTCCGAAAGTAAGCCCTGTAAGTCAGGTTAAGAAAGTTTACTTCCATTCCTAGTTTGCTGAGTTTTGATCATGGATGGGGGATGGGCTTTTTCTGTATCACAATCTCTAGTAATATACTTTTTCTGAAATCTACTTTTTCTGATATTTTTATACCCACTCCAGCTTTCATTTGATTAGTGTTTATATATCTTTTTCCATCTTTTTAAAAGTCTTCATTTCTTCTTAGGAGACGTTTCAGGTTTACAAGAAAATTGAGAGGACGTTAGAACTGTCCCCACACATGCACAACCTCCCCCAGTATCAACGTCCCCACCAGAGTGGTACATTTGTTACAACTGATGAGCCTGCATTGACACGTCATTATCACCCATATCGATAGTTTACATTGTTGTTCACTGATGGTGTACATTCGTGGATTTGAACAAATGTATCCTGATATGTATCCATCATTTTGGTATCATAGGAGTATTTTCACTGTTCTAGAAATCCTCTTTGCTCTTCCGATTCATCCCTTCCCCCATTTCCCCCTACCCTTGGCAACCACTTATCCTTTTGGCCTCTGCAGAGTTTTGCCTTTTGCAGAATGTCACCTGGTTGGAATCACGTAGTATGCAGCCTTTTAGGGTTGGCTTCTTTCACTTAGTAATATGCATTTAAGTTTCCCACATGTCTTTTCGTGACTTGATAGCTTATTTCTGTTTTGGGCTAAATAACATTCCATGGTGTGGGTGTACCACAGTTTATTTATCCATTCACCTACTGAAGGCCCTCTTGGTTGCTTTGTGGTTCGGGCATTTATTAATAAAACTTATGGAAACGTGTGCAGGTTTGTGTGTGGACACGAATTTTCAACTCCTTTGGTATATGCCAAGGAGCACAACTGCTGGTAATTGTATATTTAGTCACATGAGAAACTGCCAAACATACTTCCAAAGTGGCTGTACTATTTTTCAGTCCTACCAGCAGTGTATGAGAGTTGCTGTTGCCCCACACTGTCACCAGCATTTGGTGTTGTCCATGTTCCAGATTTTTGCCACACTAATAGGCGTGCAGTGGTATCTCATTTATTTTAATTTGCATTTCCCTGATGATATAGGATGTGACACATCTTTTCATGTGCTTGTTTCCCATCTGTCTGCTCTGGTGAAGAATTTGATAAGGTATTTGGCCCATTTTCCACTTGGGTTATTTTCTTATTGTCAAATGTTGAGTTCTTCGTATATTGTGGATCATAGTCCTTTTTCAGATATGCCTTTTGCAAATATTTTCTCCCAGTCTATGCCTTCTTATTCTCTTGACAGTGTCTTTCACAGAGCAGAAGTTGTTAGTTTTAATGACATCCAACTATCAGTGATTTCTTGAATGTTGTATCTAAAAAGTCATTGCCAGGGGCGCCTGGGTGGCTCAGTTGAACATCCGACTTTTGATTTCAGCTCAGGTCTTGATCTCGTGGTTGGTGAGATCAAGACCCACATGGGTCTCTGTGATGACAGTGCAGAGCCTACTTCGGATTGTCTCTCCCCCTCTCTCTGTGCCCCTCCCTTGCTCACTCTCTCTCTGTCTCAAAATAAACGTCAAAAAATAAAAAGACATTCACATATGCTAGGTCATCTAGGTTTTCTCCTTTTTATCTCTTTGGAGTTGTATAGTTTTGCATTTTACATTTAGGTCTGTGATCTGTTTTAAGTTTTGGAGAGAATGTAATGACTGTGTCTAGATTCATTTTTTTGCAGGTGGATGTCCAGTGGACATCACCCCATTTGTTGAAAAGACCATCTTTTCTCCATTGTATTGCCTTTGTTCCTTTGTCAAACATTAGTTGGCTAATTAATGTAGGCCTAGGGCTCTGTATTTTTTTTTTTTTTTATTGCTCTTTTTATCTGTTCTGTTACCAATACTGCACTAACTTGACTCCTGCAGCTTTAGGAGGTCTTGAAACCCTCCCGCGCTGTTGTTCTTCTTCAGTATTATGCTGGTCTTCTTTATCTTTTTGCCTCAAAATCTCAGTACCATGTTGGCTATTCCTTATGTTGTGTTTCTGCATATAAACTTTGGAAACAATTTGTGGGTGATTTGCTGGTTAGTAATACAAATTTTTATTTTCAAAGTTTGCTTGTTCATTGATGGCTGTGTTTTGTTTTGTTTTGTTTTTTAAATTTGACCTTGTGTCCTGTAGCATACCTATGATCATATATTAGTTTCAGGAAGGTTTTTCTTTTGTCGTTGATACTGTTGAATTTTCTACATAGACGATCATGTCGTCTGTGAACAAACGTGAACAAAGGTAGTTTTATTTTTTCTTTACTAATCTATATGCCTTTTAATTCCTTTTCTTATTGCATTAACTGGTAGTTTTAATATGGTATTGAAAATGAACGGTGAGAGAGTTTGCTTTCTCCCTGCTCACACGTATTTTAAAAGGGGTTGATTATGCCTTTCAAATATCAGAAGCTTTTACCTGATTGAAAACTTTCTCTGGGATACATGCTTGCAAAAGTGTTATTTTTAAAAGGAAATGAGAGTCCTAATCTTGACTGAATTAATTTGGGGAGGGGAAGATAATAATTACAAGTTACATTTGGGGGACTGTACTCCAGAAACACACCTACCCGTTTTCTTCCCTAACAGGCTCATTCTTGCGCGCACGGACACACACACAAAAGCACAAAGGAGAATAAAATGTGCTTAAATTATGATTTTACCTAGATATAAGGCACTGTGAAATGTTTCGTGTGTCCTAATCATTTTTAAGGCATAGGAATGCATATTGTTTGTTTTTGGACTTAAGATTGGAAGTGATAATTCTCTTACTCCCACTTCTTGGTCTTGTTACTTACTCATATTCCTGTGCCTGCCTGCGGTTTATGTAAGGAAGGCCACATAGAGTCACGCTGTGTTATGGAGCATTAAGAAGCAGTGATCAGCTCATCCTCATTGTGTTGGTCCATATGTGATGGCTGAGGTAAGCAGGAATGCCGGTGCTTAGTTTTCATGAACATTCTTACACTCTCGTATCAGCCAGTAGCAATATTGTGTATATCAGATCCTGGAATTCTGCACTTTCTGAGTCAGAGCAAAGTGTTCATATTACAGAAGTGCTTTTACTTACACAAATGCTTAACGATGGCAGTGGTTTTCTGTGGGAAGTGGGTAAAAACAAAATTGTCAGTAATCCTTGAGTTGCTAAAGGGGAAAGGAAAGGGAGGAATGAGGGGGACAGAATTAGCCAAGATGTGACCGAAGTCATCGCAGGGTCTAAAGCTTCTTTTTTGCCTGTACGACTTGCGTAGGTTAAGGATAACAGGAAATGTCAGCACTGGGCAGTTAGGAACCCTGTAAAGTTTTTGTCTTCGTTACTCATGGTGGACTTGAATCATGATTAGAGACATTGCTGTAGCCAAACCATATTTGTCTGCAATGTTTACGGTTTTGTTATTTGCCTTAAAACAAATGTCTCTTTTCCCGGATGAAGGGATAAAGACTATTCGTTTTCTTTATGTGGGTGTTTAGGTGGTTTTAGCAATTAATGACCCTGTACGGTTGGCATTCGTTGTATTTTCTGGCTGCCCAGCACCTGTTGAACAGTCTTGCCATAATCTAGCATGTTCCCAACCTTGGGAAAACCACCTCCTCGAGACAGAGCTCAGAAAACTACCCTCCTTTGCCAGAGAGCCAGAAATGTGACCTGGATTCCAGTACTGCCGAGCTCCAGAGTGAGCCACTTGAGGATGGCGTGTCCCAACCGTGGCCCCTTTCGTGTCAGCGGGAGTAGCAGCGTGGCGGCCTTCCCTCACAGGTGCCAGGGCTCCCAGGCTGTCGTTCTTGGGGCAGCAGAAACAGGACTGCTTTCGCAGTAGGCCTCTTCGCTTTGTGTCATGGATTGTTCCTAGAAGCTTAATGTTGAGCCTCGTTCTTTTTTAAATTTTTTTTCACGATTATTCATTTTTGAGAGACAGAGAGAGACGCAGTGTGAGTGGGGGAGGGGCAGAGAGAGGGAGACACAGAATCCGAAGCAGGCTCCAGGCTCCGAGCTGCCAGCACAGAGCCCGACGCGGGGCTTCATCTCACGGACCGCGAGATCATGACCTGAGCCCAAGTCAGATGCTTAACTGACTTAGCCACCCAGGCGCCCTGAGCCTCATTCTTAATATCCTTTTAATAAACTCGCGTTCTGTGTGATTACTCAGAATCAGCTGCTGTTGCTTACAACTAAGAAGTTGAAGGCTCTCCGTTCTCACCTGGCACCATGGAGCATCTCGTTGGGGCTCCCAGACGAAATTTGGTCTGGCTGTGTTTCAGTGACCGGTCAGGGCAGAGGACAAGACCTACGCTCCAAAACTTGAGTGAATGATAGCGGTTTTTCGACTAGCCCTAGAAATGTAGGCCCGTAACTGCGGAGGGGAGATTTAGTTCGAGATAAAGGCTGACCCTACAATGGGCTGAGGGTAAGGGATCAAAGTCATTGAAGTGATTAGAATTACTTAGACTCATGCCAGATTGACAAGTTAAAGTGTATGTAATTATTAGATGGTTTTAGAAAATTTTAGGTTTCAGTATCATTTTTTGATTCTGAGTTCCCTTTGTCCTATTTCTAAGATTGTAAGTCTTAAAAAGTTTCAGAGAATCAGGTGGTCAACTATATACAGGAGTGACTATAAATCAAAATTATTGTTATTAGGATTATGTACTCCCATCCACAATTCCATTTGGTTAGTATTAAAACAATGATACTAATTTTCTAATAGTTGGTGAGCAGCGTCCCCCAAGAAAGCACTTACGATGAAAATGTTCTTCCAGAAACTACGTACCTATGAAATTGTTATTCAGATGCTCTTATTTTAGCAGATTTATTCTCATATTGAGAATTTTACTTGCCCTTTATGTAGAGAATTACTGACTCAGTGATTTAGGAGTGTGGCAATCAGGAGGCAGTGTTACTTTAATAATAGAGTCCAAACTGCTACATGCCCGTTTTTCTTGAGATTCAGATGGCTGTCTTAGTTAACGCCCCTCTCATGTAGAACTGCAAGCTTCTTTCTCACAGTTTCTTTTTCAAATATAAAAAGATAATCTTAATAATAGCTTCCACTTATTTAGTGCTGACTCCAGTCATTGTGTTGGATGCTTTACATAAGTGATTTTTAAGCCATTCAACACCCAGCAAATAGTTTACCCGTATCTCGTGAAGAAAAGAGAGCTTGGGGAGGTTACGTGACCGTGCTCTCCAGGTCTATTTTAAGGTGATGTTTCAGAGTAGTTTTAAATGAAACCAAAGGAGCCTGAGGTGTGCTTCTTAGGAATCATTAATTGTTACTTATCCTGAACCTGATGGAGTCTAAGCAGAATGGCCCCATGGCCCATCCTCAGAGAATTGTTCTTAACCCCCGGACCACTCTGTGGCTTGATTTCACAGGCTGTTTAACTTGTAGCAGCTGGCAATGACTACTGAGAATCACTTCATTTCACTCCCTCTTGGTGAAGTAATTTTTCATAGATTTGAGTTTTACTTTCTCTGGTTTCCATTCTTCACACTTGGCCAAAACAGCAAATGAGTAAGAGAATGCTCTGTGGAGAATTTAAACCCCCTTTGACCAGTTTCTCCATAATTGCAGAAAGCTCTACGATTGTCCTGTTTCAGGCAGCAGAAATAAGTCAAAAGTTTTCAACTTTTCCCTTCATATTGAGAGATGCTGGGCCCGATTTGCAACCAGAGGCCCTAATAATATATTTGTGTGCTGTAGCTGTGAATGAATTGCCTCAGATAGATTTTTCCAGAGCTGTGTACATAAAAGCACAGAATATTTTTGAATAAAGCATAACAGGATATTTGAACAAAATTCAAACTGGTTTTGTAGTGACAAAGGCAGACATTCTGAGGCGGTGCCAGAGAGAAGAATCCTATCCAACTTAGGCAAATCCTCTGGTGCTATTTGAGGAAAGGACTTTGTGTTTGAGCAAATCACTGCCCCAAGAACATTCAAAGGGTCTGCCGTAGTTGCCATAATTAATCACATATTCAAAATGCAGACACAAAAGGAAGCACCGTAAAAACTTTTTTTATATTTTAGGCTACAAAGAAATCCCAGTTTTGAAGTTTTTCTTTCTTCACCCTCTTTCAGGATCCCCGAGGGCTGGGAAGTTGGTGTGGGAGCGAGGGAGGAACTTAAAACAGTGATCTCGCCTGAGAAATACAGGAGCCATCAAGCGGGGACAGCATCTGAAGGTTTTGAGTCTTTATATATCCAGGAGCGTGTGTGCACGTGTGCACACTAGTCTGTGGCTAACGGCAGAGGCGAGCTGCTGCAGAGACAGAACGGCTTGGGTAAACTGAGGACGGCTCAGTTTCCATGTGGATTTCCGTGTTTGAGTCAGACAGTTGCATGCTTTGTCCCCCAGAACAGCAGTCTGCGGATCAGATTTGACTTAACACTGGACTGAGAAGAGAGAAGTACGGGTTGGATCTCGGAGCTTCACTTTATTGAAGCGATAACTCTCCTGTAGGCAGCCTTTGTTCATTACAAAAATGGGTTGTTTCAGTTAGTCGAAATAATGCAAGGAAATTTCCAGCATTTACCAGATGGTTTGTAGTTTAAACTGCATCTGTATATCATTTTTTAAATGTTTATTTTTGAGAGAGAGTGCATGCACAAGTGGGGGAGGGGCAGAGAGAGAGAGAGAGAGAGAGAGAGAGAGAGAGGGAAAGAGAAAGAATGCCGAAATCAGGAGTTGGCTGCTTAACCAACTGAGCCACCCAGGCGCCCCCGCATCTGTATATTATTTTGAGTTTATCTAGTAAAATGAATGAATACCCTAACTTATGTTTAAGGCGTATGTCTTAAGTTGAGCACTAGGCATGAAGAGTATTGGGTAGAGTAGTATTTAACTTAAAAATGTTTTGTTAAGGCAGATTAGAAGTTATAAAAAAAAAAGAAAAAGTGATTTTGAAAGGTATTTGGTGGGGAAAGCATGTTCCTAGAAACTCTTAAGTATTTAAGACGTTCAAAATTCTAATAAAATTGATCAACATACTTACTTGTTATGTTGAATAGTTAACACTCTAGGTTACATTATCAGTACTATATTAGTGATATCCAGAAATGTACTTACTATCAGATATAATGTCACGACAGCAAAAAATTATAACATCTTGTTTAATAAATTTTAGGGTGCATTGATTTTTATACTTATATACTTTTATACTTATATACTTTTATATATATATATAGTATATATATGTACTTATATATATATACTTTTATACTTATATACTTTTATACTTATATATACTTATACTTAAATGAGGATAATTTTACATCCAAATGAGGATGTACATCATAACCATGGGGATTTCATAATTATTTGGAAATATTTTGTGTTTTTCCCCCTTAAAAGTACATTTTATAATGTACTTACGTTTTTCCAGATTTATTGTTATATAATTGATATGTAACAAAAAGACATTTTATAATGTTGATGTCTAAGGTTTCATTCTATACAGTAATCATCTTTTAAGTAAACATATCTATAAATCTTATAATGTAAGAATTGGGAAAATACTAGAACCCGCCCCAACCACTTGGCAAAACACCAAGCCATTGCTGTTGGTTAGTAAGTACAATGATCCTTTGAAGAATACCGCCAATCAGTTTTGTTTCTCTCTTTTATGTTCGAGTGATGGCCTCTATAAAAATGGGAAAGAAATTAACATTAGCTACCTAGAGATAAATGAAAGTCTAAACAGTTTCCAGTATGTTTTTACTGTAAGAATTTTAGGAAATTGAGTTCACACATGTTGAAAGATACCCTACAGAGCTCCTTTAATAGCCCGAGGATTGTTTTCTATAGGTAATATCATTAGCTTGGAACAATAATGCATTTTTATTTAATAAATGTAATGGAAAGTATACAAAGGATACTGATGCATGACATCAATATGGGATAAACATCAAGAGCATAAAAGATTCTAAATTAACTGTGGGTGGTTTTGTCAGAAATATCAATAGATACATAGTATGCTGAACCATATAGAGTTGTTTACGTAGAGGATTGAAGCTTGGCACTAACCCTTCAGGGGAAAACATCTGGGCAGCACCTCTCAGAAAAATTAAAAGAAATTGAAATTGTTTGACTGAAACAGAAGAATCTAGAGATGAGGAGAGGTACCAACTGTTCCGCATCTCTGTAAGAACAAGTGGATATTAACGAGAGCAGAAAATATGCAGGTTGGTTGTTGTGAAAGTAGCAAAAAGAAAAGGAGCGTCTTTTCTTAGGAATTTTGAATGCAGTATATAATTGCATCTGATAATAATGGTATAGTAGTTTCCATGGGGGGTACATTCCAAGGTCTTCAGTGGCTGCCTGAAACCGTGGAAAGTACCAGACCCTAGGTATACCATGTTTTTCCTATGATAAAGTTTACTTTATGTATTAGGCATAACAAGAGATCAACAACAGTACTAAAATAGGACAATTTTAACAGTATGCTGTAATAAAAGTTACGCGAATGAGGTATCTCTCAAAATGCCTGATTGTACTCTCATTCACTCTTTTGCTTGTGATGATGCGAGAAGATCACATGCCTGTGCGACGGGACAGAGGGAGGTGGACGGCGTAGGCACTGTGATGTAGCCTTAGGGTACTAGCGACTCTGACAGCGTGTCAGAAAAAGAGCCATCTGCTTCCAGACCGCGGTTGACAGTGGGCACCTGCAACTACAGAAAGCGAAACCGTAGATGAGAGGGAGCTTCGGTGTGAACTCAGCCAACAAATCCGTACTGCGTGTCTCCTGTAACCTAGGCTAGTGTTAGATGCTGATTCCTGTTTGAGTACAAGACTGGACTAAACCAGGGACTAGATACAAGGTTTTCCTCCAGCTTCTGGGACGTTCATGAAAGTAGTTGGCAGGCTAAGTGAAACTTCTGAGAAATGGAAAACCCAAATGGCACTCTTTGAGGAGGTAATGTACCAAGATGTTATATAGTCAAAAATAGAATGACTCTATAGACTTAGTCACCCTTTGATGTCAATTAAGCTGACCTTCACATCTAAGTATCTTGAATATTCCTTAAGAAATGTCAGGAGAAGCAAGAGAGGGTTAGCAATGCTGCTCATATTTTCCTTGTCATTATTTACCGTTTATTATGTACACAATGTAATCCGTCAGCCAACTTTAATTTCATAAGCTATTCATTGTGTTTAAACAGTGCCTCTCTTGTATTAAATATTTATGGCAGTCTTTGCGAAGAATACATTAAAATGGCAGATGGGGGTCATTTTAAACATTTCCTTGATTGAAGGAAAGGGACCCCCTTGTGAATTTAGAGTCTGCTTTCAAAGAAAGTTCACAATGTCTGATAATAACCCAAGGAGGCAAGAATTCCACCAATTCCCAGCACTGAGATTTCAAAAAGCAGTGGCCGCAACCCGTCTTCATGCTTCAGCACCTCCCATTTTAAAACTGTTTGCAAGGGCACTGGAGAATGGTGAGCAAAAACGTTCACAGTTGTATTGCCGATTAATAATTCAATAGGAGTACACCACTTTTGCATTAATATTACCTTCTCATCGATTTGTAGCCACAGTAGCAAAAATAAAGGGAAAAATCAAAGTTTTGACCTGCGTTGGGCAGGAAGATAGGTCCTAGACTCTAGTATTCTGGAACTTGACAATTACATTGGGAGTCGTATCGTAGGTGTCCTGAAGGAGGGATGTGCTTTTTTGCTTTCCTGTTTGTTGTTCGCCTTGGTAAGTAATAAGCCTGAATCCGGGAACAGTAGTGATTTTTTTTTTCCCCCTCAGAGTAGTGTCTTCTCATTAAACTTTAGAAGAACTGTACATCTTTAGTTACATGACCTTCTTTGGTAGTCATCGGAAAAGCTACTCTCTTTAATAGCTACTCTCTTTTCCTGAATATAAAAATTGAATCTGCAAATGCTTATTAAAATCTTGGAAGATTATTTATTAATCTTCATTTGTATCATTTGACTGTTGGTAGTCAAGATGCTTCCTTCCTAACCAGTCATATTCTGTTTTTCTCATTGAACACTTGATGTAAAAGGGAAATGATTATCTCTGAAAGTTCTATTTCAGAGATGGTTACTTTTTTTTCCTGCTTTTCCAGCATATTTTTTAAGTTTTTAATTTTAATTCCAGTAATGTTAACATACAGTATTATATTAGTTTCGGGTGTACAGTAAAATGATTCAGCACTTTCATGCAGTTGGCCCTGTGCTCATCAAGACATGGGCACCCCTAATCCTCGTCACCTGTTCCCCCCCCCCCACCACACACACACACACACACACACACACACCTCGGCAGTCATCAGTTCCTTCTCTGCAGTTAAGAGTCTGTTTCTTGATTTGTCAGAGACAGTTGCTTTAAGCATCCATTTCATTCATGTTTGGGAAGAGCTTTGAAAGCCTCAAGCCAGAGAAATTATGGCTGTTAGATGTCTTAAGTTACTTACTAATCAATAGTGACCATCCTTGGCTGATAGAGTGATTATTTTACAATTTTATGAAATGTATGGGTCTGTGCGGCTGCCTTGAGCAGCCTGATAATTTCAGAGTCCCTTTAAACTTCTCTATTTTTCAGGTAATTGTTCAACAGTTAAGTGGGGAAGTGAAGAAACTGATTTTCCAGTAGTAAAAATTATGCATCTTTAGTTTCAAAAATGGTTCGTTATATGCACTGACTATAGCATCACATTTGAAAATGTAGTTCAGGAATTTTTCCACAGATGTGCTTCTAAGATTCTGCGAAATCCCTGAAATATCAAGAAATATGTTGTATGTGGCTTGCATTTAGAAGGGGATCCTTAACTTCTATCAGTGTCACAGGGAATCTCTAATGCAGAAAAGTTGAGCTAAGTAGCCTGATCTAATCTCCTTATTTTCCAGATGAAGAACCCGAGAGCCAGCAAAATCACATGACATTTAAAGTGAGGCAATATTGGAGGGACTGCCGTTAAAATCCTTCCTCCTACTGTAGACTGTCTCCGAGGTTTCCAATATTCTTTTAGAATTTAGATGTTTTGAACCTAGAATTGAAAGAAGAATTATGAACCGTTTCCTTACGAAAATTTAGTCAACCCAAAATACATATGAACTAGTGTCTCGAGTTCCATCTTAGCTCAGGAATAGTATTTGTAGAAGCCAGCAAGTATTCACTCCGTCTTAGAAGTGAAAGTGATGCCTCCCACTGCCTCGTTTTAACCCGATGCGGTCGAAATGTAGCGTCTCCTCCTTGGGCATTTGTTCGAATAAATCCTGGTAGTCCCAGACAACTTGGAGGGTTCCCAGTAGACTTTGAGAGAATGTTCACTTAAGGTCCAAACTTAATGGGATAACTTTCGTGAGCAGAAAGTAACAGCAGATGGCCCGAATGTGTGCAACCACTTGTCTGCTGGGTTTTCCTTGGGGACGGGATACATAAAAGCACCCCGTTCTTCTGGCAATAAAGGCTGGCCTTCAGGGAAGAATAATAGTCTCCAGTGCAGTACGATGTGGGGGAAATGGAAGGAAGAACCCAGAGGAGCAGAGATGGTCCCCAGCAAGAGCAGAAGTAGGAAAAGTAAGATCTAGTCAAGAAGGCAGTAATTTTCTAACAAGGGTGGTTATTCATGAGGAGGGAATGATGGCAGATTGGATGTTTCCTTTTACTCTTAATCTGGTTTAATCTATTTTTTAAGTTTATTTATTTATTTTGAGAAAGAGAGCCCACAAATGTGCAGCTGGGGGAGGCGCAGAGAGAGAGGGAGAGAGAGAGTCCTACGTGGGCTCCAGGCTGTCAGCACAGAGCCCCACACAGGGCTCGATCTCGTGAACCGTGAGATCATGACCTGAGCGGAGATCAAGAGGCACCTGCTTAACTGGCTGAGCCACCCAGATGCTACTTAATTTTTTAATAATCTTTTTGTATTTTGTATTAGTGGCAGTGGTTTTTGTTTTTTGTTTTTTTTTTTTTGGCCCTTTATTTGGCTTATTCTTTTATTTCTGTAATCATCAAAGTAGGGGTTTTGTGGGGGTATTTTTTGTGTTTGTTTTTGTTTGCTTATTTTTATAGCAGGCATGGCATGGGCTGATTTATTGTTTTCATTTTTACTTTTTGCCTGTGGACACCAGCCCTGAAGACGTGCCCCTGTCCACCTCAGAGGTCAGTGGCAGGTGTATTCAGGCTGTTGAAGGCTCCTTGTGTCACATCATCTAGGGACCAACTCGTGTCCACGTCTGCTCCTCAGAACTCCAAAATACAAGGAGACAAGGCTCAGATTTGACACATTTTTTTTTTTTTTAGGGTGTCAGCTCCTGGTGTATGAGTTTAGTACTTGTCTAACTACTCTGAAACTGTGTTTCTATTTCCTTTTAATTTTGACTCATTTTCATAAAGTTGGTTTAGAAGAAAATTTCTGCATCAAGTCGATTTGGACCTTCTGAGTCAAAAGTGTAAGTGATTTCTGGACTTTTCTTTTGACAAAAAGTGCCGAGAAAAGCCGCATTAAAACAACAAATCTAATTTTAAAAACACTTAATGAGTTAAAAAGTAGACTCAAACCAAACTAATGAAAGCTATTTAGGAGGAGTCAGTTGAAGTGGTTTTAAGCATTTATTTCATTGCTTTTTTAACTCCTTGACTGTTAACACTATAAATGTGAATTTGAGAAAAATTAACTTGTTTTTGAACTCTATAAAAAGTATTTTTTTTCTTTTAATTAACTTTATTGTTTTTAAAGCCCTGTATCAAGCTCTATTTCTGTGCTTGGGTAGTTCCCATTTGCAAATGGGGCAATTTCTGCATATAGGTCTGAACAGGCTATGCCACAATTATCCTTTTTATTGTAACTTTACTGACAGGGAAGTAGTTTTCTTCTCCAAATGGAAATTCCAGAGTAACTCAAATGCCTTAGTAAACATATTGTCATTTCCAATTTCCAAAGGCAATGGCCCCTCGTCCAGCAGACAAAACCCATGTCAAGACCTGGAATGGGTCGACATCCCCTCATTGTTACTTTAGTATCTCGCATAATAATAACAGTTGCCAGCATTGTTGTTTACTCTGCGCCTGGTGAATGGGAATTGTTTTGTGTGGGTTATCTCATGTAACCTTGACCTCAACCCTGTGAGGTGTGAGTATAATTTTCTTCCATCTCAGAGCTGAGGAAATCTAAGCTCAGAGACATGTAGTTAACTTACCCAAGGTTACCTAGCGAGTAAACGGTAGAGCCAGAGTTCTTCTACAGCTTGCCTCCAGAGCTTACTCTAACATGATCCTCTGTGCTATCCTGATAAGCAGGGATATACATTCATTAAGATCAATGTAATGTTTTCTAGTTACAACTCAGTTTGGAGTCACTTCAGCCTAGAGGAGAAACTGTATATGATCATTGGCCTCGCCCCAGGTCTCAGGTCCTGTGCAACCTGGAAAGTTTTCCTGGAAAATCTGCTGTTGTTGAATTGTAACAATCCCAAGTCCCTACGCCCATTTTACGGACAAGACATGGGAGATACTAACGTGCTCGTGGCCACCGACTGGTGGTCCTGGTTCAGGCTGTCTCCAAACAAAGCTGTTCTACCATTGGTGGGTGAGAACTCCTTGGGCCAGCTGCCTAAAGAGGGTTAAGTGCGATTAAGTTCTTTTTTTTTTTTTTAAAGGTGGGGGTTGTATTTTTCTCAGTGGCATCCGATCTCCTTTAGAACACTTGCTAGGAAACGATTTCCTACCCACAGGAATAGGGGAACATTTTTGTTTTGAAATTTGCTCTTGCCTAGAAAGTTCATGTTTGAAGTATTTCCCTCCTTTCTCACCCATCATCGCTTGCCTTCCCTTAGCAAATACTACTAGTTCAGTGCTTACCACCTGCGATAGCCACTGCGAGAAGAGCTGAGAGGCACCTACGTGAACACAACACGTGCCATCACCCGAAAGGACCTCCAAATGTTTTTTGCACAACTGCCGTGTTCAGCTTGCTTTGAAGTTCACAGATAAAGGAGCACAAATTCACAAAATCTTCAGGGGGTGGATTTTGTGGTGTAGATTATCTGCATGCATTCACTGTGCACCTCACATGTTGAGTTCTTTGTGCCGCAGTAACCCACACATAGCCGTAAGATCTCTGCCATCGTGTCCCATACCTCCCTCTCCCAGCTCTGCGTTTCTTTCTGTACAGCACGGTGACATACAGACCATTTGGCTCTGGAGCCTATATTCCTCTTGGGGATTAATAATCAAGAAATAGGAGATAGTAGTGTGAGTGTTAATTCAAGGAGGGAGCTTTAAAAGTCTTGTAAAGGTGTGAAATCTTTTTCAAAATCTCTTTTAGGATTTTGTAACTAAATGTATGTAAGTTGTTCTGTATACTCTCAGAGCCCTACCCTAGCATTTCTCTAAGTGTGGTTATCAGGACCACCGAGGTACATGGTCTCAGACATCTCAGACCTACTTCATTGGAATCTTGCCCACCCTTCTCCCTTGATTTTTTAACATGCTTTGGGTGATTCCTGACACATTAGCACTTGAGACCTAATTTCTTGTTGATTTTATTTGTACTTAAGCAGAAGAAATTCTAACTGGAGGTCAAAAAAAAAAAAAAGGAAATTACAGAGGGATTCCTGGTACCTTGTAGTCCCTAAAGAAAGCTTCCATAGATCTCTGTGAATTGAGTCGACAATATGCCGTCTGGCCCAAAGACCTTCTACTCTTAAGAAAAGGGAGTTTCTTCAATGGCTGTAAGTAGGCTGAGGCTCAATCCCCCTCACTCCAAGTGCCAGTCTTGACAACTCTCACTCCTTAGAGAATCTAATTTCCCAACCGACACTAAAAATGTTCCCCTAGAGGGGCGCCTGGGTGGCTCAGTCGGTTAAGCGTCCGACTTCAGCTCAGGTCACGATCTCACGGTCCGCGAGTTCGAGCCCCGCGTCGGGCTCTGGGCTGATGGCTCAGAGCCTGGAGCCTGCTTCCGATTCTGTGTCTCCCTCTCTCTGTGTCCCTCCCCCATTCATGCTCTGTCTCTCTCTGTCCCAAACATAAGTAAACGTTAAAAAAAAAAAAAAATTCCCCTAAAAATGATGGGAGAGTGTTTCTACCTAGTTCCAAAGAGACGCCTTCTTCTGACGAATTCTTGTACTCTTCACAAGCTCCTCTTGGGGGAACCGAGCCAACAGTGTTAACTTGCATTATTCACTTCCTATGAGCCAGACCCTCTACGAGATATTTTTTTGTGTGACTGAATTTAAATTATTATTGAATTTAATAGTTATGGGAAATTATGTGAACTGATTATTATTTATCCCCAGGTCAACTTGAGTCAGAGGAACTAGGAATCAAACCTTGGTTGGCCGAATTCAAAACTACATACGTCTTCCTAAGGAGAGACAAATAGAAGACCACACTTCCCACTTTAGGTCACAAAAAATCCATCCCATGAAACCACCATCTTTCCAACATAAAATCAGCAGAGTAGCATTGAATGAAAGGACTTTCTTCATCTATCCTGAAGGAGGGTCATCTCCTTTCTGAATTTAAGTGTCTACCCAAGAGAATATAGTGCCATTTGCCTTGGGGCAGTAAGATAATTGTTTGGTCTTTCCTTCTGAATCTTACAGGATTAGAATAAACAGAGGTGATGTTTATGTCAACAATGTTATTTAGCCAAAAGGTGACACTGTCAGTGTGAACCAATGCTTGATGCTTGTCGACTCTCAGAAAGTGATGAGATATTTATGAGCTAAAACTGGTTCAAAATTAAGAATGCCTCTGTAACTGTAACTTTAGCACATTCGCCTGAATGTTATAATGTATTCACTGTAAAGTCTAGAAGCCTTATAAATATATGACTGGCAGTTGCCTCAGGCAGAAATCTTTTACTGATGCAATGAGATAAAAGTAATTAAGCTACATGTAGACTGATGGGTAATTAAATCCATGTGAAGCATTTTGTAACTAATTGCTATGTTCTAATCACAGATTGCTTTCTATTTGTCAAGGTAAGTGTATATAATTACACAGTCCTTATTTTCTTTAATCTGAAATCATCCCAGTTGGGTGAATATTTTTAAGCACTCTGAGTCTTAGAATATTTGGTACATCTCTTGCATAAAGGTAATTTGCATATTTTATAATTTGAGGGCCTTTTATAGTAGAATAGCTTTTAGTGTCATAGCAATTCTGTGGTCAATAACAATTTCTACAATCTAGGTTCATTGTTCCATTTTTATTATTTTTCTTTAATAGTAAGGCTGGTGTGTTATTTACTGAATGCCAGTAATGTTCAGAGCATTATATGGACTATGGTACTAATCACAGTAGTTTGAAAAGACCAAGGATCACAAGTAGATTTAAAATAGAATATTTCAAGTAACTCTGGTAAAATAAATAAATAAATAAATAAATAAATAAATAAATAAATAGTCAGCTAGCTAGCTTTCGGGGTGGGAGAGTGTGTATATCGGAGAGCAGTGTGGCCAAGATATGGCTATAACTGCTTGGCATATCAGAGCAGGTATGACAGGACATTTCTGGAATTGGGCCTGGAGGGCATTTCATCTCTTGGTGGGAGCAGAATTACAGATGTAGACACCCAGTCAAAGCTTGTTTTGCTTTGTTTTTAATGTTTGTTTATTTCTGAGAGACAGACAGAGACAGAGACAGAGCATGAGTGGGGGAGGAGCAGAGAGAGAGAGGGAGACACAGAATCAGAAGCAGACTCCAGGCTCTGAGCTGTCAGCACAGAGCCCAACGTGGCTCAAACCCACAGACCGCGAGATCATGACCTGAGCTGAAGTCTGATGCTTAACCAACTGATCCACCCAGGCTCCCAAGCTTGTTTTTTTTTTTTTTCGTTTTTGTTTGTTTTTTTTTAATGTAAGTTGCCTCTGTTGTTACATGACACTAGACAGTATGCTTTTTGGATGCAAGGCTAATTAATCAAGTAATATTGATCTTTTTGAAGGGTATGTACTGGCCATTTATCTTCTAGAACCTCTCTCAGTTTGGGTTTATGTGTCGTATTCATCTTTGTGTTCAAGGCAGAGTGCCCGGCACATGTTACTCAGTTAATATTTGTGGAATTACTGTGCGCAACATGTTGACCAAGAGGGAATCGAAGATCATTTTCTGCAGATTATTTTCATTTGTGAACTTCCCTTTCACATTCTCTACTTGGATAGACCTTTAAGGCATATTATAAAGTTATTGCAATTAAAAAAAACCATTTAATTCACTTTTTATGCATACTTAAAAAAAATGTTTATTTTGAGAGAGAGACAGAGAGAGAGAGTGCACACAGGGGAGAGCAGAGAGAGAGGGAGACAGAATCCCCAGCAGGGCTCTGTCCCACAAACCGTGGGATCATGACCTGAGCTGTAATCAGTCATCAGGCGCTTAACCAACTGAGCCACCCAGGCGCCCCTGTATATACTTGTTATTAGATTAACTGTGTAACGTCTTTTTTTATTATTGCTAATGACTTTTAATAGCCCTGTAATTTGTAAGGAATATTCTTTAATTTTGGTCTTCTCTCCATGATAACTATTCTGAGAAATACAGTTTTCTAAGGCTAAATTGTAATATATTTGATAGGGACCCAGACACTTTTCCCCCTCTTTCTTGGCATATTTTCCCTCCAGCCGCTAAGGCTGTCCTTCATGGTGTGCGGAACTGGACTCTTCAAACCGCACACGAGACCTGCTTCCTGACCCCTTACGTGGAAGGGCGTGTTGGCAGCCTGCCAGCAATTTGATTCTTTTTCAGATATAAATGTGTGTTGATTCCTTCAGATGCTGTATCTCATCCCATCGTTTCTTTTTTGTATTAGTGCATATGTATAACAATAAATATAAATGTAACATATTTTATCTTTGTTACATCTAAGTTTAATACCTCAAAAAAGTATAGAATATTCTTTGCCACTGTGTGCTGACATTACCATTTTCAGATCTTCCCGACCACTTCCTTATGGTTATACTTGCCTATTTTGTAAATATTTAACTTACAATTTTTCTTTACATTTATTTCCTCTAATTGCCTTCCATAGCTGTGGCATCGGTTTTGTCTATGTGTGGGGAGTGCTTAGTAAGTACTGGCATGTAAGTACTGGCATGTAAGTACTTAGTAAGTACTGGCACGGCAGCCCCACAGCCTTCTCAGAAGGTGGTTTTTTCTAATTGCAAATACAGTATATACCTTTTTTTAATGAAGTGTGTGAAACTTTTTATTTGAAGAAGAAAGTGTTTATTTGATGGATTTTTAAATAAAGTGATCGTTTTAAAAAAGCATTCTGAGGGGCGCCTGGGTGGCTCAGTCGGTTGAGTGTCTGACTTCGGCTCAGGTCGTGATCTCGTGGTCCGTGAGTCTGAGCCCCACATCTGGCTCTGTGCTGACAGCTCGGAGCCTGGATCCTGTTTCAGATTCTTTGTCTCCCTCTCTCTCTGCCCCTCCCCCACTCGTGCTCTGTTTCTCTCTGCCTTTCAAAAATGAATAAATGTTAAAAAAATATTTTTTAATAAAAAAACAAAAAAGCATTCTGACATTAGCTACTTTAAATGAAGAAGCTTTACTCAATGTTGAGGGAAATAGACTCTTGATTTGGATTTGACGAAGACTGGCTTGGGCTTGACCTACTTAAACTTTACCTGAGGAGTCTGCAGTAAAGTTGGTAAGCTAAGGTTTCACATACGCAATCTCTTCCCCTGGTAACCAATATCCTGCTTCGATGTTCCTCCTTATTAACTCTTACTTGGAAATACAGACTCACAGTAATGTTGCGAAAGTAGTACAGAGTACCCTTCATCCTCCTTGCCCAAATGTTAATATCTTACATGAACCTCCTACAATGATCAATACCAGAAAACTAACACTGATATAGTACTACTGTGTAATCTGCAGACACTATTCAAATGTTACCCATTGTCCCACTAAAATCCCTTTTCTGGTCTAGCATCCAGCCAACTGACATATGGTTATCATGTCTCCCCAGTCTCTTACACTCCAATCTGGAACATCTTGTCCTTCTTCATCTTTCAGAACATTTTTGAAGGTTATGTGCTGGCCATTTATCTTACAGAACCTCTCTCATTTTCGTTTGTGTGATGCTTTTGCGTGATTAAATTCAGATTATGTATTTTTGGCAAGAATACCTCTGAAGTGATGTTGGGCAGTTTTCAGGTCCTTGAGGTACATGATGTTGAGATGTCTCATTACAGATGGTTTTACTTTTTATCACTCAGTTAAGATGGTGTCTGCCAAGTTTCTCCCCTGTGAAGTTATTATTTTTCTCAGTAAGCATCTAACGGGGATAAACTTCCAGACTACGCAATTACCTTGTTTCTCTTCCATTCTTACCTACCATCTTGAACATGCATTGATGATTCTTACCTCCAACAGTTATTACTGTGGTGTTCGCCAAAAGGTGATTTTTCTATCTTTCCTCCTACGTTTAGTAATTGCAATTATATTATCAGGAAGATGTCTGCTGTTTCATCTATTTATTTATGTAAGTATGGGCTCATGGATATTTATTTTATTCTTTGCTTCAAATTCCTTTACTATCATTATATCATTGCTCAAATTGTACCACATTGGCAATTGGGCAGTGTCTCAGACACCATTCTGCTGCAGGAGGTACGTCAGTGAACAAAACAGATGAAAATCTCAGTTTTATTTAGCTTTCATCCCAGTTGGAGGGGAGGTGGAGAGACAGTATAGAATAAGCATTAATTAGAAATAACTTATGTAGTAAGTTAGAAAGAGATACTTGTCTCCGTTTTTGATTTTGCCTGTTCCAACCTCCTGCTGCATTCCCTGAGCAATTTTCTCTGGTGGATGCTGGTAGACCTCCTTGAAACAAACTATGAGGAGACCCTCTCTGGGACCTCCCTTTCTTCCATAACCAGCTGAAGTCACGTGAAATAACACGAAAGAATGAGGGAATTTCCGATTATAGGATAAATAATTTTTTCATGAAGGTTTCGTAGAATATTTATTTCAGTGAACTCAGGTTGGAAGTATCCAAATGGTGTTTCCTGGAAGAGATTGCCAGACTTAGTATGGGTAAATTAAAGCATTTAAAGAACATAACCAGTATACTTAAAAGAATAATAATAATCTTGCTGTAATGGGCTGAGTTTGGGCCAGTGTAATTACCACAAGTACTCTTTTCCTTTTAAATCATTTCTCCATGTGGTTGCAGGAATGGAGGGAAAGGTGGATAGTTTCCTTGTAATGGTTTCATGGAGAACTACCAGGGGATCGTAATGTTAGTTTTTATTAAATTAATGTGAGTCCTTTGGTGATGATATTTCATTTTTTCTCAGAGAAGAAAAGTTATGTAAATCAGACTTGGAAATTAGGAGCTTTTTAAAAGTTTCCTATTCAACTCATGTGCTGGTTAACAATAGACGAATCACATATCTTACCCATTTTCTTTGTTTCCTCATTTTAAAGTTAGGAGATAAATATTGGTTTACAATTGGAGGCAATTTGTAGATCTTTGAATGTATAACGCTTGGGAATATTATTTTCAGTAAAAACCACATTATACTAACATATATATTACTACATACCTACTACATATATTTTAGTGGTGAAAGTTAAGTGTTCAAGGAGCTTTGAAGTATAGTTTTAAATAGACTAATGATCTTGGTAAATTTTGAATATTGTGAACTGTATAAAACATGCAAGTCAATGATGACTTCAACATAATACACAAAATTATTATATAATTGAGATTTCTTTATGGTATTTTTATTTATGAGCTTTACTATTTTTCAGTTTTCATTAAACACAGCAACACAATCAAGTAAGTAAAAACAAGCATAAGTAATGAAGTATTAAAATATATAAGGTATAGCATTCTTTCTATTAGGTTATTTAACTGAAGAATTTTTAGTTTTTCTTGGTCATTTAGGAGAAAGTATAATGTTTTTGAGAAAGTAAAATTTAATAAATTCATATTCTTTTAGTTCTTCATTGTAGACTGTTCTAATAGTCTATATAACAGTGCTGTCCAATCAGAATATAATGTGTGCCGTCTATATAATTTACAACTTTCTAGTAGCCATGTTGAGAAAAGTAAAGAGATACAGGTTAAATTTATTTCAGAAGACATTTTAATTAACCCAGTGTATCCAATGCAATCATTTCAACTTATAATCAATATAAAAATTATTCGTATTTACTGCCTTTTTTCATGCTGAGTTTTCAGAATTTGTACACTTACAGCGCATGTCAGTCTGGACTAATTATATCTGAAGCGTTCAAGAGCCATGTATGGCTGTCGGCTATCATATTGGATAGTGCAGGCTTAGACTCTTAGTGCATCTCATATGTTATTTATGCATTGTTTTGGTTTTCTTCAGTCATTTCTTATTTTTAATGCTACTAAAGCCTTCTTTCTTTGAGATTTTAGTTGGTACTTGTCATGTTGCCATAATTATAGTCAAAGTTGTATAGGTGTTGTCTTTGAGTCACTGAATTGGCATAAAAAGTATTATGTTCGAGTTCCTTCCTTGGAAGTTAAGAGATTAATTCTTATCCGTGCTCTCCTACTGGTTATTGTATAACTTTGGGCAAGTCCTCTTAATCTTTCTGATCTTCAGAGTCTTTGTTTGTAAAACGAAGTGGATAAAGTCTTGCATTTTCTAACTAGACAATTGTGATTTTTACAGTTATCTTTTGTGTTTGTTATTCAAATACATTGATTAATTACGCTAATATGCATTGTGTTAGGCATAGTACCCCAAACAAAAAAAGATGTGATGGAATCTGTTTTCAGTGAGTGGCCAGTTGATAGACCATGACAAAGGAGAAAAGTGACCTTAATCTACTCTCCAGTATAGCATAATTAAAGTCTTACATCATTTCTGGGTACAAATTGGAGAGCCCTGAGTTGGAATAATTGGGGCAGGAAAAGGATGAGGTCAAGGGAGCTAGCCGTTGGTTTGCTGTTTTCACCAGTGTCACCAAACAACTGTATTTTATCTTTCTTTGAAAAGTGGAATTACTGATGGCAAGAAATTATCATTTTTTTACCCACTGTGAAGTAGTATTTTTAAATGGCAGTCACATTTTCCCCTTAGGCTAGAGGAGAGTTTTTTAAATACTGAACATTAGCTGTCTAGATTAGCCTCACATAGCAGAATTTAATAAAGGTCATTGCACTTGATTATGCTTATAGAACCACTTAAATTAAGACACACTGACTTCATTGGTTGATTTAGCTTCTTTCAAGTGTTTTACAAAACAGAAAAAGATGGACTTTACTAATATTTATTTAATCTCAGGGACTATTATTTGTCATTCACATTTTAAATTATAAAACATTTCCAGAATGTATAAAACTTATCACAGTTAGAAACTAACACAGTTAAAAAAAAAATTACTAGATGTATCAAATTTTAACATTTTATGTTCAATTCAGATCTTTTTTTAAATAAATAATTGAAGAGAATATTGAAGCCTCCCTCCTTTGTGTATCTTCCCGATAATCCCATCAATAGTTCATTATCATCCCCATCTCTTTCTCTTCCTTCTTTTCCTGTCTTCTTCTGGATTGAGTATTATGATTCCGTTTTCTCTCCACGAATGCCTTGTAAGCTATACCTCTGATTGATTGCTTGTAAGTTGCTCAAGCGTTCAAATATACACGTTTAACGTACCACAACCAACCTTCAAATTTGGAAATAATTCAGTCATTATTTCAGGGAATTTAATTATGCGTGTGTTACTTGGCTTGGTAGTATTCTGCTCTGTCCATTCTCATCCTCAGCTCTTTCTCTCTTTGCTTCATTTTGAATATTTCATGTCACTAGGTCTTCAACTTCATCTTTAGAAGTTTCAGTAGGGTGTTTTTCTAATATCTTCAGTTTATTTTCTCATATTCACAATTTATGAGCACATGGACCACATTTACAATAGCTGTTTTAATGTCCTTGTCTGCAGATTTCATCATCTCTGTCTTTTATGACTCTGTTCCTATTGATTGTTGTTTCTCCTGGTTATAAACATAGTATTTTCCTTCCTGTCTGCATGCCTGATGGTTTTTGTTTGGATGGTAGGCATTTTGAATTTCATGTTGTTGAACACTGGATTTTATTATTTGCCTTTAAAGAGTTTGGACTTGTTCTTTCATAGAGTTAGGTTATTTGAAATTACTTTGATCTTTTGAGGCTTTCTTTTAAGGTCTGCTGGTTTAGGTCTAGAGCAGCTTCTGGTTTAATGCAAATTTTTCTCAACCATGAAAGCAAATAGCCTCCTAAGGACTCTGTCCAATCACTCATGTGTTCTAAAATCCTCCTTGGCTTCTAGGAACACAAATCATTCTTGGTCCTACATGATTTCTAGGACTTGTTTGGCCTACAGCTTTCCTGGGGTTTAGTTTCCTCTCCTGCATACCCAGGTAGTACTCAGCCAGAAGCTTGAGGGGAGCTCTCTGCTGATCTTTGGAGCTCCATCCATGTCTGTGCAACTCTCTCCTCCATAATATTTAACCTGTACTGTAGTTTTCTGAGCTTCAAGCTCTCTCTTCTCCACTCAGCAAGATCACTGGGCTCTTTTCACTTTCCCCCTTTCTGCGCTGTGGCCTAGAAAATGCCTCCAGGAAGTAAGATGGGTAATCACAGGACTCACCTTGTTTGCTTCTCTCAAAAATTGCAGTCATGAACTGCCTGTAATTACTTGTCTGATGATTGTTGTTCCATACATTTGGTCAGGTTTTCTGGTTCTTTAGAGCACTGAAGCAGTTCCTTTAACAGTTAACCCTTCATGTGTAGACATGGAAGGCTTCACTGTATTTTCTTTTTAAAAAGTAAAAAAATATATATATTTATTTACTTTTGAGAGAAAGAGCATGAGTGGGGGAAGGGCAGAGAGAGAGAAGGAGACACAGAATCAGAAGCAGACTCCTGGTTCGGAGCTGTCAGCACAGAGCCCAATGCGGGGCTCTAACTCACTAACCATGAGATCATGACCTGAGCCGAAGTTGGTCGCTTAACCAAGAGAGCCACCCAGGCGCCCCTGTATTTCCTTTTCATTAAAATTTTGTGTTGTTGTCAGTACGACCAGGTCCACAGTTTATACTGGATATTATACATTCCTCCAGTGAAACACCTATTGGTAGATATAATTTTGATTACCATAGCTTGGTCAACTTATAGAGGTGGTTATTGGTGTACATGTTATTTTATTGTAATAAATATTAAAATCATGCTTTATTAATAGCACCACAAGTGTTTATAGTGCTTTCTTTTTCGAAATTTTAAATCGAAGAGGTAGCTGATCATTACATCTTTGCTATATGGGGTATGTATCAGCTCTTCCTACTCTGATTATTCTTTTCTCCTTAAGGCACAACTACCAGCTTCTCCACAAAACTTTCAAACTTTTAAATACTTTTCTGTCATAGAATTGCCCCTTACTCTTTCATTACGTAGAAACGGTGCTCACCACCCCCACCTCCCCACCCACCCTTTTTTACTTTCTCTTCACCAGAAAAAAAAAAAAAATACCCGATCTCGATGACATCAGACCTGGAAAGGGCACACTTAAAACACTTACAAGAATATTTTAACTAACCCAGTTGCCAATTATAGTAGCTGAAAAGAGCCAAACTGATCTGAATTACGCTATTTATCATTATAGTTACTTGGTGTGTGGTTAGTAGATTCTTGAGGGTGAGCCTATTTTTTTCTTTAATTAAGGAGAAATGAATTCTTCCTTTCCTTTTCCTGCCTTGTAAGAGAGGATTTTATCTTACTTATTCTTGTTTGTCCTTCCTTCTGAAATTGTAGCAATGATTCAAACTCTGAAGACTGTCTGAGTTTGTGGCACATGTTGGTTTGTTGGACATTAGTGTAAGTGATGCAGAATGAGGGCTCCTTCGTGATACTTCAACTCTGTTGAAGGGAGAAGAAACAGGAGAAGAGATAGGATACTGACACCACTTCCTTTCCATCCAGGTGCTACCAACTAAAAAGCAAAAGTGTGTTATGGTCTCAGATTCCTTTTACTTGTTTCTATTTAAATTTGTGAGTCTGATTTCATGCATTTTGGTCAATTGTAATTCTCCCTCCAAAAAAAAAAAAAAGTGAAAGAAAGGAATTTCTTTTAGACAGACTGGACATTGACATTATCTGTTATTCCTTTTCTTATTTCTTCTTATATACCAAATATAGTGATTTGAGAATTCTGAAATGGCACTGAATATTCATACGCTTAAACATGAGAATATCTTAAAACACAGAGTTATTGAGAGCTCTCACTAGCAAGTATAATATACATATTGCATATTCATTGCGTATGACAGTGAATAGGTTATCAACATGTAATTTTTGCCTCCTTAGCTCTGCTCTGTGAGCTTGAACCTCTTGCAAGAATTTATGTCACCACTGGCTCCCATCTTATAATTCTTTTTCACCACGAACACCTCACTATGCCACCACGTCACCCCAACCACACTGACCTCCTTGTGGTTCATTGGGAACTATAAACATGCCGAGGCTGGATCTTATATTCTCTCTGCTTCAAATGTTCTTCCTCCAGAAAGCTGATGCACGTGGCGTACTTAACTACCTTCGTTCATTCAGGTTGCATGTCCTCTCGAGTCTTCCTCAGCTGTTCCTTGTCAAAAATAGTAATGTCCTGTCCCAACCAGTCTATCATTCATTCTTTATCCTGCTTTCCAACACGTTATAGCACTTACTTGTACTTGACAATGTATTATTTATCTTTTAGTTTGTGGTATCTCACTTGAATATATGTCGTGAGGTCAGAGACCCTGTCTTAAGATCTAGAAGAGTGTCTGGCACGTAATACTACTCAACAAATACTTGCTACAAGAATGAATGAATGAATGAGTGAATGGTGTTTTATTTGTATAAGACCTAGATATACACCTGATGCACCTTCAAACTGAATATAAGAATGTGCTGGAACATAGAAACCTACATATGCTGTTTAAGTACTTGAAATTATTAATTCATGAGTTGTGTCTTCAAAGTCAAATTTCCTTTATTGTCACTACAGAAATGCAGGTCCTATTTGTAGATTTGGTCCTTCTGAGAAGGACCTTTAGGACCCTAAAACATTAGTCATAAAAATTCTGCCCTTTTACAATTTAAGTTCTGTTTGCCTTTCATTCTGTAATTGAGTTCACTGACCCAAAAAACGCAAAATGCTTTGCTTCTAGTTTCCTTTATGGTCTAAACTATTCTGTAATTCGTTAACTTAGTCTTGGAGTCTAGGTAAATTTCTATCCACCACCCCGATCACCTGATATTAATGTTTTCTGAGAACAAGATATTGTGTTGTAGGCATCCAGTTATTCTCTTTTTCTCTTCTTCCCACTTCCTTCCATGTCTGTAATGTTTGTACTGTTGGGAGTTGAGCCTGTTGTGATTTTTTTTTTTTTTAGAGGCAATATAATATCTCCCCGCATATCCTGCTAGAATATCAGAGGGCCCATCCATAGACACCGTGGTCTGTATTCCCTCCAGGGGTATTAGAAAAGCCCATATATGGAACAAAACACACTGTGGTATTAACAGGATAAACTTAATCTGCCTCTATGAGGCTTATTGCCAGTTTTGGAGCCTGGGGAGTCAGATGCCTTGTTTTCAGAAAGCGTGTCATCCTTTTGTGGTGTTCAGTTTGTTTTCAGCTTTCCATTATTTCCAGATTCTTACAGAAGTATGAAAATAAACAGGGTTCTCTCTGATTGTGACCTTTCAAAAGAAAGAAAACAGGTGTTTTTGTGTAGTGACAACATTATCAATTTGTGTTGACAACTTCTTTTCTGTGTAGCACTGTAATCACAGAGGTCATGATGCTCTGGAAATACTCTGTTAGCTCTTGTTATTAAAGCAATAAAAAAGATAATTTTAAAGTTTAATTGTTTTATGGATAACTGATCTATCTGAACTTACCTATGTGGGAAGTCTCACTTCTAAGTAAAAAAATAGTTTATATTTACGTGCAGTGCTGTCCAGCTATCATGATAGGATTATAGGGAACTTTTTTTAAAAAAATGTTTATTTATTTTGAGAGAGAGAAAGAGAGCTCTTGTGCATGTGTGCGTGAGTGGGGGAGGGCGGAAAGAGAGGGTTAGCGAGATTCCCAAGCAGGCTCTGCATGGTCAGTGCAGAGCCAGACACGGGGCTCCATCCCATGAACCGCAAGATCACGACCTGAGCCTAAATCAAGAGTCGGAAGCTTAACCCAGTGAGCCATCCAGGCACCCTGATAATAGGGCTCTTTAATCAAGACTACTAATCTTATGTGAAGTTAAGAGACCGTGCAACGAACTTCACCACATTCAAGCTGCATTTCTGAAATGCATAGACTTTGTGTGTCTATGTGTGTATATACATGAATATTCATATATATATATATATATATATATATATATATATATATATATGTTTATGTATGTATATGGAACCAAAATTTATTGAGTGCTTCCTATGTGCCATGCACTCTAGTAGGTTCTAGGCATCTAGGCACCTCTTCCTGGAGATGCCTACATCCTCTCAAGGAAACAAACAAATCAGTCCTTATAATGCATCGTGATACAAAATTTTGCACCAGATGCTTGGGAGCACAGGAGAGGAGCTTCTAAATTAGCCTGGGTGATCAAGAAAATTTCCCGTAAGACTGTATTCATTATGCAAAGAAGACTGGAAGACATTTTAGACAGAGGGAACAGCACGTGCTGAAGCACAGAGGCCTGAGCTGCAGGGCTCGCACAAAGAAATACAGGTGACTCAGTTCTGTTACAGTGGGAGCTGTCCAGCGTTCGGTTGGCCAAGAGCAGTGTGATTGTGTCGTGATTATGGAGGAGAATGTTCTTGGTCTTAGAAGATACATGGTGACATATTTAGATGTAAAGTGTCACAGTGTCTGCACCTAGTTCTCAGGGAGAAAACAAAAACCATGGGGTTTGTCCATGAGGAGAGCGGGAAGGGTGGGGAGCTCACAAATGTGGCAAAGTGTTCCTGAGTCTGAGTGAAGGAGGTGCAGGTAGTAGATATATTAATTCGATGTACTACTGCTCTTAAAACTTTTCCGTAAATGTAACGTTGTTCAAAATAAAAAAGTAGCAGAAAACACCTTCGTGTCACTGGTAACTTTTTAAGTTTGCAAAAGTAGTATACACAGTGATATAGTTGAAGAATTAGGTAATTAATACTTGTTTTTTATGGTGGCCTATTCAGTGGATCTTTAATGGTGATACATCATTGTTATATATAAAAGATAGACATGTTATGGTGTTGTCTTTAATAATCTTGTTTTTCATTTTTATTTATGTATTTTTTTACTGAAAAGGAAACCCAAAGTCCTTGAGCATCGAAGGGACCAAACAAATTATAGTGTCTAATTGGCTATGAAATGAATAGGTTAACTAGGTATGAGGCTGCCTATGTATATTTTTATTTCGAAACATCACCTTTGAGGACATTTCCATGACCCTTCAAATGCTTAAACAGAGGGTCCTATTTATTTCTGAATTTTCTAAGATTTGCTTTAAGAAGAAAGAACCCATAACAATCTAATTAATGTGCCCTGTCACCCTTAAAAGAGAGCATCAGCAGTTAAGAGCAGAGAATTGAGTACATATGAAATAAATACAACATAATGTATGTTTAATTCATTGTCCACGTTAGCCTTTGAAGAAGGAGATGAAGTAGGGGAGGAATTGAAAGGAGGGAAAAGGCCAAGCTCGTAATGTAGGGAACAGGGCAGAAGGGGAGAGAGCACGCGTTTCTGAGGAAGAAACACGGAGCAGACTTTGAGGTGACTTGTTTTTGTTTTTTTATTTAACTTTCGACCCTGTTAATCACTGTTTACAGTTTTCCTGTTTCTGTAGTCCTTACTTTTGGAGACTCTCCTCCCAGTGGAATAAATGAGATTTACTTGTATGGTAGAGATTTTCGCCGACCATAAAACAGGAGCCACTGGAGAACAAAAATCACTTCTCCGATCAGATGAAGTCAGTCTTCACCCGTATTTTCATTTCTTACAATGGAGCTCATACACTGGACCAGTTATAATGAGTCATAATGTTTTGAAATTGAGTTTTGGCGAAGTTTGATTTTTCAAAAAGGGTTTTCTTTGTTGTGAGACTCTTTTATTGAGCATCTTATCTTTCTCTTATTGTTAACCTTTTATGTCTTCTCCATTTTCGGTCCTCTGCCATCTCAGATTACTGTGGAGCAGAGATCAAAATCCAGCTGTGGTGGTGGCTCTCCATTCGAGGGGGGAGAAACAGAACAACCCTATGTGTTTCAACTATAGACTCATCAGGAATTACTTGGGTAGAACGATAATGGATTCTAATAACTGAACTTTTTAAAGGATTTTCCCTGGTGAGACGCATTTCATTTCTTCCTAGTATTTGCTCTTTTTTCCCCAGAAGTAACAACCACAGAAGGATGGTGGATGGTCTGAAGAACCTAATGTTCATTAGAAAAGGCAGAGGAATAATTTAAGGAAAACAAACAAAAATCAAGATAGATGAACAGTTTTAGGAAAAAGTAAAATTTCTCCTCGATGCTTATAAAAAGCTAATTTCTGTCTCCCACTTTTCCACCTACCACTTTCTTTTTTTGTGTGTATTTATTTTTACAGGCCTGGGAGTTTTTACTGGGCCTTTACTTTTCTTATCTCCGTTCTTCCTGCTTGCGTCTCTTTTTTATTTTCACATGTTTGTTTTTCTGACATGTATTCATCAAAGTCCCTGCTGCAGTGCAGACTGGGCCTATCTCATTGGGGCTGACATCATCCTCACATCAGCCAGCCCAGTATGCCTCTCATTCTGGTTTCTGAGGCTGTGTTCTTTGGCGCCCCGCCCCCTCTGCCTCCACCCCCACCGATAGGCACGTATGTGAAGTTCCCAGGGTGTCTGTTCATGTCCCCTTGCCAGCTCCTGGATAATAGCCAGCGTTAGATCGCAGTAGTTTGATGATGAACCCTTATCTGCCCTGAGCCTGAATGGATGCTGAGCACATAGTGGGTAAGGGCCTAATAAATGTTTGATAGACCAATAAAGAAATGAATGTGGAAAGGAGTATAGCTCGTAACTGAAGTCCTTACGGAATGAAGCTGTTTAGGCGAGCCCTGCTGTCCATAAGTGTAGCCAATTAAGTGTGCAGACAGAAGCGTGCATGTGTCCCCGTATCCATTAGTGATCGCAGACTGCAGCCTTCATTCTCCCTCGTGAATTCCTGTGCAAGCTGGCCTGGCAGGAACCGCTTGCACAGGGAGCAGTCCACGTGACTGCCCAGAGACAAGGATGTCAGGCCCGGGATCCTGCTTCACCTTTAGTGGGAAATGACGTCTTGAAGGATCAGAACTCGTTAGAATTCTTGAAATGTAACCTTGTGAAATCGGACTTTCCCACTTCGATTAAGAGCAGAATCATCTTTGACAGAGGTCTGGATCGAACTGGCAAGGCCCAGCCCTCCCAAAGTCCAGGCATCTCCCGTTTTGCACACGTTCTCTCATTGTGTGTGGAACCAGGTTGCTATTACAGAGAGCATTTTAGCAGCCTTGATCTTGGAGACATCAAGACCATTATTCCTGTTGTTGCTGATTTAGTGTTACAGCTGCTTCCTCTTTATGTGATTTAATTTGAAGTTTCAGCCCACCAGGGGGCTATTGGTCCCCACCTATGCGGCTTTAAGAGCTGGCTGCTGTTTTCTGCATGGATGTTATTTCCATTCCTATTCATAGTGATTTTCCCCCTTCTATATTCATCTAGCAACAGCAAGGCACTGTTCCAGGAACTCGCTCTCTCTACATAAGGCGTAACACGGAGCCATTTGGATGGAAAAATTATAAATTAAAATTATTCTGTTCATTTTAAAATATTCATATTGTGTTGCTCAAGTGCCAGTAACTGGAAAATCATGGATAATGTCCTGTTTTTATAACCTCTTTCAGAGTGTTTTAAAATCCGTTTATGTTGTTACTTAGCCATGTCTTTCCCTGGAGTGGATTTTGTGATAAGATTAAAAACAAACAAGCAAAAAAAAAAAAAAGGTTGTAGGAGTCCAGTGGCTGATGGCATATGTGATATTAAAATAAAGATGACTCCACTAATTGCAACCCCTTATTCTTTTAAAAATAAAAGGGAAAATTGACTCCCATGTGCAGAGAATATTTATACAACTGTCAGACTACACAAAGGTAGCCTGTGAACACGGCAGACTGTTTCTTTTGAAGAGAAAACCTTTTATTAAATGATTAAAACTAAGCAAATGTTTATTGATTTCTGGAACTGCACATTTACATTTAAGTAAAGAAAACCCATATATTCCTAGCACTACTGATTTGCAAATACTGAAAACATCTCCAACTTTTAAAATAGAGTTGGGCTTTTTGGTTTTTGGTGGGTTTTTTTTGGTTTGTTTTTTGTTTTTGATACCTCCTGTTCTCTATGCTAAGTTATTGATTCTTTAATTTCAGGAAAGTAAAATTTTATTTCTTTTCTTGTATTTTCTGTGTTGTGTGGGTGTGAATGAGGATGTGCCTGTCTCAGAAAGATAGACAAATAGAGAAAAGTGAACATGTTTTTATATGGTTTGGCTAGCGTTTTGTTTTGTTTTGTTTTTTTTACAAAGTAAATGTATCTCTTACTTTAAGGAAAGAATAGTTATTGGAGATCTCAACTTCATGTCTATCTGTCCATTTCTGTGGAATGCATTAAAGAGAGGGAAGATCTTTACTCTTTCCTGTAAGTGTGTAAGTTCACATTTACCTAAAAGCCGTGTGTCTTATTTGTTGTTGCTCTTGGCTCAGAGTATTTAAATGTATTTTTGAAATTCTTCTCTTCCATCAGCTAGAGATGATTTAAGTGATAATTTGAAGGCTCTTTCTAGACATTTATATTTTCGGGTCAGGCTGTAGTATTTCTGGGCCTTGTGTATGTGCTGAGGTATGTTCTGAAGCAACAAATCACTTTAGCATGAGCAAATTTCACAGGGCTATTTGACTGTTGGTCTTAGCTTTGTGAGAAGCGCTTGGCCTTTTAAAATAGGCTAATCCTTTAATCGAATATGCTTTCAGAAAGGTTCTGAAAACCTGGGTGGCTCCTGCTAACTTTGTTTTATTCATTTTAAATAATACTAGGTTATCCAGATGTATTTCTTTTTGATTTTTGGGAGGATGTTATTGCAGGCCATAATGTTTGAAGTCGGGATTCTTTATAGTAACAATGACAACAAAGCATATATACATTGTCCACATTCTCCTCAAGTCTGATTGATGGAAAATAGGATGCCAGCTGTCAGTAAACAGGTTTTTCGACCCAAATACTTAGTTTATACAGCAACCAACTTCTTTGAACGCAGCAATGCAGTGCACTCTATTCTTAATTGAATAAAGAAAACGAATTAGAATAGTTACTGCAGGAGAAATGGGTTATCTCATAATTAATAATTTGTGAGTTAAACCTGAACCACACTTGACGTTTTTCTTTGGGCTGGTCACAGACTGATTAGTGAGTTCAGTCCTGCTAGTGCCCGTTCTGTGGAGTGACTGTTTCAGTTCCAAGGCTTACGGTGCTCCATAAAATAAGTGTCCATTGTGATGGGATTGTAGCTCTCGTCCTGATCAAAGTGCTTTGGAGGAAGCGCGGTTGAACTGATTGGCTGTGAATGTTAATCACTCCATAGGACGCACTGATAATTTACAGCCTTGTTGTAACTCTCTGGTGTTCAGAAAATGAACTTAATAACCCAGTGCCACCACGGGGTAAGCTGCTTTTTCTCTGCAGTTGAATACCCAGACTGCCTGCATAATGGTGTTGAGTAATACTGCATTAAAAAGAGTGAGCAGCTGTATGATGAAGGAAACAGATTTGTTAATTATCTCCTTTGATTCACAGAGGGCGTCTGTGAGATATGGTTGACCAGTGAAGACACGGGGGCTTATGGCAGAGACATTGGCACCAATCTCCCCGCACTGCTGTGGAAACTGGTCGAAGTGATCCCTCGGGGAGCAATGCTGAGGCTTGGCATGACGAATCCCCCCTATATTTTAGAGCATCTGGAGGTAAGGAGAAGCACCCCGTTTCCATGCTGACACAGACACGAACCAGTCCAGACAATGTGGCGGCATCAGCATCATCACATGGGTTACATTGAAAACCTCTTGCACGTTTTTTGTTTGTTTGTTTTTTTTTTTTTTTTTTTTTGTAGTCCCACATTACTAAGAATGAGTTGAGAATTTCAAGTCCTCTTCTTTGTCAGTCTGCACACCCCGTTTTTGCTCGGCTTCTCCAGCACTTGCCATCTTGTCAAAGTTCTTTGTTTCTTCTTTGCAGCTCTTCAGTCTTCCATCGCATAAATTTCCCTCGGTTCCCCCACTCGGTACCCCGGCCTGGTTCTGGGGTGCTAATACGTTGCATTAATTCCGCAACCTGTCGCAGACACGTTATCCGAGCTGCTGTTAGGCACATCAGGAAGGCGACTGGGCTGGAAGTCTGAGGATGTTTTAAATCTCCTCCCTTTGTCTGGAGATAGTGAAGGGATGGACTAGAAACAAAGAGCGACAGAGTTTGGTGTTCTTTCCCTTGATTCTTTTGTGGTCACTGTGGAAAAATAAGGGGTTGGGGTCATGGGGGACACCTGGGTTCACTTGTATCCCTTCCCTGGGTCAGGTGCTCACCCTCAAGGAGCTTACCGTTAAGCTGGAAAAATGGGCATATGTACTGCTAGGTGGTATCTCAGTGACAAACGCCACGGTAAATAGGAGCGAGAAACACGGACAGGGAAACAATCATTTAAATGAAAAAGTACATGCTAGGATCCATGACGGCTGTTTGAGAAATAAAATAATTATATCGGACCCAGAGTTATGGATAAGAAATCTAATAACTGCTGTAGGAAAATCATGTGCAAAGTATAGAAACAAGTCACTTATATTTTTATCGGTTGTGTTCTTTGCAGTTGGTTTGTACAGAAAAATAACATTCCAAAAATCTAAAAGCAAGTATGGCTGCTGAAATTTGATGCATAAATCCCAATGAATATTCAGTGATTTAAAAGATTGTTTTCTGTTGATTTGATTCGAAGCCTATACTTGTTGAAGTTGTGCTTAAAGAGCCTCCCTAATACCGAGAATGTGTTTTAGAAATTCTGAAAACAGATTTGGTAGCAGTCTGATTGTTAATTATAAATATTTAATGAAGAAATTTAGCAATTTCAATTTTCTTATTCACATATTTCTAGCCATATCTTTCTAGTAAAGGTATATGATTTATAGGTTAACTTTGGTACTTTGGACAGTGTGGGACAGTTAAGATTTGCTACTTAAAGATAAATTGCAGGCATGTCAATTTATATGTAACCCTTTGACTCAACACTTGAAAAAAAGCAAGTGACTCTCTATAAAAATCAAACATGGTAACAGCTGTAGCAATAAATGTGAGGTTTGCAGTAAATGTGAGGTATACACCAAGCGATATGCTAGATGTGTGCATTAAGGAGAGTCTCATCAAGAATTAAGGGAACCATAGTAGCTACAATCAGGGAAGTTCATGCATGAGGGGGGATATCATGTATTGGCTCCGAGATGACTAAATAAAGTACCTCTTGGAATAAATTCAGTACTTTAATTAATTTCAAGGTTGCAGAAAGGAACGGTGCATTTATAGCAAGTCCTAGTGCTCGATATCTAAAGTAGTGCTGTAGTTGATCTCCAGGTAGATGCTCCAGGGCAGTGTCTAAAAATCAACAGGAGGTGCCATGAACATAGCTTTACACTTTACTGGGGAAAACACCAGATGTTTAGTTCATAGATTATAGTTAGAGTGATAACAGGTTCTGATTGTCATGGTGTTTCCTTTTTAAAATTCTTGTCATGGGTGCCTGGGTGGCACAGTTGGTTAAGCATCTGACTTTGGCTCAGGTCATGATCTCATAGTTGGTGAGTTCAAGCCCCGTGTCAGGCTCAGTGCTGGCAGCTCAGAGCCTGGAGCCTGCTTCGGATTCTGTGTCTCCCTCTCTCTCTGCTGCTTCCCGCCCCCTCAAAAAAACAAAAGCAGAAACAAAAATGGGGCACCTGGGTGGCTCAGTTGGTTAAGCGTACAACTTCGGCTCAGGTCATGATCTCATAGCTAATGAGTGGGAGCCTTACGTCAAGCTCTGTGCTGACAGCTCGGAGCCTGGAACCTGCTTCAGATTTTGTCTCTGTCTCTCTCTGCCCCTCCCCCACTCATACTCTGTCTCCCTCTCTCTCTCTCAAAAATAAACAAACATTCAAACATTTTTTTTAAAGCATTAAAAATAAAATAAAATAAAATAAAATAAAATAAAATAAAATAAAATAAAATAAAATAAAATTCGTGCTTTAAGCCATCTGTAGTGTTGGCCTTCCCTCCTATATTGTTATCTTCACAAGGCAAGGACTTTGTCATATCCATGCCTGGATGTACCCTGTCCAGTGGTGGTTCAATAAGCAAGCAAATAAAGAATGAATAAAGGAATGTCCTTCTTCATAAAATAAATTATAGAGCCCACTCTGTAGCCTTGAACTTTCAAGTCTTAACATTCTGGTCAGAAGAGGCCACAGAAGATGGCAAAGTAAATGAGCTTCAAGGGTGAAAGTTTATCCCAATGACAGGTACTCCCTCCCGTGCACGTGATAAGCTGGGAGTAACCCAGTCGTATTGGAGCACACCAAGGGAGAGAGCAATCCAAAGGAAAATAGAGCAAATGAAACAGAGGTGTGCAAATAAGAGCTTTCAAAGTCTTCCTTTGACACTTTGACAGGGTCTTTTCACCTTGGCTTTGGTGGTTCTTCTCATCTCCTTGAGTGGGAGAGCCCAGAGCTTGCAGTATTCTCCAAACACATCGTCCGTTATGTAACAGGCAAGATAACTGAGGTGCGGAGGCTTCTTAGGCTTCCCAGGGTGAACTAGGACCTCTAGAAGAGGAGGCCATACCTGGTGAGCCTCAGCCCCTGTGGGCCGATACATTGTATGTCCCCATTTTCTTCTCGGTAAGCCTGGGGTGCTCTGCTGAAATCACAGAACTTACCTAAAGAGAGTTCTCCAAATAAGAAAAAAAAGAGAACACAAGACAAAAGATGGAAACAAAAAATAACACCAGTGAATGACAGACAGTGATGTCATTTAAAACTGTGTGGATAAAAGAAACCCACTCTTCAAATAACTACTCTTACTGCCCCGACAGTAACGTTTCCTTGAGAATTGTATTTGTAGGACCACGCCTTCTTATGTTTCTGAAAGATGCTTCCTGCTTCAGACTTCAACTGTAGAGCGCTTCGCTGGGCTGTTTTCTTTCCCCATTTTTCCGTTTACTTCATATTCTCCCGACTCTTGGGCAATGTTTCTTAAAACCCTTTTTACCAGCTTGCTTGCTTGCTTGTTGCTTGTTGGTTTAAACAATTTATTTATTTAGACTATTTATTTATTTAAAGAGGAAATCATTTAAGGGAAAATATCAAAGTTTCCATCATTATTTAACAGTATGGTGTGGGGCCGCCTGTGTGGTTAAGTCAGTTGAACGTCCAACTTCGGCTCAGGTCATGACCTCATGGTTCATGGGTTTGAGCCCCGCATAGGACTCTGCTGTCAGCGTAGATCGCACTTGGGATCTTCTGTCCCCCTCTCTCTTTGTCCCTCCCTGCTTGCGCGCTCTCTCTCTCTTAAAAATAAATAAACATTAGCGGTACCCGGGTGACTCAGTTGGTTAAGCATCCTGCTTCAGCTTAGGTCATGATCTCACCATTCATGAGTTCAAACCCCATGTCATGCTCTTTGCTGACAGCTCAGAGCCTAGACCCCGCTTTGGATTCTCTGTCTCCCTCTCTCTCTGTCCCTCCCCTGCTCGCTTTCTTTCTCTCTCACTCTCTCCCTCAAAAATAAACATTAAAAAAATTGTTTTAAATAAATTAAATAAATAAATGAACATTTAAAAAATAATCTTTTGAAAGTGTGGTGTGGAAAAATAGATCTGTTGATATTACTTCTTATTTAGTCTCCATAGGAACAGAAGATGCATATTAGAGTTAGCATAGGGTCCACTTCTAAGGTTTGATCAAGAAGAGTCTAGGGATGCCCCTGGCTCAGTCAGTAGAGCATTCGACTCTTGGTCTTGGGGTCATGAGTTCAAGCCCCACTTTGGATGTGGAGCCTACTTTAAAAGAAGTTTAGTATCATGTGTAACCCTTTATATAATAGCTGTTGAATAAATGTGGGTGAATAAAAGGAAGGGAAGGAGAATTCTTAATCCTTAACAGGCAGGCAAGTAGTGATGTGTTGTTTGGAACATCTATAAGCCCTAATTTTAACTTATTGCTGCCATAAAAAAATAATATGAGATTAATTTTAAACAATGATATAGCAAAGAGATACCTCAAACATATATACAGACACATATGTATCTTGGAAAAATAGCCTGGAATTGAAGAAACATAATTATAAGCTTATGTAATACTTACTAGATATAGATATGAGGTCAAAACAATAGATTAAAAAATGGATTGAAATCTATCTCACCTGGTCTTAAAGTCTGCAGTGCCTGTCCATTACCCACAGGATAAAGATACACTGTGCAGTTGACATACAGCATCCTTAAGATGCCTTCTTCCAGGGCTTCCCCATTGTCTTGACCCCTTAGTACCCTGTGATGCCTCCTGTATACTGTGGGTTTTTCATACTCCTGAAATTTTTACTTTTTCTCATTCCATTCTTACCATGTGATGACAGTTGGTAATAATGAGTTAATCCGGGTCTCCTGGGTGTCTCGGTTGAGTGTCCGACTCTTGATTTCAGCTCAGGTCATGAATCCAGCGCCTTGTCGGGCTCCTTGTTGAGCATGGAGCCCACTTAGGATCACCTCTCTCTCTCTCTCTCTCTCTCTCTCTCTCTCTCTCTCTCTCTCTGTCTCTCTGTCTCTCTGTCTCTCTCTCTCTCGATCTGTCCCCCCTCCCTTTCTCCCTCTCCCCCTCACTGTCTCTCTCTCCCTCCCCCTCTGCCCCTCTCTCCTTCTTGCTCATGCTCTCTCTTTCTCTAGAGTAAAATTAAAAAAAAATGAGGTAATCAGATGTGCTACTATTTGCTACTGCATGTGCTGGCTAGTATATTGCCCCTATCATGGCAAATAAGAGATATTTTCCTTATGTGTTTTCTTGCTGATTGATATTGCTAAGGTCATAACCCGGGCATATTCTTCTTGAATGAACTGTGACCTTCCAGAAAGCAGTGTGGCTTGTGAATTTGACCCCTCTTGAAACAGCCTATCTTAGTGTTGCCTTCCTGGTTGTCGGGAACCCACAGCTAAGGTATTATAATTCAGACAACATAATACACGGGAACCCAACAGGGCACAATGAGCTCAATGGCGGTGATACAATGGCTACCACTAATCAGACACCAGAAATAGCTGGTACTTTTTTTCAAGACTGCATAATAATAACATCAGTGCAATTCATCAAGTGCTCGTTATTTTCAAGAAACCACGCTGATTGCCTTATACACATTATCTCTTTACCTTCTTAAAATAAGCTACCTATATAGCTTATTATTGGCCTCAGTTTATCGATTTAAAAGCCAAGTCTTAAGAAGTTTAATTATTGGTCAAATTATATAAGTAGTTAGCAGCTGAACTGGTTTCTTATCTTGTCTGATTCTAAAATGCTTTCTACCACACTGCATCTTTCACAGAGTCTTTCCAAATGCTTCCCAGATTCCTTCCCTGCTTTGTCGGACTCCGTCCAACGCATCTCTGAGGGCACACAGCATGGTGCTCTCCGATGATGATGACTTATTTACGTGCAAATCCAACAAAACGGTTGTCCTTTCTGGGGAGAGCCTGCCTTGTTCACGTGTTTGCTCTTCAGTGCCGGTGATAACACGCACCCAATGACCGTGTGCTGAGTGGTGTGGTACCTCCACGTTCCCTGACTGCACGTCTCACGTCTGTTGAAGTATCTTCATATCCGTGCGGAGCATCTAGTTTTAGAAGACTTTGTGGATGGTTGTTACCTGTGTGCCTCACTTAACGTGTCACTTTTCTGTGAGGGGGTACTAGATGGTGAGGGAGAATCCAGCTCGGGTGCATTTTATTTATTTGCCCTGCTAAAAGATCAGAATGTTAGGTGAGCTCTTTAGAACTACCTGGAGCAGGTGAGCTCACTGTATGATTACTGAGTCTGTAGACTATCTAGGCTCTTGGCTTCTTTCTTCTCCTTCCTGCGTCTTCGTTTTCACTGATTTTTTCTAATCTCCATCAGAGGAGTCCGCAGTGGATGGTCAAGGAAGAGACATTAAAATCAGGCAATTTGTCTTGTTTTTCATTTTATGGGTTGGCTGCTAAGGAAAAGATATGAAAGCTGTTGACAGGTAAGAAATCTATGGATTTTATTTATCTAAGCTATTCTGGTTCTCCCTGGGTTAGGAATAATTTAAAATAACCTTAAGATTCCTGTATGTCTTAAAATTGTATCAGAATTTTAGTACATCACTTACAGCCTGGTCCAGAGAGGGTAAGTTGATGACTCTGGAGTGCAGATGCTTGTTATTAAGGACTTTCCTACGTTCAAAGTATGAACACATCAAGCTACTTATTCTTCCATTTATATTATTCTGTAAAATATCGCTAAAAATACAGTTACATTCACAGGATATTATCCTACCTTTTATTTACCTTCAGTTAAAATGTGTAGATTTTTAAAAGATTTACATTTGGTGTATTTATGTTATTTAATTATAATGTTATGTTATGTAAGATATATCATAAATAAGTGATATTTAAAATGTTGCATCTGTGTTTGGTTGAGGAGTCTTGTAATCACTAACAAATCTGTTTTCTGCTACCCTTGATTTTTGTATATTTACTTCTACTTCAATGATCTTATTAGTCTAACCTAATTGTATATTTATCAGAATTAATTTATCTGGTAAAAGACAATAAATATGCCACATAGTAATTTATGAACACTAATTAACATGTTTGGCCTGGCAGACTTTTTAAAAATGCCTCCTAGTTTCAAAATAATGTAGCAAACTCCGTACTTGCTGTACTTCTGTTTCATCAAAGCAGAGCAGAATTTCCAAACTGAAGTCAGTAATTCACATGGGGACCATTAAAGTTATTTTTCCTTAAGGCTTATGCTTTTCAACATAATAGAAAAATATGCAAATAGACTTTGTGCAGTTGTATAAAGATATTTCCCCCCTTTGACAAATGGAAGGACAGGCTAGATGATTTGTTTTGAGCAAGGAAATGGAAAGGAGAAATCTATTTCTGCCATCCACAGTTACCTTTGGGACGTCAGTGTGCAGTTTGATCTGACTGTTGACACCCGTTTTCTGGCCAGTTATAATCATCAGCACTTTACTTCATTCCTAACCTGGCTTTTGCGAATTTCAAGAGGTCAGTGACACCTCTGAAACTGGAAACCAAAGTTTGTTTCTGTCTGAAAATCTGGGGGTGGGGGGTGGGGAACCTGCATTAAAAATACTAAAAGGATTCATATCCAGAATAAAAAGTTGATCTGGCTTCCCCTGGAGCCTAATTCAGAGAGCCCCTCTGCAGGGGAAGATAGGATGGAGGGCAGGCCCCAGCCCCCTTTGCCAAGGGACTTGACCACTTGTGATAGAAGATGAAATTAACTTGCTGCTCTGCATAACCATGATGCCGGGCCCCTCCCTACTTCCAGTTCTGTAGCCTCCTGGACATGCTGGGTCTGCACATCAGCAGAGTTTCAGTTGGGCCTCAGACACTTCCATCTCTGCCCACAGCTGTGTCCCAGCCTGTTCGTTCCTGCGATCCTCATTTGTTCCCGTGCCAGGTTTCAGCCTCGTAGCTCCAGGCCTGGGTAAGAAGCCTAAGCTTTTCTTGAACCCAGCAGCCCCTCAGAAAAATTTCCATAGTTTGTTGCTTCTTACTACAGTCTCAGTCTGTAATATTCCGTCTGGGTGATTAAGCCTCATGATTACATGCAGACCCAAGGACCCAGAAAAGAAATGAACTCGTAAATAGATAGACGTGATCTCAACAGACGACTCTTTGTTGCTGCCCTCATAGCGAACAGACTCCAAAGGTTTCATCAGGAATTTTATTTATGCTTATTGTCCCAGGTTTTCAGGGGAAAATGAACTATTTTGTGGATGAATGAATGTTCCTCGTGTTGAAAGTATTGGCTACCTCTGTCTTCCTGGGAAGCACAATGGAAAATGCATTGTTTAAAAATTCTATTTATGTGGCCATCAATAATGTATAGAGGCCTACACTGTGGACTTCACTGTGGTTCTCATTTCTACCTTCTAAATTACTAGATAGCAGAGGTGAGAGTCTGGACCCGCTGTGGAAATGTATATCATCAGATCATTTTTGGTTACCATAAGATGCTTTAATCGACTGTGTAGTAAAAGCTATCCATATTTCTCATTCTCTTACTTCATTTTTCCCCTTGCCATTGGCCTAAAATTGTGAAGATTGCTCATGAAATCCAATGACATGTGCATATTTATTCCCAAAAGAGATGATCATTTTCCTGAGAGAAGTACGCAAACGTAAAACACGTGTCATGACAATAAGTGAACGGGTGTCTGGGTGGCTCGGTTGGTTAAGCATCCAACTCTTGGTTTCTGCTCAGGTCATGATCTCATTTTGTGAGTTCAAGCCCCACATTGGGCTGACAGTGTGGAGCCTGCTTGGGATTCTGCCTCCCTCTCTCTCTGCCTCTCCCCTGCTTGCTCTCTCTCTCTCTTTCAAAAATAAATAAACATATAAGAAAAAAAAGATGATAAGTGAAAAGTCCCCAGCAAATGCTTTATAATGAAACTGATGCCATTGTCAAATATATGGAACCATGTCTCTATGTATATATATCTTTTAATAAAGCAAAATAGTTTAAAACATACATATAGTATATACATAAACGTACATTTATGAATGTACATATTAGAAATTATATAATTAGATAATACCTGATATGTTAGATATATATAATATGTAATATGTTATATATTGTATATATTGAAAATTATATACAGTGGAAATTATATATACTAAATACTTTCCAGACTACTTCTAGAATATTCTAGAATACCTAAGAAGCCTGGAGATTTACATATTTCAGTTGTGGGATACAAATATTCCCATTCGCTCTTTTTAGTATTCCTGTGTACATTTCAGTTTATAAAGGAGGGCATTAGATATGTATGTGGTTTAATTTGCATCTTAAAAGGCATTTCACATTGCCATTCCCCTGAATCCTTAATTTCACAGGAGTAGCTGAGAAGGCTTCCATGTCACCTGTCAAAATTAGTATAGTTCAAACTGCACAATACACCATCTGTGGGCTTTATCTTCCTCATTAATTTAGGAAGTCACTTATGCTGAAACCATTGAGGAAAGCTGCCTTTGACTTTCCTTTATAAGCACCGAGAACAGCTAACACATAAGGCAATCAGTGGACATTCCTTTACACTTTCGTTTTGATTCCAGGATATTTCTCTATTGATTTCTTTGCTCTGATAGCCTATGAAAGGCTACCTTAGGCACTTGCTAATTCAGCACTTAGTAAAATGAAATCCTCATATTTTATATCAGGTGGGTAATGGAATTTTCAGATGATTCATGGTGTAGAACAGAAAGGTTGGTAATGAAGTTAATGGTTCATAGAATAGTAGAGTGACATTCTGCATATTTTTCAGAAAGCAAAGTGCAGTTTCTTAGTTTGCTGCTATTTATTTCTAGTTTACTAAATTGTGTGCTGCTTCCCGGTCCAGAATGCATCTGTTCTTTTTCCCCACGTCTTCCTTTGCGTACCACAATAATAATTGGCGTGAAAATGTTAAGCTTTCCAGTTGAAGTCTCCAATTCTGTAATGTCACTTAACAGTAAATAATGATTGTGCCCTAATTTGGAAATGTAAGGGTTTTAAAGTTACTGTTATTATGAAGCACTACTTTATCTGTGTGTTACATAGCAGAACTCTCAGGTGGATTTAAATGGGCATCAATAGTCCACGTGTGATGAACCATTTTCAGGATTAGAGGTATTGCACGTGGGATGGAGAAAATCAAACTGTAATGTTGAAAGTAGTTTTGAATTAATTGTTCATCTATTTAAAGGGAAAAATCTATTCTGTCTCTTTTTATGGTATGTATTTTTGTGTGTTTTTAAAAATCCCTGGAAAGTTTGCCACGTGTAAAGCAATGTTTGATTACAGAAAATACTGTTGAATAAGTCTGTCTCTAATATATGGCAACAAAGAAATAACTCTCCTAACTACATGGTAAAGTATATCTCGGGGCACCTGGGTGGCTTAGTCAGTTAAGCGACCATCTGACTCTTGATTTCAGCTTGGGTCATGATCCCAGGGTCCTGGGATTGAGCCCCACATCAGCTTGGAGCCTGCTTGGGCTTCTGTCTCCATCCTCCCTCCCTTCCTCCCTCTCTCTCTCTCTCTCTCTCTCTCCCCCCCGCCCAAATAAAAAAAATCTATTAAAAAATATAAATAAATAAAATAAATGTAAAAAGCAAACTTTATATCAACTCTTAATAAACACTGCCCATGTGCAGTATCAGCCTACATTCTGATCAACTGAAACTTAAAACGTTAATCTTTTAATTAATTTATTACTATATTTTCAGCCTTCCTTTTTTTTTTCTCCCTCAACAAATTCTTGCTTTCTGTTCCTCTGTTCTTCTATTACTGCCCATGTGTTAGTTTCTTAAGGTCGATGGAACAAATTACCACAAACGAGGCTGCTTGAAATAACACGTTTTTTTCCCTCACGTTTTTTTCCCTCACGGTTTTGGAGGCCAAAGGTCGACAGTCAAAGTGGTGGCAGGCTTAGCTCCCTTCTGGAGGCTCTGAATTGGAAATCTGTTTTCTTTCTTTCTCCTGTGGTGGTTGCTGGCAGAGTTGGGCATTCCTTGGCTGGTAGACGCATCACTGCAGTTTCTGTGTCATTCTTTGCATGGTCTTCTCCTTGTGTCCGAATTTCCTCTTAGAGGGACACCAGTCATCGAATTAGGGCCTACCTTAATTGTGACCTCATTTAAACTTGATTACATCCACAAAAACCCTGTTTCCAACTAAGATCATATTCACAGGTACTAGGGGTAATGACTCCAATATATCTTTTTTGAGACACGGTGCGATCCACAACAGCCTTCTTTTGTGGTGAACAGACATTCTGTAGTGTGCCGTTTTAATGCCCTTGTTTGATTTATATAAATCTGTGTGTGTGTGTGTGTGTGTGTGTGTGTGTGTGTGTGTGTGATTTTCTTAGTGGATGCCTTCAGATTACAGTTAGTATCTTAATTTATAACAATCTATTTGACTTAATCCCAACTTTATACTAGTATATAAAAAACTTCACTTTTATGTATACCTGTTCCTTCTCCCCTTCTGTGCTATTGTTATCATACAGATTATATCTTTGTACAAGGTATGTTCATCAGCACACTTCTAATTAGTGCTTTGTGCAAGATAAAAGCAAGAGTTGCAAATGAAAACCACGTTATACTGTCTTTTATATTTACCTTTATAGTTTTTGTTCCCGGTGCTCTGTATTTTTTCACATGGAATGTGGTTTCTGTCTAGTGTCTTTTCGTTCCAGCCTGAACTTTGTTTAGTATTTTTCATATGGGTCTGCTAGCGACGTATTGTCTCAGTTTTTGTTTATCTGGGAATGTCTTAATTTTTTCTTCTTTTTTTGGAGGATGACTTCTATGGCTCTAGAATTCCTGACTAATGGTCTTTTCCTTTCAGCCACACTTTTATATCCTCCCACTGCCTTCTGGCCTCTGTCATTTCTGATTAGAAATCAGCCGTTAATCTTATTTAAAGCATTGCTGATACATGGTGAGTTGCTTCTCTCTTGGCGCTCTCAGGATTCTCTCCTTGTCTTTCAACAGGTTGATTGTGCAGTGCCTACGGATAGATTTCTTTGAGTTTGTCCTACTTAAACCTTCTAGAATGTGTAGTTTTTCTTCAAAGTTGTGAGACTTTTTGCTATTATTTCTTCAGATATTCTTTCTGCCTATTTCCCCCTGTCTCCTTCTGGAATTCGCATTATGTGTATGTTGGTATGCTTAATGGTATCCACAGACTCCTGAGGCACTGTTGATTTTTATTTTTATATTTATTTTTATTTTTCTCTTCTTGAGACCAGGTAATCTCAACTGACCTGTCTTCAGGTTTGCTGATTTCTTCTTCTGCCTGCTCAGATCTCCTGCTGAGCCCCTCCAGTGAATTTATTTCCATTCTTGTACTTTTCTTACCAGAATTTCTATCTGCCTCTTTTTTAATTTCTATCTCAATGGTGATATTTTTTATTTGGTGAGACATTATTCTCAAGCTTTCTTTCAGTTCTTTCTTTGTTTTGTTTTTTACTTCTTTGAATATATTTAAAATTAGGATTTAATGTCATCCAGTAAGGGGGCACCGGGTGACTCAGTCATTTAAGTGTCAGACTTCAGCTCAGGTCGTGATCTCGTGGTTTGTGAGTTTGAGCCCTGCATCGGGTTCTGTGCTGACAACTCAGATCCTGGAGCCTGCTTTGAATTCTGTGTCTCCCTCTTTCTCTCTGCCACTCCCCCGCTCATGCTCTGCCTCTCTCTGTCCCTCAGAAATAAACAAACATTAAAAAGTTAAAAAATAAATGAAGTCGGCCAGTAAGTACAACTGGGCTTTTGCCAGGGCAGTTTCTATTGGCTGCTTTCTCCCCTGTGTTGTTTTGCATATTTTATAATTTTCTGTTGAAAGCTAGACATTTAAACAAACATTTAAATATAGTGTGGAAGCTCTGGAAATCACATACTCCTCTTTCCCCACGGTTTGTTGTTGTTTGTTGAGTGACTTTTCTTAATTCAGTAAAGTCTATACCTTTTGTCATGTGTGAACGGTGGAAGTCTCTACCCGATTAGGTTATCCATCAGCTGATGGTTAGAGATTTTGTTAAGTGCCTAGAACCCATCAGTCTCTGTCTTCAGCATGGGAGAATGTTGTCGCGTGTCCTGTCAGCTCAGTCGGGGTGCTTACATCTCTCTCTTAACCTTTATTTGCTGTTTGTGCAAAACTTCAGGTTTAGCTAGAGGTGAGAGCTGAAGGCCTTCTTAGGTCTTCACTGAGCACATGCACAACCTGGACATACACATAGTCCTATGCATGCATATGGCCTTCTAGAATCCCCACAATATGTTAGGATTTTCCAACGCCCCCTCTGGACATCACATTCCCTGGCTTTTCCTGTTAAGCTTTTTGGTTTATTTATTGTTTGCCCTAACTTATTCACAGCCCCAGGCAGCCCTGATGTTAAACAATTGCAGCTGATTATTTTTGACAAATGCCCCTGGGAAAAAGGCTATTTTCACTGGGTGAGTGCCAGGTCAGGTTAAATAAGCAAGCTGAGTGAGTAGAGTCTCCCATAGAACCACTAGACAGATCAGATAATGACAGTTTTCTTGAAACAAGGCTTTGAAGGAGCTCTGACTGTCTTTTGTCCCTTCCAGTGGCCTCCTGGCTGCTGCTTTTCACCATGATTAAAGGCTGTTGGTTTTCAAGGCTACTTCAGAGCTGGGGAGTGGGATATAAGAAAAGGGCAGGTTTAAAATGCCTCATAGTTCTCTATTCTTACCAAGAGTCCTCCATTTTCCTTGAATAAAGGCTACCCAGATTGCTACAAGCCTTTAGTTAATTTCTAGAATTCTGAAAAAAGTGATTTTTGACCATTTTGTCCCTATCTTCATTGCTTTCATGGAGGAGAGGATTTTCAGAGGTCTTTACTCTGCCATTCCTTCTGATGTCCATAAATGTTATTTATGCCTTGAAATGGACTGCCTGTATATCTGGCAGGCCATTAGTGCGTTGGGTTAGTCCATTTTCTTGCTTAATTTTTGTGTTCCGTGTCAAAGGTGCCGTCAATCACTTACGGTGCCATCTGCCCTCCTAACGCTTTTGAGGAGGAGCTCATGTCATTAGTAAGTTATTGACAGCCAAAGATCACTATTAATTGAGTCTCTCAGTGGCCTGTAACAAACATCACCCTCACGGAAAGCACAGAGATAAAATGTATACCTCATTAGACACTCGTAGCTCTGGGCACCACATAGAAGGTAATGTGGCATACATAGGCTGAACTTGACTGTGATGGTTGCTTCTCTCTCTCTCCCTTCTTAATTGATTCTTTTATTAAAAATCATATCAAATAGTATTTTGTTATTTCTATTCTAATAGATAATTCAACTTCCACAATCACGATCTTTTATGTTGTTGAAGTTGCAGTTGGTCTTGATTCATAAAAATGCTTTGTTTTCTTGATAATGATGCCCCTTCACAACACTGTCACGTTCCATCATCGGTGTAGTCGTCCAGAAAGCTTTGCATATCAATTGATTAGGCGTTTGTTAATCAAAAAGAAGATGTTTGCTGTTGATGCAGATTTACTAAACTAAAAAGATACACAACTGGCAACTCATAGCTATAAACTCTGGAATTTGCAGTAAGCAACCGGAAAATACAGGTAATCCAGAGATCGTTAACTCCAGGAATTAATGGGTCATTTAAAAATGTGCAGCGCATTGTTTTACGGTCACAGTACACACAGATTTTAAAATGGCTCGGTTGTATTCCCGACATTTTTGTTCAAATATCTTTGTGATGTTTTTATTTATGCTTCCAACTTGAACGGGTTGTGATTGTATCGAGCTGCTCACACGAGTAGAAAACCTGCATCTGGATCTGTGTTGTCATTAATGTGGCCCTTTTGTTGAGTCTCGAGTCTTTCTGAAAAGGGAACACCACTTTGAGGGGATTGCACTAAACGAGACAGATTTAAAATTTCCATTTGGTTTCTAATTCTGATACTTCTAAGATCTTTTCAGCGTCATTTTACTTGATGTAAGCTAAAACTTAGAAGAACAAAAATGGCATTTAAAAAGTGCCATTTCATTATCTGGTGTGGACTGCTCATCTCAACACATGGTTCGAAGTGTGCGTCATATGTGTGGAAGCCTTTGTCCATGAGGCCTGGAACACAAAGACTTCCTGCTTCTGTAACAAATGTGGGGACTCGGTTACCTTGAGTTGCACCCTCCACCCAAAACCTGAGGGAAAGAAACATTCTTCTGGATCGCATGGCCCTCCGCACTCGTAAGTGCTTTTCGTATCGCAAATAACAGTGTGAACGTGAAGTTGACAGAAAGCCGTATCCCGAACATCTCTCTGTTGCTCAAGAGATGGTCACTCTGCAGATGGACTCCACTTGTCCCCGCACCTGTGGCCCTGGAGAAGCATCAGGGACCGTTTTGGTGGCCGGCACCGTGGGGCTCCAGACACATTCCCTTTAGCACTCACTGCCAACCACACCAGGCTTGGGGCGCACTCTGTGCCCTTAGTGAGCCTCTGTCTCTTGAGGCACCGGCCCCTCTTTGGTTTACTGTCAGGTGTACCGTGGAAGCCCCGAAGTTTCTTTAATATTTCTCTTCTTCTCAAAGTCCTTGCTATTTCAGCAAAGCAGTTGTCAGAAGAAAACACGCTAAGCATAAACCTAGTTCTGTTCCCCTTTCTCTCACCACCGGCCTAGCCCACCTTCACTTCTGTTCGTTTCCTCAGTTTCAGGTTCATTTCCTGCTTCTAGCATGTGTTGCCCGTGAATTAATACAGGGACCTCAGTGTGGTGTATCTTATGGGCCACTGTTCTCTTGGCTCAAGCAGGCATTCCTGATTTTAGAACTCAGAGGCAGTCCTGAGTGTTGCTGATTGGCAGGTGTCGGGGCCATTCTTGGACATGGTCCCAGATGCAGTGCTGATTTGAAACTTTTACATTTCTCCAGGTTTTGATGCTTTCACTTATCAACAGGGGCATAATAGCGGTCACCCTGTACAAAGACTATTAGACAATGTACCAACAGTGCTTTGTGGGGTACTATATAAATGTAATATTTTGTTTTAGCCTGGGATACAGGAACCTCGCTGGAGCAGTGGAGTCTTAATGAACGTAGAATGCTTAGGACAGTGCTCAACACAGGAAGTGCTCAGCAGTTAGGAGGTGGTATTGTTATTGTTAGCTTCTAGGAATTTTGGCATTTTACCTTTAAAACAACGCATCAGATCTGAAAGTACAGAACTTATTTTTCATTTTCCTGAATGAAGGTGGCTTTTGGATCAGGTGTTCCCACCTTGTAAGTATTTTCTCCTCAGAAACCTTGGGATTGACGGAGCGAATTGAATTCTGGAGCCCTCCTGGGGAAGGAGAAAGCTGTCTGTGGAGGGAGCGGAGTGGGACTTGTGAGGGCAGTGTGAGGCTCTCCAGGGGCCACGGCGGGAGGACTGGTCCCCAGGTGAGGAGTCACTGTAAGCGGAGACCGAGGTACGCCAGTATTCACTGGGCCTCCTCTGTGCTGCCGCCATCTTGTCCTTTGCCCATCAGCATGTCTGGGAGAGGCATTCGCGTTGCCATGTGTATGGGGAGTTTGTTTTTCTCCGTTGTCATGTCAGTACACCACATTTTTTCCCCCGCCATTCTCCTGTTGAATATCAGGATGATTTCTGGATTTCAGCTATTATGGGTAAAGCTTACACGAATGTTACCATTTGTGCCTTTTGGTGGACATATATGCTCATTTCTCTTGGGTTTACACTTGAGGAGTGGAATTGCTGGCTAACATGTGTTTGGCTTTAAAAAAATTGCCAGCCATGTATGAGTCTTGCCACTTTTCTCTTACACAGGTTTTGAATGGGACATAATAAAGACCCTTCAACAAATGACCCAGTATTTAATCCACCCCTACGTGCGGAATTGTTTGGGATTGGTTGTGAGTTGCTGGCTTTTTCCAGTGTGTGGTTGATGCAATGCCTATTCAAGAGAGTGAAAAAAATTGGAATACAGAGTTTTTATTTATATTAAATATATTTATACGATGGCAGATTCAATAAGCCACACTGTGAGAATGCATTTTGGTGTAATTTGGTTAAGTCTGTAAAAAAAAAAATTATTAGTAAACCTATCATAAATTTTAACTCGTAAGAGTTGTATTTAAGAAGGCACTCACTGTTCTGAAAACCTGAAGGTGTTGGTTCTAACCCTTATTCTAGCCCTGATGAACGGTGTGACCTTCCACAAATCCTACATCTGTTAAATCTTTATTTTTGCCTGGAAATGGTAGTGTAGGAGAGCAAGCAGTTTGATCTCTTAGTTTTCTCATTCTATGACTTTTTAATAAGTCCCTTAAAGTTATTTATTACTTTTTTACATATCTAATTAATAGATTAATAATCTAATAAATTAATCTGTACTAACTCAAGGAAGAGAAAGTAGTTACAAACTCAAAGACATGGAAGGGAGTAAAATTTTAGACTACAGAGACAGTATAGGGTTTACTAAACCCAAAGTGTATGTTCTCCAAATACTAAAAGCTTTACTGGCAGCTGCTTTGGTTTTGTAATGTATCACAGATGTGGCTACTCAGCTACTACGTAATCAGAATCCTAAAGGACATTCCACATATAATGTTGCAAAGGTTCAACTTTGGACTGGGTTTTGTAAAGTCAGCTTGAAACGGATTCAGCCAGTCTGTGGCTCTTCAGATCCTACGCTGATTCAGAGTCTCACATGTGGCTGGTGTTTTTCTTAACAGTTATTAGTAGGTGGCACAGTGTAGGAAAAAGGACAATCAGCTGTTTCTGTTATGATTAAAGGTTGAGTTTTCCCTTCACAGTCCTGCCATTTCAAAATTCGATTCCTTTATTATATCCAGATGGGACTGAAGGAGGCCTCGTATTGTACTTTTTCATTCTGTAGAATATATAATTATATCTAGTAATACAAAATACTTTGTGAAAATAGAAGCAGGAAATAAATGTTACATTAGGCACACAGATGACTCTCAAGTTGAGCTGCATTTGAAACCACCCGGTTTTCATATTCTCTTTGGGCTACAAGTTAACTGTTTCATTACTGACTGATGCAATATGGTGCATTTCTTTTGGAGTGGACTGTGGGAGTTTATCGTGTTGCACATGTTAAAGTTCAGTTAAAAGAAATGAATTTAACCATTTTATTATTGGTTGTTGATTTAGAGACATGAATAGTAAAATGTGCAAAATAGTGAATGTGGATTTTTTTTTTCTGGAATGTGGAGTTTTCATTTGTTTAAAAAAAAATCTTACTTTGGACAGCAAAAGTGAGGTATGATTGAACACTACCATAGCACTCGAGCAGTGTCCTCTGCCCTTCAATGAATTTGACCTGTCATGTGAATGCCTTGTATCTTGATTATCTTAAGAAACAGCTTTAGGCACCTAGAATTTAGAAGTAGTTATAGTTAGTCCTTTATATTTGAAACGATGACAAATTACTTTTTGGTTAACTGTTCATTAAAATCTCTCCTGTATAAAAAGTAAGATATCCTTGGAGGGATGAATGGATAAAGAAAATGTAGTGTATGTAGATACAGTAGAATATTATTCAGCTATAAGAAGAAAATCCTGCCACTAGCAATACTCTGGGTAGATGTTGAGCACATTACACTAAGTGAAATAAGTCCAACAGAGAAAGACAAATACTGTATGATCTCACATACACGTGATATTAAAAAATAAAACAAAACAAAACAAAAAAAAGAGCTCATGGATAGAACAGATCGGTGATTGCCAGAGTGGAGTGGGAATGAGGATTGAAGGAGTTGGTGAAAGGGTGAAGGTGGCCAAAAATATAACCTTTCAGGGGCGCCTGGATGGCTCAGTCGGTTAAGCCTCAGACTCTCGATCTCGGCTCAGGCTCAGGTCATGATCTCATGGTTCATCAGTTCAAGCCCTGAGTCAGGCTCTGTGCTGACACCGTGGAACCTGCTTGGAATTCTCTCTTCTCTCTGCCCCTCCCCTACTCATTCTCGGTCTCACTCTCTGTCCCCCTCTCTCTTTCAATATAAATAAATAAACTTAAAAAAAAGCACAGACTTTCAGTTATGACTAAACAAGACATGAAAATGTAATGTACAGCATGGAATGTATTTATGAGAACTGCATTGTATGAGAAAGTTGCTGAGAGAGTAGATCTTGAAAGTTCTCACCATAAGAAAAAAAACTTGGTAATTATGTCTGATGAGGCATGTTAACTAGATTTATTGTGGCGATTATTTCACAATATACATAAATATCAAATCATGATGTTGTACACCTGAAACTAATATAATGTTATATGTCAATTATGTCTCAATTTTTAAAAATGAGCTCAGTATTTCCTTGCCAAAGAATTACAACCTTTTCCTGCTTGGTTACGGAGTTTCAAAATCGGTGAGTTTCCCACCTTCGTCCACTATATCCGAGTAGTTGCTGTGTGTTTCTTACATTAGTCAACCCTTAGAAGTCTCGGACGCTTTCTACCTCCTACACGTAACTGCACTGTTGAGGTCACACTTTTTTCTTACAAACCACAGTGTTAACTGTGCATCTTCCAATGGCTGGACAGTATTTCTGGATAAAAACCAACTAGCAGGCAAGGGTCACTTAAAAACAAATCCATTTCCAGGTCTTCATTTTTCATTTGTACCCTTTCCTAAAACTGACTTGTCTGTAGTGAAGGTTTCACGCTGGGTCTCCTGTCACACCTCCCTCTCACCTTTATCCAACACCCTCAGGCCACCAAACAAAGGACTTCTGAAACTGCCTTTTTCAAAGCAACGCATAAAGAGTTCCCATGCCCGCTTCCCTCACCATCCATTTCATCAAAGATTGCCATCATAATAAATTTTTACATTTATGCTAAATAAATATTTATACTGTTTTGATGAATTGTGTAGTAGGAGTAATTTAACGACAATTTGATTTAAAAATGTTCTTTAAAAATGCTTAGAGCCTTGTGGTCACAATGTTTTTATTTTAACATATACACAAATTTTGATACAGAGAAGGATGGTTAGAATCTATCAATAGAAGACTTTAAAGCTTAAAAATTATTAGATAAAATGCTGTGGCAGAATTAGAAAGGAAATTCAAAGTGGAGGGAAAAAAGGATGCCAATTTTCCTATTTTTTATATCTCATTGAATACGTTTCAGAGTGTGATGTAACAGTTGTATTTCACAGTCCCATATTTGAAATATGCCAGAGAGTACATCTTCTGCAACTATTTAAACTCCTCGGGAAAGATTTCAGTGTCAATAAAAAATGTATCAGGTGGCTCCTGGTTTTCAGAGAATCATTTTGGGGTAATAAATACCAAGCAAAAGTTTCAATACCACTCACTTCTCTACAAAACAAAATCCCACACCCTGGTCTGGCACTCTAGCCCTCCAGGACTCAGGCTCCTTCCCGGTCTCCTTTTCCAGTGGTGACTTTCCTCTCTCCCTCTAACATGTATCAGTTTTCAAGTAACACACTTCCACTTTGAGCAGACCTACTGCTTTGCCTAGAATGTGCTCTAGACTTTTCACCCTTGTTCAGATGTCACCCGCAGTCTGAAATGCAGCCCCCCCCACCTCCAAGCTACCCTGTTTACTAAAAATCCATCCATACTTGATCAACCCCTCCCCCGCCCGTCTTTCCCAGTGTACACAGAGGGTTAATAATTTATGTTGAGTCCTTAGAACCCTGTACCTTTACTAGGCAATTACCACAGACTCCATTCTCATTAGCCCCATGCTCCTACCGCATTCACCCACCACATCATATATAAAAAATAGTTGGCATCTTTTATTTAGCTTTTACTAGCAGCTAATTTTACCAGGGGGCAATGTATTTGAGTGCAACAAACTCTATTTTGGTATACACAGTTCTTATTTTGGCTTTTTCAATGACCTGGTATATGCCTCTAAGCAAACATCAACTTTAGATACTTTATACCTAAATTTCTGCATTTTAAGCTTGAATGTTATACTCCTATGTTTTAAAGTATGCAGTTTAAAAAAAAAATAAAGTATGCAGTTCGACGATAATTTTTAGTAAATTTGTGTAGTTGTCCAACCACCACAATCCAATTACCACAATCATTTTTAAAATTGAGATATAATTGATATGTAACATACTAGTTTCATGCATTCAACATAATGATTCGATATTTGTATATATTGTAAAATAACCCCAATAAATCTAGTTAATCCTCACCACACATGCTTAAATTTTTTTTTCCTTGTGATGAGAACTTTTAAGATTTGGCTTATTTCACTTAGCATAATGCCTTCAAGGTCCATTCAGACTGTTGGAAGTGGCAGGATTTTTTTTTTTTTTATTTAATGGCTGGATATGTTACTCTGTGTGCGTGTGTGTGTGTGTGTGTGTGTGTGTGTGTGTGTGTGTGTGTATGCAACAGTATATACCACATTTCCTTTATCCATTCACCTATATAAAGTTCGTTTTCAAACTTCATTTAGGGGAGCCTGGGTGGCTCAGTTGGTTAAGCGGTTAAGCGTCTGACTTCAGCTCCGGTCATGATCTCACGGTTTGGTTCGTGAGTTCGAGCCCCGCGTCGGGCTCTGTGCCAACAGCGCGGAGCCTGGAGCCTGCTTCGGATTCTGTCTCCCTCTCTCTCTGCCCCTCCCCTGTTTGTGCTCTGTCTCTCTCTCTCTTTCAATAAATAAACATTAAAAAAATGAAAAAAATTAATAAACTTCATTTATATAGCCAGCAATTGTGGAAAGTCACTCAAAAGTCTATTAAGGAAAAAATAAAATTAAACACCCAGATGGGAGAATCCCATTTGTTTTTAGCTTTTAATGAGTAGTTTTAATGTGTAATCCTTAAACCTCTAAAGTGTTGAATTTTCCTTCCTTCATTTCACTCAGAAGACATTCCAGAGTGTTAATTTGACTCATGGGATGCTCGGGATACATGTCTTCATCTGGAATGTGTACTCCTCTTCTTGATACCTTTCAGAGTAATTCCCGGTTCTTCCTAGATGTCCTCTGAACTGTGCCCTTTGGGTAGTTCTAGGGAGAGATTAGAGTCCTGTGAGGATGGGAACAGAGAAATGATTTAACATTAGATAGACCTTTCCCCTCCATCCCGGGTCACTCCAGCATATTCCGCATGTTGTTAGACTTACCTTTGACATAGTTCTTTCTTTATATATCGAGAATATATATATATATATATATATATATATATATACACACACACACATATATATATATATTTTATCGAGAATATAGTCTTCTATATTCTCGATCTCTAGCTAATTTTGAAATATTAAGGAAAAGGCAGAGTACTTGATTTGGAAATCATTTTTCTCACCTAAGACAGAAGAAAATTCTTAGCATGTAATCTGGTGCCTTAGTATCTCCTGAACCATTGTTACCTAGATCCATGTTAATGCAGTTCTGAAGGTGGGTAAACATAATGGGTTGATAATATACATTCAAGACCTGTTTGAGCATTGGAAAGATGAAGTACAAAGGCTGATTGTCATTTTGTTAAAGTAATTTCGTCCAATAAAAATGGCAGAATTTAAGATCTGAAAACACTTCTGTATCAAATTCTATTCTCATGAGGCAGAAACTTACAATAAAGGTGCAGCCTATTTTTTTCATATTTGTAGAGGCACAGGCTTTGACAGAAGATTTTGATAAAAATCTTCATTTTCGTCTCTAATTTGAAGAAATCTTATTTCAATCTCACTGAATTTTAACTTCCATTTGATTAAAAAACAACAAAACTTTGGGATGTCTGAGTGGCTCAGTTGGTTAAGCCTCCCATCTTCGGCTCAGGCCCTGATCTCACGGTTCGTGAGTTCGAGCCCCACGTCGGGCTCTCTGCTGTCGGCACAGAGTGGCTTTGGATCCTCTGTCTCCCTCTCTCTCTCTGCGCCTCCCCCCCACCCCCACTCAAAAGTAAATAAACATGTAAAAAATTAAAAACAAAACAAACCAGTAAAAAATTAGCTCAAGTCTTAAAAGGTGAATTGGCTTCATGAAAGAGAAGTTTTTCCTGATCTTTATGTTCTAGACAGTCTGTCTGGTGCTGTAACGTTGGAGCCACGATGCTTAGAAAAGCAGCAGGTTAGAATATCAGAATATTCTGACAGGGTGTTCTTCGACAAGCCAGCCTACCCCGCCGTCACTGCAAATGCTTTCAGTTCAGCTCCAATTAAAGAACTGATGTGTGAAGCCAATTTTACCAAGTGAAAACAATTAAAGTGGAACCAGGAGGAACCAGGAGGAGCCCTGCCTTGTTGCCCTATACAAATTATATACCCATTTATCAGTTTGAGTTTAGATTTCATACTGCTCAGTAGCAAAAGACTGCAAAGATCCCATTTATTATCATCTAATTTCAAGTAATGTAATAGGAGCTGTTTAATTTATGCATTTTGACACCTTTGAAAAATCCATACATTTCTAATAAATCTGATATAAGGAAAAATAGGCAACTTAAAATTTAAATCCACTTTAATATATATATATATATATATATAGAGAGAGAGAGAGAGAGAGAGAGAGAGAGAGAGAGAGATTTAAGTCTTTTTAGAGAGATCCCTCTTCAAGGCTTCTGTCCAGCCCCACCCCCAGAAATTATTGCTAACACCCTCACGTGAGTTAGTTTGTGCTGTTCCTCAAGAATATTAGGTTTAGGGAGAAGCACACATTGGTCTGCAGGAACGATGCTTTGTGAGGCACATTTGATGGAGCTGTGCGTAGGGGAGGGGAAAAATCTTTTCCTCTACCCATCCTCGTCTCTCTGGGAGGGGTTCTGCAAGTTAGAGTGGCCAAAGACAGATTAGTGAGAGTAAAACAGAAGTTGATCAACAAATGCATCATCACGTGTGCTCGAGGAAGCACCTGACAATCACCAACCCTGTGTTTGGAACTTGGGTCTGTATACCATCCTGTGCTGGAACAAAAGGGATTTGGGGCTTTTGTGTGAGGGAGACCAGTTAAAAGAAGGTGGCCAGGAAAAGTAAACAAGGATTCCTTAGGAAGGTTTGCAATGCAGACCCAAGTTTTACTTTTTGTCTCCCATGAGAGTCGTTCAATGTTCTCCTCTTCCTGGTCCGGAGTGTCCATATTTGTATCTTTTTCTTTTTTCCAAATTTCCGTCTTTAAAAATGAAAATTTCCTTTATAAATAGAAATTGCCTTTACAAAAGGAAAACAAAGGCCCTGTGTTTTACCGCTTTTCCTGGGTCTGCTGCTTCTCCATTGCCTTTAACTCGAAATGTCTCCTATACCAAAGAGGTGTAATTCTGGTGGCATAGTCTGGTTCCAGGGGCAGGGTGCCAGTGTTTCCAATCCCGTTCAGCCAGTGTCCCTTGGGCAAGGTCGTTAGCTTCTCTCAGTCTTAGATGCAGTAAAACTAATTCCTAATTTGTTCAGAAGTTTACATTTGAGGCATGTGACTTAGCACAGCCTCTAGTACATGAGGATGCTAACTGCTATATTTTTTACATCACCATCACAATTATTATTATTACTATTATTATTATTATTACTATTATTATTATTACTATTATTATTGTTGTTGTTACTATTAACTGCTGCTGCACCACTCATGGCATTGTGATTTGCAGAGGGCTGAGGACGTTTTTTGGTGCCCCTGCTAATCATTCTAAATAAATGACTGCCGATGGTGCACGCTTTTAAGATCAAAGGTCTTGAAGATCTTTGAAGAGCTCCCTCGAGTTACGGTCCCTTTGGGAGTGGGGAAAGGACTGCCCGTCTGTCCCTCTCCTCATCTTTTACTTTCATTCCCATTTTTATGTTCTTCTCGAACAAAGAAATTTCTTTCTTGTCTTATTTATTTTGTTCACTCGCTCATTGTAGCTCCCTGGACAACATTGTTCTAAGGGTAGTAACTTCTTCCAGAACGATGCTAAGGTGTTTTGCTGATTGTTATCTCTGATTCTCCTTTGTTTGTCGTTCCCATATTCAGATTTCTCTCCTGTTATGCTAATGTGGCAGCTTTAAGAGCCCCTGGAGTGTTAAGTGCCTGGGTGATTTGGACCCTGCCTAGAAGAAAGGTTTTCTTTCATTTTGGAAAAAACTGAGCTCACAGGAATGATGTTTTGTTAAGGAATATTATTAGCTTAATATTTTGGTCTTTGAAAATCATCTCACTTCTTCTAAAGCCCTCTGGGTAATATCGGATATAATTTTATAATTTGATTGTTTTAAGATGATAATAAGAGTAATGTTTCTCTTTTTTAACAGTGATTGTTGTAACTATTAGTTTTTCCCATTCTATTTTTCTGTTTCCCAAAAATCTCAAAAATGAATACATATTACTTTGATAATACAGGAAAATATTTTTTAGTGTTTATTTTTTAAAAGAAGTGGGCTTTTAAAATTATTTTATGTATGCGAATTACTTTTTGCATCTTTTTTCCAAAGGTGTGTAACGAGTACAGCTTCATAACATCTATAAACCAAATCTCTCAAGTGAACAATTCCCTCTTTAACATGATTTCAAGAAAGAATGTTACAATTGGTATACTTGATAAAAGGGTAAATAGGTATGGAAACCTTAAGTGGTCCCCAAGTGCATTTCTTATTTTTCTCAAGTGTACTTTAAAAGATATAATCGATATTATTAGGCAAAAAAAAAAAAAAAGCACAATTTATATAATAGGTTGGTAGATTATTGTACAAAATATGCAGCTTTGTGTCTCAAGACCATGGGATAGGTTATGTGTTACCAGTTGCGGTTTGCCTGGAAAATTTTTATCCTTGAAGATTGAACTCCATTTGGAATGAAATCTTCTGTTGCCCATGTAACGAGTTAATTTCTTCCTCCCCTCTTCTCTCTTTGTAACTGATTTATAGTTCCATCCCAGTATTTATTGAAAATTGCTTAAGGAAAAGGACTTTGCAGGGGTACCTGGGTGGCTCAGTCTGTAAAGCGTTGAACTCTTGATTTCAGCTCAGGTCATGATCTCACGGTTTATGGGATTGAGCCCTGCCGTCCAGTGCCGCACTAATAGCGTGGAACCTGCTCAGGATTCTCTCTGTCCCTCTTCTGCCTGTGTGCGCCTTCTCTCCCTCCCTCTCTCTCTCTCCCTCTCTTCCTCCCTTCTTCAAAATAAATAAATAAACTTTATTTTTTATTTAAAAGAAGTTTTTTTAACGTGTATTTATTTCTGAGAGAGAGACAGAGCATGAGCAGGGGAGGGGCAGAGAGAGAGGGAGACACAGAATCCGTAGCAGGCTCCAGGCTCCCAGCTGTCAGCACAGAGCCTGACCCGGGGCTCGAACCCACGAACTGTGAGATCACGACCTGAGCCGAAGTCAGACACTTAACCGACTGAGCCACCCAGGTACCCCTGAACATATTATTTTAAATGTCTCCAAATGTTCTTTCCTTCATCCATAAAATGACAGTGTGGCAGTGGGATGCATGAGGTAATGCTGTATGACAAATGATCTCAAAAAATGACACTGTCTTATAATGACAAAAACGTATTTCCTTGCTCATGCTAAATGCTTGTCAGGGACTGACTGAAGCTCTGTTTGAGCTGTCTCTACGTCCGAACTTCGATCGTAGGAGAAGGGGAAAATTAGAGATGGAGAAACCCTTCTGTCCAGAAGTCATACCTGTCATTTCTGCCCACATCTCATTGGCCGTTCAAGTCATGTGGCTACTCCTGAGTTTAGGCAGAGATGGTAACATCCCCATAGGGAGGGAAGCCACTTCAGGAGATGAGGGGTCAGAGGAGATGCACATAGGGCCCCCACCCCCACCCCTGCACTGTGCTCATCTGCAGAGGACGTGGTTTTGTTTGTGCACGTTTATAAGATGCCCAGGAGTTTGCTGTCCTTCTCTGTCTGCATCCCCAGTCCCAGAAAGTTAGTTTCATGTTGACTAAATACTTGCCTGTGAGCAAGTCCACACCAAGCAATTGTGACTGGAGCGATTAAACCACAAGAACATTCTTCTTAGTATACCACCTAACACTTGAAACAGAAGTTACCTGAAGTTAGCCTTTGAATGATGAGACCATAAAGAAATGAGAAATATATCTTCAACCTCTGCCTCTCAGTCGCATTCCTTAATTATTTGTGTCAGGTTTGAGAGAAGCCGATAGGACAGCCTTTGCTGAGTGCTCGGTGTAATCAGACTGCACTTTCCCCATTAAACTGATCAAGTATTGATTTGTTCTTTTAGTGTTTAGAAGACTCAGTGTTGTTTTGTTTTAATAGAAAACAAGGCAACTATATTGCTCGTTTGTTTTTTTTTAGGCTATTACCTGTTCATGTTATATGGTGTTTAAAACACAACAAATTTTACTGTGAGTTTTCCTCTTTGCCGTTTTATCTTAAATTTTGCACAGTAAAATGGACTTAGTCATGTATGTTCAAGTTTTCATGAATTTTCACATACATACAGATTCATGAAACTATCACCACCACAGGATATAAAAACTCCCTTGATGTCTTGGTGATGGCAGAGCGGAATAATAATTATGAGATAGAACAATGGTAACATCAGTTGAAGACAAATGTGTGTGTGATTACAACTCTTAGCATTCTGACATTAGTATTCATATACATTTTTATCTTTGTAATGCAAAGTCTGATTATTGACGATGACCCTTGTAATGGTAAAGGAGCATTGAAGTCCTTTTAACATTTCTTTGAAGGCTAATTAGAACAGAGGGCTCAACTTATATTAATGCAAATATTGAAAATGTTAACTCTTTGCAGTTTGGAAGTGAATTTCCTCTTATAATTAAGTTATAGATCAAATGTGAATTAGAATCTGTTTACAGTATCTAATCCTCCTCACTTGGGACATGCGGATTGGAAGTGTTCTCTTCTTATGCTCCCTCAATTGTCTTACTGCTGCTATTAAATGATAATTTATTTTTAGATTGCTGAGAGTAAATGTAGGTGCTGGTAATTCACTTAGTGGCTGTTACGGTGTCATTAATGAAGTAATGGATGACACATGACTCCGGTCTTATTTTATCTTGACTTACATGACTTTGGGAGTATTGAAGGTGACTCCGGAAATAGGATCTCCTAGAACACAGGCATTGCTGTTTTGACCTTTACCTAGAAGTCTTTGTAGGACTTCCTCTAAAATAATTCATGTTGACTAATTAATTGGCTCATCGAATCATTCGTTCATTCAACTATAACTTAAGTATTTAAGGGCCAGGCATTAGCGAGGATATGGGGAGATGCAGGGAATAAGTAAGATACATCCTTGGGGTGTGAGCATGTATGGCAGAATTACAGGACAGGGAAGTAAGTGCTGATAGGAGCCTGTACAGTGTGCTCTGGCATTGACAGTGGAGCACCCAGCTCCTTGGAAGAGATACTTAGAATAGCAAAGTATTGCTACAGCAGGGTGAACGTAGAAGATGTTACGCCAAGTGAAATAAGCCAGACGAAAAGGACAGATACTGTAATGATTTCACTTATATGAGGTGCCTAGCAGAATAGTCAGGTTCATAGACAGAAACTAAATGGCGATTACCAAGGGCAGGGGGAGGGAGGCATGGGGAGTGATGTTTATGGGTACAGAGTTTTCAGTTTGGGATGATAAAAAAGTTCTAGAGATGGATAGTGGTGATGGCTGAATATAACATCATGAAAGCATGTTTAATGTCATGGAATCATACATTCAAAAGTAGTCAAAATGGGAAATTTTATGTTACATATATTTTGCCACAATAAAACAACAACAAAAAAATAGGAACCAAAAAATGATCAGTTATACTCCCCACCCCCAGTTCTTCTCTTTTTAAGAGAAGTTTTTTTAAAGAATTTTTTAACATTCCCTCTCCATCTTTTGTATCTGTTACAGTTTTTCCTAAAAAGATTTTATATGTAACAGCTAATCTCTGTCAGATTTATGCCATTAGATTGTGTTGCAGAAGTCCATAAGTATGGATGAAACTTGCTTTACTACCTTTCAAGCTAATAAATATTGAGAACATTTGAGGTACTTTTGTACGAAATGGCATATTTAATAAATTCTACATCGCTATATTTTATTTAATTGAAAAGAAAAGCCTACGTACTTCAACATGAATGACCCTTGAGAACGTTATAAGTGAGAGAAGCCATTTCCAAAAGACTGATGGTTCTATTTATATGAATTGTCCAGAATAGGCAATTTGTAAAGCCAGAGAGTAGACTGCTCATTGTTTCGGACTGGGGGGAGGGGGTTGTGGAAAGGGGAAAATGGGAAGATTTGGGATTCGTTTTAGGGGGAATGAATCAATTCTAAAATTAGATTTTAGATGGCTGCACCATCCTGTGAATATACTAAAAAGCATTTAATTGCACACCTTTTTTTATAGGTCAATTGTATGGCATGTGAATGATATCTCCTATAAGCTTTGTTTGCAATGCTTAAAGGAATGGTTTAATTTATCTTTTTTTGAAGTATCTTTTTGCTTTTTGCTTCCTCATATGTCTTAGGTTAGTTGAAAACAATGTAGCACTGTCAAGATTAGCTTTTTAAATATGCATATACTTTCTAACAAAGCTACAATCTGAGCAGACTTTATGACTGGTAACCATCAAAATGAATGCACAGACATCTGAATACAAGTATTAGTACATTTCGTGCACTCACACGCTGAGTGACCTTGTTAAACTGGTAGCGTACATATTTAAAACCAGACAGAATATGATGATTCATTTGATGACTGCAGAGCAACAGAAATGACACATTTCTTTTAACAATGTACCCGTTATAGGATTGCTTTTAAAAATGGTCTGTTTTCGTCAACTCGTTACGTTTTCTTTGCTTTTTAATTTCATAAAAAAACTAACAAACATTGAGACGATTACCAGCTCGTGAAAGGAGAGCTCCAAAGAAAAGCACTGGGTGGAAATACTGTTTCATTGATTTGGTTAACCATTCTGTAATCCCTGCTTCTAAAGTAGTCACCCTCTAGATGTTAAGCAGCCTTGATACATTAGCCCTTAAAGTGTAAGTGACCTTACATTAAAAGAGATACTGTTTCCATACTAGTTGCTACCACAGCTCCTCATACACACACCCCTCGTGTGCCCACATACCAACTCGCATACTTGCCCACCTACTCGGACTCACAGCCAGCTCAGAACTCAGGGTTTGCTCATGGCTGCCATTTTTTTGTTAGCCACATTTTGAACTAAGTGCCCCCCCCCCCCACTTATTCCTTTGGTTAACCTGGGCCCCACATTTATAATTAATTTATAAATTAATTGCATTTATAAACTACTTGCCTAAGAAAACACATTGTGATTCCAACCTAAAGCTGCAACTGATTTTTAGATATATAACCCAATGGGGAGGGGGTTCTACCTATGAAATGTCTCATTTTTACTTTATATTTACTTATATATTAACATAGAATTTTTCACTTCCAAAAACTAAGGCTGGCCAATCATATGTTTGTTTACCTGCTTGAGTCCAACCAACTATTACTATTTGAACATCTGTCTTCCTATCAAACAGCACACACATTTTAACTCTCTTTCTATGGGGGCGCCTGGGTGGCTTAGTCGGGTAAGTGTCCAACTTCGGCTCAGGTCACGATCTCACGGTTGATGAGTTCGAGCCACGCGTCGGGCTCTGTGGTGACAGCTCACAGCCTGGAGCCTGCTTCGGATTCTGTGTCTCCCTCTCTCTCTGCCCCTCCCCGACGTGTGCTCTGCTTCTCTCTCCCTCAAATGAATAAACATTTAAAAAAAATTTAAATCTCTCTCCATGTATGTTCATGTGGTTTTAACCCATATCAATATTTACATGTTTGGTTGTATACCTAGCAGTAGCCGTTGTGGGGACCCAACGAGAAGGGCAAGATAGTTATTTCCTCCTCTCAGAGAGCCTCCCTCTTGGAGATCGATGACCGTGGTGCAAGGTGGGACCAAGAAAGCACTTGGGTAACAGCAGGAGCAGTTGCTGAGGCGTCAGAGAGGAGGAAGTAATCTCTGGCACCAGAGAACCTGTAACAATAAGCTGAACCTTAGAAATAAGGGAAGAATTTTGAAAGGTGAAGAAACCAAAAGGTCCTTCACCAACATGCAGAGTTCTTGAGAAAAGGAATAGACCTAAAACCAGAACAGAAAATATCTACTCTGTCTCTTCGGGGTACATGAATCTGTGAAGTCCTAATTCTTTTAGTGGGAGAAATACAGACTTTAATTAAGGGGTAAGTTTATTTTTATTTTGTGTTCTGGCGCCTACCATTCTAAAACATTGCCGGGCCTGTAGCATGAAGCTGAGGGTAATTGCTAGTGGGGAATCTTATTTTGAGAGCCCACGGGAAAAGCCCACCGCGTTCATCCTCCCTGTTTGCTATTAACGTTTCAATTTGTAAGTTGTCATACTGCGACAGGCCAGTAGTTCACCCGGAGCAGGGTCCTGCTTATAGCAGGCCACCCTGAGAGTTTCCAAGAGAAACTGCACTCCCCTTTCTGGCCCAAGGTCATGCTCGCTGGGAACCGCTTTCTAATTTATTGTATGCACATCAGCACAAGTTAAACCTCCTTCACTTACTAGTTACAGGAACCAGCTCATTGAAATGCTGTTCCCAGGTTCCCATTTCTCTGTATGAAAATGTGTTACCGTGAACTTTAGAAACTATTCAAGGAAGAAAGAAGAGTATTAGATAAATTGGTCTGTTGAGGGCTTACATGTAAACACATACTGAATTATTTTATTTTCCCAGTATCCCTAGAAGGTGGGTCGGCCACTCTCTCTGTCTTACAGGTAAGAAAACCGAGGCACAGAGAAGGAGAGTGAAATTTCATTCCCTGAATTATGTTCCTTGTTAAAGTGTCACTTTTTATCACAGTAGGTATGTTGAAGGTTGGCCAACGCAGGGTCCTGCCCCTTTAGTAAACACACACTTTTGTTACACTGTGGATCTTGATGTTCAGCCGCAAAAGACCTGGCCAGCAGAGAAGCATAGCAGAAGGCCAGCATGTATGCGTCAGGGTGTGTGATGATTAGCGTCGCCTGACGCGGCCTCCTGTGCCGCTCGTGCTGAAGAGCCTACTGGCTGAATACCCAGCCAAGAAACATGACAGTTTTGTGAACAGATAATATGTTAGGCCTTCGTTTTTCTGTTGAATAAGAAACTCTTCAACTCCAGCTCTAATGTATATGTCTCTATGGACACGTATCTATCTGTCTTTCCAGATAGATACAAGACAAGGTGTGTATACCTATTAATTTCTAGTAGAGAAAGTATGGATAAAACATTCCAAGGAGTCCTGTTATTTGGCTATTTGAATTTCTTGGTCCAAAATGATTTTTTTAAATGACTAGGCTGCTATTAAGAAGGTGACCGATCCGAGTTCATTGCTCTTTTCGTGCGCATTCCTAAAAGCCCTGATGTTCACAGTTGGTGGAAAGAAAGTGGAGACACACAGGGCATGGTTAATACATATGCATGACTGACCCCTAAAGAGCTAGGAGGTGACTTTACAGAATTAGCTGGCTCTCAGACTCCATAGATCCTCAAAATACTGTTGTAAGGACGAAATGAAATAACACGTAGGAAAATGCAGTATTTCAAAAGCTAAAAATCACTGGTCGCATGCAGGTTATCAAGGAGCAGCTCCTTTCTCAACATTCTTACTTCTTGGTCTCTTTGTACACGCCCTCTCCCCCTGCGCCCTCTTCTCTTTTCCTCTTCTCCTCTTCTCCCCCTTCCGCCAGGCTCCAGTTGATGAGCCAGTGGCAGGGGGCAGTTGGAGAAGGACTGAATCCGTCTCGTGTTCTTACTGCTTTCATAAATGGTCACATTCACGCAGCTTTCCTTGTATCACTCTTTTCCCTGCCCACCTTTGTATCCTCTGAGGAATTTTAAGACACTCTCTGGGCTTCCTAATTTGCTTCGCTCCATTTTGCTCTACCTTTGCAAAATTGGATCATCTTCCTGTTCCTCCCTTCTTGCACACTCTACATCTAGCTATCAGCCGGCCAACTGGTTAGCTTCATTGTGTGATGCTGTGTCTTTTGCATAGTAGATACTCAGAAAATACGTGTTCATTAACTAGCTGAAAAAGAAACAGGTGAGTTACATATTCCTTCTTCTCTTTCGGTATTAAAAAAAAAAAGTGTTGACTGGCCTTAAATTTGGAGATTTTATCCAAGCTCACAGGATTGTAGAGCCTCAACTGTTTAACTCTTGGTGTCTTTCCTGCTAATGTAGCAAGGCAAAATAATAAAACTTCTTTGAGGCAAGGGAGTGTTTATTTTGAAAGACTCAAAAACCTTCCTCTTTAGGCATCCATGAGTTTACCTTTGTTTTGTCACCTAACAGAGACGATAAACATGAGGAAGCCACTCTTGCGTGGAATCCTCTGAAAGTAACATTAAATTTCCAAATGTCATCAGAGAGTATTGCCAGTCGACACTCGCTTGAAGAGCCTGGGTGATTGGTCTGTTTTCAGCGTGTTGATTTGATTGCCCTTGTGAGTGTTGATCTGAAGGGAACCATTACCTGATTCCTTAAAATGATTAATGTTTTCTCCTTCCATTTTTTTTTTTTTAAAGGAAATGGCAAAAATCCTTAATCATCCCAGAGTCTATGCTTTTCTGCACATACCGGTCCAGTCTGCCTCTGACTCTGTACTCACGGAAATGAGAAGAGAATACTGCGTGGCCGACTTCAAAAGAGTGGTGGATTTTCTGAAAGAGAAGTAAGTCTGTTAGTACTTAAGAAAATAACCATTTCTTTTTTTCTTTCGAAAGCATGTGGCAAAAATGCACTTATTGTAGCCACAATTAAAGGTACCAGAGCGAAGGCGAGAGTTTTGAAGCTTTCCGAGCCTTTAAGTTTCCTTAGGGACCCTTGATGTGGTTTCTTCTTATATCCACCTCCCATCTGTTCACAAAATACCATTAATTTGTGTGAGATTGCCACAGTCTGTCCAAGGTAACATGCATTGCAATCATTTTTCTACCTGACCTCGTAGATGAAAACTGTGTTGGCTTTGCTTAAATCTCCTTTAATGTGGCTTTTTGAGGTTGTGAGCTGGGCCCGATGTGGAGATTGGCCAAATCATGTCACCGCGGAGTAGATAATTTTCTCCCAAGTAGCATTTTTTGAAGAGTATCTGGAACGTTCTTGCTTTTACCCGCTTATCCCTGAAGATCACTTGGAGAATTGTGATGTATAAGGTGGTTTTGGGATTCTGTGTTTTTAAAGTTGAAATTGCTGTTGACCAAAATTAAGGCATATTTACACAATCTTAGACATGAATGATCATTTTGTTTCCACAGAAAACACTTGCAGCCCATAATTATATTCTTCAAAACCCTACTTCTCATCATCACCAAACGTTGACTGCCTTCTGTGATTATACAAGGCAGGAAATAGCAGGGCTGGCCAAGGTCATACGAAACCTTCTCAAGTCTGGGGCACTGCTCTCCCCCGTGGCGATATGTCATTTATCCGGGTGTATCTGTGGCATGCGTCTTCCTACTTTCCATAATTTTTTTCCATAATTTTTTCCTCTGTTGTTTCTCTTAATTAAGATACAACTTTGTGTTTCCATCTTCTTGTTTATAATTATATACCTTTGTACCATGTCGAAGTGCTACATGGGTATGATTGCTTTATACAAACTGTGAGCAGTTATTTTTTCCACCTTCAATTAGTGACTTATCCTGACTACATAGAAATCTTTTTAAATCTTTTTCTTCTTCTATTTACTTGCTCCTTTCTTCCTCATCTTTCCTTTATGTCTTTCTAAATTTTTTTTTCACCTCTAGGCATTTCTTGATTATCCTAACCACTAGAAATAAAGACACTTGTGTGCCTTCAAACAAACACAGCTAATTGTTCGAATATTCAAAAAAGCGAATAGAAGGCGTATTTATTCTCGGATTTCGCAATTGTAATCGTTAAATATATACAGCCTTCAAAGTAGAAAGAATAATGACAGATCTTACCATCCATAGTACTCTCTGCTCTTGAACAGAATGGAGGTCAAGGCTGAAGTGTGAGAACTTTTATGTTAGATGCCTGTTAAGTTTCCCTGTATCTCTCCTTTGCGTTCATTCTAGCTTATTGTAGGTAAACTTGCCTCCTGTGAGAGAGTCCTTTTGGGCACGTTGGCCCTGGTGAATGGAATGTTTTCAAAATTGCAGATAAATTGTTGCACCTGTGAAATTTCTTGCCTCTTGCTTATTACTAGGGCAGTGGCAAATAATGTGTACAATTCATACCTGTTGCACAAGATTTTGCCAAGTGGAGACATGCATCCTGTTGTGCAGAATAGACTAGAACACTTTCCAAATAGTTTGTTGCATTAATGTGATTCAGTGAGGTTAAGGAATCAACACCTCTCTTTCTCCTCCACTTGGGTGAGTGCTGACTCAGTTGTTTGGGGAATTACTGTGGCTACCTAACTAGGCAACAATTTCACAATAAGTACTAGCCTTTTATGTTGTTCCAAAGGTGGCCTTCTTAAATCTGTTGCATCTTGAACAGTCTCAACAGCATCCGTGAGGTATAGAGAGGTGAAAAGATGATCACATCAAAGTGTTAGAGAGTAGGCTCTTGCCTTTATTCATGGGTTAAACTCATTGTCCTTTTTTTGGATTCTGAATTACCCTGAGGCATCATTGTAGCTTTTCTAGAGCTACCCTGCTATCGGAAAGATCCCAGAACGAAGTACTCTGCCTGAGGATCTGTAGTGTTTCCACTGCTGGAAATATCAGAGATCCCTGGAGAGGATATTGGAGATGCCTGGAGAAGACGCCCCCATCCCACACCCATCCATCCACAATGTCAATTTCAAGTAGTGTGAATCACTGAAATGGTAGAGTATGGGTCTAGATAGCATCTCTGAAACGTTGTTTTTTATTAAAACTCTGTGTTGTATATGTACAGCGAGGGCAGAAGCAACCTCGGTGTACAATTTCATACTTGGATTTTAACTTACGAGATGTATTGGAAAAATGTAGAAGGCAGACAGTATGGTGCACTGATACAGAGAGCAGATGACTGAGAAAAGTTACAGGTTCTCTTCAGAAAAAAAGAAGAAATCAAATCCTCACGACTAATCACGTGATCCTTGCATGGTTTTACACAGTTCATCAGAACCATAAAATTGTGTATTTTGTCCATTCTGCCCTGTTGCTTGTGAAGAAGCATAGAGCACTCTCTCCTGCACGGACAGTGGAGTCCACCTGTGCTCCTTAGTGAAAACGTGTTTCCTGTCCTTTCGGGAAGGTCCACCCATCCAGGGAGTACTTTTCAACTGTAACAAATATTTAGAAATAAATGAAGTAAGGGAATTCTTCTGTGATGTTTTGCTTATTTTTCCCTATAAAAACTAGATGGCTCTATGCCAAGTAGAGGAGTGCTTGTTGGAAACACCAAAGTCTCAGGGATTTCTGTGGCACTGCTGGTCTCGATAACTGATCCGGCACAAATTGCTTTGTCCAGTGTTTAATCAGAATTCAATAAAATATTGTCTTTTTTAGAAGGAGGACCTCACACTGTCATTTTGCCATTTTGTGCATTCATAAAATGACTGTGACTTAAAATGACTTGTTTGGTGCTTTCCTCTTGCAGCTGCTTTTTAAGCTCCTGTATTAATGTCTTCTTTCCTCTGAAGCCTTTGAAGCCCTTTTTTTCCTAGTGAGCCTTTAATAGATGAGAAGCTTGATTTTTTTTTCTCCATGAATATGAATCTTCTCATAAATTCATGTTACGAATAAGGAACAGAGCACATCCTAATCTGTCTCATCAAAAAAATCCAATTTTTTTTATTTTTTATTTTATTATTTTTATTTTTTTTTAACGTTTATTTATTTTTGAGACAGGGAGAGACAGAGCACGAACAGGGGAGGGTCAGAGAGAGGGAGACACAGAATCCAAAGCAGGCTCCAGGCTCTGAGCTGTCAGCACAGAGCCCGATGCGGGGCTAGAACTCATGGACTGCGAGATCATGACCTGAGCCGAAGTCGGCCACTTAACTGACTGAGCCACCCAGGCGCCCCAAAAAATCCAATTTTTAAAACAACCTATAGCATTTAAGACAGAAGTCCAAACTGTTTAAGTCTACCTGAAGCTACGGGGGCTTTTAAACTACTAATTCAGTGATATTTATGACTCCCTGTTTCTGAAACACAGGGAGGTGAAATCTCTTTAATTAATTTTCTTTACCATTGAAACCGGCCCATGTGATAGCTGGGAGCAGTAGAAGTTTACTTGTGAGCCAGCTTGAAGTTGATTCATTATTCTCTGCAGTTGTTTGAAAGTTGGCAACTGTTCTCCTAACAGCAGCTGGATTGGAGATAACCTGGTGGTGCTGGCACGTGCTGAGGCATATGGGAATTTATTAAATCACGCAACCTTTGCAAAGAAAAGTGTCTAAATTACTTAATATACTAATTTAAAACAGCTGGTCGTGAGCAGACGATCATATGACTTAAATTATTCTATTCAGATTTATTAATCCAGTTGGAAAATTAAGTTGATGTTTTTATATGAATGGGTAAGATGATTCCTTGAAATGTGTAATGGGATTTGGAGGGATACGGAAGCAAACTATACCACCAAGGTGCCATTCTGGTTTCAGAAAGATTGGTGTCTTTATGATTTTCAATAAATACCTCATGAGTTTTATTCCTTTTATTAATTGGCACTGAACTGGTTTTTCTGTTACTTTTTTAAGATATTGCTGGAATTTTTTCAAAAAGTATAAAATTGTATTTTTTCATGTTATTTTGAAAGAGTTAACTTCCTAACGAGAGGGTTTTTCACTTTGGTATGTTGAAGGTGATATACGTAGGGTTCCTAGGGCGTTGGGACCTTGGACACGGACTTTAATTGGGCCCCCCTCCTTTGAGCAGTAAACTCAATCACTTCCCCAACATAAAACCGTATATTCACATATATTCACAAAATGACAACACATAGAATTCTTCTCTCAGGCATATGTTCTCGTGCTGAGGAAAAGAATCTCTGAGTCCTCAAATTCACACATTAAAGTGTGAAAGAAGATGAAGGAATGTCCTGTTGATAGATACATTTTAAGACATGAAAGAGTTTATATATGAAAAGATCTCTTTGTTTCCACAGATTATTTTGTCGGAGGTCCAGGGGCCTTTGGGTTTATGTTAACCAGACCTTAAACCTGGGAGACCGGGTCCATCTCCCTTGCCCCGTAGATGCATTTTGAGTGAATTAACGACCAGTTACGTTTTCACCTGCTAGTTGCATAGATCTTAAGTTGTACCTTCCTGTAGCGTCTTTGTGTTGACTAAAAATGACATGATATTATCCATTCTCAGAATTTGCTGTAATCATTTGTCAATGTGCTGTGTAATTCTGGGCCAATTTGTCATGTTGCTTGTAGAATATTAACCCTTTAGCATCGTGATATCCATTCGCACCCCTGAGTTGACTCTACCCAGAGATTGCCCAGTGAAATGCCATAGCCAGTAACCAGTGAGCACTCGGGGTAAAAGGGAACCTTTCAGCAGGGAGGACTCAGCAGAGGGGAGGTACAGCGTTGCAGAGAAAGCTCTGTCCTCCCATCTCTCTGCTGTGTACTCAGGCAGTAAAGGGGCAACGAGGGCACAAAGCCGGGATCACTTTGGCAGGTTGATTTCTGTAAGTGAGTCACAGAGTTATCTCACACTGCCCAGCCTATCCTGTGACCTACTTTTCCAGTCTGTCTGAAGGGAAAAAAAAAAACAAAAACAAAATGATGCTAACTCATTAACGTCTTGAGTCCCATTTCTTTCTTTCATTACTCCCAATCATCCATGTGTCCATACTGGAACACAGTCTGATGAAAGGGCGTTGTGCTAAATTTGTATTTTATTCCGGTTTTTATATCTAGCTTTATTCCTAGTGGCTGGACACCTGAGCAGCAATATCTGTCAGAATAGAGGAAAAGAAATTGCGGGGAAAAAAAAAAAGAGAGGTTCGGCAAGGACTAGGTAATTAAGTTTTCTTCCACATGCATTCCCAGATTCCCAGATGTGTTTCTAGTCACTGAATAACCGCCTCCCAAATAATTTAGGCAAAATACTTCCCTCAAAGTTGTTTTCTGACTTTATTCCATCATTTCTAATATCTTTAACTAGGTTGTTATCTTGGGTGTCCGTGAGACCTTGTTCGCTATTTTATCTCTTGTCGGACCTCTTTTTGAAATAGCGACATTCTGTTGTCTTCCTCTCCCTCCCTTGCTACTTTTACATTTTTTCAAAAGAATGAATAAGTATTATTGGAACAGTTATGTAGCAAGAAAACACTTTTTCTTTTTTTGACAGGGTATTATATTTACATTTGGAAGATACTGACATCATGTGCTAAATACCGCATTATTGTAGGATTATTCTACACGTGATTCATTGGTTTGAAAGTAATTACATCTTCTATTGATGCTTTACATTTTCTGTCTAGCCTGGTCAGGAGAGAAATCTCATCATTCCTAACCTCTTTCTACCTTCTGTCGTTCCGTTACAATGCAATCGTGTTATTCGTTTCAGAAATAACACAGAGAAGAGAAGCTTCTTTCCCTTAATCCTTTGTACATTCTCTCTACCTCAGTGTTTTGTTGTAAACGTAAGGGTCGAGTCGCATAGTATGATAACATGTACTGATAGTAAGCATTTTTCCTTTCATTGATAGAGTGCTTTTCATATTCCACAGGGCTCACATGCTACGTCATGATGTAGTCACAGAAGTATGTAAGATAGGTATTTTTAGTCTCCACTTTATTTTTTTTTAATGTTTGTTTAATTATCTTGAGAGAGAGAGCATACAAGCAGGGGAGGGGCAGAGAGAGAGAGAATCCCAAGCAGGCCCCGTGCTGTCAGCACAGCGTCCGACAAGGGCCTTGATCTCACAGACCTTGAGATCATGACCTGAGCTGAAATCAAGAGTCAGACACTTAACCGACTGAGCCACCCAGGCGCCCCTAATCTGCACTTTTTAAAGTGAGCCTCAGAGTTCAGACTGGCTAAAAAGACTTGGTGAGAGCCCACAGTGATTTAATGCATAATAGAGTAGGTCTTCAGTTTCTGCTGCACAGCAATCTTCCTAACAATAATATTGATTCAATCACTCCTTTTTTTTTATTTATCAGTTTTGTGCTCAGCTCTGTAATAAATGCAACAATATCAATACCAATAGTAATACTTAATATGGTGATAATAATAAAGCCAGTGGCTAATATTTTTAAGTTGTACTTTTGTGCCAAGCACTGCTCTAGGGCAGTGACATATGTTAGCTTATTTAATCCTTAAGTCCCAAGGATGTTAAGTAATTTTCCCATGGTCAGGCAATCACTAATCAGTGATAGAAACTCAGTGAAAACTCAGATCCTGTGATGCCTGAGCAGCTCAGTCATTGTGCCGTACTGTTGTGCTAATCTAAGGCACAGCGCTCTAGCGATGGGAGACAGTAAGGTAGACTCAACAAATAATAATGAAGTAAAATTTACAGTGCTTCTAAGGGAAGGTGAGAAAGGTATGCATGAGTGTCAAGGATGGTGTTTTATCCCAAAACCTAATAGAAGAGGGAAAACGAGAGGAAGGAAGAATTTGGATAGAAAAAATGAGTTTGGTTTGGGACATACTGAATTTGCAATACCTGTATAGAAAATCCAGGGGAGATGAGAACTGGGTGGCTCAGTCATTTAAGCGTCCAACTCTTGATTTTGGCTCAGGTCATGATCTCATGGTTCATGAGATTGAGCCCCACGTCAGGCTCTTCGCTGACAGCATGGAGCCTGCCTGGGATTCTCTCTCTCTTTCTCCCTTTCTCTGCCCCTCCCCTGCTCACACGTGCACTCTCTCCTTCTCTCACTCAAAATAAATGTTTAAGAAAAAAAAAAAGAAAGAAAACCCAAGGGAGAGCCCCTGTAGACTATACAAAAGGTAGGCTAAGAGCCCAGGAAGGAGATGAGGATGTAGAGATACATGTTTGTGAGTAATTAGCTTTTGAGTGGCAGATGAAGCTGTGGGTGATGAGATCAGCAGAAAGAAAATGGAAGGCTAAGAACAGGGGATTCGGGAAGACCGGCATTTGGGTGATAGATCCTGTGATGAGGGTGAAAAGGCAGGGTCAGGCCCATGTAGGGGAAGACGAAGGAGGAAATGGCACCATGGAAGCCAAGGGACATAGCAGTTTTGGGAAAGTGAAAATGGTAAGGGTCAAATGCCAGCTAGAGTTGCCTCTTGGGAGTGGGTGCTGAGCTAGGTGCTCTGGAGGAAAAAATAAATACTTCTTAGATTATTTTCTTTCCCCAATACCATAAGTGCTCAAGAGCTGTTGAGATGTAGTAGTGTCTCTGTGGTCCTCTGTTGACTGCATGCCCAGTTCTGAGCACGGTGCTCAGTTTGTCTTCCTTGACCCCTTGACCCCCATTTTGCTACGCTGTGTGCACAGCATCCAGGGCCACAGGAGCAAGAGGCGGGGATAATACATATTGGCTGAATGCATGGTATTTACTCTGGAACCAGAGAGGTTAAGGCTCAGGGTACTACCTCTCATTCTATTTTAATTAAAGTTCTCTTTTCATAAACAAGAAAATCTGTTCTTTGCAGAGAAACTGATCCATTCCCTTTGGTAGAACAGAAAACTCTTTATTCTTAAAGATTCTCTGTTCTGTGAACTCCTGCTGGCTTATAGCTAACAATAATTATAAGGCGATATGTATTCAGTGTATAATATGTAGGAAGCAATGTGCTAAGTACCTAAGTACTTTATGTGGATTAACTCATGTAATTTTCACAATGGCTCATACCAGATAGGAAAATATTATTACCCCCATTTGACAGGTGAGGAAATTGAGGCACACAGCGACTTGACCAAAGTTACTGTGCTGATACCTGCCAGAGTTCAGGTTCACGCTCCAGCCTGCGAACCTCCACATGCTTTTCATTGCCGCTGTGACATCTTGCCTTTCCAGGTGGGGTCATTCTTAAAAACATTAGGGATGATCATAATTTTCTAATTAAGGATTGCACTGTATTGTTAGACAGAAAATTTCAGATTACACATACCTTCTTCCAAAACTTTACTACACCTTTTTCTAGTCAGTATACCCTCCCTTTTGCTCTCACTCCCCAAGCAGGTGGAGAGCCTCTGCATAAACAGATGATAAGCTGTGTTTGATTATGAGCACAGGGAAGAAAAAGTACAAGGAGATAATGACTGGTTTATCTGTCACAGCATCTCTAACTATGAACTGCAGAGTGTGTTCATCAAGTGTGTGTACAAGTCAAATAAAATGCTGTACTAATGGCTAGGTGTCACAGAGCTATCGTCCTACGTAATCTGCTGTGTGGCAGAAACTTTGTGAGGCCTAATTTCTGTGTCCTATTTACCCTTCCTTCCTAGAACCAAGTGTATTCAGTGTCCAGCTCGAACCCCTGCCCGTGAGCAGTCTCTGTTCCTAACACTGATCATTTCATCACTTGCTGCTGGCACAGGGGGATCCGTTGCTCTGGTTACTCTGACTTCCCATCCTCATCCTTATCATCATTCTCTGATGGACATTTCCTGAACCCTCATTATTATCTAAGACCTTATGTTCTTATCAAAACCCAGGAAGAAATCAGAGGAGCATAGCATATGCAGTGCCTGAAATTTGGGATGTTGTACTAGACTTGGCAGGATTATCTGAAAGGTACCATCACTGAGTCAGCAGCAAACAATGGGAAAAAGAGAGAGTGATGTAACCCATCATTGTTTTTAAAGATTGAATTTCAGACTGTTAAGATCTGACCAATTGAAATTCTGGAAACAGGACCAAAAAGTCAATTGTGAATTGATATTCATTTCAAAGGAGCCAAAGACTTGCATTTATTCAACTAATACTTATTGGATACAGACTGTGTGTCAGACACTTGTTGGATGTAGAATATTAAGAGCTTGGTAAAACCTGATGACTGTCTTCTAGAAACTGACATTCTTTTTTTTTAATGTTTGTTTACTTTTGAGAGAGATTTACAGACAGAGCACCAGCAGGGGAGGGGCAGAAAGAGAAGGAGACCCAAAATCCGAAGCAGGCTCCAGGCTCTGAGCTGTCAGCACAGAGCCCAGCATGGGGCTCGAACCCACGAACCATGAAATCATGACCTGAGCCGAAGCCAGATGTTTAACCAATTGAGCCACCCAGGCACCCCTAGGGACTGACATTCTTAAATCATGGTTAATATTATACACATACTTAGAGCCACTGTGTTTGGTAAGTATAGTAAAACCCCAGTATTAACTCTAGTATAGGGGGGCAGAGCTTAAGTGTTGATTATAGGCTTTCCATGGACAAGAAGGAAACACTGAATTACAGGTCTTACAGAAAACCAATCTCCTTTCTTTAGACAAGGATACTTTACTGGTTTGATTTTGTTGATGATATAAAATCTATAGAGAAAGGGTTTACCTAGATTACACACGTGCACATGTGTATATTTGTATGTATAAAAGTGATAGTTCAGTTGTCTGAAAGTGACAGAAGAAAGTGATGGCATAAAGAAAGTGGAAGTTTTTCAGTCATGTAAATGAGGTCCAGAGCTAGGCAGTAGAGCTGCATAAAGTTCCAGCATGTCAGGGATACAGGATATAGCTTTCATCTCATGGTCCAAGATGGCTACTTAAGCGCCAGCGATCAGATTTACATTCCAGTCTGTAGGCAGGTGAGGGGCAAAAGAGGAAATGTGTTCTTCCCTTTTAAACACTTTCCCATAGTTACACATGTCACTGTGATTTTATCTAAATAGTCAGAACCTAGTCACATGTCTGCACTTAGCAGAAAGAAAGGCTAAGCAATGTAGTCTTTAATTTGAGTGGCCTTGCACCCATCTGAAAACGTGGGGGTCTGTTGAAAATAAGGGCAGATGAGATAGTGGAGAACAATTAGTATTCTCCCACAGTCTCACTCTTTTGGCCACTCATTGCTATGTACAGAGTTTACCCACCCTAGCCCCATCCAGTTACCCTGTCCTTTTGTATATCCATGGTTTATGGTCGATGCTGTCCTCTTCAGAAGGTCCAAATGCAGCTGCAAAGTCCCCCAAAGTCCCCATTTAAAATGGAGTAGATATAAGATCATAAATTTTTGAAAGTCCCATTTAATATTGGGGGAATGGGAAGCACCTATCAGCTATTATTCAGTGGAAATTACTGAATCCTGCTTTGTAGAATCACGACAACATTCTGCCCTAGCACTGAAGGACATTCTTTGTTACCTCATCTGAAGAACCGCGACATCCCTCTGGGAAGGGATGGACCTTCTAGCGATTGTCCTGTATTGCTCTGGTCTGCAAGGCCATATCTGGGTTGGGCATTAGAGAGAATGCTGTTCTGGCTGGATTCTAATACTTCATGCCTGCTTCCTTCTGTTGCTGATTTCAGACGTGGAAGTTGCACACATATGCACTCTGCAGACCGTCATGGTACATCTTTTGCAACCCTTTTCCCTTAAAAATTTAGTATGCTTCTGATCTGTTTATTTCTTGTCAGTTCAATAAACAAGTGGAGTCAAAAGCATGTCTGGGCATAGCATTGAACCTGAAGACTCCATATTTTATTTATTGGCCTCTACCCTATGCCCTCCTGCCCCAACTCTGAACTTAGTGATGACTCCCTGGAGGCCATCTGAAACACTCATAATCCCACTGCTTCCAGGAAACTGGGCAAGTACATGGCGCGGCACATAATCTATCTTAGGTACGGATGGCATTGTAGCCAGTTCCTATAATTGGTTTGCTCGGCCTTTGCAAACTCGCAGACCTCAAAATCACAGGATTCTCAGTCAACGTAGATTATAATTCAAGGGAGATTTTTCTTCAATCTCAGTTTACAGTTGGCCACTCCTAGTCTGAGTTCTTTGTTGCCAAGAGCAAAAAGAAGGAGCAGGCTGATACTTCACCTTCTGAAATTTGTTAGCACTTCTGCTGCTGTAGACTGAGCAACTATTGGTCTGTCTACTGAGGTTCAGCAGTTGACTCTTTGACCAAGTGTTTTGCCAACATATAACATTAATTAGCTTTCCAGTCTGCAGTAAGAGTACTTCCTACCTGCTGCACAGCTAAGCTAATGCCATCCTTCTAGGTACTGTTACTTGTAGAATTCAACTTTAGGTAGATTTTGTCTGGGCTGTGAATGACCAAAAACAAAAAATAATATCTCAAATAAGGGAGGTGTATATTACTCCATCACATAGGAAAAAATATAGTTAGTCGGTGGTCAGTCATCTGGTACTGGTGAGACGTAGCAAGGACCCGGGATTCTGTCTTGGTGCTCAGCTATCCACGAGTTCTGTGTCGTGGTCCATGGCGGCTGCTTAAAATCCATCCACTAAGTCTGCCTAGTAGCTAGTAAAAAGGAGAAAGAAAGGTGTATCTCTCTCTCCTTCTTTATCTTTAAAGCTCATCTCCTTCTCCTTCCCTATCTTTAAAGCTCATCTTGGAGCTGTATGTGACACTACCACTTATGTCTCTTAGAGTAGAAGGTGGCCATCTCGAGGTGCAAGGGAAACTGGGAAGTAATAGTGTTTCTTCCAGACGTCCGTGTATCTAGCTAAAAACCTGCTTCTGTGGGAGATGAAGGGAATGGAAATGGAGGGGACACCGACAATCTCTGCCACTGTATGTACTTTAAAAAAATTTTTCATTTATTTATTTGAGAGAGAGATAGAGCGTGAGTGGGGGAGGGGCAGAGAGCAAGGGAGAGGCTCCACGCTCTCAGCTCACAGGGCTCGAACTCATGAATCGTGAGATCATGACCTGAGCCGAAACCAAGAGTCGGAGGCCTAATCGACTGAGCCACCCAGGCGCCCCTACATGTACTTTTAAAAACATTCTCGTGTTCCAGTTTGAGAACTTCCCCTAAAGAAGAATTCAATTTGTAGTTCTAATTCTAAGCATCGAATTTTTTTCTCTTGGGTATCATACCTGGTTTTGCACATGAGCCGGTTGATGGTCTTTAGTTTTTATTGGTGGTGGTGGTGATAGCGACTTCAGTTCGGACTTCAGTTTTTTAGATTTGTATCTACTGACACAGCCTTACAAGCTAAACCATATTCGGACATATTATCAGTTGTTTTCAGTGATTATCAGAAAATACCATTTTATGAAAGACTCAAAGAAACGCCTGGGGCGCCTGGGTGGCTCAGTCGCTTAAGCGGCCTACTTCGGCTCAGGTCATGATCCTCGCGGTCCGTGAGTTCGAGCCCCACGTCGGGCTCTGTGCTGACGGCTCAGAGCCTGGAGCCTGTTTCAGATTCTGTGTCTCCCTCTCGCTGACCCTCCCCTGTTCATGCTCTGTCTCTCTCTGTCTCAAAAATAAATAAAACGTTAAAAAAAATTTTTTTTTTAAAGAAATGTTACTTCTAGGGTTTTGGTTTTGTTTTATTTTGTTTACTTTCTAATACCAAACAGGAGTCCATTTCACCACAGGTTTTTTCTTGTCCTCAATGTCCTTTTTGTATGCACGTGGCAATGGCCTCAGCCTCATGGAGAGCATTTCTTGTGTTTCTGTACCATGTGGGGCATCTCCCACCACTTAACTGCCTCCCTCACACTAGATCACAAACTACATGCAAAGTCTTACGTGTATTTCTCCTGTGACCCTCTCCAGGTCTAGATGCCCAGAATGGTGGACGCGGCATTGCCAGAATTACTGAGCACTTTCATGTTACAAGAAATAGAAGAAAATGAACATTTTTCTTGTATTTGTCTGTGCAAACTTATTTCCCACCCGGTATTTGCTCTGATTTGTGTGGGGTCCATGGCATGACGTGTCTTTGCTTTTATTTATTTTAAGTGTCTGAGATTCTTACAGGAATTTTCTCCTGATAAATTAATCTATTCTGATCAATGAAATCAATGGTTTCTCATTAATAGGCTTTAAAATGAACAGATTTTTCTTCCTGTATTATTTAGAGAAAATTGGTTTTAGTCTAGCCATGTTGATAAGACCAAACATTAAGCTTTTTTTTTTTTTTTTAGAAAATACTGTTTTAATTGAACTGTGCAGTAATGACTCTTTTTCATATGCTTTCTCCTAATTTATTACGATTCAGTCTTTTTAATTGTATGATTGGAAAACACATTATTCTTCTGAGTTTTTTTTTTTCTGGAAAAAAAATGTCATTGTCCAGTTTGTTCTAACTCTGATCAACTGTTCTAATGGGTTGTATTCTTTTTTCTTCATTTTAAATAAGTTGTGCTTTCAAGAATCATGATATAATTAAATTTTAAAGAGTTTTTCTACTTAGAAAATAGTCAGATTACATCTTAAAAACTTTTATAGTATAATTCCCTGAATTTTACTTAAAATGATTAAAAAAAAAACTAAGTTTAATAGAAACCTCTTGAGAACTTTAAGTCTCCTGGTACACGGAGAGCTGAAAAAAAAACAAAGCAAACCCAAAACAACTATTGATTAAATTTCAATGAGTTTTAAAACAATAAAAGACATAGTATTTTCCATTTTTGTTGGCTAAAATAAATCCCCATTTTTTCCAAATAAAGAAAAAACAACAAAAATATGCAAATTAACAGCTCTAGTGTAAAAATATTTACCCTGAGAGTCATGATTGTGTGTGTGGGTGTGTGTGTGTATGTGTATTAGTGCTAACTTTTTTCAAATAATATTTATATTAATTACTAATACTTGTTCAGCATTTAGAATGTTCCAGTCACAGGGCGCCTGGGTGCCTCCGTCGTTAAGCGTCCGACTTTGTCTCGGGTCATGACCTCACAGTTCGTGAGTTCGAGTCCCATGTTGGGCTCTGTGCTGACAGCTCAGAGCCTGGAGCTTGCTTCGGATTCTGTGTCTCCCTCTCTCTCTGCCGCTCCCCCACTTGCGCTCGGTCTCTCTCTCCCTCTTTCAGAAATGAATAAATATTAAAAATGTATACATTAAAATGTTCTGAGAAAACTTCCAAATTCTTTCTATGAAGCCAGCATTACCTTGATTCCAAAACCAGACAGAGACCCCACTAAAAAGGAGAACTATTGACCAATTTCTGTGATGAACATGGGTGCAAAAATCCTCAACAAGATGTTAGCCAACCAGATCCAACAATACATTAAAAAAATTACACACCACGACCAAGTGGGATTTATACCTGGGATGCAGGGCTAGTTCAATACCCACAAAGCAATGTGATTCATCACATAAATAAAAGAAAGGGCAAGAACCACGTGATCCTCTCAATAGATCCAGAGAAAGCATTTGACAAAATACAGCATCCTTTCTTGATAAAAACCCTCAAGAAAGTAGGGAGAGAAGTATCATACGTCAAGATCATAAAAGCCACAAATGAACAACCCAATGCTAATATCATCCTCAATGGGGAAAAACTGAGAGCTTCCCCCCTAAGGTCAGGAACAAGACAGGCATGTCCACTCTCACCACTGTTATTCAACATAGTATTGGGAGTCTTCGCCTCTGCAATCAGACAACACAAAGAAATAAAGCGCATCCAAATCGGCCAGGAGGAGGTCAGACTTTCACTCTTCGCAGATGACATGATACTCTGTATGGAAAACCCACAAGATCCCACCAAAAAACTGCTAGCATTGATTCATGAATTCAGCAATGTTGTAGGATATAAAATCAACACACAGAAATCGGTTGCATTCCTACACACCAACAATGAAGCGACAGAAAGAGAAATCAAGGAATCGATCCCATTTACAGTTGCACCAAAACTGTAATACCTAGGAAACAAAACCAAAATACCTAGGAATAAATCTCACCAAAGAGATGAAAAATCTATACACTGAAAACTATAGAAAGCTGATGGAAGAAATTGAAGAAGACACAAAAAAATGGAAAAATATTCCATGCTCCTGGATAGGAAGAACAATATTGTTAAAATATCAATACTACCCAAAGCAATCTACATATTCAATGCAATCCCTATCAAAATAACACCAGCATTCTTCACAGAGCTAGAACAAATAATCCTAAAATTTGTATGGAACCAGAAAAGACCCTGAATAGCCAAAACAATCTTGAAAAAGAAAACCAAAGCAGGAGGCATCACAATCCCAGACTTCAAGCTACACTACACAGCTGTAATCATGAAGACAGTATGGTACCGGCACAAGAACACACACTCAGATCAATGGAACAGAATAGAGAACCCAAAGATGGACCCACAAACGTATGGCTAACTAATCTTTGACAAAGCAGGAAAGAATATCCAATAGAATAAAGACAATCTCTTCAGCAAGTGGTGCTGGGAAAACTGGACAGCGACATGCAGAAGAATGAATCTGGACCACTTTCTTTCACCGTACACAAAAATAAACTCACAATGGATGAAAGACCTAAATATAAGACAGGAAGCCATCAAAATCCCTGAGGAGAAAGGAGGCAAAAACTTCTTTGATCTTGGCCGCAGCAACTGCTTACTCAACACGTCTCTGGAGGCAAGGGAAACAAAAGCAAAAATGAACTACTGGGACCTCATCACAATAAAAAGCTTCTGCACAGTGAAGGAAACAGTCAGCAAAACTAAAAGGCAACCGACAGAATGGAAGAAGATATTTGCAAATGACATATCAGATAAAGGGTTAGTATCCAAAATCTATAAAGAGCTTATCAAACTCAACACCCAGAAAACAATCCAGTGAAGAAATGGCTAAAGACAGGAATAGGCACTTCTCCAAGGAAGACATCCAGATGGCCAACCGACACATGAAAAAATGCTCAATATCACTCATCATCAGGGAAATACAAATCAAAACCACAATGAGATACCACCTGACACCTGTCAGAATGGCCAACATTAATAACAACTCAGGCAACAACAGATGTTGTTGAGGATGTGGAGAAAGAGGATCTCTTTTGCATTGTTGGTGGGAATGCAAGCTGGTGCAGCCATTCTGGAAAACAGTATGGAGGTTCCTCAAAAAAATAAAAATAGAACTACCCTATGGCCCAGCAATTGCACTACTAGGCATTTATCCATGAGATACAGGTGTGCTGTTTTGAAGCGGCACATGCACCCCCATGTTTATAGCACTATCAACAATAGCCAAAGTATGGAAAGAGCCGAAATGTCCATCGATGGATGAATGGATAAAGAAGATGTGGTGTGTGTGTGTGTATATATGTATGTACACACACACACACACACACACACACACACACACACACACAATGGAGTCTTACTCAGCAATCAAAAAGAATGAAATCTTGCCATTTGCAACTAGGTGGATGGAACTGGAGGGTATTATGCTAAGTGATATTAGAGAAAGACAGAAATCACATGACTTCACTCATATGAGGACTTTACAAAACAAAACAGATGAACATAAGGGAAGGGAAACAAAAATAATATAAAAGCGAGGGGGACAAAACATAAGAGACGCATAAATATGGAGAACAAACAGAGAGTTACAGGAGGGGTTGTGGGGGGGGGATGGGCTAAATGGGTAAGGGGCACTAAGGAATCTACTCCTGAAATCATTGTTGCACTATATGCTAACTAATTTAGATGTAAAAGTAAAAAACATAATAATAAATAAAATTAAAGAAAAAAAAAATGTTCCGGTCACTGTTCAGATCGGTTGGTTTGTAGAAACTCCTCTAATTCCTACAGTAGCCCGGAGAGGCATGCTACTGACATCCACATTTTACAGATGAGGACGCTGACACACAGTCTGGGGTGAGTGTGGGTAGGGAGCAGGTGGTAGAGAATTTGGGTCCAGGTCACCTAGCCCTCCAGCTGGTGCCGTTTAGCCAGAATGCTGTCCTGTGGCACACACTGCGCTGTAAGTACTGCTCCAGCGATGGCTTGCAGACCAGTGCCCCTCTGCAAACTTTTGGTCCCCGACGTACAAGGTTATTACTGAAATCAAAAGTGAGCACTTAGGAACTTTTAAAGTAATTCAGCATTCGTGAGACATCAAATTTACGATATGTTTTCAAGTAATTCATTTCAGTAGTTGTGTTTTTAAAATGTATCTGTCCATAATGAATTGGAGGGAATTATTTCTTAATCAGAATTCATTGAAGAAGCACCGCTCTAAGTAGAGTGCCGTTTATGGTGCTTTAGGTTCTTTTCAATTCATAATTTTATTTAGCTCTCACAATAACCCTGCAAAGTGCAAGGTGCTATTTTCCTGTCTAAGGTTGAGAAACTAAAAATCAGAGAAGGTATACGTGTGGTAGGTCTGGAATTCAAAGCTTGATCTTGATTCTAGAAAATATAGAAATTAGGAACTTTTTTTTAATGTTTATTTATTTTTGAGAGAGAGACAGAGCATGAGCAGGAGAGGGACAGAGAGAGAAGGAGACACAGAATCTGAAGCAGGCTGCAGGTTCTGAGCTGTCTGCACAGAGCCCGACGTGGGGCTTGAACTCACAAACTGGGAGATCATGACCTGGGCCAAAGTTGGATGCTTAAACCGACTGAGCCACCCAGGCGCCCCTGGAACATTTTTTTAAAGATTTTTTTTATTTTTTATTTTTGAGTAGTTTCCACACTCAACGTGGGGCTTGAACTCACAACCCGGAGATCATGACTCGCATGTTCTACCTACTGAACCAGCCAGGCACCCCCATATTGGAACATTTAATTGCCTATGTAAATCTGTTAAATTTTTTCAAGACCTTTTCATATTTGCCAGTTATCTTTATAAAGGAGAACTTAGATTGAGTAAGTATTTTTTAAAAATTTTGAATACTCCTTAACCCTAAAGAGAATAATACAGCATGGTCATTTATTAGCCTTTTGTTCAGATATTATTTTTATTGCCACTCATGAGAGACAATTTTTTAAATGTGTATCAGCAACCCTAATTAGCAAAGATTTCTTTTTACTGCTGCTTCTGATTGTCATGGCAGAATATGAGTTAGCATTTCCTCAGTTTCCTCATCTGTAAAAAAGGATTAGCTAAACGATTTTAAATTCCATCCTAACTCAAAAGTTCTGTGATTTTGTTCCTCTTTTTTTTTTCTTAACTTTCTCTGGATGAGTTTTATTCTTTCCTACTTTTCAGTAATTGATGTTCTCTAGAGCCCTACCCGCACCGCCCCCCCAGCCTGCATTTACCTCTGCTACCTCTGTACTTTATTGTCGCCATGGCCCACTTTCTCTGTAGAACCATCTCGCCTGCTGTCTGCCTCCACCTTCCCCACCCTCCTTCTGCTCCTTGATCGGCTGACCTGCTTGCTACTCACTCTTGTCAAATTCCTAAGTGTAGGAATTCCAGCAGGCGGCCTTCCTTCTTTAGTTTTCTTCTCTCTTATGTTGGCCAAACCCCCCTTCCTCCTTGACTGGCTTTCAGTTTCAGTCAGTCCCTCCCCCCACTTCCCTCCAGCTCTCAGGCCCCCTTTTCCCCCCTTCATATCCATCTGTCTGTCTTACCTAACTGGCTTCTGAATGAGAACTTTCCCCTTGGGTGTCCTCAAGCATTCAGGCTCCACCTTTCATACTTCCTCTTTCTGTCCCGTTCTTTATGGTAGGAAAAGGCCCTACTATCCATCCAACCAAATCAGAAGCTTTGTTTTGGGGAGGTTTTTTTTTTTTTGTTTTCTGGGCTTCCTCTCACTTTCTTCCACCCAATCTAGTCTGCCACCAGGTCCCATGAATTCAATCTGCATGAGGACTTGTGTCTGCCTCCTCACCCCCTCTGTCACTGCCACGTTGAGGAAGGTCTTTTGTTTTTGTTGATGTTTTTTAGTTTATTATTTATTTTGAGAGTGAGATAGAGAGCAAGCAGAGGAGGGGGCAGAGAGAGAGGGAGACAGAATCCCAAGCAGGCTCCACACTGTCAGCACAGAGTCCGCCATGGGGCTCAGTCCCACGAACCATGAGATCATGACCTGGGTGGAATTCAGGAGTGGGATGCTTAATTGACTGGGCCACCCGGGACCCCTGAGGAAGTTCTCAGGGAGATCGTGCTGCCTCTGGAATCCCTTCCCTAACTCCAGGCTCACACCCTACAGTCCACACTTCACTTCATTGCCAGAAGTGTTCTTTCTAAAATACAAACCATACACACACACACACACACACACACACACACACACACATATATATTTTACAAAAATTCTCCCATAGTTCCCCCATTACTTCTAGTATAAGAAAGAATAACAGTCGCACCTGGGTGGCTCAGTCAGTCAAGTGTCCGACCCTTGGTTTTGGGTCAGGTCATGATCTCATGGTTTATGAGTCTGAGCCCCACATAGGGCTCTGTGTGGACAGTGAGAAGCCTGCCTGGGATATTCTCTCTCTCTCTCTCTCTCTCTCTCTCTCTCTCTCTCTCTCTCTCTCTCTGCCTCTCCCCTGCTCATGCCCTCTCTCTCTCTCTCAATAAATAATCTTTAAAAAATAAAAAAGAAAGAATAACAAGTACCACCGACCACTGATTTATACTGTCAGGAATTTTGCAATCTATACTACATGTATAATCTCCTTGTAGTTAATCTCCATGATGGTGCTTAGCACGTTCTCTGTGCATGGGTCTCCCCACTAGAGGCTCCCCCTCCCCCACATAACTTCATGAGGCTTTTCATGTGTATGTACCCTCAGCACCTAATATGGTGCCTAGTACATAAACCCCTTACATCTTTGTTGGATGATTTCTGTTGTGGTCATCACAGGACTAGCTCATAGGGTGTGGAGAGTCTCCTAGAATCTTACAGCAGAAAAGACCACAGGAAGGACAGAAGAGGTTTTGCTGGTTTGGGAAGAACATAGTCCTAGGTTAGGTCAAGGGAGCCACAGGTCCCATTACCCAGCACAGCCACATCTCTCCGCTCCCTAGAAGGCATCGGCACCTAGATAGAGCAGGACTCGGGAATGGGCGGAAATGATTGCCTTCCTGGTTTGGCTGTTTTGCAGGTAGCCAGCCCACTATTACAGCCTATAACTAGCAGCCCCACACCTGCACGCGCCATATTTGAAGACAAAATCATTGTACGCCACAGAAGATAGTCTTAGAAAGTCAGTTGCCTCCCTAGCCCCAGTTTGTCTAATTCTTCACTGCTTACCCTTCAATGAAAGACAGTGCTTATTCCGTTATTATTGTAAGACCAAGTTCTCCCATGCTATCCATATTTCTTAAATTATCAGCTTTCACACAGCATGGTATATCCTGTGTTTAGGAGCAGAAACTGTTCTTTTTAATTCCTTTTCTTGGGTGTTTAATTTAAAATATATAACATTTAATGTAATCTCTCCGCTTCTGAGATGTTTTAAAGGGTGTAAACTGAGGTTACGAACACTTTGGGTCAGGTTACCATAGGAATTTGACATTTATATGAATAAGAATAATACCAAGAGTTACAAAAGCTAATATAGAATTGCAAGGGCTATCAAGCTCTATGCTTAAGGTCATAAATTGATTGCCAGCAGGGGTCAAACAGGAGTCTCTGCTTTCTCTGCACAATCTCCCTTGGGTAAGCCACTGCCAGGATTTGGTGCACCAGCAGAAAGGGCAGAGTGAATTTACACCTTCTTCCAATAAATTGCCGGAATATTCACTGCTTACGAGATCTGTGGATTAATAGAACTTCTATTTAGACAGCTAAACACAGAACCCAAGATTATTTTTCCAGAAGTAATATCAGCCAAGAGAAATAAATCAAGTAATTTAGTCAAGCATATGCGGACAGCCTCTGTTTGGTCCACACTACGTGTTTTAAGATAGGGTTTCAGATTAGTGTTTTTTGCTAAAGGGCTGCTGAGAAAAATAAAGAAAAGATGATTCCAAATGAACTCATTTGGTGCTAATTCTCCAAAACAAAGTGCTAAAACCAGAGTTGGTCATTACAGTATAAATATGTATATGTTGCAATGGTGCTCATGTCTGTTCATTTTTATGTTGTCTTAATAGAGTGTATTCTTATAAAAATGGAATTCTGCATGTGTATTAAGTATGGAATAAGCTTCTAAGTAATGGAAGTGATATTTAAATACAAATAGAAGGATTGGCTACCTTTTTGCAAATATTATGACATTGGATGCTTTGGGTGGGTAAAGATTACCTCTTAGGTCAAGCAAACATTTAAGGGCCTACATTTTGTTTTCAGGCATACTTTTTATTACTCATCATTATTTTTCTTTGTGAAGGTAGGAAGTGAACTCTGTTCTGTAGTCCATTGTAGGTTATTTACATGAAATCATATCCACAGATAAACTAGCTGCGTCTACTTCTGGTGAAAGGGAGGTCGTATCTGGCTCTGTTTTATCATCTGTCATAACGCCTTTTTTGTTAGTCATTTTTTTTTTTTTAACTAATTGGTTCCTATTGTCACTATCATTGAGTTATTCCTTTTCTCTTCTCTCTCCGTTTTATGAGAAACTATTTCTTTTTTTCTTTTTTAAAAAAAAATTTTTTTTTCAACGTTTATTCATTTCTGAGACAGAGAGAGATAGAGCATGAACAGGGGAAGGGCAGAGAGAGAGGGAGACACAGAATCTGAAACAGGCTCCAGGCTCTGAGCGGTCAGCACAGAGCCCGACACGGGGCTCCAACTCACGGAGCGTGAGATCATGACCTGAGCCAAAGTCGGACGCTTAACCGACCAAGCCACCCAGGCGCCCCTATGAGAAACTATTTCTACAGGTGCCTGTTTGTTATAGCACCATGAAAATATTACATTTTCCCCCATGTTTAGATCCCACTTGGCATTCTTTCTGCTGTCCCGTCCGGTGCTGTGTATACGAATAGGGTTCCTAAAGGAGTTTTGTTCTGCATTAGAAAACATACTGGAGGCCAGGCAGCATAAATATCAGTGATTGAGACTGTGATTAGATACAGGAAATTTAAATAATACCTCAGCTAGGAGCATTAGAAGTCACTCAGTGGGACACGGCCTGTGGCTCTGCTGTTGGGAATGAATGACTGCTGTCTTGTGTAGTGCACATTATGGGGATCTTTAAAACATTTTTTTCTCACTCAATTAGTTGAATATAGCAGTCGTTACCCATACAACAGGAAGCAGAATATAAGCTGTGAATGCCTGTTTTATAAATGGTTCATATGCCAGCAGGCCACTAGGAGATGCTAAATAACAATATGGCTGTTTAATTTACTCGTTTCAACCTGCATGGAGGAAAGAATCGTAAAAAGTTGCTTCTAGCTTAATTTTTACCTTTTTTTCAAAACATTGTATTTATACAGTAGCCATTATCTCATTTTTTTTTCCTTCTTTAGCCAATAGTTTATCTCCAAAGTAAGTAAGTATCTCCTTTCTTCTTTCAGTCTTTCCTGGGAGGGAGGGAGGGAGGGAGGGAAGGAAGGAAGGAAGGAAGGAAGGAAGGAAGGAAGGAAGGAAGGAAGGAAGGAAGGAAGGGGGAAAGCTAGGAAGGAGGGAAGCAAGGAAGAAAAGGAAAAGAAATTAAGGGATGAGATGTGAGAAAAAAGTTAAAGGATGAGAGTTTAAAACAATAATGCACATGTGGCACTAGAAGACAGCTTAAAAAATCATAGTCCTGCCTGCCCTCATTTTCAGCCAAAGCCCAGAAAAGTGAATTTTTCCCCCGCATGTATTTAATGACAATGTTGGTCTCTGATTTTCCTTGGCACCATCCGGCTGCCACGAAAGACTCATTTTCTCAAAATGTCAGACATAAATATATGAGTTGCTCCTTTCAAAATGTCAGACAGAATTATGTAAGTTGGTTGGATTGAAGATAACCCCACATCCTCAACTAATTTCTGCCATTTTTGACAGAAGGAAAGTCTAGCAAATTCATAGGTACTGTGGTGTTTAAAAGGAGGGGGAGGGGGAGGAGGAGGAAGAGGAAGAGGAGGGGGAGGTAGGGGAGGGGGAGGAGAATGCTCCAGCTTAAGGATTTTGTGAGCTCAGCCACTTTGGTGGAGATACTAAGTGAGGTACTGTCATAATTTTCCTCCAAGCAAGAACTTTCGTGTGGGAGCAAAGTCAGAGCACAGATAATCTATCGAGACTTTAATTTAACCCAGTAATTGAGAGCACAGGTGTAAAGTCAGATAAACTGGGATGAAATTCTCTCTAGCTTTGTGATGTTGACTGGGTTACTTAACCTCTCTGACCTTGGTTTTCTTATCTGTAGAATGAGGATAATAATGCCTCTCTCTTCAAGGCTGGTGGGAGATTTAAATGAGATAATATGAATTAAGGTAGACAGGACGGTGCTTGGTACTCGTTACATTAAATGATTGCTGCTATTTTTTCTTCCAATAATAACAATGACAGCAAAAACATACCTACAACACAGAACACAGTCATTAAGCAATACTTAAAAAAGTAATTTAATACATGTTAGCTAGAAGCCAATGCACATGGCTTATATTTAATCTTAGATACCTAGAAAATCAGTTTGGTGGAAGAAAAACACACTGAAAATAGTTTTCTGTTTTATTTCCTTTCTGCAGATTTTTATAAAATGTCTCCTTAGGTTAAAAGTATAGTTCAGTTGGCAGAACTCATCCAAAAGATTGGGAGAACAGTTACATATTAATCAGGGTCCATCTAAGAGTGATGCTATCAGTCGGGGTCATCAGGGTTGAAATTAGACATTTTTTTTTTCAGGACCAGAGTTATCATCACCATTTCTAGACTTTTCTTCCTTTATTCACTCCACAGCCGAATTCAGCCCCCAACACTGCCAATGTATTTGCTTCCAAATGTTTTATTTTAGTCTTTCCTCTTCCTTATAAACCTTTGCTTTCCTGCACTTCCTCACAGTTCTTGTCACTGGTGCTCAATCCTACATGAAGTCCTTCTCTTGAAGTGTCTTTGGGTGATAATACCCTTAAACTTCTTTCCTAAATAAAAGGAGCATTTGGTTGGGGTCTTTGATACCTTAAAGGAAAAGAAAGAATGACAGAGAACAGGTTAGGGACTCTGAAGGGCCACTGTGCAATATATTTTGTTCAGAAAGAGATTTCGGGACCTGTCGCCCCTGAGCAGAAGTTGTATGTTTTTGTAATGGACCTACCGACACATCTTGGGAAAGCTACCAGTACATACAATGGTTCTGATTCCCAGCACCGCCTCCCCTATTCTTGGTCCCCAGGTATGAAATTTTGTCGCCCTGAAAATCAGAATTAATTTCCTAATCTTCGGAGAGTATGAAACGTTATCTCCTTACTTAGTAGGTTTAAGAATAAAAACATAAAAATGTTGTCTGGCGTCGTTCCGCAGGTACATGCCTAGTGCCAGAGGTAGTTGTGAGCGTTATTATGTTTAAGACTCTTCTGGCCTGGCTGCGGCCCAGAGTCCTGGGAGATGTAATCAGTTTCGGTTCATTCTAAACAATAGATGTTGGCGGGAACTCGGGCAAGTGGCACCCAAACTGTTGACTTAAGTTGTCAGGAGAGCTTGACTCATGGTTAGGGTTGACACTAGTTTGGGTCAGCTGGCTCAACGGTAAACCACTACCAGTAAACCAGGCTTCTTTGGTGCGTGAAGAGGGAGGGAAGGACCCCTCTGGCCACCTTCCCCCTCCTGCTCACAACAGCCTCCGCAGCCTGGCTCTGAGGCTCTTTCTGACGTGTGCTGTGCTCAGACATTAGCTTCTTCCTACCACTGCTGCACAAGCCTCGAGCGGCCAGCTACGTGCCTCAGCGATCACCAGCGTCCCGTGTCCCTTCCATTCATTTCTGACTTTTCTTGGCGGTATTTAGCGCTGTAGCATTTCGTGGTTTTCACGGGAACTCACAGCCGCCCAATATATTCGAGGCTAGAGCAGGGCAGGAGTTATACCGCATTCTCACCTTTTGATTAGATCATCCAGGTGAGATCGTGGTTGAAAGAGTGATCTAAGGTTGAAAGCCTGAGGAGAAATGTGGGCCAAGTGTTAGCAGTTTGTTTAATGTGAGTTGTTTGTTTTTAAGTTTGAAGGTAAAAGTTTCTCAATACACAATTCAGTTTTTTCTGCCCTTAGCCTTTGAAAATATGTAGGAACAATTTAAAATTTAGACACACACAAAAATCAAAATGTGTTACCCCTCGGGTACCAGTTAAAATGTGTTTACTCTGAGTTTGTTTCAGTAGGTCCAACCAAAGAATACCTTAATTTAATGGCAGAGTGCTATGAGGAAGGGACTCTCAGAGGGTAATCCTGCAGGGGGCGGGGGATGGCTATAACCTGACACCCTCCTGTTACTGCCCGGCTCTGAGTCTCAGGAGACCTTGAGGGGCTGAGTTCAGACATGGATGCCCTTTTTGTTCTTGCTGTAAATTAGTTCTGGGCATGGAAAGCCAGAAAGCTCAAGCCTTTTAAATATATAAGTCAAGTTGCTTTTTTTCTTTCATACCCTTATCAAGCTTCATACCCTTGTCTCTTCCCTGTTAGAACTTGGGAAAGTCTTCAAATCATTTAAATGATTTGCCTCTCAGTTACAGATGCTTCCGTTTTCTGGGGCCTAGAGCTTTGCCATCGAGAGAATGTCTGCTAAACGTTTCCCTGGTTCCCATTTTACCTTCCAGTTTAGTTTTCATTCATCTTAGAACAGAGTGAAGATTTTTCGCGAGGATAGAAACAGTCAGCGGAGTGGTACAATATATTTTTATTTACCATCGATCCTATCCATTTAGCTCGTCCGTGGCGAAGTGGGAACACATCATCGTGGCTCTTCCATCGTGTCCTCCCGTGGGATTCCCTGTAACAGCGGTACGTTAGTTCCTCACACGGTGTGACGTGGGGAAGGAGACTTAAAAATTGGTTTTCTGTGGTTGGCATGGTGTCCTTACATGAGGGAAACTGTCCTCACTTGAAGAAGGTCTCATGAATTTTAGTCTGCGGTGTTTCCTTTTACATTAATAGGTACGTAAACAATAACTTGGCAGTTATATTTTTACCAAGAAAATAGTAAGACATTTTTTTCTTACGTTGATACTTGCTGGGTTTTACTTGACTAGTATGAGATGAGGATTCATTTGAGAGGATGAGTCATTGAAAAGTTTAAACATCAGAAGTAGTTTTCTTTTCCTGGGACAATGTATGGAACAGTTTGATACATGACAGGAGTCTGTGTGATTTTAACATGCTAACACAATTCATTTATTTATACCTGCACATGGGAGTTGAGTAGTTTATAGGGAAATGTGTGAAACGCAGGATTTTTTAAAACGCGTTTGAGGAAATCAAGAGAAAGGAGAAAATGAATGTAGAGATGACGAGAAAATAAGATGATGCCGATGGTGCAGTTATTATCAATAATATATCTCATCTAGTCACGTAAGCTTATGTGACTTGCACTGAGTATTTGTCAGCAGGCTTTTTAGAAGCCAGCGCAAAGACAGAAATATTATCAAACAATTTACACAAAGCGTATAAGGTTGAAAAGTCTGTGCTCAGGAACATGGCTGATTCCTAATATTGAGAGTACAGCAAAAATTCTGCCTGAGACCCTTCTCATCATGTGTCCCGTCCTCGTCAGTGGCCCGGGGAAGCTCTTTTCACTGGGGTAAAAGGATGCCGGTCACAGTTCAGAAAAAGCCCAAGTACAGAGTCCTCCCACCATGTGGCTTCATGCAAGAATAAATTTAGACCTCGCAGATGGATAGAAGGACCCCACTCCCTGTGCCGGTCTCTGCCGTTACTCCCAGCTGTGTTTTCGATAAATAACGGATTGCAGAAAAGTTAGCGTTGTATTATCTGGACAATACATGGAATAAAGATGTATTTTGTTGCCTCTTAAAGACAGATCAACAGGCTTTCACAGTCCCCTTGTCTGATAGAACTTCAACCCTTACAAAGTTGACGTGAAAGAAATCCTTTTAAAAATTGGTTCTGGTTAATTGTCAGTTGTACAATTAGTCACCCCCCTCTTTCCCCTCCCCAAAATTCTTCCTTGCTTTTTGGATTATAAAGCTGGGCTGAGATAGTATCTTTTATCACTGTAATTAATAGGCACTCTTTTTCTGATTAGGCATATTCTTCTCTATATGCTTTTCTATGTATTTTCAGTTCAGTTTTTCTGCAAGTCATACTTGGCTGCTTGCGTTATTTTGTTTTGATTTGGCTTTACTTGTTTTATTATAAATTTAAGTAAGTTTTAGAGAAATGTAAAGGTGGATGAAAATTCTTCCTCTAAAACTTTCAGGGAATCTTCCCACCAACGCCCAACTTCTTTTCCCATTTGGAGACATAGAGACACGGGTTTGTTTGGTTATTTGGAGGATGGGAAGGTAATGAGCAATGTAATGAAGATGAACAAAAGGAATTGAACCTATTATTTTCTCTAGGGTCTGGAAACTAAAGTTTTTAGGGCATTCTTTGAATATTGAAGTGCTCTAATCATCCTCTTTGAAGTAAATAGTGAAATGATTTTGTAAACCCCTGCCTCCCTTTCTAGCTGCAAAGAAATTCATCAAGAAGAAAGCAAGCTTCATTCCAGACTGCCTTAGCAGCTTGCTCATTTGTCTGCTTGCTTCTTGTTGGTTTATATTATGGACATAGAACAACTTTATAGAAAAAATACATATATACAATGAAGGTTAATTTTCAACTATATTTTTCTCTGAATTTGCCGCCAGGCACCTACCTATTAATTTCTATTCGTTTTCCTTTCATCATTATTTTGAATACACATTTCTGTGATTCTGTGTTGTCCTTGTATTTATCATTTTTTCAGAGCTTGTGTAAAACATTTCATTAAGTTTACATTCCCTTCTTTGCTTAGTTATTCCTCGTTGTTAAACATTTGGGTTGTTTTCAATTTCTATCATGTAAAAATTTGGCTAAGAATTCCTTTTCCTTTTTTTGCAGCAGAGAGCACAGAAGCAAGTTAAAATTCTCTATATCTATTTGTAGCTAATATTTTAATGTGAGATAATTGCAAAACCGTGATCCAGTACGGTGGTATTTTTCTGTTCTGTAGATTCACCGTAAGTGAATTGTATGTCCTTTTATACATTCAGAATGTCCTGTACAGTGTATCACTTTGGGAGGTTCTTTTGAAATAGGCTGTACAAGCATTTCTGTATTGAGAATCAAGAAATAAGTTTGTTGTGCGAGTTTTAATTGGAATCTCATCTTTTGAATGAAAGGAGTAGACAACACAAACTCTAGCAGTCACTTTTGCTCTAAAATCCTTCATTGTAATTACTTGGAACATGTTTACTGTTTTAAGTGGTTATACATGTTTATTATTGTGTCTCTGCTGTTATGATTTATTCCTGGTCTTACCTCTAATTAATGCCGAGTCACAACCGGGAGGGCAACAACCCATGTTTTTATTGTTCTTATGAAGAAAAAAAAAAAAAAAGGCAGACTTTTATGATGCATTCTCCAGGAATTTATTTTGGAGAAAAGTGCAGACTGCCCATGTGTGAAACCAGACATATATGCAGTCATAATTAAGATGCTATCAGAGAAAATGGTTTCATTTCTGGACACTTCTTTCTGTGTTGTTGGGCACGACCTTATGCATTATTTTGTCCCCTTCCAGTGATGGCTGGCAGTCGGCAGGTGTACTGTAACTCACCAGTGGGTTTCAGCCCTCTCCTGTTCTCTCTTTCTTGTTCTTCATCCATGTCATGAATGCCCATCGCTTATTTCTCCCAATTCTCAAGTCTTCTGGGATTTGATGTCTTGTGAAAATAGCTTTGCATTCCTTTGCTTCTAGTCCTGTCCGCCCCCCCCGTCCAGTGCTGGCCCCACTGCTAGCCCCGTCTCTCCCCAGCTCCGTTGCTAACTCTGCCTCTAGAAGCCTGGCCTAAACTTCCTAAAGGATCCTACCATTTATTCCCTGCTGAGCCCTCCTTGCCGTCCACGTGTCTGTTTTCTTTTTCAAACTGTTCCTCCATATTCACATCAGCCATCGCCCATCTTTTCCCTCCATTTCAAGTATAACACCCCGGCTTTCGCTGGCTCCGCAGCAGCACGGGGCCTCCCAGCCGCCACCTCCACCCCCGCTCCCTGCCCTGCTCAGCATGCAGTGACGTGCTGGCCATTTTCCACATCCTTCCTGCCCAAGGATGTGCCGCTTGTGTCTTCCGCCGGACTGAAGGGAACCCTAACAGAGTGGCGAGAGGAAGTTGCGTGTCGCCCGTGTTCTGGAAGACCGAATCGGTGGGGGAGGAGCCTGGGCAGAGTCAGCCGAAGGCTTTGGCCCACCAGTCTGAGGTGGAGATCGCTAGGCCCAGGGTGCTGAGTTAGGCCAGAGAGGTAGAAATACAAGTGGGTTGCGCACAGGAACTGAGGGTGAGGTGGGGAATCCAGGAAAGCAGCGGGTGGACCCAGAGAGAAGCAGGGTGGGAGGGCAGAGCAGAGTCACTGTGGTCGAGGTAGAAACCCACGGGCGTGTCCGCAAAATATCTGGTCTGCACTACTGAGTGAACTTCCTCGTAGGTGTCTTTTCTGATTCTGACTCACCTCCCCCATGTCCACTGAGAGTTGGCTCAGTGCTGGGCAGCGTCGCGGGTCTGGGGAGACGTTAATCTCATTTCACTGTCCCCACATACGGCTAGTCAGCTGTTCCTCTCAATTTGTAGCCTAAAACATAGAGGTTTGAAGAGGATTCAGACCACACAGCTTGGTACCAAGTACCTGCTAGACTTTGTATCTTTTTTTAAAATTTTTAAAAAATGTTAATTTATTTTTGGGAGAGAGAGAAAGCGCGCGAGTGGGGAAGGGGCAGAGAGAATCCCAAGCAGGCTTTGCCCCGCCACCACATACCCCGATGCAGGGCTCAGTCTCACGAACCATGAGATCAGGACCTGAGCCAGAATCAGGAGTCAAACGCCTCACCGACTGAGCCCCCGAGGCACCCCTAGACTTTTAACCTGGATGTCCCACTGACGCTTCAAGCTCAGCTTACCCCAGAAACCGTATTCCCTTCACCACGCCAGCCTCATTGCTTTTAGGTTCTGTTCTTTCAGAGTTCCTACGACTTAGGATGTGTTGACACTGAACACAATCTCTTCTTGCTCCCTACGTCCAGTGTCTAGCTCCTTGTCACAAACTCCTTTCTCTTTTTCTTTTTCTTTTTCTTTTTCTTTTGTAATGTTGATCACTCTCTGAATGAACAAGAGGGAAGGAGATAAGAGGAAAGTAACAGGACAGTGCGGGAGTCAGAGTGATGGATTGTTCTGGAGAAGCCCTGTCTCCTTGGAGATTCTCTTTGTAATCGGGCCTCCTATAGCCTAAGTGCGTTGATCTGTGGGTTGATTGCTGGAACTCCATGGTTGTAGGCAGGTTGAAATATCAGTTTGCCTTTGGATTCCTTCTTTTGATTCTTTTCCCTGAATCATCTGCTGATACGTTGCGATGATGTTTATTTTCATTTATTTTACAATAGGGAACATGAAAAAAAATTTAAGTACAAAGGGGATACACTGAGAAGTGAGTCTTACTCTGGCCACTCAGTTCTTCCTTCTCTAGGGTGTTCCTAACTGGGGGGAAAGTTGATTTAATTTTTCTTCTGGCACATTCTCTTTGCTTTGAAGCTGACAGAGGGGTCTGGTAGATGTCTAGTGCGTCCCTCATTCCATTCTGTATGTATTCATTTTCTGTTACCATGTGACTAATTACCATAGACATAAAGACTTAAAACAACCCAAACTTATTTTCTCACAGTTTCTGTAGACCTCAAGTCTGGTACAGTAGGACTGGGTCCTCTGCTCAGGCTCACACCAGGCTGAAGTCCAGATGTTGGCTGTGTTCTTGTTTGCGGCTCAGGGTCCTGTTCCAACCTTAATGGTTATTGATGGATTTTATTTCCTTGCAATTGTATGACTGAGCTCCCTATATTCCTGCTAGTTGTCTAGGTCCTATTCTCGGCTCTTAGAGGCCACTCACAGTTCCCCCTGGGTGGTTCGTAGCGTGGATGCTTGCTATCTTCCAGGCCAGCCAGAGCCCTTTTCTCTGACTTCTTTCATCAGCAATGGCAAAAGATCTCTCTGCTCCTGTTAAAAGGTGTCTGATTAGGTCAGGTCCATCAGGATAATCTCCTTATTTGAAGGTCAACTGATTGAGACCTTAATCGTATCTGCAAGATCTTTTCGCAGCCAAACCTAGTTTAGTGTTTGGTGGAACGACCAGGAGAAGCTACCCACACACTAGGGCTGGGGAATTTGGGGACCATCTGAGAATTCTGCCTACCATGCTCTAGTTCAGGCTTTGTCTTGGGCTTTGAGGGCTGGGCTTGGCTAGGAGATAAGGTGGAAAACAGCATGAGAATAGAAGTCGGGATTGGAGGCGGGTGAAACCCAGTGAAAGGGATTACTTCCATAACTGAGTCCACTCTGTGCTGTAGAGATCAAACAGAACCTTTATCTCCTGTGCTTTTATACCAAGGTCTAATGTCTTTCAGTGCACTATTTGCGTGGCTTTTGAATAGTATTTGGAAAATAGTGCAATGACCAAGGTTTCCTGAAGGTGTGGGGTCCACTAGCCGTTTTTCCTCCAGTACCTGTGGTCACCTTTTTCTTCGTTTGCCCACGATCATCCTGGTTTAGGCCTGCCATCCTAGTGTATTTATTAATAGCACCCCACTTTCACTCAACAGTGTCTGTGTTTGGAGGAGGAGTGTAGACACACTATCCATACCATTTAGGTTTCCGCAAGTCCCATCTTTCTTAGCTGCTTCTTTCTATCATCCTAATGCTGTTTACACACTGACAACCCATAGACCTTAAGCTCACCCCATCACATCAGTTGTCAAATGAACGATGAAAGAAAGGATGATTAATAGTGTCAAATACAGTAAGTAGGTCAAGTGGAATTAGGACAGAAAATAACATTCATGGATTTGCCAGTGATGAGATCATTTCATTCACTGGGTTGGGGGAGAAGCCCCAGCTTATAGAGGATTTACCAGGAAGTTAATAGGGAAGCAGCAGCAGCAGCAGCAGTGATAGACTGTTCTTCCAGAAGCCTGGAGGGGAAGGAAGAAGGGAAAATATTTGGAACCAGTTAGGGAAAGGGGAGGGAGGAGTTAGGCAAGACAAGCTGAGTTGAATCGTTCCTTAGTAGAGGTGAGCCCCGGTATCAGGAAAAGTATGGCCATGCTAGAGAAAGAGGCAAGTATAAAGGACAAGAAAGCCCATCAGAAATTCTAGAAGAATGAAATCCGGAGCACAATTATAAAGGAAACGGCAAGTGTGTTCCTCAGCATCTGGGAGGAAAATACGGAAAATTAAACCAAACTACAGGGAAAAATGTGAGTGAAGACAAAATTCTGATGCTGCCAGATGGTCTCCATCTTCTGCGTTAAGGAGCCAGTGTTATCTTCTGTAACTCCTTGTTGGCTTTGTAACTCTTACTCATAATTATAAGTTCCCCAGCTTTACCTTTGAGCCATCATTGTTTTATCTCTAGAGATTTTTACATCCCTTAAGTCTTTTCAATAAAAAAATATATATATGTATAAAATAAACATAAATGTCTGGAATCACACCTGCTTGATTTCAAATAAGTGGTCAATTAAAGCAGTTCATAGATGAGCTAGTCTGATGAGCTTTGTTTTACGGAGACGAATACAGTTTGGTAAAGAACACATGTAGCTTGATCCCAAGGCTGTTTGGTACCTAATAAAGCTAGTGAAATCACTGAGGAAAACATCTGTTTTGTTATCAGGCCATGACAGACTGCCTACAAGTTCACATGAAAGCCTTGTCCTTGTGAACATAGGATCAGTTTCGTACAACTGTTCGTTCATCCAAGCAAACGTGGCCAATCTAATCTTAGGAAATTACTTCTGTTGTTATTTTTAGAATAAGCAATTTTGGTTCAACTTGATAAACCTGAAGAAATCAAATATGAGCAATTCATGAATGACATTTTCCCTATCTACACAAAAGGCCCAAGGGCACAAAATTTCATTTTAAGAATTTTATTTGTGAACTGTACACTCAATTGCTTTCTAAATCTTTTCATCTATAATTTCTGCAATATGGTGGATCGTCTATGCATCACATGTAAATACATAATGTGTTTTACTGGCACTCATCTTAATGAAATAGAACAAAACCGAAATAGCATATTGACTTTTTGTATTGAAATCTTCTGTTATTGTTTGTGCATTTGATGTTTGTGCTTGAGATTCAATATGGATTTTGTTTCAGCATCTTTCTCTCCATCAACATCAATTTTAGGCAATCACAGGAACATATAATCACAGGAACATATCCTATTTAGTTAACATTAAATATTGCCTCAAGAGTTCTCAATAGGCAGAATTCTGAGGCCCATGATTGGAGATTGGGCTTGTTTAAAATCCACTGAGATTTTCTTTATGGAATTTTTCGGGGTAAAGCACGGGCAATCCGTGAGACAAGGCATATCTTGCCTAGCGTCCTGCTGGAAGCACCTGTGCTCGGATGCATTTCTTGACTATTAAAAAAAAAATGCAGCAGCTATAGGTTTCGTTTTGAGCATAACTCACATTTGACAGGAAAACTTTACTTTTATCTGTATTTTAAACTATCAGAGTCATTAAAGAAGCATCTAATCTAGGGGTCAGCAAGCTTTATTGGTAAAGGGCCACATAATATTTAGAGTTTGTAGACCAAAATGAAGGATAAAATGTCTACCCTCTGTCTATAAGGAAAATAAATTTTTGCAAAATTTTTATTGATAAAAATATAATGTAGTGCAATATTTAAAATACAGAACTGGGGCACCTGTGTGTCTCAGTTGATCGAGCGACTCTTGATTTTGGCTCAGGTCATGATCTCAGGGTGATGGGATCAAGCCACCATGTTGGGCTCCGTGCTGAGTGTGGAGCCTGCTTAAGATTCTCTCTCCCTCTCCCTCTGCCCCTCTCCCCCTCTCCCCCTCTCACATTCCTTGTAAGTAAGTAGAGATAGATAGATAGATAGATAGATAGATAGATAGATAGATAGATAGAGAAGTACATAAGTACATAAGCACGTAAGTACATAAATACATAAAGAACATATAGAACGACTGGTAAAAAGACCTACTTTATTTGGATAACCTTTCACTAATTGGGGTTCGTGATTTAATGTTCCCTGTCATCAAAACCAGTTGCTAATGTTCATTTGTCAGTGCTGATGTATAATGAGATTTACGTATTTTTTTTGAAAACGTCCTTTCATCACCCAGATACGCAATGCCAAATATTGATAACAATTCACCATGTCAGTTTATCATGGCTTGAGCTGAACGTTTTTGTCACTCGCAAAGGATTTATAGAATTGTATTAGATCCTTTACTTGATATTTGCTTTTTATCAGATCAGTCACTTCCAACTGAAGGTTTGGTTGAAACTCCTCAATTACAGAGCTAAATGAGCTTTTAAATATAGACATTTCCTTCGCAGTCATACTGAGACCTGAAAAATGCTGTAGTTTGAGCTCAGAAAATAAATCTGCATATTTGTGTGGGAATGGAGACCACACTTAACACTTTTAAGTTTTGACATCATGGTAAATGTGTAACAGGCCTTCCCATTGCTTGTGATTTAAACAACCTAATTGTGAAAAATGGCCTGACTGAAGTATAGGTTTTGCGTGAAAACATTATTTGCCATGTAATATTAGGTTGGATTCATTAAGAAATCTACCAAATCTATTTCAAAAGCTAATTTTCAAGACCATTCAGTGTTTGATAATAGTAGTTGAAGGTGGTTCTTCTCATACAGAAAAATTTTAATTATCAACCCTGATCTCAAAAAATTCACATTATAACTTTGGCCACTGTGAAGCCTTAGAAGTAAGTAGAGCAAGTCAAAATACTCTGCTTCTGTTTCTGACAAAAACGTGTGGAACTCATCAAAGTTAAGTGCCCAGGAGTGAATGAAGTTCACCGTGGACACTACCAGCTCCGTCTCATGGAAGATTGAAATATTTCTGCAAAGCACCTGCATGAATAACGTCACAGGCTTTCATTTTTGGAAGCTTCTTGATTTGTGTGTGTGTGTGTGTGTGTGTGTGTGTGTGTGTGTGTGTGTGTGTTTCGTACATAGTTTCAGCCGGCATCAGTTGCAACGCGTCGTGGCAGATACCACTTCAAGTTGTAATGAGTTAGTGTTGTCTCGCAGTCTTTGAAAGTGTCCCTGCCCATGGTTGCTCCATGCAGACTATTCTGTAGAGGCTAATTTTGAGTCACTTCAGTTGTGGCATTGGCTCCACAAATGAAAATAGCAGTATTGGTAATATCTCTTGATTCATCAGAGCCACGGATCAGCGCCCAAAAGCATTTGCTTTGTTTTCTAATTGACCGTCGGGTTTGGTCCCGATACCCTCAACGCAGTGTGGTTAGAACATTGTAGTGACAGGTGAGACCAGAGGAGTTGGATCATGACGGGCTTTACTTGGCCGCCGATCATAAAGGCTGGAGATGAGTCTTGCAGGACATCAGTTACTTGTTTTTGTTGTTGTTGTTGGACTTCTATTTAGTTTGTTTGCTTGACCTCGTAGTCCTTTATTGAAAAAAAAATCATAATGTCAAATGGAAACCCAGTCTTTAACAGTTAAATGTGAAGTGGCTTCGGTTGAAGACTCAGGAGGCCTGACACCCCATAGGTCTGAGGTGCTGCTCAGGCCCTGTCCCCTTAGCCTTTTTTGCAAAACAGTCCGAAAGACAGTGTTTGTAGCACAACTGAGAAACGGGTGGTACAGTGGCGTACTTTGAACAAAGGTAGGAGCCTGTCTGGTCACCTGTTATGTATTTGACCTTTTTTTCAGGTTTATTTATTTTGAGAGAGAGAGAGAGAGCGTGCAAGTGCGTATGAGCATGGGAGGAGCAGAGAGAGAGAGGAAGAAAGAGAATCCCAAGCAGTCTCCGTACGGCCAGCACAGAGCCCAATGTAGGGCTTGAGCTCACAAACTCTGAGATCATGACCTGAGCCGAAAACAAGAGTCAGATGCTTAACTGACTGAGCCACCCAGGTGCCCCTGAGCTAAGTCTTTTTAAATGTCTCATTTGATCCTCTTCGCAACATAATCAGTAGGTATCATTCCCTTTTTATAAAATGAAGAAAAGATCCAATTACATAGTTATTATTATTTTTTTTTAGTACTGTTAATTACAAGATCTCAACTTTCTAGAATGGCTCAGTAAAACTTTCTGCAGTGATGGAGATGTTCTGTATCCGTGCTGCTGAAGGTGGTAGAAAGTTGCTGGATGTGGTTATTGAACACCTGAAAGGTGGCTAGCGTAGATGAGGAACTGAATTTTAAATCTGATCTTACGTTTAATTCATTTTCATTTTAATAGCCACAGCAGATAGCATTTATTGTATTGGAAAGTTCACATTCTAGTGTAACAGTCTCCAAGTGATTCTGGGGTTTGTTTGTTCTCCAGTGATTCTGTCTCACTTCACCACTTGCTTTGGGAGATTATTATGTAGTTTGTCTTTCAATATTTTGTTAAATGTGTCACATATTTGATTCCACCTACTTCAACCAAGAAGCTGACAATCAGGTCTCAATAAAACTTATGTATGGGATTTAACTTTTCCTTCCTTAAAAGGGGAACTAATGAGTTGTTCACTGACTCATTAATATTTATTAAGCACCTACTTTATGTCAAGCACTGAGCTGGACCCTGGGCATGTAGCATGCCAGCTGGGCACAGTCACTGTCCTCAAGGAACTTCGTAGTCCCAGTGGAGAAAACAGAAACAAGCAGCAATTACAATAGAATATCGGGCAACAGCAGTGTTGGGGAGCTCGGGAAAGGCACTGAAATAACAGCACAAGTCCAGGACGTGTTTCCTGGAGGAAGTGCTCTTTAAGTAGAGGCCTAAATTGCAAGCAGGGGTTAGCTGTGCCGGACGGACTTGGAGGAGGAGTGGGGAGAGTGTTGTGTGTGTCATGAGTACAGGCTAGATAGAGAGTTGGGGCTTCAAGGAAGGGCCTGGAGTTCGGTGGGCCAGACTGTGTGAGACTTGGAGCCTGCAGGATGCACTCTGTAGGGGTCAGCCTCTGGGGGGCCCAGCGGGGCAGAGAGGGCAGGGCGCTGCTGGGGGCTGGGAGCGGGTGAGGAACGACAGAATAATTAGCACAAAGTATAAACCTAGAAGATATTTAGGAGTTTAATAAAAAGAAAAAATTTTTTCACGGTGATATCACTGCACTTCTTACTGGCCGCACTTACTTTCATTCCTATCCCTTGGTGAATTAATTCAGGCTGCAGAGAATTTTCTGAGTCTATCAGTGAGAAGAACTGTTAGTCTCCATCTTTAAGAGACGAGATGTACTCTGAAAAAGCTGATTTCCTTTTGCATTTCAGAGGTGCTTTTTGTACAGGTCTGCAGTTCCTTTCTGAAACAGTCGTTCCTTTTTTTCTTCAGCTGCCCTCATATATTATAGTACCTTAAAAGGGTTGTTTCAAAGATGGCCAGTGTATAAAGTGTTTTTCTTCTGCTGGTTTTATATGTAATTTTTACTTTCCTAATCAGTGGGTAAAGAAACTATTAATTCTCTAGTGTATTTATTTAGCACTGGTTTAGGTAATAGTACTGCCTAAGAATGAGTATTCACAAATGTGTGTTGCAGACTTATTCTCACATTCAGCTTCCTCGGTGAGAGCCGAGTCTGTAGAAGCAGCTGTGTAAAATAATATCCATCAATTTGATGGTTGTTGGTGATATCACTTCACTAGGAATTTCCCTCAGCAATTAGTTTTCTTCTCTTTCTGCTGTTCACCTTGTGGAGAATGGGCATTACTCTTTGTATCGATAGTTTCTGAAAAGCCAAGATTCTGAAATTGGCCACGGCTGTCCAGGTGATTATGAAAGTTTATCTGTCAAGGTAGAAGAATAGAACATATTTGTGTGTTAACCTGACTTACAACGTCAACATATTTGTACCTGGTGCAATACAGAGACTGAGATCTGTACCTTCATTACTTGTGTTTCTCTGTGTTTCATTTCTTGCTAAGCATTGATGGACGTCATAATTCGAAAAGGATTCAATTAATTGTAATTTTTGAAAGCATATCTGTAAGAAATGGGATCAGAGCAGTGTTATGCCTGCAGAAATCACTCAGATGTTTTTTCTTAGAGAAATGCAAAGTGTGGATGAAACATGGGGGACTGAACCATACGAACCAATGTCAGTCAATAGACGTTCCATAGAACTTTCTCCGTTGTGACGTCCGCTTTTGCATTTTTTTCTGTCCATGCATGACAGTTTTAATGTTTTACATGGAGGAGTTGTAAAAAATTAGTTTCAGTGGCTGATTTTGTGCAGCAAACATTAAGTCAGTTCCCATGAACAGCCCCCTGGTTCAAAACCCTTAATAAATGCAAACTTTATTTTTAGTAATGACCTTTCGTAATGTGAGCCTTGATCCATTGAGATGCTGTTCACTTTTGATGCATCTCCAAATCCCTTTTTTTATGCATTTTAAATCAACACACGCTTGCTCTGAATTTATGCATGTGGATAGACGGAGATGTAATTTAAACACATCTGTTCAAATATGCATTTCAGATCAACTTGGTGCCGGTTCTCATAATACGATGGAGTTTTTGACGGGTATTATATCCCTAAAGTACACAACAGATGGTATTTATTAGAGAATGAATAGAAATGAAGTTTAAGGATGTTGAGCTTTTTGTCTTAAGTCACTCATTTTTTAGTCATAAAACAATAATGGTCTGACGTCCTGTGCCCCTATGTGATCATTCTTTGTGTGAGACTGTTTTCTTTCAGATGAGTGTCTCTCCGTCAAATTGAGATTAAAAATATCTTTTTGTTGCATAGCCACCATCGTTGAGAAGACTCAATGAGAAAGAGAGAGAGTAAATAATAGGCATTAACAATTAGATACTAACTACAATTAATACTTTATAAGTCATATAGATAATGGATTTTAAAAGATTGAATAGCCTCACTAAAAATCTTCATTCGCTCTAGGAATATGTCAGTGCATAGTTCAGATTTATTAGAAGTTATTTTTATATACTGGGGTCATTATTTCAATGCCTAAAATAAAATTTCTTTACTCATCTTCAAAGCTTACCTCCCCCCCCCCCCCAAATCCTTGTACTAAGAATGACATGATATATCTATGGTAAGTTGACCTAAAAGTAATATTCACTGCCTTTCAGATTTACTATTTTCAGTTATGAGCTGTACTTAAATGGTTGTCCTTTCAACAAATATAGAAAAATATGACAAAAACACGTACCGCTCTGTCCCTAATTCCTCGCCCCCCTTCCACTCTTCCACGCACTGCACCCCCATGCACCTTTACGCCCACACCTGCAGATAGGAAGCTGACAAGATTGCAGTTGCCCTTGTACCGACGAACCCTTGATGGGAGACCAGTGACTGTTGCGCGGTTTTGAGAGTGGTAATAACAGGCTTTTAGCACTTATTTCTTTCTCCTGAATTTATAACACGAGGAACCATTTCCAAAGAGCTGGATCAAGGGTAAGAAACAAAATCTATATATGCCTGCTTTTTTCTTGCATTTGATAGAAGCTATATTCTCACATCCGCAGTCAGAGGCAAAGAAGCCAGACCGACATGACTTGTGAGCTATTACTGACTTCTGCAGACACCACCACAAATAAGTCTTTTTCTCAGAGATTTAGACAGAGCGAGTGCAAAAGGAGAGCGATGATTTGTGAAGGGACCTGCAGGTATGTTAGTCAGTAATAGAAAACATTTTAAAATATTTGAAATAATATAATTGCTTTGCACCGGGAACACGTACATGAATAAAAGATGTGAGCAGGTGTCCTCCTAGTATGGAACCTCATGCTGTTGTATTTATTGGAAATATGCACGCCATCAGCAGATTTAAATTTGTAAAAAGTAATCGAAACAGAAGGCTTGAATAAAAACTCAGGCTTAAAAATCATGTAACTCCCTTAAACTGCATTTCCAATTTAATAAAATACAGTTCGTGCATCAAATTACCTTTCTATCTTAGATTTTTCACTGTAACCCTGAAAATCATACTTTTCTTGGTATTTCAGGTTTTTTGCACTAGCACAACATATAATACTTGCCTGTAATGTTTGGCTTCCTGTTGCATAATCTGTTAAGGATTTTTGTAGCATTTAAAATTTTTGATTAGTAGAGTCCTGCTGTTTACTGTATCTCTGGGTTATAATTTTTATGGTTAGTAGCATACAGATGTGTAATATTTATTATTATAGTCAATGTACAAAGACACATTTCCTTATTTCATGTTCATCAGTGAAATCGGTTTTAATACAATTACATGGATAACAGCGTTAACTTTATTATTTTTTTTTTAATGTTTATTTATTTTTGAGACAGAGAGAGACAGAGTATGAACGGTGGAGGGTCAGAGAGAGGGAGACACAGAATCCGAAACAGGCTCCGGGCTCTGAGCCATCAGCCCAGAGCCCGACGCGGGGCTCGAACTCACGGACCGCGAGATCATGACCTGAGCCGAAGTCGGCCGCCCAACCGACTGAGCCACCCAGGCGCCCCTAACAGCGTTAACTTTAAATAAGAGAATGGTCACCTAGAATTTCGTTTGCCTTTTGGTGAAAGTGGTTTTTTTCCTTTTGTTTTGTTGTATTTATTTATTTGTTTGTTTGCTTGTTTGTTTGTTTCACACTATTTTTATCCCTTTTATGTTTTTAACTACCAGGGAAAATTTAGTCAAAGTGCTCTAGTTTTAATCCACCTTAAGTCTACTGTGGTTTCCTCCCCAACATTTCTTATAATTTGGTCATCTTACTTATTTTTTAACCTTAAGCTTACTTCCTCCCCACCCTACTCTACCCCCATTCCCACCATTCACCCCATCCCTGCTCCTCTACTAATGAACACATTTTGAGAACCTCACTATGCGTCAAACCCTGGGGAGATAAAAACTTGCTACAACCTGGCCCCCACCCTCACTGTACTTAGGGTCGATCAGTTACACAACGAATGCTTTTCTGGTGACGCTGGATACTCCATCAGTAGGTGTCTGAGTTAATGGCCTGTTCTCCATCCTTTCTCTTCCAGACTTCACATCTAGAATCCTACTGACTTCCTTTATTACCAGCTCTACCGCTTTTCACCAACACAGGCCTCCACCCAAGTCAGCCGCCTAATCAGTCACGGTTTTGATGATTATACAGTCTGCCACGCTTCTTCCCCTCACCATCCCCAGTCTCGCTGTCCTAGCGAAAGCCATCATTATCTTGTGCCCTGTCATCTCTGTGTCTTTCCGAGTCATCCTTAGGGTGCTGCTAGAATCATCTCACGGGGGCACAGCTTTCAAGCATTGCTCCTCCCAGAAGCCTCTGATAGTTCCTTTTCACCAGGCTCGTGTGTGTTGTTCCTATCCTCCTCTTCAGCTGAAGTTCCGGTACTCCTCGTCATGCGTGCCCTGTCCTGTGGTGTTTGTTCCTTCTTTTTTTTTGCCGGAATGCCTTTGCTCTTGCTTCTTCTTCTGTTGAGAGTATTCAGGCACCTTTTCTCTATCTGTGCTGTTCAGTGTAGGAGCCGTACGTGTTTGTCTGCTGAGCACGTGGAATGTAGAAAGTGCAAACCACCATGTGCTGTAAGTGTGATATACATAGCGGCTTTCAACGACTTCATATGAAAAAAAAGAGTGTAACATATCTCGTTAATGTTTCTATTGATTGCACGTTGAAATGGCAATAGTTCATGCATTTTGGGGTCACGTATTTTTAATTTCACCTCTTTCCTTTTGTCATACGACTGCTAGGAAGTTTGCAGCTACATATGTCACTTGCATTCTAGTCCTGCTGGACACTGGTGCCCTCTACCACCCGCCTGTGTCCTCTGAGCCCCTTTCGCGAAGGCTTCCGGCGTCTCTGTCCTCTCCGCATCGTGTTACTGTAGCTCTTCTTTGCTCCGCTCTCGTAGCGCGTGATCACCACGCCTCCGCTTGTAGTTATTTATGAGGAGGTGGTGTGGCCCTGAGGTCAGAGCTCAGAAGTGGCCACCACGATGCCTGCGATCCACGTCACGGTCCTGCCGCTTACTGACTTTAGGTCCTGGGGCCGGTCACTCAGCCCTACTGAGCTTCAGTTTCCTTTCTGTAAAGCAGCCATGATGTGAGTACCTACCTTACAGGAGCACTAAGGGATTAGCTGAGTCAGCGCATGAGGAGCGCTTAGAGCAGTGCCTGGCGCAAAATGCAACGGGAATGTTTTCCGTAGCTACTGATATTACCGCTGCTACGACTGCTGCTTCCTGGTGGACCCCTGACGTGTCTCTGACTGAGATCTTCACAGGCAGGGATGGCACCTTGCCGTCCTGTGGCACGGGGCCAGGACACGGGAGGTCCTCCTCCTGTGATATTGATGCTATTGAATGTTGATTGGATGCATTGTCGATTTAATTGATGCTGTTGATCGTGTTGAATTTTCCTTGAGGAGCCATCAAAACCCAAAGTGACTCCTCTGCCAATGTTAAAAAAAACAAAAAACATTTAAGGTTCTTTCACCTTCCCCAAATATGTGTAATAGTGGCTCTTTATTCTATTTTCCCATCCTCAGAGGTATATCCTAGGCAGTACTCGTAGAAATATCTCCAAGACTGCCCTTCCTTCCTTTCATAAAGCATATCGGCCTCAGCGAAGAGCATGTCCTGTCTGAACGTTCTCAGCATTTGTCGCCCTCTGGAAACAGTTCTGCTCACCGTCCCTACCTTGGTGCCAGGACGTGCCTTCACGTTTCGCTCGCTCTCCGTGTCATTTCTTTGTGATGTTCTGTTGCAGTCGGCGTGTTTGTGTTCACATTTCGTGCAAGTGTCATCACGCGACCGAAGACAGTTCTTGTTCAAGGCTGCCTGGAGCACGTGACTTTGCCTCGAGGGCGACACGGCTTTGTGCGGGAGGCCTGTTGTTCCTGACTGGGCGACCCTGTCTTAGACACTTAGCTGTGACGAGAGAGCCATCGGTTGTCTCTTGCCACCTGGGGTCTCTTCATTTACTCTTCTGATCAGGATTGGTTCTGTGAGAGCTGTTTGCCGAGGGAAACCGTGTGCTGTAATTGGAGCTGCCTACATTGACTGAGGTGGAATATGAATTCCGATGACGTCACACTCTGTTCCAGTGAACGCCAGCGGACTCTGCGTTAGGAGGTGGCCGTCCGGGGCCCTGTGTACCCGGTCATGTCCTCAAATCTCTACATTTTTTCCTTGTTGCTCCCGCCCCGCACCCCACCTGAGCCCTAATTTCATCTCCTTTGTGGCTCATAATGCCATTTATTCCACCACCCCTGCTTACCCCACCCTTCTCCCTTCCGTGGTATTGAACCTGACACTGTGATCACATCACCGTCTACCTCAGCCGGTGGCTGGGAATGACGCACAAGCCCCAGCGCACAACCTGTGCTTCTGTTTTCCTGCCCCTTAGTTGGAGGTACTCGATGCGTGTTCGCTGCATTGAATCAGATCGTCTTTAAACCACCCAGGAGACCTTGCCTAGGCCGTGTCACGCTTGCTGCCAGCATTGGTGGTCCCAGACGGAACTTTTCTCCTTTACTGCTCTCTCTGACATCACAGCACCCAAATCTTTGGCGTGGGCTGTCCTTCCCGAGAATGATTCAGGTTAGCAGGTTGGAGAGGCAGCTGTTAGGGTTGGAAGCCCGACTCCCCGCTTGCCGAGACTTCCCCTCTCTAAACCTCTGCATGGGAAACCTATCACTCCTTCCTTCTCACAGGGTTGTTTGGATGTCCGTGCAGTAGTCTAGAAAAGGAGTATCAGCATGTGACCCTTCGTGGGTCTTTGCAGCCATTACCTGCATCTGAATTACAGGAAAGACAGAGATGCTTTGGCTTCTGTGTCAGGCTCCGAACCGTTCAGGACCTGGTATCGAGCATAAGCTGAATATTCCTCTGATGCTTTTGCCAAAAATGATGTAATCAGGACCGCTTTCTAGACCTTGCGTGGCTTGGGACATGATGCGAAGTGTTAAAAATTAACAGGATTTCTTGTTTTCTCGCTGCCTGTCTGAGCCAAAGGCTAGTTATGTCTATTAATGTTTCTAGTCTCCTGGGGTCCTATCTCTTCCTCTCATTTTGGCACCACTGAAAATGTGTGTGATAAAATCTGAGCTGTCGTGAATCTTTTTGTTGGCTACTGGCACAGATAGGATATTTGGTAAGGATACTTTTTTCTACATTTCTTTTCACTGGCTGAAAGGATAAGTGCATGAGTATTGTTTTAACATGAGAGTAAGAATTGGATAACTGAGGACCGAACGGGAAGATGATGCTAAGTGGGTGTTTTTGCTGCTTAGCAGTGGTGAGGTCATCTGATGGCACTCATGCTTCTAGATGAGAGCCTCAGAGAAGTTGCTGAGTGAGGACACCTGATAGTTGCCGTTTCTGAGAAGGGAGGCCTTTTGGAATAAGTGTATCTGGCACTGTTCACGTTCTCTGCCCAACATGAGTGGAGGCAGTTTGTCGTTTAAGATCACAGGCTCTGAAAGCAGACAGGATTCAGATCCAGACTCTACTACTGACTGCTGTGTGACCTTGGGCAGTTTACTTAATCTCTCTGTGCTCCGTTGCCACGTCTATAAAATGGGAATGTATTACGTACCTTGTGAACTGCTTTGAGGGTGAAATGAGTCAGTATCACGCCAAGCACTGGCACAAAGTGCTCAGTAAGTGTCAGAGAGGCGGGTGTCACAGATGCCACAGTACGTGTCAACCTGACGTGGAGTTCACGTACGAGTAGTTCATGAATGTTTTTTCCCCTAAACGACGATTTTGGGGGTTGCTGTAGTGTCCTGGTGTCCCCTAATGTAGCGGCTTTGTTCTTGGGGTTTGAAGTGTTTCTTGGTTGAGGATCAGCTACCACCTGTGTCACAGCGATGCCCAGTATCCCACCACTGGTGACCCAGGTGTCGTAAGAGGCAGGCTGCCCCCCAGAGGGCTGTTGGGGCCCGTGCTGAGCCGGGTTACACACGATTGGGAAGAGCCTCAGACCGTTCTCAGGATTGCTGGAACGTGTCTTAGGTGATACCGTGTGGCTGTGCCGACGACCAGCCAGGCCCTTTTGGAGGGTGGAGATTTGGGCCAAATGGGGACCCGATAGGCAGTGTCGTGGAAGGTGACGGGCCCTCCAGGTAGAAGCGGCAGCACCCACTGACCAGGCACATTTCATGTGTGTTTCATACGGAAGGGACCCGTGGCCACCTTTTGCCCCAGCAGCCCTCACAGATCTAGACTGTCCAGAACTTTGCCAAGAGCATATCATTTCATCAGTAAACGATGTTTGAATGATGGGATTTATCACCTTCAAAAATAGAAGAGAACAACTGTGAGGCAGAATTAGAATGAAGCCTCCTTTTCCGTTTTGCATCCACCTTCAGCTTCCGGGATTCCAGCGTGAACCCCTTTCCCTGCAACTTTAAACGGAGGGTTGCAAATAAACTTAGGTCATTTATTGATTTGTTTTTCCAGGTCATTTAAAATAAACATCGATCCCCTGTCAGTATTTTAGTTATTTCTATAAATAGAAACATTGAAGGGGAAACAACTATTAGTTAGCTAATACTTTTTTTTTTTTTTCCTTAGTACTCATTTGAGAAACATGTCCTTCCTTGTAAGCAGGACAGGTCAGTACCAATGGCCAGGATCCTGGTACCAGTGGCCTGGACCCCAGTGAGAGGCTGCCACTTCCAAAGCCCCCTGCATTGCCTCTTCTCTCCCCCTGCCAGATGGGTCAAGGCTAGAAGTTCACCTTTAGGACTTTAAAGTAAAATACTGTGATGGATATGAGATAAAACGGGAATTAATCACTAATAGGTATGAGGAAAGCCTGTTCCCTTACTGACTTCATTCATTCATCCCCCTGCCTTTTTTGCCCCATTCTCCCTTCCCCGTCACCTTTTAAGCCGCTGAGCAGCTCTGTGTGCTGAACTGTGTGTGCTGTCCCATTACTGCTGAGTGTAGGGATTTGAATATGACCCCACCCTTGACCTGCAGATACTAATGGTTTACTTGGAGGCGTAAGACAGGGATACGTGTGAAAGGTACTGGGCAGATCATAACAGGGCCACCAGAGGTCTGAGGTGTGACCTTAATTGTGTGACTGAACTGAGACGCAGAGAGAAAATCAGGAAAGACTTCATCCGAGAGGTAGGCTTCAGGGGACGATTGCGCAGAGAGAGAGTACTCCGATTTGAATCGTGTCAGTGCATATTTAGCGACCGCGGAAAAGGTTGATTGGGGCTGTATTTTGGAGAGTGTCATATGCCCACTGTCCTCTCATACTCACCCTGGAGTGTCCCTGGGAGTACTTAGAGCAAAAATCAGAGTCGTGGGCTTGGTTGGCTAGAGTCTCTGCAGATAATAACTATCTTTGGCTTTGTGAGTCACACCATCTCGGTTGCAACTGTCACAGTTACTTGGTTCTGCTTTTGTAGCCAAAGCAGCCTTAGACCACGTGGAAATGAGTGGGTGTGGCTGTGTTCCAATAAAACTTTATTTACCAAACAGGTGATGGCTGGATTTGGCCCTGGAGCCATAGTTTGCCATTCCCTTGATATGTGATATTTAGGGTAACCTGAATTGAAAACCAAACAAAATGAGAGTTCAAGTCATACGGAATAAAGGATATCATTGTGAATAATATTCTACTGTGTTCTGATTTGATGGCTTCTGTTGCATGCTTGCCCCCTCTGTGTGTATGTATTTTTCTCAGTAGCATTTATTATGCTGCTACACGAATTGCATTTTAGGATGGCCTAAGTCTTGAAATGTGGTATCTCTGAGTACCATTTCTTGATGATGACAACACTTCCATTAAAAGCAAAAATTTGCCTGATTTCTTACTTATGATGGGCTGAATATTAGAGCCAACTGCATTAGGACCATATAATTTTATAAATTATTCTCCCTGAGACCTGATGGCTAGCTGCCTTCCAATTGTGCTTTCCTATTAAAGAATGCTGTGATCTGGGTTTGACTCTCTAAAATTTCAATAAGTGGGGTTTTTTATTTCAAACTGTAATTTTAAAAGATTTAAGAAACTTGTTTAACTTTATAGTTTTTGCCCTGTCCTGATATTCATTTAATTGGTTCTGCTAATGTGAATGCCCTTTCAAATATGAAAAAAATAAAGCAGGAAGGAAAAGTTGATTATTTCTGTAATTGGATTTTCTCTTGAATAAAATGATTTCACCCACGTTATCTTTCTGACTTAAGGGATGGGGGTGGGGGAACCAGTTTTCTTTCACATTGTAGTCAGAAGCAGACAGAAGAAGGTATAGTCTGTTCCAAGGTATCAGAAGACCATATTGGTTTTGGTTGTAATTAATTACTGATGCTGAATATACTCTGGCCCCTGCTTTCATTCCCAAATCTAAATTTCCACTGTGTGCAAAATAATTCCATCCAGGAAGAATTCTAATTACTTTAGTAATTATCATCTTATCTCTAAATGGAATTCAGACATTTGCTGCAGTTTATGAATGTTGGAAATGTTTCATTTCCTTTTCACCTTGAATAACAGAAAAAATACACATTACTGAATCTGGCTTCATTGAACCTTATAATTCATGTTACCATAGAAACAGAAAAACTCATATAAGAATTGTGTTAACAGTACTGTAGATAGTAAATACCTTCACTTCAACCAGCAATATCATAAAATGATTTTAATAACAGATGTGTAAAAACTCTTTGAGATTTAATATGGTTCCTTTTAAATATTATAACAATATTACTCAGTATGCTTACTTACACTTTTTAAAGCAATATCTTTGGTCTTATGTAAGGCTTTGTGCTTATTCCAAAATATTTGCTGTGGAATGCAGGCATAACGTTATGGGATAAAAAACATACTTAACACAGTATTTACTTAATTTTTAGTTAACAGTAGTGATTCATTTGGTTTTTTGCTTGAAGCCAAACTGTACATTCATGATTTATCCTGGGTTTAGGAACATAGTGGATGACACTAAATTCTTTGATGTCCTCTGAGTCTGCTTGGCGCCCCTCCCTTTTTTGCGCCTTTTTTTTGTTAACTACCTTTTTTATTCCAAAAACTAAAATTGTACCAAATTTAAACTAAATAAGCCATCTGGATTTTTATTTAGCATATTAAACGTAGTTTTATTGGGATGCCTGGGTGGCTCAGTCGGTTGAGCGTCTGACTTCGGCTCAGGTCATGATCTTACGGTTCATGAGTTCGAGCCCCGTTTTGGGCTTTATGCTGACAGCTGGGGGCCTGGAGCCTGCTTCAGATTCTGTGTGTGTGTGTGTGTGTGTGTGTGTGTGTGTGTGTGTCTCTGCCCCTCCCCCCCCTCTAAAAATAAACATTAAAAAAATTTTAAGTAGTTTTGTTGATTTTGAAGAGAGGTAATAATTTAAAAAAAAAACCTAATTGCTACTACATTTTTTTTCTCAGAAAGAGGCTTTAAAAGGCTACCTTGGATTTTAAATATCACTTATAATTAGTATGTGAATTACCAGCAGATTTTGGCTAATATTTGAAAACTGTCTCTTCAACCAAATTAGATGTAAACTTCTCTCTAACATTCACAAATTTTATGTGTTCTGCTTTGAAGAACATACATACTCATTTATAGGAATACATCTATATTCTTTGTATTCAGTGTGCAAACAGAGTTGAGGCTTTACTAGCCCTATCTTTTACCACTTATTCCATCTATTACTGTACCCAGACACAATGTGGTTTGTGTAAATGTAACTTCATTAAGGTCATAGAATAGGACACTGGTGAGTTTGATTGTTTCGATCTCGGCCCAGTTAGAAAGAAAAACTATGCAAGGTGTACCTATCAGAAGATATTTAGTATAAGGAATTTATGACATAGAAGTTAGAAGGCTGGAAAAGTAAAGGTGGGGAGATGAGATAACCAGAGGGTAATAATTACCGAAAGCAGTTGCTGCCAGGAGGGCTGGGGGAGCAGAAGGTCAGAGTTTGTGTTACTGGGTCCTGGGAGCACCAACCCCAGGGGTTGCCACCTCACCAGCAGGAAGTGACCACTTTGAGAGGCACCGAAGTTTCTCCCTGCTTCTGATCTCCTGTCACACCTTCTTTCTCAAGACCTAACAGGAAGCCAACTGCCAAAGGAATCAAATGTACTTTTTTGGACTTCTGGCCCCAGTAATACGATTAAAAATAGATGAGTGTGAGGCTGAGATGTTTATAAGAGTAACACCAGTTTTCATCATCTCCAAAATAATATGATAACTGACTGGGTGGGGCCCATTTTATATCGCTGACTTTATATTAGGTTAAACTTTATGAAATTGGCAGTAACTGACTATTTTTAATTTTCAAACAAAACAAATGAAACAGCAATATGTAACTCAGCATCCAGATTATACTAAATCTACTGCAGAGATGATGATTTCACTCATTTTAGTCAGATGAGCCTTTTCTCTTAGGAAAAAAAAGAAATGTCTCTTACATACACTGTGTCATTAGGTCAAAAGTTGCTTTTGTTTTTTTTCCCCCTCATAATTTTTTGGCTGATCCGAAAGTATTCATAGAAGTATCTCCTAACCTTATTTGGGTCACAGAAGACTTTTAGAATCAGAAGAAAACTGTAGTCACTTCTCCCTGAAATATACACATAAAAATTTGCATGCAATTTTCAGGAATCCACAGACTCTGAGAGAAGAAATTTTAGAATGGCATAAAGAAAGGGCTATATTGGCATTGGCACTTCTTTGACTTTTTGTTTCTTTCCCTCTTACTCATGATCAGCATGCCTATCTGAAATGCATACGCAGACACCCACCAACCTCTCTTGAGTTTAACATCAGAAGAGTGATTCTAGGTACTTAATCAGTGAACACAAAAGAGAGAAACAGATGGATGGATGGATGGATGGATGGATGGATGGATGGATGGACAGGTGGACAGACAAATGGAGGCACAGGTAGACAGATATTTATTCATTTGAAGAGACTTCACCAAAGAGAAAATTATCTACAGAAGTGCTCATGAAGCCACTTACTTTCTAAGTAATTTCTGAGCTGTTTTTATTTATTTATATTTAGTAGGTTTAAATTCTCAACTAGTATTAACTAGTTTTTCATTTGTGCACTTTCAACATAATTAAAACTCCAGAAACAAGCTATGCAGTAGTATAATTCCTTCATTAGATATTTTAGGAATTTTGTCAAGCTGCACCACAGCCAGCTATTATTCACATCTAGAGCATTTGGGTTTTTTTTTTTATACTTTACACATAAATCAATTCACCAAATGTTAAGGTCTTCTAATTTTTTTTTTCTGTGATAAAGAATATCAACCTGATCGTGTCATGCAAACTCTATTTGTCTCTTACACTCCTCAGTCACTCCTTAGATCATTTTCTGCTAGTACCGATCTACGGCACAAAGTACAAAAGAAATGCGAGCAGCAATTATGGGCCATTGGTGTACTGAAAGTGGAGGAGTCCAGGTTCAAGGTATTTGGTAGAGTGTTGTTGTTCCTCACTTCCGTTCATTCCTTAAGGGACACAGAAGCAAGTTGACATCTATTAAGCATCTGTGTGCCAGCTGCTATTATAAATGCTTTATATTCATCACATCACTTGATCTCTCAACAGCCCAGGAAGGGATGTGCTCTTATCCCCGTTTTGTAGAAGAGAAGGACCTGAGGCTCAGAACAGTAACAACACTTGTGAAAACGTGACTAGAAACCAGGGACCCAAATCTAGATTTAAAATCTCATTTCTTTCTACCGATACTGTTGCTGCTTCCTCTCTCTCAGCCATCTGGAGATAGGAATAATTATATCTACCTGCTTCTTGATGAGTGATGATAATGATAAAAACAAGAAAATACCTTATGAAGAATAAATTTAGCATATAGCCATTTAGGTTTTAAATGCCTCCGTATTCATTGAGGTGCATTTGTGGAAAGAGCACCAACCAGGTGGAAAGGTTTGGGTTTGAATTATGATTCTTCCAGCAATAGCTTGGTGACCTTCGGTAAATCATTTAACCTTTGGAGACCACAATTACCCTCTTTAAAACCCAATTCTGCAGATAGAGGCAAGTTTTACTTGCTGTAGTAAATTGCTTTGCAAATATTACTGAATATTTTTAACGTAAACTCATGATCAGCCACTGCTTCTGGTACATCAGTTCAGCGAGCACCTCAGTAACGTGGGTGGAGAGAAGACTGCCGTATCATGTAGTGATTCTGCAACTCTGGGCAATTTACCACTCAGTCTTATTTCCCTAAGGGTAGTTTCCCTGTGTCTCATAGAGATTAAACTAGAAGTTACCTAAGTTGCTAACACATTGCCTGGCACTTAGTATCATCTAATAGATGGTAGTTGTTGTCATTTCTTTGACAGGGTTACAATAACGATAGCTAAAACATAACAGGCAGTCTGTGGCTGACACTGTCCATAGCAATTAGTACATGTACTAACTCCTTAATCTTATCTAGGAGTACTCTTACTCTCCCAGTTTTAGAGAAAAGGAAACCAAAGCCTACTAAGGCTAAGTAATTTGCTGTAGAGCATGCAACTCGTTAGTAAAAGAGCCTCTTAGTTATATACGCAAGGGGAGATTTTTCTCCCAGATACCCATATGAAGATGAGGGTCATCCAGAGGCACGCCTGTCTGTCTTTGTCTTAGTGACTTACGGCTTTTTAACCCTTATCCTAATGTATAGGCACTTTTTCTTTTTCAGCTCATGTCCTTTAAGATTTGTTGTTCAGGAGCGCCTGGGTGGCTCGGTCAAATCTGTTAAGTGTCCCACTCTTGATTTTGGCTCACGTCATGATCTCACAGTTTGTGGGTTCAAGCCCCGTGTCAGGCTCCGCACTGGCGGTGCTGAGCCTGCTTGGGATTCTCTGTCTCCCTCTCTCTCTGCCCCTCCCCTGCCCCCCCACCTCAAAATAAATAAACTTAAAAAATTGTTTTTCATAGAAGTGTGAAAGTAATTTTAAAGCTGCTGACAGTTTTCTCAAATTTACTTGAAAATGTCATGCTGTTTCTCCTTAAATTTCCTTTTTTAGGATGAACAGAATGATACCTTGTTGTTGTCTGTTGGTAGCTGGGACATAGTCCTTCTTGCTGTCCTGCTCAAAACAGAATTTCCTTTCGACCTTGACCTTACCTTTTATTATCTCTGCCCTTCCCTCCTATTTGGCCATGTTTAATTCTTTGGCTACATCCTGTCGAAAGTTCAGTTGTTAGGACTCTTTGGAAGAGAGTACCTAATGGAGGTTTCCTGCTACCTTTCTGTCTTCAGAAAGGCTTCCTCCCCCCCCCACCCCACTTTTAACAGGTTTATTGTGGGTATAATTTAGAAAGCATGCAGTTTGCACTTAATGTAAGTTATAGTTTGAAATTCTTAGTAAATTAAGAATTTGTGCAGCCATCATCACAGTGCAGTTTTAAAATGCTTTACTTACAAGAAAAAGTTTCTCAATGCCTACTTGGAGTCAATCCCTGCTCCCCCCACCCACCCCGAGACCCAAGCAATGACTGATCTGTTTTCTGTCTGTCTAATTTTGCATCTTATAGAAATTTCATATAAATGGAATTAAACAGTAAGTAATCTTTTGTGTCTTCCTTCTTTTACTTCAGAATGTTTTTCAAGGTCCATCTGTGTGGTGCACGTATCAGTAATTGGTTCTCTTTTCTTTATAGGTAAATTTTCATTGTTCATTTTGTTTATCCATTTACCAGTTGACAGACATTTGGACTATTTCCAGTTTGGGGCTATAATGAGGAATGTCACTGTAAAAATCCATATAAAAGTCTTTGTGTGGACACACGTTTTAATGTCTCTTGGGTAGATTGCTAGGATAGAAACTTTCTTAGTCGCAGTAAGTGTTTCACTTTTTAGGAAACTGCCACACTGTTTTCCAAAGTGACTGCAAAGTTTTGAATTCCCACCTACAACGGATAAGTGTTTCTGTTTCTCTAGATGTACATCAATGTCTGTTATTTTTTTAGTGTTTTTTTGTTTAATACAGCCTTATCCTAGTGAGTGTGTGTGTGATCTTAACACGGTTTTAACTTGCATTACTCTGCAGACTAATGATGTTGAGGCAGCTTTTTATGCACTTATTAGCTATTCATCTGTTTTCTTCAGTGAAGTGTTGGTTAAAATCCTTTGCCCATTGTACAGTTATGTTGTCTTTTTATTAGTGACTCATATGAGTTCTTCATATATTTTGAATACAAATATTTTCATCACATACATGATTTGCAAATAATTTCTTCCTGTCTATGGCTTGTCTTTTTGTTTTCTTTATGGCGTTTTTCCAGTAAGTCCAGTTTACCCATTTTTTTTTCTTTTATTGTGCTTTTGGTGTTAGCATTCTAGCTAAGAAGTCTTCGCTGAACTATATCGAGGACACAAAGATTTCTTCCCATATTTTCTTCGGGAAATTTAGTAATTCCAGTTCTTACATTTAGATTTAGTATTAAAGGCCTTTCTGTGCATACCATAAGGTAAGGGTCCAATAAGTTCTTTTTGTTTGTTTGTTTACTTTGCGTATGGTATCCATTTGCTCTAGCATCGTTTATTGAAAACATTGTCTCTTGACCTCATTGAATTGCTTTGGCGGTTTTGTTGAAAATTAATTAACCATAAAAGTATATTTGTTGAAAAGTAATTAACCATAAATGTATAAATGTATGGGTGTATTTTGGGGCTGTCCGTGTTCCATTGCTGTGTCTTTATACTAATACCACACTGCTGTGATTACTGTAGGTTCATAGTAAGTCTTTAAGTCAGGTTCATCCATTCCACCAACTTTGTCCTTTTTTTCTCTGGCTACTCTAAGTCCTTTGCATTTCCATATAAATTTTAGAATCAGCTTTTCAATTTCTTCAGAAAAATGTGCTGACATTTTGGTAGCAGTTGCATTGAATATGTGTATCAGTTTGAAGAGACATGCAATCTTAACCGTAAAATATTCCAATCCATGAAAATTATATATTTTCTATTTATTTAGATATTCTTTAATTTCAGTAAATTTTAAGAAAATCTCTTTAAGTTCTGTTTCTAGAGTGTAGGTCTTAGACTTCCCAAATTTATTCTTAAGTATTATTTATGCTATTGTGAATGGAATTGTGTCCTTGGTTTCTTTTTTTTTCTTTTTATGTTTATTTCTTTATTTATTTATTTTTGAGAGAGAGAGAGAGAGAGAGAGCGCAAGTGAGAGAGAGGCACAGAGGGAGAGAGAGAAAATCCCAAGCAGGCCCCACACTGTCAGTGTAGAGCTGGACGTGGGGCTCGATCTCACGAACTATGATCTCGTTACCTAAGCCCAAATCAAGAGTCAGACACTTAATCGACTGAGCCACCCAGGTGCCCTGACCTTGATTTCATTTTCTGACTGTTCATTACTGATGTAAAGTGTACAGGTGATTTTTATATATTCATCTTTAGCTCTGCTAAACTGGCTTATTCTAGTAGGTTCATTAGATTCCTTCGAGTTGCCACATACAAGGTCATGTCATCTGCAAAAAAAAGTTTACTTTTTCTTTTTCAACCTATATGCTTTTCTTTTTCTTACCTTTCTTGCACTGACTACAACCTCCATAATATATTGAATTATAGAAGTGAGAACAGAAATCCTTGCCTTTTTACTAATCTGAGCGGAAATGCATTCAGTCTTTTACCACTAAAAATGAGGGGCACCTGAGTAGCTCAGTCGGTTAAGCAGCTGACTTCTACTCAGGTCATGATCTTGTGGTTTATGGGTTCAAGCCCTGCATCGGGCTCTGTGCTGACAGCTCAGAGCCTGGAGCCGCTTGGGATTCTGTGTCTCCCTCTCTCTCTGCCCCTCCCCCTCTCATGCTCTGTCTCTTTCAAAAATAGAATAAACATTAAAATTTTTTAAAAAATTAAAATTGGTAATATCTGTAGAGGCCCCTGGGTCGCTCAGTTGGTTGAGCGGCCGATTTTGGCTCAGGTCATGATCTCATGGTTCATGTGTTCGAGTCCTGCATCAGACTCTGTGCTGACAGCTCAGACCCTGGAGCCTGCTTCGGATTCTGTGTCTCCCTCTCTCTCTATCAAAATAAATAAACATCAAAAAAATTTTTTTTAATGATAATTTTTTATCAGGTTGAGATAGTTTTTCTCATGTTTTTCTCAGGTTGAGAGAGTTTTTATCATGAATGGGTGTTGGATCTGTCAACTTAGTTTTCTGCATTTACTGAGATCACCATGTGGGTTTTACCCTTTATTCTTTTAATAGGCTTACTGCATTAATCAAAATTTGTATGTCAAATTTGCATTCTTGGAATTAAAACTTGATCATGATTGGGGCGACTGGGGGGCTCGGTTGAGCACCCAACTCTTGGTTGTGGTTGAGGCTGTGATCTCACAGTTCTTGGGTTCAAGCCCCACTTTGAATCCCTGGTTGGGATTCTCTTTCTCTCTCTCTACTCCTCTCTCACTGACTCTCTCTGCCCTCTCTCAAAATAAATAAACTTAAAAAAAAATAAAAACAACTTGATCATGACAAACAATCCTTTTTATATGTTTCTGTGCCCATTTTGCTAATATTTTGTTAAGTGTCTCTGTTTTCATAAAATATATTGGTCTAGAATTTATTTCTAATCTCTTTCTCTGGTTTTTATATCGGCTGCTGCTGGACTTATAAAATGAGTTCCTTTTTCATCTATCTTTAAAGTAGTTTCTATAGAGTTGGTTTTATTCTGAAATGTTTGATATGATTCACCTGTGAAACCTTCTGGGCCTGGGTTGTTTCATATTGTTTTCTCTTGGTGGCAAGATTTTTAATTTCAAATACAATTTTTCTAATACATAAAAGGCTATTTTGGTTTTCTGTTTCTTCTTGAGTCAGTTTTAATGATTTATGTCTTTTTTTTTAAGAATTTGCTCATTTCAGCTTAAGTTTTTAATGTCTCTGCACAAAATTGTTCATAATATACCTTTAGTGTCTTTTTCTTTTTAATGTTGGTAGCATCTGTGGTGCTTTCTCCTCCTTCATACCTGAAGCTGTCATTGTTTTCTTTTTTCCTGTCAGTCTTGCTAATAGTTCAGTAATTTTACTGTTTTGTTTCAAATATATACCTTAACTTTTATTGATTTTTTTCTCTATTTTCTATTTCATTGTTTTTTTAAAACCGTTATTTAATAATTTACTTTTTAATCCTACTTTGGGTTTGATTTGCTCCTCTTTTTTAGCTTCTTGAGGTGGAAGCTTAGACTATTGTGTTTACCTCTTTGTAACACAGACATTTCAAGTCATGAATTTCTAAGTACTTCTTGAAGCTGCATCCCATATATTTAGATGTGTTTTTACTTTTATTCAGAACTAAAAACTGTTTCTTGGGGTGCCTGGGTGGCTCAGTCGGTTAAGTGTCTGACTCTTGATTTGGGCTCAGGTCATGATCTAATGATTTGTGAGGTCAAGCCCCACTTTAGGCTCTGTGCTGATAGCGTGGGGCTTGCCTCCCCCACTCACACTCACTCTGTCAAAATAAATAAATCAGTTTAAAAAATATTTCTTTTAGTTACATGTTTTTTTATGCATAATAATTTTAATAGATCTGGTTCTTTTTTTGGTTATTTTTATTTCTTTCTTTTGAAATAAATAGAATGTGTGCATTAGCCTTAATTTTTCCACATATGAAATTTGAAGCTCATCCTTTTTCCATTTTTTGCCAGTAGAACACCAAATTGCAAGTGAAAGTCTTGAGATGATTAAAGTACAACATTTTAAGTGGTATTTCAAATACAGTATGGGGTGTCTAAGTCTGTGTTTATTTTTACTCAGGATAAATAATTAAGTCTTAAAATATTTGGGACTCTCTTAAATCCTAGCCTCTGGCCAGCGAAGAGGTCATGCTCCCCTGATACCCTCCTGATTGATAGATTTGTGGAACTGATCATAGAACCACTTCTGCCACTGCCGATGTGTAATTAGAATCTTTCTCATTAATTCTATTCCCAAGCTATTTAATGAACCCATTTTGCCGGTAAAAAGCTTGTATACATCAGAAAAAAATAGCGAGTCAAAATGTACCTGTTAATTAAGCTGAGAGAACATTTTCATCTTTCTTTCAGAATTATTTTCTCATACTGCTATGAAAACATAAATATAGAAGGTCTTTTAAATTTTAAAAACATAGAATACCTAGTAATTATATTCATTAGGCTTACAGCTTTCAATACATATGTGGAAATGATCATTTTTAAAAATTTTAGTATTTTGAAAATTCATTGCTTTTCAAAAACAGCATTCGCTGGTAATTAGCATATTAAATATTTGGATTAATGTTCTATTTTACACTCCTTAAATTGCCTCATAGCCACTTAATTAATTTAGAAATTAGTTCACTTCAGACTTCCTTGATTTTCTTATGAACTGAAGAGAATTATTTACTAGGCAAATTAACAGTATAAATATGAGGGTTTTTTTTTTTAAGTTGGTTCACCTAAAGAGCCAAATTATTTTTAAGAAGCATTATTTGCATGTATAAAATTAACTTATAGATGAGCCTCATCTAACATTAAAGTGTAGTCTTTACTTTGGAAACATTTTATAGGCAATCAGTTTATATTCTTACATCCTTAGAAACCAAATAAACTGTTTTTACTTTTATATACTGACTAACATAGGTCTTTTACAAATTCATAGTTGGCCTGTCCTCTCCTTTGTTATCAGTCAACTTTCTGTGTAGATTTTCAAATATATTCACACATTGGACATCCCCTTTTTTAACATTTAAGAGGACTCCTGGAAAGGTTCTCTTTTCTCCTTCACTGTGGGCCTTAATGCCAAAGTAAGCAGGTGTTGCATAATACTGAGCTCAGCTATCCTGGGTCAAGGAGGATTGGGGGAGGGGGAATCAGTAAGGTACTTTCCTTTGGGAATACCCCATAATCGAGTGCCAAATTCATTCCAATTCACAGCCTACGACAATAGCCAATTGTCTTGGTTTCTACAGTATTTCACAGGCAGTTTCTAAGATTTTTTTTTAAATTTATTTCCTAAGGGAGATAGACACTTCTCTGTCATTTCTGCTGTGATCTATTACTTACAGTTTTAGTTGTGGATTTCTTTTGTTCAGTAGTTATAAGTCAAGTATAAACATTTGCTAATTAAACTTGTTGACATACTTTTTCTATTCAACATGCTTTTAGTAAGTCTAGAAAATGGTCTTTTTATCTACAGCTTACTGTCAAAACATGTTTTTTATGATTTTCAAATGTAATTTTGATAATCACCTCTGAAGAAGAATGTTTTTATATCACAATAAAAATCAAAAAAATTGTTTTTCAAATATGCTCTGTTTCATTTTTCTCTGTGCATATTATCTCTTTTTCTGTTTACCAACACAGAGAAAAGTTCTAGCCTTTGGAACTTACCTCACTAGTTCAGGGTCAGCCAGATTAATAGCTGGATGAGACCAAGTAGAACTCAAGAAAGAAATATTTTTAAAAATCAATGCTATTCTTCTTCCGCGTTAAAGTATTATCCAAACAAGATATATACTATATATATACACTATATATATATACATATATATATATAGTGTATATATATACAAGATATATATTATCCAAACAAGAATATAAAGTATTCTACTTCCGAATTAAAGTATTATCCAAACAAGATATGGAAAGCCAATGTTTTTATGACGCCATTTGTATTTCCCTTTCCTCATGGTTATATCCATTGTTCTCTCTTATGCCCCCAAATATCTAATATATTTAAATGGGATAAACTGTTTTATTCATTCATATAGAACTACATGTAGGGAATAGAGAAATTGATATAGTTAGGTGTCTTTTGGTTTGTAATGTTTGAGGCTGTTTTTCCCGTTTTGTATGGATTGAGAGTAATATTGGAGCTTTGAATACTGTCCATGATATTTTGGTATTGTTATACTGTTAACACACAGTAGAATATTGTAGCACACTCTGGGATAGACTCCACCACAGAGAAAGGACATTCAAGATGTTAACATTTGGGCTCATGAAAAACAGAGGCAGTTTGTTATCCAGTCAATCTCTGATGAGAAGCTTTTGATAATTTATTCTTAATATGAAAGGGCAGAGTCACTCTTTCTTGATGGCGAGTCTCAGCCATGAATGAGAGGGAGCAATATACAAGAACTTGGAGGAAATGGAGAGCATTGCAGTGATCAGAGGAAAACTTACGAAAACCTTTAACTGATACCTTTAGGAAGAAGAGAAAAGATGTTGCATCTCTAAAACAAATGATTAAGTGATAATATAAGAAAATTTGCTAGACCTAAAGACCATGAGTGTCCCGATTGTGCCCTTTACAAAGTTTTCATGCCTAATCAAAGGTCTATTATCATGAAATTTAAAAACATTGAGAAAAATGAATATCCTAAAAGTTTTCAAAAAGAGAGTAGGGCATATATAAAGAAGTTAAAGAGGTTTACATCAGAGTGAATCAGGACATCTCATCAGCAACCTTTCCAGGTTAAAAAAAGAAACAGTAGAAAATTCTGGTGGCTAATATTTTTCATTTTGGAGGGCTGTGAACAGCCACACTATCAGTCAATTGTGTAGATTAAGATGTGTTCAGATTATGCTAAGACAATAACAGAATTTCTCTGGCATTCTTTTTGATGAAGCTTCTGAAAGAATGCTCCAGCAGAATTAATCAAGAATTATGAATATAGGATCAGGTAAAAGGAGGCGGGGGGTGGGGGGTGGGGAAGAAAACCAAAGAGTAACTTTCAAGGACGACAACTGTTTCATTATGAAAACAACACATACCAGAGAAAGTAGGAGTGGCATTTCCAGGGGGGAAAAATTGAATAAGTGAATTCTATACAGTACCTTGAGTGTTTAGAAAATAATATTGGTTTTTGATCGATCTGAGCTTGTGGAAAACATGAACACAGGTACCTAGAATAGGAAGCAAAAAAAAAAAATTTTTTTTTAAGTTTTTAACTCTGGGAAAAATTCAAGGTGGCAAAAGAAAACATGATGGTAGTGTATACCAGTTGTCTGTGAGCAGTACCTTTGCAGTTAGGCTCCTGGAAATACGACTAATTTAACTAAAAACTGTGCAGTGATATTACTGAGAGGGATGGGATAGAGTAGATTAAAGGGCTGCCTCAGTGGAGAAGCTAATAAGTATTGCCTGAAAATCAAAAATCTAGAAATAGCAGAATCAGCATCTATTTTAAAATACAGAAAAAAGAACAAAGAAACATGCAGAAGAATTAAAAACGAATGGCTCTTGAGGAGGACAGGGGCCCCTGTTGTCCATAAATTTTTAATATTTAGGACTCTCTAAAACTATTTGCTTAAATGTCCCTTTCCTAAAAATAAAATTTAGTTTCAAAACATAGGCATTTAAAAGATCGGAGAGGGTCGCCTGGGTGGCACAGTCAGGTAAGTGTCGAACCCTTGATCTTAGCTCAGGTCTTGATCTCAGGGTTGTTAGTTCAGGCCCCGTGTTAGTTCGGGCCCTACTTAAAAAATAAAAATTTAGAAAAGAAACTGTCAGAGAAATAGAATAATAATGGATGGCATTGAGTTTTTTTTCCATTTTTGTCTTGTTATTTTCTAGAGTTCCTGGAATAACTCTTGCCACAGATATTATCTGTGGTTTTCCTGGAGAAACAGACCAAGATTTTCAAGAAACAGTGAAACTCGTTGAAGAGTACAAATTCCCAAGCCTCTTTATTAACCAGTTCTACCCAAGACCAGGGACTCCTGCTGCAAAAATGGCACAAATTCCAGCACAAGTGGTAAGAGACTTCTCTGGCAAGGAAGGTGCTAGATTTAGCCAGCGGCTGTAAAAATGCAGCCCCGTTGTCTATCTTAACACAAGTGGCTCATGGTATAACCTTGAAGTTAAAAAATACAGGGAGGTGGGGAAGGGAGGGGCGGTGTCTGGGTGGCTCTGTTGGTTAAGCATCTGACTTCGGCTCAGGTCATGATCTTGCAGTTTGTGGGTTCGAGCCCCCTGTAGGGTTCTGTGCTGACAGCTCAGAGCCTGGAGCCTGCTTCAGATTCTGTTGTCTCCCTCTCTATTTGCCTCTCCCCTGCTCGCTCACTCTCTCTGTCTCTCTGTCTCTCTCTCTCTCAAAAATAAGAAAACATTAAAAAAAAATTTTTTTTTTAAAGTTTGAGACCCAGTAATGGCAAACTGTTTTCCAGAATGCCTCAGAAATTAATGTTCTCAAAGTAAGTTAGTTTCTAGATTTATTGGCTGAAATGGGAAAATGTTAATAAGCTTTAAGAGGAAGTCATATGTTTTTAACTGAAAATTTTCTGTTTTGTTTGAAATAACTAATACAAAATTGTGCCCTCCCATTAATTTTCCTCAAAACTTACATGAAATACTAAAAGGAATAACCCAGAACTTGTTATTTTTTCCGTTATGCCATATGTGAATATCAGACATAAAACATACAGAGTTCTTATTTGAACATTTGGTTGAAAAAACATATTTTTATTTGTATATACAGACATATATTTTCAATATATTTTAAAGTCTATTTTCCCCAGTAAAACTGAAGTGACTATCATTCCTTGTTTTCTCAAAATTTTCTACCTTTTTGTTTCACAAATTTCTGTGTATACAAAGGTAGGAAAACATTTTCCAGATAGACCATATAATTTTATTTCTAACTTAATCAAAGAGGAAAGCAGATTTCTCACCACCATCAACTTTTCACAACTGTAAAAGTAAGTTGAATTAATCCATTATTTTTATATCTAAGTTATAATAGACTTTCTTGCATAAGACAAAGTTCACCTTTTTTCGTCTACAGTTCTTTGAATTCTGACACATGCATACATTCATTTAACTACTACCGCAGTCCAGGTGTAGGACACTTCTGTCAGCACCCTAAATATTCCCTTTTATTTTTTTGTAGTTCTCTACTCCCTCCATCCCCTCATCTCTTGTCCTTATAGTTTAATCCATTCTTTTTTCAAACTTTACCTCTTTAATTAATAAGAAAGAAGTTTTCTGAGCCGTAACATGCCTGAAGATGTGTGTACAGCTGTACATTTCTCTGAAGTGGATACTTCCGTGCACCCTGGGCAGATCCAGAAGCAGAAAATTGCCAGCACCTCAGAGGTTCCGGTCACGCCCTCCCCGCCACCCTCTCCCTTTCCCCGCCAGAAACCACTATCTCTCGTTTCAACACCATACATTAGGTTTGACCTGTTCTGTACTTGATGTAAAGGGAAGAATTCATCAGTATTTGAATGTTTGGCTTTTTTTTTTTTTTTTTTTTTAATGCGGGGAATTCTTTTGATTGTTTCTGTTTTTCAGTAAAATCAATACTTGCCACACAGTCTTGCCTGAAGTTTTAAGTTAACTGTTCAGCATTAACAAGAAGTGGATTCTTCAGGGTGCCCAGCTAGCTCAGTCGGTAGAGCTTGTGACTCTTGATCTCATGGCAGTGAGTTCAAGCCCCACTTTGGGTGTCAAGATTACATAAAAACCTAGGCGGCTGGGTGGCTCAGTTGGTTAAGCGTCCGACTTCAGCTTAGGTCATGATCTCACAATTGGAGGGTTCGAGCCCCACATCAGGCTCTGTGCTCACAGCTCAGATTCTGTGTCTCTCCCTCTCTCTCTTTCTCTACCCCTCCCCTGTTCGTGCTCTTTCTCTCTCAAAAATAAACATTAAAAAAAAATTTACAAAGAGAAGATTATATAAAAAAAATCATTTTAAAAATGGATTTTCTAGTAAATTATAACACATTTAGCTTCATTAAATAATTTTTCATCTTTTTCTTCATTGTTTATTATTATACAGTTTGGGAGGCTAATACAGCTGTCTCAAATTTCACATCTGAAAAATCTCTACATCTCTGTCAGGAGTTGAACCTGTTGCTTGTTGAGATTGTTGGTATTTATTTCAGGAATTGTTACAGTCTCTCTGATCTGTCCTAAAACAGTGAGGCATGAACTGTCCCCGGGTGCCCACTCTGCCATGCGCACCTCCCTCAAGCCCCCAATTTTCATTTTTTTTTAAACAAGATTATGTTGCTGAGACTAGTCTGTTTTTGCAGGTAGCTCTTGCTCGTCTATTTTCATTTCTGTACAGTGTTCCACTGCGTGCTCGCGTAGCCACCCTAACGTGAAAAGAGAATTGGGTATTTTCAACATTCCACTGTTAGTATCGCAACTGAGAATAGGTGTGAGCATTCTTGTCTGTGACTTTTGTTTGACTCATCTACATAAACTTCAAAAAAAAATTTTTTTTAATGTTTGTTTATTTTTGAGAGAGAGAGACAGCGCACGAGGGGTGGGGAGGGGCAGAGAGAGACCGAGAAACAGACTCTGAAGCAGGCTCCAGGCTGTGAGCTGTCAGCACCCAGCCCTATGCAGGGCCTGAACCCACGAACCAGGTGATCATGACCTCAGCTGAAGTTGGACACTTAACCGACTGAGGCCTCCCCTTGATACTATTAAAGTGACTGTTTTTCATTTTTTTAATTGTTACTGCTATCGAAAAATATAGTTGATTTTAACATACTTATCTTGGGGCGCCTGGGTGGCTCAGTCGGTTAAGTGGCCGACTTCGGCTCAGGTCATGATCTCGCGGTCCGTGGGTTCGAGCCCCGCGTCGGGCTCTGTGCTGACAGCTCAGAGCCTGGAGCCTGTTTCGGATTCTGTGTCTCCCTCTCTCTGACCCTCCCCCGTTCATGCTCTGTCTCTCTCTGTCTCAAAAATAAATAAATGTTAAAAAAAAATCAAAAATAAAATATATATATATAACATACTTATCTTTCACCGGTCAACTTTGCTAACTTGACTTAGTAATCCTAATAATTTTTCTGTAGTTTTTTCTTCAGAGTTTTCTATGTATATAATTCTGCCATCGGCTGATAATTGCAGTTTTGTTTCTTCCTTTCCAATCCTCATAACTTTTACTTCTCGTCTTATTGCACTGGCTGGGACTTAATAGTCTGCTGTTGAGTAGAACTGGCCATTTTCTCTTCTTCCCAAACTCAAAGGAAAAGTCTTCCGAATTTCTCCATTAGGTATAAAAGTTGACTATAATTTGGGGATTACAGAAGTTCCTTTCTACTCCCAATGTACCCAGAGTCTGTGTGTGTGCACACTCGCACTTGTTTGAATCATGAATGAAATTGAACTTAATCACTGTATCTTCATCTATGGAAATAATTACATAGTTTGTTTTAAGTCTGCTAATATTGCGAACTATACTGAATGCTTTCAAATGTGTAAAGCAACCTTGCATTCCTGGGAGAAACTTCATTTGGTCATAATGTATTACTTTTGATACATAATTGTAGTTAATTTGCTAAAATTTTGTGAAGAATTTTTGCATATTTGTTCATGGAGGATTTTGACCTGTAGTTTTCAGTGGTATCTTCTTCACTTTGGTATGAGAGTGATGTTGGCCTCATATAATGAGTCGGAAAGTATTTCTTTATCTACATTTTTCTGGAAGAGTTTGTATAGAACTTATACTATTTCTTCCTTAGATGTTTGATAGAATTGCCTAATGTGGTAAGTAGAATTCCAAGATGGCCCCACAAACTCTTTCACTCGCCTCCCCTGCCAGGGTGCACACTCTAAATCTCACTGTGATCTCACTCACTCTGATCTCTTTGATCGGCTTTGGAAAATGTCATCCATTCTCTCTTCAGGTATTTCTTGGACTCCATTCTCTCATCCTGTCTTTGGAGATTTCATTTATATATGTTAGCCATTTTCATCACTTTCCCCACTGTCTAAGCTATCCTTTTTAATATTTTTCTTTCTTCGTTCTCTTTGTATTTCTAGATTTTTTTCTCCTCACCTGTTTTTTTTTTTAGTTTCTTGATATTTGCAGCAGTCGCTGAGCCATTGTCACGGTGTGGTGCCTGGAGAAAGGCAGAGTCCCAGACGCCACCCCAGACCTTGGCAATCCTAGTCCGCACCTCCAAATGATTCGTGTGCGCGTTAGCGTGCGTGAAGTGCTGTTCTAGTTCACTAAGCCTCTCTTCATCTGTTTTTAGTCAGCTCTCAAACCCATCTATGGAATTTCTAATTTTAGTTAATTTGTTTTTTCTTCTAAGGAATAATTTGAGGGACGCCTGAGTGACTTAGTCCATTAAGTGTCTGACTCTTGATTTCGGCTCAGGTCATGATCTCACAGTTCGTGGGTTTGAGCCCCACATCAGGCTCTGTACTGGCAGTGCAGAGCCTGCTTGGGATTCTCTCTCTCTGCCCCTCCCCAGCTTGTACACATGCACACACGTGCACGCATGCTCTCTCTCAAAACAAAAAGAACAATTTGATTTTTTTCTTCATGGATTTTGGTGAAATTTGTCTTATTTTCCTTTGTATTTTTTTAACATTTTTTAACTCCGTTATCTTAAAGCTCATTCTGAATTCTCCAATATCTGGTTCTAATGTTGGTTCTTTCTGTTGTCTTTTTTTTCTTCTTGATTTTGATCATTTGTCTTTTGTTTTTTCCATGTGCCTGATCATTTTTATTAAATGGTGACCATCATTTGTGTAAAAAAAAACCCAAACAAAATGAACCTAGAGATGCTAGTCAGTGAAGTATCGTCTTCTGGGTAGAATTAACTTGCATCTGCCAGGCTCTGTGGTAAAGCTTGGTTATTTTGATTGATCTGAGAAATTTAATTGATCTGCGGAAAGTGGCTCCAAGTATGGAGCTTATGGGCTTCTCTCCTCTTGGGGATCTTGGTCCCTCAGGTTCTCACTACCTTGATAGTTTTTGATGTTGAAACAGGACATATTATACATTTTACTCACTTTTTCTAATTGTTCTTGGCAAGATTGCTGGTCTGGTAGAAGCTAGTTTGCCTCAGCCAGAAGCAAAACTCATTACATAAAATCAGCTTTCAGGTGCTTTTTCTTTTCCGCTGTCTTTTACCTTTTAAACATAGCCCCTTAACATCTTCCTTACGTTTTTAGATTTTAATAACCTGGTCCTGGTTTAGCAGAACCTTTTTTTTTCTTTACATGGTAGAGCATTTCAGGTTCACAGCACAGTTGCGAGGGAAGGACATAGAGTTCCCATATACTCCCTGCCCACACGTGCACAGCCTCCCCCAGTCTCAGCATCCTAACATCAGAGTGGTACCTTTCTACATGGATACATCATATCACCTACTTTTATGTGAATACTCCTTTAAATGAATACTAGTATTAATATAAATATATGCCAGTTTTTAATGTTTTATAGTAGAGCTCTTAATACTGAACTAAATTATATGTATTTCTTAATCATTTAAATCACCAAGTGGATAAAGCCCGATTGAGTTTTGTATTTGCATAGGTTGGTGGGGGGGCAGTTCTCCAGTCTTTTATTGCCTGCTGAAAAAAGAGTATAACTCACTTAAATTTATAATGGAAATAAATTAGGCAGTGTATTTTCATGAACAAGATAAAGTAAAATTTATTTTTCTCTTAGCTTTTGCAAGATGATTAATGTATAAGAGATTTAATAGTAAGATCACCTAAGCTAAATGAGAGCGACCTTAGACTTTTAGACGAAAGGTCAAATTTGCATGTTTTTATTTTCTTTTCGATTGAGTCTTCCTTCATTAGTCTTCATTAATCTTAAGTAACTCTAATAGTGTTTTCAAATTGTCACTGAGATTCTTAGTCTGCCTAGAAAAGGTCACTTAAGTTTTAAAAGTCTTTGGATCCTTATCTGTCAATTCCAGACTTTTTTCTTTTTAAGAAAATTTTGATAAAAAATAATGACGTTGGGATGAAATCTTTAAGAGGCCTGTGACTTGAAGAACAATCTTGAGGTGACAAGAGTGGCTGTTGGAATGTTCATATTGGTTTGAAGTATTAAATTCTGACATTAAATCCACCTGCTTGCCTGTCTCACTTCTTGGAACCAGAGAGTAAGATCATGTCTTTAGATACATGTCAGCATAAAAGAATCATAACTCCCTTAGCTGCAGTTTCTAGAATATTTACCCTGAGGATAACGAGGCCATGGTACTCTTCTTGACTCAGCCCTGAGGAGTGTGGGTACGTGTGCCTGAGAGACGTGGAAGGCCACCTTGGGACAGACAGAGACAGCTTTGCTGAAACTGTTCATAATAGGTTTCCCTGTCAGGGACTGAATTTTTGCTGGAGGTATTCAAACCAAGGCAGGGTGGCCACTTGGAACAAATGTTGGATGAGGAATTGTTCTTCAATCACATACAGAGCTTATTCAGTGACATTAATGGCTCTCCCAAATTCTAGGTGCATAAGAGTCCAGAACATACTTTTATTATTTTTTTTAATTTTTAAATGTTTATTTTTGAGAAAGAGAAACACAGAGTGCAAGTGGGGGAGAGTCAGAGAAAGAGGGAGACACAGAATCTCAAGTGGGCTCCAGGCTCTGAGCTGTCAGCACAGAACCCGACGTGGGGCTGGAACGCATGAACCGTGAGATCATGACCTGAGCCGAAGGTGGCTGCTTAACCGACTGAGCCACCCAGGTCCCCCCAGAACATACTTTATTTTAAAAAGCAAAACAGAAATATAGAATATAGCTTTGTCACTTTTTCTAAATATTTCTACAATTTTTTGTTGGAGTGCATCAAGTTGTCTTCATGGAAAGACACTTTTACTTCCTGGCACTTAGACCTTGCTTCATAACGATTACATTACTTACAGAGTCTCGTATTTTCTTTCTTTTTTTTTTAATGTTAATTTATTTTTGAGAAAGAGGGAAAGTGAGAGGGAGAGAGTGCATGAGCGGGGAAGGGACAAAGAGAGGGAGACACAGAATCTGAAGCAGGCTTCAGTCTCTGAGCTGTCAGCACACAGCCCGACACGGGACTCTAACAAACTACGAGATCATGACCTGAGCCAAAGTTGGACGCTTAACCGACTGAGCCACCCAGGTGCCCCCACAGTCTCCTATTTTCAAATTAAGCTTTTTTCTTTGGGGGAAAGGTAAAAATATTTTTAGGAGTCTTTGTACTCTAGATTGTCTAGTACTCTTTATTCTAAACTGATTCCTAAACACACATGGGGAGACTCTCCTTTTCTCAAGGCCCTTTTCCTTTTTACTTCTTTTATTATTTTTTTTGCTTTTACAAGGACTCTTCAGATTCTTCTGCAATTAATTGTATTTGATCCCACCACATACAGTTAATCTTTTAAATTCTACTTTTCTGGATATCATTTCTCTTTTGACTTCCATTTTGGATAGAGTTTTTAGCCTAACCCTAGTTTTGTTCTATGGATTTCAGATCACTTAACGGTGCATCATGAAGACTGTAGTAACAGCAGGTTACTATATAGGTGATCTATACCCAGAGAGGAAGCTGGGAAACCTTCTACCTTGTGTGAGCTTTTATACAGATGGCATTCATTTCACAAATAGAAAATTGAACTAAATGATCTCTAAGACCCCTTGAAGTTCTTCGTAATCTTTGATTCTCTCTCATACGGTTATAAAACCATAAACTATATTTTAAACTATATTTTAAAACTATATTTTAAAACTATATTTTAAAAATCTAGGTGCTTTCTTTTTGTAGATCATTGGTATGTAATCTGCATTTCCCAATCCTTCCATCTTTTACTTTGTTATGAATCTGAAAACTTTCTGTCTGTATGCTCAGTTAATTGACTGACGAGGACTACTAAAACACAATAATTAAATTAGTTATTTATGGGGGCTCCAAATGGCAGCAGTGGGACCAGCTATGCTAGAGAGAATAATAGGCCCCCGAAGATACCCACATCCTGATCCCCAAACCCGTGGATGTGTTACTGTATGTAGTAGAAAGGCCCTCGCGCATGTGATTAAGTTAATGCGCTTGAACTGGCACATTATTGCAGGTGGTGTGGGTGGGCTCTGTCTTCACAAGGGTTCTTGTGAGAGGGAGGCGTGAGGGTTAAAGTTAGAGGGAGGAGAGCGGAGGACACGCGCAGAGGATCAGAGCAATGTGCTTTGAAGATCAAGAAGGGGACCATGAGTTAGGAACGCAGGCGGTCTCTAGAAGCTGAAGAAGACAAGGAACAGATCCTCCCTTAGATCTTCCAGAAGGAACACAGCTCTGCTAACATCTTGGTTTTAGCCCATAAGACCCCTGAGACGTGTCATTTCCAGAACTGTAAGATCATAAATTTGTGTTGCGTTAAGCCACTAAGTTTGATAACTTGTTACTGTCACAATGGGGAATGAATATGCCAACAATGGGGTTGTTTGAACTGAGGGCATCGTCTAGCTCTTTGAGACAGGGAAATTGATTGCTTTCAGCCTTTATGCTACCCAGAGTATGCTGTGCGACTAGATGACAGCTGTTTGCTCCTAGGTCTGTGAAAACTTACCCTGATGCTACCCACCCGGCACAGTAATCTATAGGCCTAAATCATAATAACGTCCTAACAAAATAACAGTAAGAATTAACATCCATTTAGCCATCAGTGTATGTCTGACATTGTTCTGAGCCCTTCGCATGTATTATCTAATTTCATTCTCACAAGTTATTACGGTCATTTTACACATGAGGAAACTGAAGCTCAGAGTGATGAGTTAACTTGCCCAAGCTCACATGGAGAGAGAAGGTCCTGCCTTTCTCTCTCTACCCTGAGGTCATGCACTTCCTTCCAGTATTCTTCATGCGCCCACAACACCCGACTGCTGGAGATCCCAGCATGCACCATGTTCATTTCCTCTGCGTCAGGCTCCCTGGAGGGATCAGCACATGGAGAGACCTGGGAATACAGAAAACATGGGACATTTAATGAGCCTAACGTGCTCAAAATGCATGATATTTAGGACAGTAAGGCACGTTGCAGTCTTTGGTTGGGTTTGGTGGGGTCTGCAAGTGTATGAGCTCCATGAATGAGCCAGGAGCCACAGGCAAGCCCTGGACAAACAAGGCCTTGTCAGCCGTGTTGGGTGGCCTCGGACTGTCCTGTGGGCACTAGGGAGCCCCTGAATAGCAGTTATCACGTGTTTGTTTTTGAAAGCTCATTCTGTGTGCCGTGCCAGGAAGCCCAGTTAGGAAACTGTACAAGGCAGGTTTAGAGACTAATAGGTGAGTTTAAGAAATCTCAGGGACTTATCCCTGAGACCTTCAATCAGTATTTTTCTTTTGGACCTAATAACTGCAGGCATTAGACTTAGCTACATGTCAGCATAGTTATTCTGTGTCCAGTGGAGAATATTCATTTGCTGTACAGAAGGTCACTTAGTTGGCCTTTGTTTGATTCCAGGCTCACGGACAAATATTGGTAGGCCAGAACATTTTCCAAGGACCCTTGAACATGCCGCGAATTTAGGGCATTACATCTCGTTTCTGCCTTTGTTCCTGTTGGTGCTGTTGGTGTTCTGTTTCTTAATGGTCATGAGATTGCTCCCTAGACCAGGCCTAGGCCTCTTGTACTCAGAAGGAGAAATGCCAGACCCCGCCAGACCCCTACCCTTGTCTGTTTCCCATCCCTCCCCCCAACATGATTTTATCTCCTCCCAAACTGTGTCTACGTGGCAGTTACAGGACTGGCTTTTCCCGTGTAGCCTCTTTATCATCTTCTGTGTTTTTGTTCTAAGTGCCATAAGATAAGCTTATCGCCCGTGTGTGTGTGTGTGTGTGTGTGTGTGTGTGTGTGTGTGTTGTGAACTGTGGAAAACTCTGGATTTGGGAGCATTTGAAGAAACTGGAGCTCTGATTGGATCATTCTTTTTTAAATCCTTTTAAAACTGAGTACTTTTCCTCTTATCCCACTTTCACACTAAAAGAGTAAAGGAAACCGGTGATAACGTTTGGAGCTTTGAAGAATGTGAAAATGACAAGAATTGTTTAGCCTCAGTTGTGTGGAGGGAAATCTGCCACCGCCACTAATACCGTGGCCTTGCCAATACTAGGAAGCCCTTTGGTTGTTTACCATCTTGAAATTGAAGTGTTAGAGAATTTACCAAATGTGATTAATTTGGAGTGAATAAAAGCAAAATGTTGTGTCAAGATCTCATGAAAGAAAGTAAGTGCTGTTTCTCAGAAGAAACTCTTCTTGGGGTTATAAAAAAGATACATGGATATGGAATGATACAGCGGACTTACGCAGGAACTCGCCATCCAGGAAGCTGTCCAAGGGACCCAGTGAAACAAACACCTTGGGAGAGAGGTATCACTGGTGAGATCTTTATCAGTGTTCTCTGCCATAAGTGACTTTTGAAGAATAATCATGCTCCCGATTCCTCTCAGCCTGACTCATTCATTCTTTCGGAAAACCGCAACCTTCTCTCTGTGTACCCTTGCTGCTCCCCTTAACTTTCTGCCCTCTGAATCTGACCTCTTGCCTGCCACAGAGCACTGCCTGACTTTTCCTTTAGTCCTGATTGACGTTGATGAGCTGAATTTCATCATCATGCATATCAGTTTTGTGTGGTGAGACCCACAGGACGAGACATGTACTAGACACGTGTAGACCGTAACTCCAGGATGGAGCCATGTTGTGTTTTGGTCAAGATGGTGAAGATAAGACAAGAAAGACACACGTTTCTGTTGATATCTAAAGTCCTTTCATATGTCCCTTCTGTTAATGACAAGCCGTTGTAAGAAAAAAATCAGTGATGAGTATGTTTTGGAACCATGGTTTGTCTTGGTATTTCAGGTTTTGTAAAGTAAGTCAACTTTAGGACAACGAAGAGTCAGATATGATTTGAGAGCCTTGAGTTCGATGGTAACAGTTTTTTGTGCTTTTGTAGTCAGCTTATAGAAAATCATTAAGCAAACAAACAAACAAAAAAACAACTTCTGGGATGCCTGGGTGGTTTAGTTCAGTTGAGCATCCGACTCTTGATTTTGGCTCAGGTTATGATCCCAGGGTTGTGGGATCGAGCCCTGCGTTGGGCTCTGTACTGAGTGTGGAGCCTGCTTGGGATTCTCTCTCTCTCCCCACCTCTTCCCTGCGCATGTACTCTCTCTCTGTCTGTCTCAAACAAAAAAAAAAAGAATTTTTTTGTTTTTGAGAAAAAATACCCTCATCTTGTTTCTTATGATTGTTTAATGTTTTGTTTTCCTTTTGGCATTTATTTTTATCTTGTTTCTCTTCTGAATTTATAATTATGACAAAACAGTAAGAAGATATGTCGTTGTAAATTTTTCTCTCCGATGCGGAATGGTGGTAGGTATTACGGTTGAGATGGACAGAGTGAATTTTTATTAAATAAAGAGAATATAAACTCTATCCTTTGGAAAGTCATCTTTATTATATTTTAGTCTAACGTTTTTTCGATGGTGATTACATACCTTGTTTTATGTAAGTTTCAGAGAAAATTGCACGGATCTACATAATTCTTTTATGCCTTTTATATGAACTTGATTTATTAAAATTGTAATATTCAATTTGAATTCACTTTTTATTAACAACTTTAGAAGTGAGTAGACTCTTTGGAGTAACTTCTACAGATAAAGAATCTTATAATGACCTATCTTATTTTTTTATCTTATTATTTTTCAGTGATAATATGGTTCATTAACAACTTCATATTTATAACCTTCAAAGGGACCTATAAGTGTAGTTCTAAGTACTGGAGCTAATATTAAATGCATATGTAGGTCAACACTATATATTTGGTAATTTACCATAACATGCTTTTCTAACTCCTGCCTCTTGGAACCATGTTTATATCACAATTAAGGAATAAAGTATCAAATATGAGCAGATAAGCATTCAAATGGATAAAATATACTGTACTAACTATGTCCTGATATCTTATAATCTAAGATGAATGTCCTGATTCTTTCTGTTTGCTACACCCAATAACGTACCTGTATAGAAATGGTCTATAAAATGAGAAGTTATACAGGCAGGGAAAAGAAACATAGTCTATGCTTTTCATGCACTTTGTCTCAGGTGATTCTTCCAACAATACTTTTAGGTATTACTTTTTTACTTTGCAGATGAGCCCGCCGAGGCTCAAAGGAAAGCAGATTTGCACAAGATTTCATAACATTTAAGTGACAGTGCCCAAGATGTGGGTTCTTCTTTCTGACTCTGCTCCATGCTCTTATGAACCATAAAATAAATATTTATCCCAGAAATTCAAAATAATTTTAGAACATTTTGACCAAAAAAGTACTGGTTTCCACAGTTTTATTTTTCTATTATAGCAGTGAGTATTTATAGGTCCTAGAAAAATTGTAAACTTCTTAAAATGATTTTTAAACTTACAGAGAAGTTGTAAGACTAGTGCATCTCCAGCATAGCGGAGCCTTCGCCAAGCTTCAACACTTTGCTAAATTTGCTTTCTCTGGAGAGTTGGCTAGACAGACATACAGACAGACTGGCTGATATTTATCCCCTGAACAATTTCAGAGTAGATTCCTGCTTAATAGTTAGTGAGGGTTTCCTAAGAAGGAGGATCTTACATAATCATTAGTGGTGTTAACCTTAATCAGGGAGTTCAAAATGGATACAATACTTTAACCTACAGTGTTGATTATAGTTTGTCAAGAGTCCCAGCAGCGTTCTTTGGAGTCACTGTTTTCCGATCTAGGACACAGTTCGGGATCAGGTCTTGACTTCGTTGCCACGTCTCTTTAGTCTCCTTTAACCTAGACACTAACTCAGCTTTTCTTTACCTTTCATGATATGTTGACATTTTTAAAGCATACTGGCTTGGTGCTTTATAGACTGCCTCTCAATGTGGGTTTCATTTTCCTCATGAGTAGGTTCCTGTTCTGTGTTTTGCCCTCTTCACCTAAATACATGATGTTCTGTTCTCAGTATATCACATCTGGAGGCACACGGTGTTCTTTTGTCCTTATTGGTGGTACTAATTTTGATCACTGGATTCAGATGATGTCTGGTTTCTCCACCATATAGTTATCGATTTTTTGCATAAGAATTTTAACCCCCAGTATTTAACAGCATCATAAAAGAAAGAAAAAAGAGGCCTTGAAAACTCAGAAATCTTAGGTGGCATGGTTCACACTTTCCATTTTTTAGTGGGTGGACCTCCACCGTTACCTAGTCTAAAAGACTTCCCATTCCTAAGTTTGTGTGTGTGTGTGTGTGTGTGTGTGTGTGTTTTAAATTTTTTTTAATGTTTATTTGTTTTTGAGAGAGACACAGAGCACGAGCAGGGGAAGGGCAGAGAGAGGGGGACACAGAATCCGAAGCAGGCTCCAGGCTCCAAGCTCTGAGCCATCAGCTCAGAGCCTGACGTGGGGCTCAAACCCATGAACTGTGAAATCGTGACCTGAGCCAAAGTCAGATGCTTAACTGACTGAGCCACCCAGGCGCCCCTTTATCTTAGTTTTAATTCATTTTAAATCTTTGAATTATTTCTAACAGTTTTTAATTCTTAGACTATTCTCTGTTTACACCAGGTACTTCAGAAGGAGTGTGCAGTGACAGGAGAACGTAGACTAGGAAAGGCAGAAATTTATTTCGTTGCAGTGCCTTGTGTGTTTACACAGCAGGTGGCACATGTACGGTTTTCATCCTCAGAAATGGAAAACTTGTGTGGGTCAAGAGGAGCTAGAAAAAATTGTGAGTGAAATATCTTTAATTTTTACGGGGAATTCCTGGCCCTGAGTGAAACACTACTCCTGAAATGCTATGATACTAACTCATCAGCTCTGTCTGGATGTTACTGAGTGTCAGAGACATTCTGTTGGGATCAGAGGCACTGCAATGGCTCAATCACTTGAGTGTCTGACTCTTGATTTTGGCTCAGGTCATGATCCCAGGGTCGTGGGATTGAGCCCCGTGTTGGGCTCTGTGCTGAACATGGGACCTGCCTAAGATTCTCTCTCTCCCTTGCCCCTTTCCCCTGTTTTCACTCTCTCTAAGAAAAATTTAAAAAATAAATTCTGTTGGAATCAGAAACACTTTCCTTGCATGCTACATCCCTTTATAGCCTTTCCTCTCAACCTCAGTTGTCAATGAAATCACAGAGAATCTCTGCAACCACTTTCTGGGTGTTTTGAAATTGTTTTGTTATGACAGTCAAATATACAAATGTGAAGGAAGAATTCTACAGGTAAATTCCAGTTGGTTTCTGTAATCAAGGACAAAAGCATGTGATTGATATTACTAGGGCCATAGGAAGTTAATGTCAAGTAGTAATGGATGGATCTCTTCCCAACTAACTTGATAGTAAGTCTTCACAGGGGGCCCCAGGAGCCCCAAAGCCCCCAGAGAACAGCCCTCTTCATTCTTCTTACCAACTTAACCCAGAATCAATCAGATGCCATTAAAATGACAATCAGTGTGTTCTCTAAAGTTTTTAAAAGGTTATCCAAATGAATAATTTGTCAGGTACCTGAAATCCTATCCCAGTGAAGAACATAAAAAGCACTGTGAAAACATTTAATTTGCTTTTACCTTCTGATAGCAGGGGCAGATGGGAGGTGACACGGTGGCTCTCTGCTGATACTTCTCACCGCCGTGCAGTGACCACAAAGTCATATGGATGGTAACACCCCAAAATGTGGCTTTGGGGAGTAGTTGAAGTTTCTTGATCACTTTGGCCATCAGAACTACTGGTATCTTATTAAAAATTACCGTTAAAACAGCAGTTAGGATAGCATTAAGTAATATACCTAATATCAAATATACCTACTATCAAATGATGACATAATATCAGATAGACTTCTGTATGCAAGGGACTGGACTGGGCACGGCACCACATATCAGGGTGACTTCTGAGCGTTCCTCACTCTCAAGCAGCGTATGATCCAGAAAGGAGGCAAAGGATGACCTAAAGGGAGACTATACAAGGCAACGTGTCTCCACTGCTGTAAAAATGATACAAAGGGCTGTTAAAATGCAGGGCCTGATGAGTGGGATGATTGAAGTCACTGTCAAGAAAAAAGGGGGATATTTAAGCTGAGCTTCTCATTGTACAAAACACATTAGGAGTGCAGTACAAGATGTTTCTAGAAAATGATGAGAAGTTTCGTCCTTCTAAAATGCAAGGTTTGCAGTGAATAATGGGAAGCATCCTTTTGGGAAGTGGTTTGGGGCCAGTCAAGGGAATTTTGACTCTGTAATCACACACACAACCTGGTTAGCCCTTGAGACCGCTCCTAGAGAAAGATCTCAAGCTGAGCTGTCAGAAGTACATCACCCGTACTCCGTAGGCAACACCCACCACGTTTGAGTAGAAGAATGAAAGGCACAGTTGCAGCACGATTTCAGTAGTGCTGGAGGAAACGGATTAGAAGCCATATGTAGGATGCATCAAAATGGCGGAAGGCCTCAGGCAGGAATGGAGATGGTGAGGAAATAGTGTTGCCATGAGATCATGGCGGTTGGCGGTGGATACAAGAATAGGCAGACAGAATGAACAAGAGAGACTTTGAAAGGAGAAGCTGGCGTGTACCTCGTGTGATGCTCACTGTGTACCTGACATGCCTGGTGCTTTACATACATTGATGTGTCTAATCTTCACAATAACCCTAGGTGATGACTGCGGTTATCCCTTTTTACATTTGAGGAAACTGAGGCACAGAGAGTATAAGTATCTTGTTCAAAGTCACACAGCTAGTAGTGGAGTTGGGATTCTTAAATTTTTTTTTAACGTTTCTTTATTTTTAAGAGAGAGAGAGAGAGAGAACATGAGTTGGGGAGGGGCAGAGAGAGAGAGAAAGAGAGAGAGAGAGAGAGAGAGAGAGGAAGACACAGAATCCCAAGCAAGCTCCAGGCTCTGAGCTGTCAGGACAGAGCTTGGCACAGAGGTCAAATCTCCCGACTGTGAGATTATGACCTGAGCCGAAGTTGGACACCTAACCGACTGACCTACCCTGACTCCGCTGGAGTTGGGATTTTTAGACCAAACGTTCTGGCTCTATACTCCGCTTCCCAACAATTTTCTCGATAATCAATTACAGTGGCCAGGAAGAAAGAAAACACAGTGCCAAAAATAAAGCTTTGAGAGACTTAATTAAAACACAGAATCCTTGATTTCTATTTTAAAGACAGAATTTTAGAGCCAAAATCTTCCTCATTTAAAGGCAAAGTGCCTTAACCAGGATGGCAACTTGAAAGGTGTAGGACTCTGTGTTCTCTGAGTCTTGGTGAGGGAATATTCTCGACCCAATGCCTCGTCCATGGTAAGGCCACAGTGAGTGAATGACAGGGGCCACAGGCAGACAGCAGTATTGCTCTGGCTGTACGAGGTGTATCTGTAAGCATTGAGGGTCAGGTTGTGGCATTGAGTTTCATCCCTCACCTGCCCCCTTTGCCGCCCCACTAATTGCCATGTTTTCCTTTCACCCCAAGACCACCTTCAAGTAAGATCCAGGGCTTACGTTCTCCCTTGCTGGGCCCACATTCCTTTTATACTTCGACTTTTTTGGTAATCTCTGTTGGAAACAAGTGAAAACCAGAATGAAAACGTTGAGGAAATTTACAGAAGTTAAAAGCCACCCTAGTCCCTCATCTTCAACTCTTTATTTCATTAGGTCTAGGTGTCATTTTAAAATATACATATTTTTCAGGAAACAAAACATTTATGTACCAAGCATTGATTAGGATGGTTTCCTAAACGTCTGTGGCCTACCGCGTCTCTTGCTTATTAATTAATTAGTATGGCGTTCTCTAATTTGACCACGTCTGTCTGCTTCTCCTTCCACAGGTCTTGTGGACTCTTCCTTTTCAGCATAAAGGCCTAACAAAACAAAATAGTATAAACTGCATGAAATTATGGGCCAACTATGCGCCTGGTACTCTATCAAACCCTGAGCAAGTGATGTCAGACGTCACTGGAAATAGAATGAGTGGGGGAAACAGTTTTCTACTGAAACTCTCCTACGGGAGTAGACTCTCTGTGGGTTGTAACTAGAACTTTGAGAAGCCACCTGAAATGAAGCTTCAGACTCCCAAAGATGTGCTTGTATGGCTGCCTTCTAAAGAGAGAGCCTAGGATGGGTATCGCTGCCTGTGTCACTGTTTTCTGCTCCTTCCCATGTAGGTCTCAGCCGGTCCTCTGAAAACGTCAAGTGTTTAAAGATCATTGACTTCCATGGTCACCAAAATAAGTAATTTGTAAGAAACCTTTGCCTGTCCCTAATTCTAGATCACTGGTTCTTCACAGGTTTTGAGAATTTGATTACATGTAATATTTACTATACACACATACATATGCACTCTTCCCAGGAAAACAACAGCAACAACAGCACAGATTTACCCGAAAATGTTAATATATTTTTGAAATACCCAGATATAACCATCCATGGCCTGTAGGAACCATGCGCATGGTGATTTGTATCACCTGATGAGCTTATTCCTGCCTCAGTTTATGTCCTGTCCACCGTGGGACAGCCACCATAGGACATTTCTCATAGATGGCCGACACCTACAGTGAATGTTTGTTGAATGAAAGGTTAAGTGCAGGCTGACCACATCATTGCTGATAAGGCCGGATAAAGACACTAACTTCCAGAAGTAGGTTCATTTGTGAGAACAACACACAGTGAATATGCTTCATAGAAACGTAACAGAGAAAAACAGATCAGAGACAAAGACAGTACTTTCAGAATCTGAGCTCATGGAAATCTGGGACAGAATGAAACACAGAGCACTGTGAGATTAGTTCATCTGGCCTGAAGGTGCAAGAGAATTCAAGGGAGCAGTTTGTAAGTGGCACTGAAATATAGTGATCTGCAGGTGAAATCATTGTTTGGATGTTTTGTTGTTGCTATTACTGTTTAGGGTTTGGGGGCTTGTGGAAGTTCTCCCAGAATATAACCATCATTTATAATGGAAAAAATGCAGCCCAGCCCCAAACAGCCAAGTGAAAAAGCTATAGGCCACCACTTGTTTAAAAGTTTGGAACTGTGGGGGCGCCTGGGTGGCTCAGTCGGTTAAGCGTCCGACTTCGGCTCAGGTCACAATCTCGCGGTATGTGAGTTTGAGCCCCGCATCGGGCTCTGTGGTGACTGCTCAGAGCCTGGAGCCCGTTTCAGATTCTGTGTCTCCCTTTCTCTCTGACCCCCCCTCCCCCCGTTCATGCTCTGTCTCTCTCTGTCTCAGAAATAAATAAATGTTAAAAAAAAAAAATTTTTTAAAGTTCGGAACTGTGTTTATATTTCACTAATTTATTTTATTAATACTTGGCTGTACAACATGGTATTTGTCTTCAAAGTGAAACCATGTTACTAAGAGTCTTGAAAATCAATATGATATAAAGGAGTGTTAAGTGATCCCTTCTACACGGTCATCTGTGGATACTAAATCAGCACCATGAAGCTTTGTAGTATTTTGTGTTTCGGAGAGTTAAAAGTGTAGCATTTACTTTCTAAATCAAGATCAAGAATGATTTTTAATACATAAAACAAAAAAGATACACTGGCATTCTTGATGACACCAGTAGGAAGTAAGTTGAATGTTCTAAAATTCCTACGCCTTAAGGAGATTCTAAAAGGAATTAAAAACCGAGCGGGAGTTTCTTGATCTGAGTTACTACATCCACAGGCTTCAGAGGATCTGGAAACCAACTAAATTGTGTAGAACAATGTAAGAGTCTGTACATAGTCCCCCCACCCCAGGGGAGGGACTCAGTTGGTTTTCATCAGATTCTTGAAAGAGATCCTTCTTCCACAAAAGGTTAAGAACCAATTATATGGATTTAATGTCTTCAGTTTAAGAAAACAAATAAAAGGGCACCTGGTTGGATCAGTAGGTAGAGCATACAGCTCTTGAGCCTCGGGGTCATGAGTTTGAGCCCCACATTGGGCGTAGAGATTACTTAAAGAGAGAGAAGAGAGACGTAACAGCAGCAACAACTAATTGGAAAAAAAAAAGGAAAAAAGGAATTAGAAAAAAAAAGAAAGAAAACAAGAATAGGCTGTTTGTGTGTGTATATCTGTACACACATACAAAAAAAAACCTGTGTTTAAAAAACAAATTTCACCTGGGTAGAATTTACAGCTCTTAATCAACAGCTTTTAGTCAACACCTCGTGAATGTGGCAGCATCCCATCCAGCAGATAGAAGGCAGCTCTGAGGAGCCGTCCAGAATGAAAGGCAGAAGGAAGCGGGAACAAGGGAGTTATACTGGACAAGAATGCAGGTTGGTTACAGGTTTACTTTCCCTCAGGAGATGGCTGGAGTCTAATGAGGCAGATGAACGAGACCCTGGGCCGCTCTGGCAATTCCCGATTGACTGGTTTAAGAGTACGTTTCTGGGACAGCCGGAACTCTAATTAACATCTTCGTTTGGTGATGTGGGGCTTAGCATAAGTCACTCTGCTTGGGGCCTATTGCCTTTTTTTTTTTTTTTTTTTTAGCACCTGTTTAATTGTTCAAATCATCAGTGTTTAGTTGTATTTTAATCTTGGCCTGGATAATTAACAGCTTAAAAAATTAACCAAAAATAAAATTTTTAAATGAACGTTTACTTTCTGGTTACTAGAAGGGATAAAATTTCATTACCGTAAAACAGTGTGTTTTCAGGCCCAGTATTCCTTGGTAGGGCCCATGTCAGAGACCCTCCAAGCCTGATATAAGGGACCAAAGAAACTGTACCTCAGGACTTTGAAACTTAATTGTCTCCCATATTAAAAAAATTTTTAATGTTTATTTTTGAGAGAGACGGACAGAGAAGAAGCAGGGGAGAGGCAGAGGGAGAGAGCGAGACAGAGAATCCGAAGCAGGCTCCAGGCTCTGAGCTGTCAGCACAGAGCCTGACACGGGGCTCAAACTCACAAACCGTGAGATCATGACCTGAGCTGAAGTCGGAGGCTTAACTGACTGAAGCCCTCAGGCGCCCTCCCGTATTTTTTAAGTGTGGGATTAAAGTTGGGGTTTTTTGCCAACCTTATGTCATCATGAGGACTGTCTTTGTGATCTTTCTTTTTTCTTCCTATTCATTCAGCAGATACCTAGTGAGTGCTCCTAGGTGCCTGACACTGTGGTGATGGGCAGCTTGGGTAAGGGCTCTCTTCTCATGGAGCTTACATTCTAGCTAGCGAGGGAAACAGCAAACAAACAAACATCAGCAAAATACCGGAGACTATGTTGCACGTTAATAGATTAATATACTAAATAATGACTGGGTGGATCCTTTGTGTTGATCAGCAAAGACCTCTCTGCAGAGGCAATGTCCGAATTTTGATAAGGATGAGGAGCCAACCTTGGCTTTCACACAAAGACCTTCAGAACGGATGAGCATGGAGAAGCAAAAGGGAAGGCAGTATGGCTGAAATCTCTTAGGAAATGCAGTAAGGCAAGACGAACAAGGGTCAGGGCAGGTCAGACTTTATAAGCCAGAGTAAAATCTGGGGAGCAGCATAGGCCGAAAATGTAATGCTAATTCTGTAAGGTTTGGAGATACTGGAGGGTTTTGATTTTTGGTTTTTTGGTTTTGGTTTCTGTTTTTGTTTTTTTTTTGCTTTTGAATTTTTGAAAATGTATAGATACAAGCAATTGAAATGGAAATTTCCATATGAACCGAAGCAGTGGTTAGAAATCATCAGCTCATTGATGTTTTCAGATGCTGCTCTACAGCATGAACGCCATCATCATTCTTTGACTTTACGGAGACACACATCTGGTCACTTACGGAGAAAGTTTACAAGGGTTCCATCTTTGTTAACTATAGCCGAATAGACACCTGTTAAGTGTTAGCTTGTGGTAAGATAATGAATACAGTGATACTATTGAACTATTCCAGAGTTATGTTCGTGAGAACATACAAAGCACACACGTTGATAAGAGGAGCTAACGTTTATTGAGTGACTACTGTGTGCCGACACTGCCAGACATTTTGCTGACCTTTGGTCTGATCTCTGTCCTACGAAGGGTGGCATGTACATCAAGGCTGTAGATTAAGCCAGACTCTAAGTGCCAGCTTGGCCAAAGGGGTAAGCCCAACTTTGACACCTTCGATTGCTTTTCATAGCTAGAACACTTGGTCCCTTCTGTCCTTGAGCACAGTCTTCAGAAAACACAGAATCTGTTGTGTTTGGGGAAAACAAACGAAAAAGAGTTGTAAATGCTACTTTCACAGTGCCTTTTGCTGATAGAGACTGATCTTATGGGTTACTCTTAAACAGCCTCCAGAACAAAGGGATGCTGTGTGCGTGTGTGTGCCTGTGTGCATGTGTATCTCTTAAACATGCACAAACAGAATACGTAAAAATAACTTCTAGTTTTATCCCAGAATTCTTCACTCTTATGCTGGGGGTTCTAACGTTAGATTATCACTTAACTTTATTCTTTAAAGTGATTGTTTTGAAAGATAAACTTCTAAAATTCCAGATGTGTAACATGTGAGCTAAGTGAATTAAGAGATTTTTTTTTTTTTTAAGAGTACTAACAGTTGGTCAGAGAATAAGTTCGGCCTCAGGTTTGAACAGAAAGATCTAGATAGATCAAATTTCGTTCTCTTCCGAATCCTACTATATAAAACTACAGTGCAGAGGTTTTTATTACAGGATTATTAACCTGCAAGGCTAAAGAAAACAGGAGAGGAAATAGCAGCAACAAAGCTGTGGTGGCAAGAAAATAGATGGATGGTTGACAGCGAGCTCACCTCCCTAGAGTATCCTAAACACCAACGTGGCAGTGCAGAAGAGCCAAAACCCAAACCGAGAAGCAGCCTTGAATGGCCCAAGAATCAGCTGGCGCCTCTGGAAGGAGAACGAGGCAAGAAGGGAAAGGACTAAAATAAGGAAAAGGGTAAGAAGAGGTTAGATGTCTCCATTTCCTCCCCAACTCGGGCTTCCAGGCGATAGCCCCTCACTCCCTGACAGAAGACTGGAAGCTTGTTCTGAAGGGCAAACGTACAAGAGATCTTGAGAGAAAGAGGGCCAGTAGGATGTGCACGTGTACATACCCTCATGCGTATAGAGAGAGAGAAAGAGGGAGGGAGGGAGGGAGGGGCGCTGAGAAGTCCCAAGATTTGTCAGCAAGCTGGAGACTGGGAGAGCCATCGTATGGTTCTGGTCCACATCCAAAGGCCTGACAACCAGCACAGCCAGTGATGTAAGTTATGGTCCTAAAGCTGATGGCTCTAGACCCAAAAAGAGCCAGTGGTACAGTTCAAGTCCAAAGGTCAGAAGAGACCTGTGCCCCAGCTCAGTCAGTCTGTCAGGAGGACTTGCCGCAGACTCAGTCTTTGGCCGATGAGATGAAGCTCTCTCACACTGGGGGGTACAGTCTGCCCTATTCAGTCTACCAGCTCCAATGTTAATCTCATCCAGAAACACCCAGGATATTTGGCCAAGTGTCTGGGTACTCCATGGCCTAGTCAAACTGACACATAAAATCAACTATCACAGGACTATATAAGAAGGTCCCTGGACCGGAAGCCGCTGGGCATGGTTGAGGGCGAGGGGGATTTGGTCCACATAGATACGGATACCTCGTGCTCTCTTTGTTTCTTCATGCAGCTAGGGCCCTGGCGTTCATGCCTGCCTTTACCTTCCCAGCAAGAGTTTAGAAGAGTTTTTTGGGAAACCCAGCCAGTCCAACACTGAAAAGATGCTGGCATCAGAGTTTCCAGAATCAGTCCAGCCAGGTCACTCTCTAGTAAGGCCCGTATTGGCAAGCACAGCCATAGGTAGGCTCAGAACTTTCCATCAGTTTTAGTCTCTACATTGGTCTCCTGGGGCAGCCGTAACAAAATACCACAGACTTGTGGCTTAAACAACGGAAATTTTTATCTTACGCTTCTGGAGTCTGAAAATCCAAGATCACGATGCTGACAGGGTTGGTTTCTGGTGAGACCTCCCTTCCTGGCTTGTAGATGACCTCCTTTCCACTGTGTCCTATCATGGCCTTTCCTCTCCTGAGTGCACAGTGAGAGAGAAGGGTCTCTGATCTCTCTTCCTTTTCCAGTCCCACCCTTACAAATTCATTACCCATAATTACTTTTTGTTGTTGTTGTTGTTGTTGTTGTTGTTGTTGTTGTTGTTAGAGTAGGCTTCATGGCCAATGTGGGCCTTGAACTCACAATGCTGAGATCAAGAGTCATATGCTCTACTGACTGAGCCAACCAGCCCCTCCCCTTAATTACCTCCTTAAAGGCCTTATTTGTCACATTGGGAGTTAAGGCTTCTACATATGAATTTTGGGGGAGACAGAGTTCAGTCCTTAACAATCCCTTACCCTTAAACTTGAATAGGCAATCAAGGAGTTCCAGAATCCTTTCCTTTCTGAGGAAAACCACCAAATAACAAGAAGGACTGGGCCAAAACCAACAAAAGAGGGGGGATCGGGGTGGTGGAGAAACAGGACTATTCAGGGAGAAGAAAACTTAAAAAAATATATATCTTTGATATTCTCAGAGAAGTGAGAAAAGGTATATTCATAACACAATATCAGGATACCATAAAAAATGATTTAGAGAACAAAAGCAATACTTAGAAATTAAAAACTTAGTAGCAAAATTTAAAAATTCAGTGAAGTTGGAAGATAGAGGAAATCTCCAGGAAACAAAAAAAGAAGAAATTACATAGAAAATAGACAAAAAAGGGAGATTAAAGGACCAATTCCAAGAGAGCCCAACATTCAAATAGCGGGAATTCCAGAAAGACTGAACAGAGAAGGGAGAGACTGTCAGGGAAATGATTCAAGGGCATTTCCTGTGTCTGAAGGACATGCCATGCCAGACTGCAAGCAGTTACACTGGACCCAGCATTATGGATGAGAAATAAACTGTACATCAAGACAAGAGAGCATGTCTGGCCACATTGGAAGGATCAACAGTCAGAATGGCTTCAAGTGACAAGTGGGTGATGCCCTCTCAATTCTGAAAAAACTAAAATGCTTTCCGTCTTAGAATTTAATATCCTACCAAAGCATCATTCAGCATGTTCCTGCTCAGGAAGCTTTCTTTTTAAGTTTATTTATTTTGAGAGAGACCTCTCAAAGGCCAAGATCAAGAGTCGGACGCTCAACCGACTGAGCCGCCCACATGTCCCTCAGGAGACTTATTGCCTGTCTGGGCATCATCAAAACAAGAGAATACACTAAGAGAGAAGATCTAAGATAAAGGAAACGAAACAACACAGAGGGGTGAACAGAGTCTGCAGAATGGCAGTGGAAGGGAGAGCCATTCGTCAGTACTTTAGAGCAACCAGACTCCCTCAGAGCAGGCTTGAAAGCTCTGGGAGAACCTTCTTCAAGAAAATGAAAAGGATACGTATTTAGTGGGAATTAGCTTCTTGAAACTGATTTGGGTCAGTGGAGGAGAATTTGAGGTTGAATTGGTGATAAACACACAGACAATTAAGCAAATATGTAAATGAGGTGTTTTGTTTTTTTTTAATTCCAAGGAAAATAAAATATACAGGAAAGGACATATAATCATAGTTACGACACAGCTGAATTCCGACCGGGATGTGTGTGGTGTTGCTGTATTGGGCAGAGGAGGTGAGCAGGCAGGGCAGGGACTAGAAACTCACTTGCCATAGTGGGAAACCAGTCGATGGTATCTAGTGCTAAAAAGTTTAGGGGCACCTGGGTAGTTCAGTCAGTTAAGCGTCTGACTTTGGCTCAGGTCATGATCTCACAGTTCATGAGTTTGAGTCCCACATCGGGCTCTGTGCTGATGGCTCAGAGCCTGAAGCCTGCTTCAGGTTCTGTGTGTGTGTCTCTTTCTCTGCCCCTCCCCCACGTGTGCTCTGTCTCTCTGTCTCTGTCTCTCTCAAAAATAATTAAAAACATTAAAAAAAAAAAATTAGAGTCACCACGAAGACATGTTATTTAGCAATGTGGTGACAAAAGAATATACCAAAAGAATAAACTCAGAGAGTCAAAGGGGAGTTACTTCTAAGGAAGCAGAAAGTGGAAAGGGAAGCTGGGAGACTGTGGTGCGGGTTGACCCTTTTAGATTCAATATGCGTTGCAAAACCAATTATATGAAAAAAAAAAAACTGACCAATTGCCTCTTCAGGGGGTTAGGATTAGCAGAGTTACTAAACACAGCAACAAACACATGGAGAATTCCCAAGACAAACACCAAAGCATACTCTCCAACCTGGAAATGTGTTGGAGGTACACGGGAGTATAAAGAGCTAAGAAGATGCTGTAATTAAAGGAGAAAGAAGTAAAAAGAGCACAGAGCGTTTCCCTACGATTAATAGGTTGATAAAGACCTTCCAACGTTGCCGTGGAGTAAAAAAAGAAGTTTATGCTTCTTGGCTCTTGGGGAACCGAGAAAGCCAGTAGAAGGAGTCACTGCATGAAGGAAGGGGGCTGATTGCTGATAAAAACGCACGGAGCAGATATTCAGTAAATATTTGAGTGAACGAGTGCTTATCATTAAAACGTAGTTGCGAGCACTTTGAAAATAGAAACCACTATATAAATGTCAAAAAAAAAATGTTTAGACTCTGAGATTGATTAAAGTTCATTTAAGCATAACTCTTTTAAAATCATCACAGTCAAGGCAGTTGATTGAGCTTTTTCCAAGGTACTCTTGCCATTTCGCATCGTAAACTTGCAGGGATGTTAGATCTGGAGGCCTTTTGTCCTTTTGTCCTTTTGTCCTCTCCCAGTGGAAAAGCAGAAGGAACAGGATATGCGCAGCAAGTGGATGGTGGGGTCCTTTCCTCTCTGAAGAGGGAAGGGAAGGAAAGAGGCAGAGAGGAGAGCCGGGCGCTTACGGGGAGGCAGCATCCTGAGGCCGAGCGGACAGGCCCGCGCTTCGCCTGCAGGCGATCTCTGTGGCGGACCCGGCCCCCTAAGGGTGGAGAGGGAGTTTGGCAGATGGGACAGCGATGCTTCAGCTGCCGTGCAGTCTGTGGTGGTCAGCGTGGTCAGAGTACCCCGTTTGGCCTGTTTCCTCAGGCCTTAAATGGTCAGGACGGTTATTTGGAACCAACCGTCTGGGCATTTTTTCCTATTTGTGTGAATATGGGTTCATTTCTACGAAAACTTACATAACACGGATTATAAATAACTGGGGTTCTTTGAGGTGTTGGACTGGGCTCAAGGGAAGCCTCGTTTTTCATGTTCCTCCTGCCTTGCCCTTGCTCTAGTTTCATGGGCCCTCAGCCGTCACCCCTGCCCCCTGCTCCCACCCACTCACATACGTACCTGTGCCTTCTTTCTGGTGAGGACAGAGCCAGCCTCAGAGATTGTCCCCGACTAGCTGCCTGTGCAGGAACCTTGCTGTACAGTATGAAAAGGAATCCACTGAAGTCTGAAGTGTCATGAGGACGAGAGAAGGGAGAAGATTGAACTGTATATTAAATTGTCTTGTGGTTATCAAATAAAGACTCTCTGATCATAAAGGCCAAAGATAAAAAAGAAAATGTGTGTGTTCAATATACGGAACAAAAATCCGTCTATTTTTGACATCGTATTTGAGGAGAAGATAGGTCAAAAAGCCCAGCCACCCCTGAAATGAATTTTAGACTCTCCTTATTGGTGTGATGGGGCAGGGAGAGATCTCAGTGATGGTGCATGGCTGATAAAAATGACTTTTTACAGTAGGTGCTAAATTAGATGTAGAAAGTAGGAGAGTTATCAACCCTACATTGTCACGTCTGACCTTCCAGGTCCCAGTCGTGGAATCATAATAAAAACGAGTCGTGGGTTTCTCTGGAGATGCAGCAATAACTGACATAGAACAGTTTTCAAGCTTCTCTTCAAATGGGGTGACACCAGGGGTTATGCAGGGTCATGAAGGAGGTGCATTGGTTTTGATCAGTTTTTGGAACTATACAGCAGCTTATCTGTAGGTCAGAGAAATTTAGTTTTCTCCATTCTTTTTTCATCATTTTCCCCCCTGGGTGCTATGTGGATTAGCCTCTGGAAGCTGGGGTGAGGCTCTGAGTGTTAATAGAGTTTGCGCAGATCCAGACTGCCCAACTCTGTATTTCACGACGTTGGGCTTCCAAGAGCATTCTCGTGGAATGTGCGAGTCAGTAAAGGCACATTACCATCTCTCCACAAATAAGAGGAAGACAGATATGTGGTGACAACAGAGAAATACAGACGGCTCCACCTTGCCTGTGTTATATCCACCTGCAGAATAGTGCTCTCGCACCATTCTGTCTCTGATACGACTTCCTGTTTTTGCTTTTTGCTTAATTGTATACTTTGTCCCTACTGAAATAATTTATAGGTACCAGACATTATTATTAAGCAGGTAGAAAACAGTTAAACCATTTGTCCCCAGCCTCTCCCTAATTTCAAGTAATTTATAACACAGTAAAACTGGAGACAAAAACATTGTAGGACATAGAAGCAGACCCGTGGCCCACACTCTTTGCCGGATCATGAGAGTGGGAGGGGCTCCCAGAGTTTTAACACTGTAACTGCTGATTCTTCTAAAATATCACTGTGAGGGAAGTTATCTTGTCATACGTCAAAGGAATGTTTTAAATTCTAAAAACCACAGTGAGGAGCACCTGGCTGGCCTGTGTGTGGAGCAGAGCATGAGACCCTTGATCTCAGGGCGGTGAGTTTGAGCCCAGGTTGGAGTGTAGAACCTACTTAAAATAAAAATAACGGTGAAACCTCTTCATGCAGGAGTAATCACTAGACCTATGAGTCGGTCTGTATACCAGTAAACCCAGGAATTAGTCTAAATGCCAAAGTTGTGTGAAAGAAGATTTTACAGGAATTAGATTAAAAGCTATTGTCTTTGCTTTGTCAAACTACTTAGATTCAAAGTAACCAGAGGGAGGAGGAATTTGGTGGGGGAATGATATTTACTCTTGTGTTATAAGGTGTTTGGGTGTGTTACAAACCTAGTGTCTAATATACGTCACTTATCTGACTACTGATCAGTATATTCTGAAATGTTATCCATTGTTATATTTACTGATTTATTTTTAAAGTAAGGGTATTCCACGACATATAACTGTTGATGTTGTCCTTTCCTAATATTCTTCTACCCAGCAAAAGGTACTGGATGCTGTCATTCCCCAATCCTGTGTATAACTTGTCAGAGAAAGGGTTAAGAAAGCAGAGTCCCTGGGGAAACAAGTTTCAAATTCGGGAGTTTTTACAATTATCATCTTGAACTGCATTTATAGTTATAAAAATAATTCCAGCATAAAATAAACTCGCCTTTAATAATCTATGGAAGAATCATAGACAGGTCGTTTGTTGGCGTAGCCACTTGGTGTGAGCAGTGCTAGTACCAAATATGAACACCCTGCATTTCTTTTTCATTTGCTCAGCAAACATATGTATTCACTGTGTGCTTGGTTCCCAGTTAAGCACACTCACTGTTTCTCCCCTCTAGTTTCTCAAATCCAGGGGCCTCCTCTGGCTTGCTTTCTGTCTCACCAGGGCTTAGTATGGTCCCTGCAACGTGAGGGACACACAGTAAATCTGTCAAACGAGTGAACGTGTCATTCAATTAGTAACTAAGTTTTAGAGGTGGGAGAATGTATTTTATTTATTTTTTTTAATTTTTAACGTTTATTTACTTTTGAGAGAGAGACAGACAGAGTGTGAGCTGGTGAGGAGCACGGACAGAGAAGGAGACACAGAATCCGAAGCAGGCTCTAGGCTCTGAGCTGTCAGCACAGAGCCCGACGCGGGGCTCGAACTCACAGACTGCGAGATCGTGACCTGAGCCGAAGCCGGATGCCTAACCGACTGAGCCCCCCCAGGTGCCCCTGGGAGAATGTATTTTAGATGTAGAGGGTGAGGATAGAGACAGGAAGAGTTTGTGGGTGGCTCTTACGAGGAACAGGAAGAGCCGCAGACTGGCTCCTCGCAGAGCAATGAGCAGGGAGTACTGGGAGGCCTCCATCCACACACGGTCTCCGAATCACTCAGGGCGCAAGCGAGCGACCGCATCAGTGGAGGTCGGGGAAAGCGGAGGGCAAAGGGTGGGCAGACAGAGGTGACAGTAGTTGAAGTGCTGTGTCATGAATTGAGATCCTGCAGGGAATCGGTGACCTGAGTGTTGGGTTTGAGGGACTAGACGGCTCAATGAAGCTCAGACCCAAACACGAGGGACTAAGGGGATGGCAGTGTTTGCCGAGTGGCTCCCATGTGCAAGCAATTTAATAAAGTCTTGTGGATGGAAAAGGGCCTCCCCGATGACCAACACGCAGCGTCTGCTCTCCAGGAGATGCTGACGCACAGTAAGTGCCAAAGGTCTGTGGGAGCACATAGTTAAAAAGATTCTTTCTGGGGGCGCCTGGTTGGCTCAGTCGGTTAAGTGTCTGACTTCGGCTCAGGTCACGACCTCATGGTTCACGGTTTCGAGCCCCACGTCAGGCTCTGTGCTGACAGACAGCTCAGAGCCTAGAGCCAGCTTTGGAGTCTGTGTCTCCCTCTCTCTCTGTTCCTCATCTGCTCATGTGCCCTCTCTCTCTCTCCCTCTCTCTCTCTCTCTCTCTCTCTCTCTCAAAAATAAATAAAGATTTAAAAAATTGAAAGAAAAAAATTCTGTCTGGTGGGTGGAGGTGGGGATCCGGCACAAAAGAAGTAATCTTTGAACGGGGCTCTTCAGGATGAATGTAGTGCACGGAGATAGTAGGGTAGGCGTTCCAGGGCAAAGAGAACAGCGTGGGCAAGATGTGGGCTTGATAAAATGCAGGTCCGTCAGGAACGAGACGTTGTCTTTGGTGTTAGCCGGGAACCTGAGGCAGAGCCCTGATGCGGTACTTGGTACTTGATTCTCTGAGGAGCTGGGCGTCCTTGAAAGTTGTTAAAGGGGAGAGTGACCTCAGATGACCGTGCATTCGGAAGTGAACTCTGGCCTCTATTCAGAGGTGGGTTAAGCAGTGGCTCCAGACCGTGGCTTCACATTAGCATCACCTGCAAATGTTTGCTGAAATTCCAAATCCTGGGCTGTACCCCAGGTCGTTACATCGGAATCCGTGGCGAGGGGGTCCAGACGTGGTCGGTGCAGCCGGGGTTGCGCACGAACGGTTTGGAGCAGGGATTGGCAAACTCTTTCTGTAAAGGGCCAGATAATAGATGTTTTTGGCTTACAGGTCACACGGTTTCTGTTGTAACACTTCTCCCCCACCACCGAGCGCAAAATCGACCACAAACAATGCGAGAACCAATGAGCGTGACTGTGTTCCAGTAAAACTTGATGGGAATTTGAGCTATGTATAATTTTCACATGTCACCAATATTCTTGTTCTTTGGTTTTTGTTTTTGTTTTTGTTTTTGTTTTTACTTCAGCCACTTAAAATTGTAAAAACAAATCACGGACTATACAAAAATTGGTGGCCAGACCAAATTTGGCCAGGCCAAATTTGGCCTGCAGACCATTTTCTGCCAGTTCTTGGTCTGGAGGATGAAAACTGGACCCGGAGAGTCCAGGAAAGAAAACATTACTACAGTAATCCAGATAAGAAGTAAAGTTAACTCTCTTTTGTGGTCATTAGAAGGTCAGACTGAAGATAAGTGATATTGAATTGATATTTATAGCAACTCATACTCTCGTGTGCTACTTTTGAGCGCCAGAAGTTCCCATACAAAGGAACTTTGAATGAACCATTGTGCGGTATGTAGTATTTAGGACCCTTTGACTTTGTCTTTTTAATTTTATAGGCGTTTTATTTATGTCGCAAGGCTGTTTCTCTTCTAACTGCTTGAAATGGCTACACATTTTGGCAATACCTACTCCTACCATTACAGAACAGTTCAGTCTCCTTCCCTTTCTCCTGTGCCAGGCACGCCTTTGTCGCCAAAGAATGACCTTTCCTTGCGAACAAATGTTCTCTTTAGAAAATAAGGTGAGCTTGATATAAGAAGATATGGCCACTGATATTTTATCAGCTGAATTAATGCAGAATTCCCTTTTTAGACTTTGCTCCAGCATTTGTTGCCTACTTAAGGAGCTCCTTTACCCCGCCCACTGTGAAAATGAGAGACTGGTTATCGCAGCCACAATTCCACTGAGGTTATTTGAGAAACCACAAAGCCAAAAAGAAAAAAAAAAAAACGTTCCCTCTGATACCTGCTGTGCTTCAAAATCAGTGGTACGTCTCCACATTTGGCTGGTTGGCTTTTTTTGAATACCATTAACAATGGGTGAACTCACTGGCTTCCCTGTTTCCTAACTCCCACTCTTTGAAGTCTGCTGTTTCCTCTAAGTGTCTTCTGAGACATGCCTACGCCGTGCCCTCCACTGTGGGGACTCCAGACTCTAAAGAACCTGAAACTCTCCTTGAATTTGCTGTAACCAGAAGCAGAGAAGGAAATTCAAGAGCATAGACGAAGTTGGGTCATCTCTGTTACCTTCCAGATCGTACTAGAAAGTAAGAGGTGAAAAATGTATGTAGGCTTAGAGCAGCCTATTTTTCTTTACTTTCCCCACCCTCCTTACTGTAGCCATTTATCACAGAACACAAAACTATTACATACGTGCCTTAGGAAGGAAAAGCAGATGAGATTCTGAAGAGTTTGTTTTCCTGAGTGTTTTGGGTGTCTTTGATCACCAGACCTATTTCACATCACTAATGTTTTTTTTTTTTAAACTAATTTTGAATTCGTTATTTTAGGTTCCAGGGACCTGTTCTTTCTTCTTAGTGATCTTGAGTGATTATTATCCTAGGGACTCCATCCAAATATGTCCAATATAAAGAGTGAGATTGTGATTGAGTGCTGATAACGTCAAGTGCTTTTAATTAAGCTTCTGATGTTTTATACATTGATAACAAAACAAAGTTTCAGGTTTATTAAATTAGCCTCCCATTAATTTTTCAGAAGCACTCACCAAGGGAACTAGATATATAGCAGTAGCCTATTCCCTGCAGCCAAAGCCTCGATGTGCCCCTGAGGAATTCCTGAAGAGAGTTCATTCTCGAGTCAAGGAAGAGGTTGGGAAGTAAAGCAAAGCTGCTGACGGAATATCGACGTTAAGAATGAAAATGCTGTTTGAATTCAGAACCCAGAATGGCAAAAGCTGAAGGCCAGCGGGGAACCCACGTAGAAGACAGAGGCTGACAGCTAGGAGAGACCTCAGGGAGCATATCGGCTGCTGGTCCTCGACTTTGACCGCACGTTGGAAAACCCGAGAGCTTTCAAATAGATCCCATCATGCCAGTTAGCTCAGTGCCACTGGGGATCTAGACCAGAGCCCTGGTATATTTTAAAGGTTCCTCACTGGTTCCAACCTGCAGCCAGGGTTGAGAACCACTGAGAACCACTGGCCCCTCATGTCACGACGTCCAGAGCGGATTCCTCGCCCAAGGTCAGAGAGCTGATTTGCTGAGGTGTTAACTTCCGTCTTCTACTCTCAACTTCTTGCCTCCTTTATTCTGTATGTTCCCCGTGTGATCACATCCCTTCTTCTGCTTTATTAACTTACACCTGTAGGCTCATGACTCCCAGATCCATGGCCCCCATCTCTCTGCTGGCACCAAACCCTTATGTCTCACTCCCCCATTATCTCCCAAATGTATCACGGCCAGCCGCTCAAACACATTCTGTTCAATCTGAATTCCCCACCCCACCTGCCACCCTCCACCCCTTACCCCCCAAAAACTTACTTTTTGCTTGGATTCCTCATGTCAGTGCAGGGAGCGCTTCCCTTCCCGTGGTTATCTGAACCTGAAATCTTAGAGCCATCCACGTCCTTCCCTCTCTTGCGCTCCTTCCCTAACCGGTCACCAAGAGCTGTAGGGCCTGCGCCCTCCCTCTTCCTCCACCCATCCCACCTCGTCGCCCCGCCTAGCTGAACCTGGGATGGGGTGCTGTCCTTTCCTCTGAACCATTGCCACGTCCTGCCGTGCCACCTTCAGCCTCTAGCCTGGCACCCGTGCTCCACCTCTCACACCATTAGGAAGCCCCTTCTGAGACCTAGATGTGACTGTCCCCTTTGCAACATTGTGTGCTCTAGTCCTCTAGCCATCTCTCTGGTTCCACGGCACCACCTCCTTTCCTTTCTTTTCCCCGTGTGCTTACATCCAGCCTACTTTCTTACAAATCATAAATGGCATAATCTATCTATAGACTCCGTTCCTTTAGTTCTTTATCAAAACCTGAACTCTCCAGTAAGCTATAATCTTTTCCCTCTTCCGCCAAATGCTGGCACGTCGCAGACTGAGTTTAATAAGCCTGGCACTGCCCGCGTCCTGACGACTGGATCCTGGAGCCTGCCCCCGGCAGGAAGTGTAGTAGAAGGTCCCAAGGCAGACAGGAGACCTACCTTACCGTCAGACCACAGTTGTGGTTGTTAGCACCTTCACTTACCTCTTAGCATTTCCGAGCTGCTTCCATTCTTATCCCTGACTTTCATGTCCTGGGTATCCTTGCTAAGCCCTGTCCTCACTTAATTCTCCTAGTTCTTGCAAGTTTTACCAAGAACCCCTTTGACCCTCAGTCATTTGTTTTTAATCTTGCACATCTTGGCTGGTTTTTTGGCCCTTTTACCTCAGGATGTGGTTCTCTGACTTCCCTACTGAATGCGTGTCCCCGGCAGGCACTAACTGACCAGTCCTTGTCCCCTGGCTTTTATTACATAGAATTTTGACTCCAGTCTCTTTGGGAATTTGTTTAGAACCTAACACTCCCAGACCCTGCCATTGCCATTGCCTTGTGTGCCTGTAGGACACAAAGGTCAGGTAGGGCCTGATGAGTTGTCTTGGCTACTTCTCTTCTGTTTCTCCTTGCCAGGGCTTCACTACTTCTCAAGCTCTCTGCCAACAAGGGGACAAGAAAAAATAAGTGGCTTTAAACTCTCCTTTCTTACTATATCAGTTATACTTTGTTTTGAACCTGTGTTAGTGGTTTGCCATAGAGTTGGCAATACATAGTTCCAAACAATCCAAGCAAAAAAAAAAAAAAAAAAAAAAAAAAAAATCCAATTCCATGTCATATGATACTACTGTAGGGGAGTGTGAGTACCTTATAATAATAACACAGTCATCTTTATTTCTTCCTGTCATGCCTTGTGTCATTGTCATTCAGTTCACATACACAGATCCATGCAAAACCAAGTACATTGTTGCTGTTACTGTTTCGAATAAACTGTTATCTGTTAGATCAGTTAAGAATAAGGAGAATAAAATTTCTTTTACCTGCACTTTCCCCCCCACGTATTCAGTGCCCTTCCTTCAGATCCAGATTTCTGCTCTCTATCATTTTCCTTCTCTCTAAAGAACTGCTTTTAACGTTTCTTGCAAATGAGATCTACTGGCAACAAATTCCCTCAGTTGTTGTTTGTCTGAGGAGGTTTTTATTTATTCATCTTTGAGGGATAATTTCACAGGGTACAGAATTCTAAGTTGATGGGTTTTTCTTCTCAGCACTTTGAATATTTCTTTCTCTTCTTGCCTGCATGGTTTCTAAGATGTCAGATACAGTTCTTATCTTTGTTCCTCTATAGATAAGAAATTCCTCCCCCCACCCTTGGCCTCTTTCAGGAATTTGTTTTTGATTTACTATAATTTGAAAATTATAATAGGGGCGCCTGGGTGGCTCAGTTGGTTAAGCATCCAACTTCGGCTCAGGTCATGATCTCACGGTCCATGAGATCAAGCCCCGCATCAGGCTCTGTGCTGACAGCTCAGAGCCTGGAGCCTGCTTCGGATTCTGTGTCTCCCTCTCTCTCTGCCCCTCCCCTGCTTGTGCTCTGTCCCTGTCTCTCAAGAATACATTAGAATAAGAATATGTAAAAGAATAGGTTTTCTTGTCATTGTCCTTCTTGTGTTGTCTGAACTTCCTAGATCTGTGGTTTGGTGTCTGACATTAATTTGGGGAAATTCTCAGGCATTATTGTTGCAAATATATGTGTTCCTTTCTCTCTTTCTTCCCCTTCTGATGACCCCATATGTTACACTTTTTGTAGCTGCCCCCATAGTCCTTATATTCAATTTTTTTTGAAGTTTATTTATTTTGAGAGAGAGAGAGAGAAAACATGAGCCAGAGAGGGGGAGAGAGAGAGAGAGAGAGAGAGAGAGAGAGAGAGAGAGAGAGAGAGAGAATCCCAAGCAGGCTCCTTGCTGTATGAACCAAGAGATCATGAGCTGAGACTAAGAGTTGGATGCTTAACCGACTCAGCCACTCAGGCGCCCATGGATATTCTCTCTTTTTTTTTTTTCCCCACTTCAGTCTTTGTTCTTTTTTCATTTTGGTTTTTGAGAATTCTCTTGATCTGCCTTGAGCTCAGAGATTGCTTCTTCATTCATGTCCAGTCTACTGATGAGCCTGTCAGAGGCATTCTCCATTTCTGTTAGTGTTTATATTTAGCATTTGGGGGGGGGGATGAGTTTGGGGGAGGCTCATTCTTAGATTTCCATCTCTCTGCATTTTTCATCTGTTCTTGCATACTGTCTACTTTAGCCATTAGAGCCCTCCACATATTTTAAATTCCCAGTCTGATAAATCCAGCACGCTGCCATGTCTGGTCCTCAAGCTTGGTCCGTCTTCAGATTGAGTTTTTTTGTCACTTGGTATGTCTTGTAATTTTTCTCGATAGCCAGATGTGATGTGCTGAGCAAAAGGAACTGCTGAAAATAGGCCTTGAGTTACCTGGTGTTGAGGTGTGAGGACAGGGAAAGCATTCCAGAGTCCTGTGATTAGAGCTCAGTCTTTTAGTGACTCTGTGCCCCTGGACTGCAAACATTTTCTTAGTGTTTCCCTCCTTCCGTGGGTGGAACAGGATGGCTAAGTGGACTGAGGTTGGGTATTTCCCTTCTCAGGTTAGCTAGACTCTGGTAATACCCAAGCAGGTTAGAGTCTGGTTAACTGGTTTCCCCTGAGGGCAGGCCTTATTAAGAACGGAGTGTTCTGGCTGGTTTCACAATGCTGCTTTGTCCCCTCCCCATGCCAGAAACCACAGGAGATTTTTCTCCCATATTTACCGTGGGAACCTGGTTGAGCTCCTGGAGGTAAATCTCTCCGTGTCGCGGACCACCTGCTCCCATCCCATGACTGGATCGCCCCCAAGCTCCTAATAGTCATCTGCCCTGAGCCTCCCTCAATCCGTCAGTTACCCTTCCGGTTTTCCTACAGTGCTGGCTCCTATGGCAGCCTCACACTGCAGGAAGCCACATCCCCCGTGTCGGCTTCCTGGTCCCTCCCAGTTCTGGGGGCAACACTTTCTTCTGTTATTCCCTCCCTTATGCATCCAAAAAGAGTTGTTGGTTTTTCAGTCTGTTCAAGCTTGTTACTTGCCGTGAGGCCAGAGTGGTGACTTTCCAAGCTCCTTACGTGCAGAAGAGGGAAACAGGAAGTTACTACATTGAAGCTCAAACCTGCTCTTTCGGCTTCTTACCGCTAGGTTTACTGAGACATTTATATCATAGTATCTACAAGTAGACACTGAGCACAGAAAACACGGACTTCGTGCGGGGAGCCCAGGAGAAGTTAAACTGGAGGATATTGGTACAGTTTGATTGGTTCCATAACCTCACCTTCCAAGTCCAGATTCTCATCATATGTCGTGCTCCTTTCAGATCTAACTCCTGTGTCCCCTTGATGAACATGGAAATGATTACACTGTCTGGAAGCCTGAACTGTTAAAAAAAAAAAAAAGCTCCATTGGGGCTTTTAGCTTGGTGGTTGTGTCCGAAAAGGAGTTTAAACTTGGACATGAAAGGAGTCATCGGTGTTCTCTGTTCTTAGAGAGTGAAATACAAAGCAGTTTAGGAAATACCTACAGGTTGGGGTTCTCAGAAATCTACAAGTTTTACCACAGTTTCAGACTGCCTTAAACCCAGCTACCTACGCAGCCTGCAAGGCTCAGCACACAGTCGCTTGTCATCTCCCTCTCGTCTCTGCAGCCTGGACCGCAGGATTCGGGATGCAGGTGACGGGAAGGTGCCTCGTACAGTTGACAGAGTTGTTGGGCACCCTCGTTCTAAGCACATCACACACCTTGTTTGACATGTTTACTTTTTACACACCCGGAGAATTAGCAGGTGCTTGCATGACTGCGTTGTTTGTTTTAACAGGCTAAGAAGTGGGAGGTAGGTTAGACCCACACGATGATGCAATAGGAAAGTATCTAATTATTCCATTTTTGGCTCAGCGCTCAGTTTCAGTTAAAAGTGCTGATAGCAAGGCTCAACAAGTCCTGTAGCCTAGTACCCTTAGCATTGTCTGCCTGTGAGAAACCGGCTTGCTACCAAGCATGGCCGCGCGTTAGCCCCTTGCGTGTAAGATCTTCCATGTGGCTAGAATTTAGCAAAAGATCTCAGAGTTCCTGTAATGAGGCATTACAGTGTGGACGCAGAAGGCTCTAAAAGCCCCATATCTATTTCCGCACGCTCAACGAGCCAACTTGGAATATTGTGTCTGCACATAGACTGTTCACAAGTTAACTCCTGAGAGCCAGACAGGTCATGGTTGTTTGGACTGGTATATTCATCCTGACGTGTCAGGGTGTAGGTTACGATTGGTCCTTGAACTGTCTTCATCGAGTGGAAGGAGCAAGGTTCAGGGTCCGGGAACTATCGCTACAAGTAGACGTGGTCCAAGGCAGAGATTTGAGATCTGGGGTGACTAACTGTTTCTGTAAAGGGCCAGATAGTAAATACTTGAGGATTTATGGGCCATGTGATCTCTGCCATAACCACTCAACTCTGCTCTCGCAGCGTGAAAACGGTCATAGATGATACGTAAACAGAAGCGTCTGGCTGCGTCTTGGTAAAATTTTGCTTACAAAAGCAGGTGGTGGACTGGGTTGGCCCATGGGCCATCATTTATATCAGCCCCTGCCCTGGATCCCAGAATGTACACCACTGGGCTATATGATCCTGACCTCATAGGAAAAGTAGTGGTAGTTTTCAGTTAACTGAACCAATACATATAACTTTCAGTACTCATAGCCAAGACTTCACTGTATTTGTATATAATGAATTTGTTGTCAGAAAGAAAAGCATTTTTCCTCACTGGCTGCTTTGGGTGCTAATCCGAATTGTTATTTACTTGTCATTTATACCCCACTTCCTTCCCAGAATAATTTGAGGTAAAGACATGTATAGATTTTAGCTGTCAAAATAGAGATATAAAACCAAAACCACATGAAAAGGTCACACAAAACAACCTCTGAATATTCCATTTCCACCGGCCAACCCAAGCTAGTCGTAGCTCAGCCATTTGAGGACTGAACAGTCTTTTGGACACCTCCTAAATTGAACACTGATACGCTCCATATTTTATCTTTCCTAGCATCGTTTCCTTTCTGAAAAAAAATGTCCCTCCACGTTTTATAGTGAATCTTGTACCAAAGGAAATGTTATTATCCGTCGTTTTTCTTCTGATTGAAGCACAAGCCAAGAACTGTTACACAACTGAGTGGGTACATGGAAAGGACAGAGAAAATGAGAAGCTAAGGAAAACCTTGGTGGGCAAGCTACCTGTACAATACAGATTTTAGGGCTCTTCTAGAGCCAAGGGACTATTTCCAATCAGTGAGAGGCTCATCCTTGCTCTCCATGGAAAAGGAGTGTTGAATCACTTTAGAGTTTAGTGGTCGGAGGCCCTCTTACGAGGTGAACGGAGGAGTGAGGGTTTGGGCTGGCGGCAGGGAGGGATGACCTTTAGCAGGTGTCAGAACGTAGAAACAAAGCCGAGTGACTTGAAGGACTGGCAAGTGGAATTGTGTCCCCAAAGACAGTGCGGAAATAGGAAAGCTGGTCTATAGGAGTGCAATGAGTGTGTACAAATGACTCTAATGCAAGATCCTGGTTAATAGCAGATTCAACTCCTTAGCCAAGTGGCTGCAGAAGGTCATGTACAACCCAGGCCAGAAGGTCTGCTTACGTCACTGGCATAGGAAGGTGTGACAGACGTGCTCACACAGACCCTGGAGTTGGAGGAAATCGGGAAGTACTTCCCAAGAAAACATGGATACCAGGCGAGGATTCATTCACAAGTGAAGACCGAAGCAGCCAGGAACCTGGTAGTCCGATTAACAACAGCAGAGGGGAGTCCGAAGCAGGGTGTGGGCTGTATCAAGGACAGACCGGCCATGCTTGTGCCAGAAATGTAAGATGCGGCAGGGGGCTAGCTATGGCGAACACTAAATAAACGTAAGAAAAAAATTATAGATTTTTTATTTTAATGTTTACTTATTTTTGAGAGAGAGAGAGACAGAGCATGAGCAGGGGTGGCGCAGAGAGCGAGAGGGAGACACAGAATCCGAAGCAGGATCCAGGTTCTGAGCTGTCAGCACAGAGTCCAATGTGGGGCTCTATCCCATGAGCCATGAGATCATGACCAGGGCTGAAGTGGGACGCTTAATGGACTGAGCCACCTTGGCACCCCAAAGAAATAAATTCTATAATTGGCATCTGAGGACATGGTCAGTATCTGTCTTAAAGATGTTTTATCTGCTCTGTAAATTGAGAAGTAATTTTTGAGGTACCGAGCTGGTTCAGTCAGTTAAAAGTGCCTGACTCTTGATTTTGACCCATGATCCCAGGGTCTTGGGATGAAGCCTGAAGTCGGGCTCTGTGCTGACAGCGTGTGGAGCCTGCTTGGGATTCTCTCTCCCTCTCTCTGCTCCTCCCTGGCTCCTATTCTCTCTCTCTCTCTTTCCCTCCCCCCTCCCCCCCAAAAAATAAATAAATAAACTTAAAAAAAAGAATTTCCAACTTTCACTTCAATCCCTTCTCGTTCACTCTTGGTGAGACGGCAAGTTGGGGCAGCGTTTGGCCTCATCCATCAGGGTAACCAGCGTGGCATGCTATTTGACTCTGTATCTGTTCTTCTGTACTTTATCTTTTTTAAAAAAATGCACACTGTCAAGCTGGCAAAGATGTTTGTGCAAAGGTGATTGTTTTATTAAAGAACTAAAATGAGTTACAGAAAAGAGTTCAGCTTTCAGAAGTTTTTGGATTGCAGTACCCCGTTTAAGGGGTTCAGATCTGGTTATACAACTCTTTTAAGTTTGGCAGGGACAAACTGTGAAGTGGAAAAAGTAGATTTTAGGGTAGTGTGTACAGAATGATCTCCTTTTTTTTTTTTTTTTTTTTTTTTTTTTAGTTTTTTTAATGTTTATTGTTGAGAGAGAGAGACTGACAGCATGAGAGGGGGGGAGGAGCAGAGAGAGAAGGAGACCAAGAATCCGAAGCAGACTCCAGGCTCCGAGCTGTCAGCACAGAGCCCGACACGGGGCTCGAACTCACAGACCGCGAGATCATGACCTGAGCCGAAGTCGGACGCTTAACCGACTGAGCCACCCGGCAGTCCCAGATCCCCTTTCTTTGAAAGTGATAGTTGTCGATAAAAATATATGCACAGAAGATCTAGAACCATACACAAAATTATCTGTGGTCGTTATGGTGGGTGGACAGGTCGCAGTGTGTGAGAAAACAATCTGCCTCTTACAGTCAACGATAATAGAGAACCCCACCCTCTCTCCAGGGTCACAGACACTGGGGGAGCAGGAGGTAGAGACGGTTCTCAAGTAGTGGGTTCAGCTTGAGAAAAACATATCATTAGAAGGTAAAAGAAGTTGTCTTTTCATAACGATATATGAGGCTCGTGTCATCATTATAGATGCTTACAGTTAAATGCCCGTCTAACTCAGGTGTATTCATTTATTCATTAGTGTCGCAAATACGCGTTGAGGGCTTACTGTGCGTGAGACACCGGGCAAGGCACTTGGGCCGTACAGCAGTGACAGGACAAAGGTGGCCTCCAGCATACAGCTAGAGGCTCAAGCAGACAGACCCAACTGTGACTAGGAAGCCAGATGAAGGTATTTTGTTTAAAAGGATGCCTAGCAGTGCCTAGTTCAGAGTGACAGCGCTTGGTATTACAGTGAAATTGCACACCCTCAAATGTGTTTGGGTTTTCTTTCTCTTCAGTTTTTTCCTTCATTTTACTCTCTGAGTTGTGTGTTTAAAAATAGAGGTTTTTTTTTGAGGATGATTCGTGTTTCAACCAGGAAACCTCTAGGAAAGGTTGCCTGCCTGGTCTGTGACAACCACCCACATAACCATCCAGTGGCTTTCGTTTCTAATTGCATCCCTGTGTCCCAGGTTGGCACTGTGGCCCCTTGGTTTGCGCAAGGAAGAATCTCTAAACAATATGTTAATGCAGGTAGATGGGTAGAAAGACGGAGATAGGTAAGTCTGCATATAGATCCATATGCCTGTATATATTTTTGCCACCTGTCCACTCAGATGTTTGTGTTTTCTTCCACAGAAAAAGCAAAGAACAAAAGATCTCTCTCGGGTGTTCCATTCTTACAATCCGTATGATCACAAGGTAAGAGAAGCATGTTATTCGTGTATTGGCTAGATGTCTTTCTGAACATAGAGCAGAAGTCTCACTAGTACATAGCGATTCTGAAGTACATTTTCCGGTTATGTTTACATTTCCATTTTAATTTGTCAACTCTTTATCTCTTCTAAAGAAATCAGAAAATCTTTATTTCCGAACTAATGTCATTCTATTTTATTCACATTAAAATGCAGTTGCATATTGTCACTGAAATCTCAAAGTCGATGGAAAGACAGATCTGGGGGCATTATTTATTTGGTTGGGGTTTTTTTTCCCCCTTCCAAACACTAAAGTGATGCACTTGACTTTTGAATTGGTAAAGATCGTTGAAATAGGAACTGCCGACTGTTGGTTTTCCATTGCTCCTGGTAGAAAGTTATTTCTTTCTAAATAAAATCCCCAACAATGAGCAGTATATCGCATAATATCTGAAATACCCACTGCCAAAAGTTTTGCCTTCTAGAAGACCAAATAGCGTCACAACTCTTCCGTGTTTGTGCCCCAGCTTTATAGACTCATGGCCAGTCTTGCTTCATTTATATCCCATGTTCTGCGCTCCCCATATTTGAAGAATTCCCGAATATCTTTACTTATAAGCATTTCACCATATAATGGTAAAAGATAAGGGCTCTTTAACACACACACACACACACACACACACACACACATTTAACTGTTTCTGAGGAAAATGCTCCACACCACATCATCACAGGGAAATATATTACAAGATTTCCGAGACTTGTGCACAACTTCTATTTCATGTAAGGTTCCAGTAAATCTGTTAATTCGAGGTGATTTCAGAAGCGAACAAAAAATTTGCACAGTTGAAATGCTAATATAAACTTAAATCCTTATCTATGAATTTACAAGGAGACATGTGGTGGGGATTTTTTAACTAGCCAAAATAAGTAGTGTGAAAACTATTTTCCTCAGTTGAGAATACGGGAGATGCCTGGATTCAGGAGGAAAAAATTGTGCCAGTTGTTCATAGAAGTTGAAAGATTTTCAGTAGCTTCTGGTGTTTCTATAGTGACCAGTTGACTTTAAGCACCAACAGTTTGCGAACGAGGTGTTTCTGCTTCATGTGACCATGGCAATATACGGTACTAAAAATTATATCATTTCAAATTACATTTTTCAAGTTAAACCAGTCGCTTTGCAGAATGTGGCAATTTGTTTGAAAGACATGGAGAGAGCTGGGAGTGCCTGACAAAGGGGAGAGAAGGTGCAGGCTGATAAGTAATACACCAGCAAAGGGAACGAGATTCCTGATGGGAAAGCTGCATTTTTTTTTTAAGATGAAGCCATTTAACATCAATGCAGCAGTGGGTAAAGTTAACATTTAAGAACAATAAAAGGCTGTGACAAATCCAAGGTTTTGCCTGACTTGTCTGAATTTTGCCCACTTCTAACATTTTTTTAATTCACAGTGAAGGGAAATTCCATTATTCTTTTATTAGAGCTCTTAATGGAACTTCGCCATTTGCAGCCTCTACCGGCTTCCTCTTCATATCCTTTGTGGCATTGTATCAAAGTCACCTCAGATTATTTTGGCTTCCCTTGTGAAGACTTCATTCCTCTACAAATTAGTCACTGGGCAATGAGGAATTGAATATATAAATGCGAGATGGAGTGTTCCTTTTGATCTTTGCTTTCAGATCGGTAATAAATTATTGTAAGGAGCTAGGCTGCTTGATGAGTGATTTTTGAAGTTCCAAAGGTTTGGCCTGTTGGCATCCTGCTGTATTCTGCATGTGTAGTGACGGAAAAGGGGAAAGTTTCCAGGCGGCTCCTGCCCCTTACTTGCCGCCTCCCTTTTCTCTGGGCTCCATCCAGGGCAAGTCTACCCCGGTCACTTTTCACCTGGTCTCCTGTTGATGGGTGTTTACAAAGACTAGCATCACAGGGACTGAGTAACAGACACTGCTTTCTCAGTCTTAGAATGTACCTTTTTTCCCCACAAATAAAATACAAGGGGGTTGCCTTTCCAGTTACTTTGTCATTTTAATTACCCAGTTATATTCAAACAAATTAGCTTTCTAAGCAGATAGGTTTTAGCTAGAACAGTTTGTAAGATGTGGTTAAAGTTGGCTTAAACACCTCCTGTTTGGTGAGATTTCTGTAGCGATCTTTGGGTTAAATACATACATGCATTGTAAATGAAAGCTCGTATAAAATAAAATATAGGCTGTTTGCGATTCACTTTAAAAAAAAAAAGGCAAGGCAGGGGGTGGGTAGGGAGGGTACAATAAGATTGGCCACGTGTTGATGGTTATTGAAACTGAATGATGAGTTTATGGGGGCTCATCATGCTATTCTGTATATATTTTCTTTCTACATGTTTGCAATTTTCCTGGGAGTGAATTTTGTGGTATTCCTTTCCTCACTAGCTAGATTCCTTTTATTGTTAATTTTTCCCTTGATGTACATTTATACCAAAGTAGGAACACTAGGCGTTTCATTGGGTTCATCATGCTGAGTAAACTCAGCAATGCAGCTCTTGTTCTAAAGTTGGCATGACTTCCTGGGGCTACATCCCAAATTATAGCGGGTCACCAAAATGATAGCCTTGCCCGCTAGAAACTGTTAAAACAGTTGTAATTACAAAGGGTAGTTAGTACAACTGTTCTGTTCTCAGTGAGTCAGTTACATTTGCTCTTCTCTCCTCCCCGCCCCCTGCCCTCCTCGACCCAACCCAGATTGCTCCTGCCTGACCCCAGACACCGGAAAGTCACCGGGTTAAACAAATGTGTTGTTTGAGTGAGGCCAGGTGCATTTCTTAATCATACTCTGAAGCCATTGTTCAGGTTGTAAATGGTCAGTTGGTTTTCTCTTAAATGCTGTTGCAGAAACTAACAAAATTTAGAGCAAAATGTACACTCAGAATGAGTCTTAAGGAAAATACCTCATTTATTTTTTATACTCTTAAGACAAATTTTTCTGGAGACTGGAAGAATTTCATTTTGGACTATTATCTCTGGTTCCATATCCATTTTTAGAAATTGTTTTTAGTTCTTCTAATGCAGACATATAAAAAGGCTTAACCAAAGCTAAATCCCACTCATCTGTCCTAATAAAAGGGGACATTGGTAAAGACAGTCCAAAGTGGCAGGTAATCTGATTGCATTTTGTGCATCGGATGCTGTCCACTGTTATTTTAATAAGCCACGTAATAAACATAGCTTGTAATTTCTGAAAACACCTCATACTACTTACCAGGAAAGGTTACAGGTCTGGAGGCCTTCCAGGTCACTGAAGTTGAATTTTTTCTTTGGATAAGTTGTGGATAAGTAGAGTAGGCTATAATCAGAACACTTTTCATTAAAACTGCATAGTACCATGTGCTTTCTGTCTTTGGCCTGAAAAAAGTATTGCCATGCATATAAAAGATCTCTCTCTCTCTCTCTCTCTCTCTCTCTCTGTATTTCCTTCCTTTTTTCTTGTTAGATTTTATCAGAGTTATGTGTTCAGGGGGAATGTCTAAGTTTATTACCTAAACACAGATGTTTATAAAGTGCTAATGTAAAAAGCTATTAAAAAATACGAAAATGCGTGGAAAGAAAAAGTACAAAATTCTGTTTAAGTCTGTAGTGGTTTTTAACATCTGCATAGTTGAGTAAGTTTCTAAACATAGTTAATCTGCATAAATTAATATGCATTCCACCATTAAAAGTGAGTCTTTAACAGATTACCACTATTACAGTTTGTGTATTTTGCGAAGTGGGCATCTCATGTGCTTTTAGTGACTATAATTATTTTAATAATTATCTACACTTATAAACATGAATGAATAGGCACACATGAGAAGAAACATTATTATAAAGCCATGTTGGTGGAATAAGCTTTTGTTTTTTCTTTCTTTCTTTCTTTTTTGGTGACTAGTGTTATTTCTACAGACACAGATGTATATCAGTTAAACTATAAACAAATTCATATGTGCCCCCAAAACGGCTTTGTATGAATACGCTTGATGAGTTAGCGTATGAGTAGATAGAAAACAAACATTAGTGCTTGCTTCAGCCAGAGGCCTTTTGTGCAGGCTTCTCTGCTCTGTAAAACCCAGCTCAGAATCTGCAAAGTCTGCCAGTCAGGACTGTCAAAATCCATGTTTAGTTCTCTCTCCTCACCTCATTACTTCTTCAAGTCCCCCTGCCCCCCATCCACACACAGTCCACTTTTAAAAAGACTATTTCCAACAAATATAGATGTCTGGTTTCCCAAATCACCGTCAGCCCTAGCAGCAGTTACAAAGGGGGTGGTTATTGCTTCAAGAAGTCAGAGCTCCACTGAAACGTGGCGGCATAGTAAAAATGAAGGCCAGGACAAGGCCATAAAGACGCTAGGTCATTAACAAAGGAACTCTAAGAAGTGCAGCTGCCCAAGACCACTTAACTTGGACCCAGACACCCAAAGATCCCTGCACATTTTAGTAGTCCCAGAGTAAAACAATCAGGCTTAAAGTACATCAAGAAGCAGATGTTTTAAAATAGTAGAGATGTGTGTAGTCTATTTTTAGAAACAGTGGTATTTTAGGGGTAAATATTATTTATCTTGAAAACTCTTTGGAAAGCTGGTTTCTAAAAGTTGGGCAAATGAAGTATTACTATAGAAGGTGGCTTAACAACAGAGAAGTAGGAAAAGAGTGGTTAAACGTGTGTTGGTAGTTGGGTTGAAGGACCAAACAAATGTGTTGTGAGCGGGAAAAATGAGGGTAGAATCCATATTCCACCCCCCCAATCACTTATTTATATAATTAGCTCCTGTAAAAATATTAAAGGGTAAGGTATTTTTATCTTAACGATTATGCGAGGCGTGACTTGAATGGAATAATTGTCAGTAATATATCAGTACAATGCCTCTTTAAGGACAATATAAATATACAAAAAAGTACTGTCACCTATTTGCACAACCCCCACGTCCTGAGACTGCCTTAAGAACTGCTATTAATGCAAAGACATCTGGGAACTCACGTTGACTCCTGTACAGTGAAATAGTGTTTAATAAAAAGTGTGAAATGTTGTCCGTGGCTTCATGTGGACAGAAGCGTACAGCAAACATTTATCTTCAAAGTCTTGGGTGGGGGGCAGGGGGGAGTCTTGGGTTCAACCGCGATCCTTTCCTTCTTCCCTAAGAGACTGTTAGTCTCTGTGACGTCAAGTTTTTGTAAATGCACATAACCTACCTGAAGCAAAAGGGACAGTTTCACTTTAGAAATGCTGTGTCGATTTACATTTCTCCATCCATCAGATTTGTCTAGTGACTGAAGGTCACAAAAGTCACTTTCCCCAGCTCTTTATGTCTGAAGAATGGTGGCCATTTGACTCGGTCCCGAGGCAGCTACAGTATTGGCACGGCTTCATCATCCCCTGTGCTTTCAGTACCATAATGTAGCAACAGAGTGCTTTGAGTGGTTCTTCTAGAGAGGGAGATGTGAATTTGGATCATTGCCTGCTGGCCCTGTTGAGCTTTGAGCTATCTGCTGTCTGGAAATAGCATATTCAGTTTTTAATGGATACGGCACTCTATGATAGCCAGATTTTCATGGCACATGCGGATAAAGAAACAAGTTATTGATTTGGCATGTTTATGCCATGCTTAAAACAGTTCTCCGCAGCAGATTGTCCAAAGCCATTTGTGCACTTAACTCTCTTCCCCATCTTTGGCAAAGACTAAAAAATGTTTTAAAAGTAATTTTAGGGATGTTGCTAAATATCAGGAACAATGGGATACACGTCTAATTGATCGCGTTGCCTTATTGTGGTTACACGTGCCGCACTTAAAACCGTGCTCAGGTTCTGGCCTTGAAGCCCAGGGAAGCGAGCACGTCGGTAAATAGGAAAACCATTTTCCTCGGCTCCAGAAACTCCAGTCTGAAGCCAAACGACGAACTCAGCCTCAAAATAATGGACGTAACTAAAGAGCTCTCTTGGTATAAAATCTGTGCTTCCGTTTGTTAAAATGTCTCTCCTCTCAAGGTGATCGTGTAATTGTTACCAGAGACGCACGCAGAGTTCAGCTGGTTCTTTTACTTCAACAGTCAATATCCCTGGCTACCCCGTTGCTTCCTGATCTGTGCCAACCTGACCCAGAAGCATTTTCCTGGTTTTTAACCCTCCTCAGCGTGTGATTCAAGCCGAGTAACTCATCATGTTTCCTCGAGCCTACCTTTACCACTGAACCTTTGTGTTTCTCTCTTTTCCTCTTAAAGTGACATTAGATCTAAAAGTCAAACGGTTTTTTTTAACACGTTAGTTTACGTTGTTACTCGGCAGGGATGGGTAGTATGGAAGCGTGTGTAAATGGCAGAGATTTTAATGTTGCTAAAATGATATAGCCACCACCCGATGGATGTCAGAATTCTGATTTGCCAGTCACCTCACCCCGAAGTTTGGCAAAGAGAATGGAATCTCAGTGGACCTATTTGGTTGGTGGTGTGGTTACGACTATGATTATGATTACTACTCAACTATTTAGAGCACACCCTGTAACTGGCACTCTCCTCATAGCTTTACACACACATAACTCACTTACTCCTCATACCTTCTGATTATCCTGTTTTACAGTTGGCAAAACTGAGACGTGGAGAGATTAAGTGATTGCTCAAGGTCACGTAGCTAGTAAGTTACAGAATAGTCTAGCTCCAGGGTCCAGGCCCATCACCTCTGCACCACAAGTAGCTGAAAAGCCACAGTGTAAGATGCTCTGATAAAAGGCAGATTGACGGCTCAAGCTCAAGGTCAAACTGGGCCTTCTTACCTGCCTCTCTCCTCTGTTCCCAGTCTAAATTTAAAGGTCAACTCTGGGACTGCCTGGGTGGCTCAGTCAGTTAAGTGTCCATCTCTCAATTTCGGCTCAGGTCATGATTTCGCCGTTCATGAGATCGAGCCCTACATTGGGCTTTGCGCTGACAGTGCAGAGCATGCTTGGGATTCTCTCTCTCCCTCTCTCTCTGCCCCTCCCCTGCTTGCACTCTCTCTTTCTCAAAATAAATAGGTAAACTCTGTGTAGAAATAGATGTGTAAGAAGGAATAAGAGAGACAGAAGACAGAAGTAGGGGGAGACCAATGACCTCCTTGTAAAGCAGCCAAGCCTGTCCTAAAAACCACCACCTTCACCTTCACTCTCTCCCCACTCCCCCAACCTCCCACGCACCTGATTCAGGTACCATCAGCCTGGGGCAAAGTCATCCTGAATAAAGCTGGACATCAGAGACTTAGCGGATCGGGCACTGCCTACACTCCGTTTCTCATAGAGCCCTGTCCAACTTGCTTTCTTGCCTGACTCCTCCCTATGGGCGTGGGGGCTGGGCAGATAGGCCTCACAGGGGTTCTGGCCAAAGGCTTTGGAACTCTTTAGGACCAGTACGGCAAGTGTCCATGCCAGAGAAACAGGGCAAGTCAGATTCTAAATCACTTGAGAAAGGTGGAGGAGAAAATCAACTGAAATCCTGACGCATAGAAATAGGAAGACGGCAGCAAGGCAGCTTAGAAGCAGGTAAACGCTGTCCTGTCCCATTTATCAAGACATCGGCTGGCGTTTGTGACTTCCTTCCACGGGCAGGTGGAGTCATGGGCAGAAAATGGAAACCCCTCCACCTCTCCACCCAAACACGCTCAGAAATGTTAGTAACTGGGGAAGAGCGAAGTTCATAATGAAATCCTTTGCCAACATTCAGTATAAAAGTATTGATAAAAAATAATCAAAAGAAGATCTACATAGTGGATCTGTGTAGATGGTGGTTACTGTGTTTTCAACGTATTTATCAAACCTAAAAATACCTCCTAAAAACCTAAAAGTTTGTACTGCCATTGGTTGTATCCTGCCTCCACGATACTTACTAGCATCAGGAAGAGACGAGGACAAGGCAGGGCCAGGAATCATGTTGTCCCAAGGGCTGGGGCACGGTACTGCCCTTGCCTCCCCCAGCCCCACTGGTCACCGCCTCTTGTCCCCTGTCATCAGTGTTTGTACCCTGCCCCAACCATGTTCTGTGTCTCGTCGCTGCTGTGCACTGTCATCTACCAACCTTTCCCACCCCCACCAGGACGGCACGCTATTCACTTGATACATTGGGGCTACCAGAATCAGCAAATGAAAATACAGGACCCCCCAATTAAATTTGAGTTTCAGATAAACCGTGAGTACTTTTTTCTAATACAGATGTGTCTCAGGCAATATGTGGGATGTATTTTTATTAAAAATGTATTCATTTATCTGAAATTTATATGCAGCTAGGTATCCTCTTTTTATCTGGCAACCCAGGTTGCAGGTATATGACACATTTCGCTTTGGCAAATTGAGATAGAAAGGTGGAAAGAAAAGAAAACCCAAAATGGAACGGAATTTAAAAGAATTATTTTAAAACCTCCGGTGCGTGTGTGTGACGGGCGTGGGGAAATGTTTGCTCCTGTTCCTCATCCCATCCTTGTTGTGTCACATGCCTGGTCTACTCTCAGAGGCTGACACCTATGTGAGATAGACTTTTGCCAACATTTACCATTTTAATTAAGAAGATACAGCTCACCAGGGGCACCTGGGTGGTGCATTCGGTTAACTACCTGACATCTGATCTCGGCTCAAGTCATGATCTCACGGTTTGTGAATTCGAGCCCCACGTCAGGCTCTGGGCTGATGGTGCAGAGCCTGCTTGGGATTTTGTTTCTCCTTCTCTCTGCTCCTCCCCCACTTGTGCTGTCTAGCTCTCTCTCAAAATAAATAAAAAATTAAAAAAAAAAACAGAAGATAAAACATGCCAGAGGAGAGGTGGGCGGAGGGGGGGCGGGGATGGGGGAAATAGATGATGGGGATTAAGAAGGGCACTTGTTGTGACGAGCACCGGGTGATGTATGGAAGTTTTGAATCACTCTCTTGTACTCCTGAAACTAATATCACACTGTACATTAGCTCACTGGAATTTAAATAAAAAAAGAAGGTAAAACAACTTACTCATTTGACCTTAGTTCTCTAAAATCTTGTAACAACGTTTTAACCTGGGAAATCTGGAAAATAGTGTGGAAGACACAAACAGAAGTTAAATTAAAAAGTGCCCATACCTTTTGCCCCCCACCCTGAAAAACACACTTTGTTTCTCAGCAATACATTTAAAAAAATTATTTAATGTTTTATTTGTTTTTGAGAGAGGGACAGAACATGAGCAGGTGGGGCGGGGTGGGGGGAGCAGAGAGAGAAGGAGACAGAGAATCGGAAGCAGGCTCCGGGCTCCGAGCTGTCAGCACAGAGCCTGACAAGGGGCTCAAACCCATGAACCGTGACATCGTGACCTGAGCTGAAGTCAGATGCTTAGCTGATTGAGCCACCCAGGCACCCCTCTCAGCAATACATTTCATCATAAAATCTAATTAATGACTTCTTTGTAGCTGAAGTTATTTTTATTGAAATGTACCGAGCAACATTAATGCTAGTGATGTTCACCGCAACCAGTGTAGGCATTCACTAGAGAAATGAGGAAGCTGTTACTGCCTTTTTTTTTTCTTTAGCTCTACTGCTCAAGTTTTAAGACTGTCGGGAGTCCTGTGATTGGTGGGCTGTGGGTTGATACCGTTTTTGGAATGAGCTCCCCAGGCCTGGCCTGTGTCTTCCTCAGCACATTATTTCAGTGGCTGAAAGGCCCCAGTGTGTGTGCCTCTCCTATGATTACCAACCTGCAGTACAGATTCTGACTTGCACAATTTCCAGAATTTTGTTGCCAAAGAATAGTGAAATGCAAGTGTTTCCACAGGCCAATAATTCATCCTCTCAGGGGTTTTTGTGCAAGATTAAGGAGACAGGATTACAGTTAGGATTTGCAGTGCTTTTTCAGTGTATACATTAACACTCTTATCTTGAAGTTGGAAGACTAGAATGTTAGCATCTGGGAAAAAAAATAAGATAACCAGCTTCTCCTAATGACTGTTAATATTTTCCACTATTCAACACTACCTCTGGGTGCCTTTCAGAATTCCGGAGGTATTTTAAATGCACACGTGTCAAATAAAAATAAAGGAATTTTAAAAACCCAAATTCTTTTCAATTTACCTCCATTGATATGTGGAACATACATGGGTAAGAAAGGAGAATATTCCACGTTTAATTACTGTAAGGTATAATAATCTAGCTACTGTGCATAGAACAGATCTCTCCAATTCACTTTAGGATGTTTTTCTTTTAAAGAGGGATGCTTTTTTAATTTTTAATGTTTATTTTTTTGTAGAGAGACAGTGTGTGTGTGTGTGTGTGTGTGTGTGTGTGTGTGTGCGCGCGCGCGCGCGCGTGCACACACACACACGCAGAGGAGGGCCAGAGAGAGAGGGAGAGAGAGAGAATCCCAGGCAGGCTCTGTGCCATCAACACAGGGCTGTACGCTGGGCTCAAACCCATGACTTGTGAGATCATGACCTGAGTCGAAATCAAGAGTCTGGACGTTTAACCCACTGAGCCACCCAGGCACCTGTAAAGGGGGATGATTTTAAAGCTGCTTGTTTGACTTTACTCTTGACTTTTTATTTGTTATCAACACTTTCTTCTTCAGATTTAGTTTAAAAGTTTCAGTTGGTGTATTTAAGGTTTTAAAGTGCCTTTCCCCTCAGCACTATGCCTGCCTGGGGCATTCTGACGTTCTCCTGGTTTGTGCAGTGTCTCTTGTGCAAGCTGATTATCTTCCTCTGTCCAATTCTTTGTGCTTCTATTTTCTTACCACTCTACTTTTTCGCTTCTCCACACAATGTGCTAGATATTCTTGCCTTTTGCCCTCTATTATGTTTCTGCTTGGGGGTATAATTCTTGGGATCTTCAACATGGTGCGTTCTGGTCCTTTCCTGCCATTGACGATAGTAATGTGACAACTCAGCACGGGGGTCTGGCATCTCTTCATGTCTCCCTAAACCACGGGGCTGGGCAAGCCTTTATGGCTCTTGTAATCCTGCCACGCCCCATCCCACCTCTACCTCTATAGGTAAGGAAAAGGCTCCTTTGTCCTGTAGGATTCATCCTTCCAAACCCAGTTTAATTTCACCTTCTTCGCATCTTTTCCGACACACACGGGAAATCGTCCTCATGCTTCCACTCTGACGCACGTATGCTTTGATTATTTGATTTGCTGTGCTCTTAGAATCCAGTTCCATTCAGTAAATGGGAGTTTTTCCCTAGGGGACAGGCACAGTAATGGGGGTAAGATGCTTCTTATCCAACAGGGCAGTAGAGAGAGATGGTCACAAATACTGCACTTAATTACTTTGCCCTGTTACGTATTTACCATTGACACAACCCTTCCACTCTACTATGTTGTGACTATCATAGGACAGGGATCATGCCTTGTTGGTTTTTTTTCGCCTCTCCAGGAAAAGGCCCTGAAATATGGGCTAGAACTTAATGTGTTGCATACATGAAGTATGTATATTTTACTTTTCTTTTGATCTGCATACCATAACTATGCAAAGCACTTACTTACCGACCCACAGAAAATGCAGGGTTAAAACCCAGTCTCTAAACTCCCAGTTTGACACTTTGTCCCTGTCACTACATAATTGGAACGTTCCGAGTAGTAATGGCCACAGTTGTGGGAGAATGTACTAAGTTTTTTCTTGGTTTTTAATTATAAAATTGATAATAAAATGCTTAATACTGTATTCAAAGAAAGCCTTCCTCCTAACCCTTACAGACCCCTGTTCCCCTCTCCAGAAGCAACCACTGTTTCTGGTTTTATGTGTATATTTCTAGAGTTACTTTTGCGCATATAAGCACATGCCTACCTGTGTGTTTTTGTGTAGATACATGCTTTTTTAAATTCAAATGTTAACGTACTACAAATTCTTATGTTTCTTTTTGCACTTGATAACCTATCTTGGAGATAATTTCAATCAGTACATAAAAAGCTGCCTTGTTCCTTTTTTAAAAAAATAAATGTATCTATTCTATACCAGATGTTGGCCACATTTAACTAGACTCTTACTGATGGATCTTTGGGTGGCTTCTGATCTTTTGATCTTACAGGCAGTACCGCAGTGTATAATCTCACAAACATGTCACTTCATGTATGTATAAATATTAACTGGCTGATAAATTGCTAGAAATAGAATGGCTGTATCATACCTAGGTGTGTACATTTTAAATCATGGTAGGAATTGCAAGATACCCACTAAACAAGATGTTCCAGACTACATTTCCATCAACAACGTAAAACAGTGTTTCCTCACACCCTCCCCTGTATACTATGTCAGCTGACATTTAAAATCTGTTCCTCTTAGGGAAAAAGTGGTATCTTACTATAGTTTTCATTTGTATTTCTCTTTTGAGTGTAGCTACTTAGTTGTCAGAAATAGTCACAAAAAAAAGAATAATTTGGTTTTTGATTTTGCATATTTCTACACTCAAAACTTTATTTATTTTTAATTAATTTATTTTTGGGAGAGTGCAAAAGGGGGAGAGGCAGACAGTGGGGGACAGAAGATCTGAAGCTCTGTGCTGACAGCCTGTGGGGCTCGAACTCACAAGCCACGAGCTCATGACCTGAGCCAAAATCGGTCACCCAACCAACTGAGCCACCCAGGTGCCCCTACATTCAAAACTTTTAAATTCTAACTCCTATACCTACCAGCAGTAGGACCTTGCCAAGATACTTCAGGTTTTTTTTTTTACCTCTGTTTCCTGTGTAAAATGAGCATAAAACTGTAAAACTATTAATTTTAAGACTTGCCATTAATTTATAGAACACTCAGAAAGGAAAGAGGCATCGCCCATTGTAATGTTGAGACACCATTGATTAGAAGACACTTCTCAAACTGAGAGATGCTAAAATGTAAAGAAATGTGCAGTTTGAAATTAGTGAAATTTGCCTGTACCTGCTTTATAGGACTGTCGTAAGGGTGAAATGGAAGGCTTCTAGAAGAGTACCCAGTACCCAGTAAGTGCCTAATAAGTGGGCATTCTCAATAACTCGTCCTCTTGTCATTATTGTTGTTGATGCAAATTTAAAGTCACTAGAATGTAAGAGGGATTTTGTCCGTTTTATCTAAATCTTTTTCTTCAATACCTACAACAATGCTTGGTACAGGGGAGGCACTCGGTAAATATTTGTTGATTGAAGAAATTAACCTGTTTCCTCCTCCAAAACTCCTGCAGAAGTATACGTAGAAATCTTAATTTTTCCTGAGTAGCAGGTGCCGTGGCTGTTGATCTCAGGGTTCTGTGGTCTTTTACTTCCTTCTGCCTACCCCCATACTCGCTCACACCTCCAGACCTTATCACAGACATATGATTTCATCAAAAAACAAAACAAAACCCTGAGCCGCATGGCGCTTGGTGTAAAGCACCGACCTTTATTTATAAAACCAAAAACCTTGAATAGGAAGGAATCTAAATTGAGGATATTGTTGGTATAGTTTTTTTTTTTTTTTCTAAACACTAGTCAAAGTGTACTTCACGTAATCTGTATAGGTTCCTAATAAAAATCTGAGATTTGTGTAAGTCCTCCATTTTAGAGTTTGCATTTTAGAAATACAATATACTGGGGCACCTGGGTGGTTCAGCTGGTTAAACATCCAGCTCTAGATTTCTGCTTAGGTCATGATCTCTTGGTTCCTGAGATCAGGCCCCACGGTACCGGCCCTGTCCTGACAACATAGAACTTGCTTGGGATTCTCTCTTTCTCCCTCTCTCTGCCCCTCCCACACTCGTGTGCGCATGCGTGCACTCTCTTTCTCTTTCTCAAAAAATAAATAAGCTTAAAAAGAATACAATATAATGTTTTTACAACCGATTTACAGTATATCCACTACAGAAAGAGTAAAGAAGTTAGACCTGTTATTTTGAAAGTACCATATTTTTGTTTGTTTATTTAATGAGCGAGAGAGAGAGGTACAGGCAGAGAAAGAGGGAAAGACAGAATCCCAAGCAGGCCCTGCGCTGCCAGTGCAGAGCCCAATGTGGGGCTCAAACTCACAAACCCTGAGATCATGACCTGAGCCAAAATCAAGAGTCAGATGCTTAACTTACTGAGCCACCCAGGAGCCCCCAAAATACTGTATTTTCTTCAATTGAGCATGAGTCCTGTGCAAAGCCTTTTCTTCCTCCAGGCTATAAAGATGTGAACCTCAGGATCCTGAAGTCTTCATTATGACATAAAGTAGATATCCTTTACACTGTGCTTTTTTGAAAAAAAATTTAACATTTATTTATTTTTTGAGAGGGAAAGTTAGAATGGCAGCTGGGTCAGGGCAGAGAGAGAAGGAGACACAGAATCTGAAGCAGGCTCCAGGCTCTGAGCTATCAGCACAGAGCCCAACGCGGGGCACAAACCCATAAACCATGAAATCGTGACGTGAGCCAGTCAGATATCTGTTTAATCAACTGAGCCACCCAGGTGCCCCTGCTTTTTTGAATTTTAATATTTTCTCATTCCAGACAGATTAATCTGATAGACTTAGCTTTATTTAACTTGGTTACCGGAATTAGAATATTTTCATGCAGCATAGGTCTGTTTTAACCCTTCCAGAATTTAAAATGTAATATTGATTTAGTCGCTTTTAAAAGGGAGATGTGGGGGTGCCTGGGTGGTTCAGTTGGTTGAGTGTCCAACTCTTGATCTCAGCTCGGGTCTTGATCTCAGGGTCATGGGTTCGGGCCCCACATTGGGGCCTTAATAAAATAATAATAATTGAAACTTTTAAAAAGGGAAATGTGAAATACAGACCTTGAAAATGTGTTTTTATCAATATTTGTATGTACATGTATGTATATTAGATATATAAACAGATGCAGATAGATGTGTGCATGCCACGGCTAAAATAAAACCTCTGGCTAATATCAAGATTAGCTGGGATAACCTAATTCTCCACAAATAGCCCATGTTTTCCGGGTGATAGTATTTTCCCACCTTATTGCTGGCCTTAAAATTCTTTAAATGGTTTCAAGTGTAGTCAGAAATTAAATGTGGGCGTTTTTACCGTAAATTGAGTCGATAGCGTCCGAGGCAAGAGTCTTGTGGAAAATTCAGTGTATGCGCTAACTTGGTGCAGCGCGTCCCTGCTCCAGGGCCCCCTGTGGAAGGAACAGAAGCACTCTCGCTCTTGTCCTAGAAAGCCCACATATATCCCAGACCCGTCCGTCTGCTGATGAGCGCGTCGGACTTCCCAGTCCCTCCTCTCTCACCTACTTGAAGAAGATAAGGCCAGAACCTGAAAGTTTGCTCACCGAAACTGAGGCAAACTTAATGTCTCTACCAAATACTGTCACAATCTTCAGGGAGGCTTAGAGCAGCAGGATATCATTCACTCTGTGCCCCGGCAGGTCCGCAGCTGCTAACACCCCAGGTCTGTCTTATCAGCGACACCTCTGGAGGCCTGATCAGTGATTCAGCATTCCCTTTCGGTACTCGATGGGCTTCAACGAACATTGACCGGTTTTCCCTTTAGTCCCGACAGGCACACGTACTCATTTGTAAATAAAGACGAATGGTTTCAACTCATGGATGGAAAGTCTTATTCAAATTAAGTATTCATAGTAACAAATTTTGAATATGTAACAGACGTGCGTTTCAAACTTCCCTTGAGGATTGCAAAAACGCTTACCTGAGTTTATAATTTCATAGTATCCGGGTAAGAAGTTCCTAACGCTATACGTGCATGTGAGTGTATGATCTCTACCAGGGTTCCTCACCCCTTCCCAGCCTGCCCCTCCCAGCTTCTCCCTCTCCCTTCACCCACTACTTTCGGTTGGTCGTATTTTTCCAGATCTATGTGTGTGATTCATCTAGATGGGACCTCATCGTCTTCGCTGCAGCTGCCCCGGGGCACCTCTGGCCTTTTGCTGCTGGATCTCTTCCTCTGTCTGGGCGGACTTCTCTGTTTCCATCCTCACTGTCCTCCCAAACCCCAGTCCATTCTCCTACCGCTTTGCTGGGAGTATTTGCAAGATGCAGTGCACGTTGTGTTAATCCCCCATGCAAAGTACTTTCACAGCCCTCGGTCACTTACAGAACGAAAGCCCCCAGTGTAAGGCCCTGTATGGCCGGTAGCTCCTTCCCTTTTCCCTTGAGCTCCAGCCCTACCAAATTATAAGCTACTGGTACTTCCTTCCCCATCTCATCTCTCCCCTTCAGATCGCCCTCTGGGAGGAAGACTCCTGTCTTCCTCTGCTGCCCGCCTGCTCCAGGGTGAGGTGTCCCTTTAATGTGCTCCCCCAACCTCACTGTCCTTCTGCCTCCCCTGGGTGACTGTGGGCGTTTTGAGGACCAGTACTGTGTCAGTCGGGGATGTCACCCTGAGGGATTAGCACAGTGGCCAACACACAGTAGACGTTCAGTAAACATTCGTTTAGAGAACGAAGGTGATATTTTTCCGAGGTCTGATTGCACCTTACACAGGTACCCCTGAATGTGTGCTTCTCAAGCATCTTCAGGCTGCCGTGCACACGTGGTAAATTAAAAAGCTTGTGTGAACAAGCAGTGGTTTCCGCTGGATTTCCATCTGTCATAATTAAAACACGTCTTTTCTTTTCTACCAGTAATGTTCCATTTATATAAAATTCAGGGGGATGGTTGGCAAGCAGGGTGTGCTTTCTTCCGCAGCCGTCCGAAGAGCGTGCAAGCGTCTCATGATGGAGTATGCCCTTGTGTCCCAGAGGTCCACAAGCCTCGTGGCACAGTAGGATCAGCTGGGGTGCTTTATAATCTACCAATGCCTGGATCACACAAGCCTGCACAACTTGTGTGTGTGTGTGTGTGTGTGTGACATTGCTTCCAGATGCTCCGAGTGAAATGATGCTCGTTGGCATCATGATAAAGTTATGCATTGCCACCTCAGCTGAGGCCTCAACGGTGGTCCTTTTCTGCATCTGCACACAGCCCCTCTTCCCATTTCTCCTGGCGCTTACCCTAAGCATCTATTACTTTTGTACCTCGCCCCAACCTGTACTGGGTATGTGTGTGCGCACACACACGAATACACACTCACTGTCTGCCCCCCTGTGAATTGGTCTTCTGTTTATACAGCTCAAACAGAACCTACCATTTTGAATTTCTAGTTTTACCCATATTGTACTTAATCTGATAATGTGACCTACCGTTAAGGATCCTAACGAACTTACTGGATATTTTATTTAGGATTGTGGTATGAATGACCCAACTCATGCTGGCTTCAACGAAGAGATAATTCATAGTTTAGTGGATTCCTTAATTGAAATCAAGATAGGGTGGGGAATGGGCTAGATGGGTTTCAGGAGGGCACTTGAGCCTGGGTGTTGTAGGTAAGTGATGAATCCCTGAATTCTACTCCTGAAACCAATATTGCACTGTATGTTAACTAACTAGAATTTAAATTAAAAACTTTTTAAATAGGGGTGGCTGGGTGGCTCCGTCGGTTAAGCATCCTACCTCGGCTTGGGTCATGATCTCACAGTTCGTGAGTTCGAGCCCGCGTCGGGCTCTGGGCTGACAGCTCAGAGCCCGGAGCCTGTTTCAGATTCTGTGTCTCCCTCTCTCTCTGCCCCTCCCCTGCTCATGCTCTGTCTCTGTCTCAAAAATAAATAAACATTAAAAAAATTTTTTTAATTAAAAAAAAACTTTTTAAATATATCAAGATAGATTTTGCATTAAACAAGGCTTGATTCAGAGCTCAAAGGCAGTCCCCACTAGCAATCTTTGTTCTATTACTTGGCAGTCTTTGATACATCAGCTATTCTCAGGCTCGCTTCCTTGGAGTTAGCAGAGTGACTACTGTAGCCCCACTCATGGTTCCTCATGCTACCAAGTGTAGAGAGGAGAACAGACCCTGTCCTGGGGTCTGATTTGGGTTGTGTGCACTTTACTGAAATCGGAGTTAGATTGACTTAAGCCAGCCAGGATTCTCACCCCAGGAGCAGGGGGTGCAATTGACCCACATAAGCCACATCTGCTACCCGGTGAGGGAGGAAGCAGGGGCAGGGGTGTGTGGAGGGTGAATTTCCCAAGGAATAAAGAATGACTACAGAAAAAGCAACCGGGGTGCCTGATTGGCTCAGTAGGTTAAGCGTCCTACCTCGGCTTGGGTCATGATCTCTTAGTTCATGGGTCCGAGCCCTGCGTCGGGCTCTGTGCTGGCAGTTCAGAGCCTGGAGCTTGCTTCAGATTCTGTGTCTCCCTCTCTCTCTCTCTCTCTGCCCCTCCCTGCTCACACTCTGTCTCTCTCTCTCTCAAAAATAAACATTAAAAAAAAAAAAGGCAACAAGTCTTTACAATAATACAAATTATCATAATATTGTCTATAAGGATTTCAGCAACGTTTGAGCAATGTGCTTTGAATTTGAAGTGTCACACACACATGTATAGTGAAATTGCTGGGTCATATTGGACCATTTTGAATCTCTAGTGAAGTGAATGCAAAAAAATAGTTCTACGTTCGGCTTTTTAAGCAGTATATTTTTATAAGTAATGTAAGAAATCACTCCGTCATAGGATTTGTGAATTTAATATATACATCTATACATATATATATATTTACAAATAATAAGACTCATTGCACTGAACACCAGAAGTATGGTAAATAGAGTCTGAAGAACTGACTTCAAGTTGACATTTTGTCACTTGACTTTGGAGAAGCTATTTTCTCTGACACTAGTTTTGTTACCTGCTAGGTGCAGATAGAAGTCATACCTGTCTTCTCTGACAGTTACTGTATCACATGAGATAATGTATGTTAAAGCAGACAATAAAAAGGCCCAGTTAATTGTTATAGACTATTTCACTGCCCCATCAGGTCGAGTTTACCTGGGCAAAGAAAATGTCATTATAATGAAAATGTAATTCTGTATTGCCAACGCATTGTCTCTTACTTAAAACCTGTTTTGTTTTTATTTTTGTTCTTGTCTGAGGCCTCAGACAAAAGTCCCTAATGTATGTAAAAAGTCCCTAATAATATGTCCTCGTACAAAATAAGAAGAACCGTGTTGTTCACCCACAAAATCGGAGTCATTGCTACAGTGGAGGATAAAAGCCAAGTCTTCTGGGGAGCAAAGGCGAATAGGTAAACAGCCAAGTGCACAGCTTTTGTTTTGTAATAACGGAATGTATTATCATTCAAGAGGAGTGACAACCTTTTCTTAAGGCAGATTTCTAAATAGAATGTATCCCATCCATCTTGCTGTTAAGGGGCATTGAACAGCATAACGGGCCATTGTACCATACAACTTACAGAACTCAGTAAGCTTTGAAACTATTTTGGACAGTTTTCAATAGAGAAGCATTCTACCCAGGGTTTTAATCTGCCATTTTGTAGCTGTGCAACGTGGGCAATTTGCTTCACTTCTCTGAGCTAATCTCTAAAATGGAGATTGAGGAAAAATAGCGCCTACCCCCATAGAGTTATTAGAAGGAATTTAAAAAAGGAATATATGTTAAAGAGATGGGAACAGTGCTCTGCATGTAGTAAGTGCTTAATAAATGTTAGCTGTTACAGTTGTCTTTACAAACTCCATCAGTAAACACTTACTGTTATAATTAGATATGTATAAAAGTATTAGCAGTGAAGTAACTTTATTGTGGTTAAAGCACATACGTGATTAGATACTAGAAAGTATCACCAGGGTCCTTCAACTGGATAAGAATCTAACCAGCTGGAAATCTAAAGGAGAAAAATGAAAATATTGTTCTGGTTCTCTCTGTGAGCCGATTAAATTTGTGTGTGTTTTTAAGTTGGCTTACTTATTTTGAGAGAGACAGAGACAGCACAAGTCTGTAGAGGAGGGGTGGAGAGAGGAGAGAGGAGAGGGAGAGAAAGAAAGAAAATACAAATGAGAGAGAATCCCAGGCAAGCTCCATGTTCCAGAGCCCAACTCAGGGCTTGAGCTCACAAAACTGTGAGCTCATGACCTGAGACCAAGAGTCGGATGCTTAACCAGCTGAGCCAGTCAGGTGCCTGTGTGTGTGTGTATGTGTGTTTTAACTTTAAAATTTTAGAATAGCACTGAGGCAGTTCAAGATATCCTAACAGTTAGTGAAAAGCCTGTGGAGGAAAGGGTCAAAAAGCTAACTCACACGTGTGAACCCAGAGTGGAGATTCACACTTGCCCTGACAGTAACCTGCACCTTCCAATCTGCTTAGATGTGCGTCGACTCATCAGTACCACAGCCTGATTGACACGACCCAGCCTTCCCTTACATCAACAGGCTTGTCCTGCAGCAACCCCCCCCCCCAAAAAAAAAAGACAGGGAGAAAAGATAGAATAATATCTGATAACTGATAACTCTAGATATGACCCCAAATCACATTACCTTGTGTATGCCAATATATTGGTAATAGATGGATTTTTATGTTTGTCCCTTAAATAGTCAAAGTAATAGAGTCTGTATGTAGAATCATGGAGGGGCACCTGGGTGGCTCAGTCGGTTAAGCGTCTGACTTCGGCCCAGATCATGATCTCACGGTCCGTGAGTTGAGTCCCGCATCAGGCTGTCTGCTGTCAGCACAGAGCCCTCTTAGGATGGCCTTTCCCCCCCACCCCCCACCCCTGCTCCTCCCCCACTCACTCTCTCATGCTTGCTCTCACACTCTCTCAAAAATAAACATTTATTTTTTTAATATGTATTTATTTGGGGGAGAGTGTGAATGGGTAAGGGACAGAGAGAGAGGGGAACTGAGGACCCAAAATGGGCTCCGCATTGACAGTTTGACAGAAGAGAGCCCAACGCAGGGCTCGAACTCACAAACTGCTAGATCATGACCTGGGCTCAAGTTGGACATTCACCCGACTTAGCCACCCAGGTGCCCCTGAAAATAAAAAACGTTAAAAAAAAATAAGACTCAATGAATGTTAGCACTGGAAGGGATTGTAAGGTCAGCTTAATACAGCCCCTTCCTTTTTCGCTCTTTTCCATTTCGATATGGAAACCGAGGCCCACAGGCGCTAAGTTGCACAGGCAGGTGGCTAATGAGAAAACTGTACCTTAAAATCAGATTTGCTCCCTCCCCGTCTCCCAGGCCTTCCACTTCACCACAAGATGTTTTTTGGTTTTCTGATCATTGTTGTTTGTGTGTGTTTGTGGCTATTGTGGATTTTCAGTATTTGCATCCTACAGAGTAAAAACACCTTTTATTTCCGGTTACTCTGCGACTCAAAACTCCGGTGCATCCCATCTGTTGGCAAACTGGGCTTAGCATTTTAAGCCCCCGAGGTTGATTTAAACTCGACTGGCTCAGCTCCATGTGACTTTCCAGGTTACTTGGTTTTTATCAGAGGCCAGGTATTCAGACCACAGAGGTTTGAGGGGTTCAGTAGAAGACAACGACCACTCTTGGGTTATGTGGACCCGCTGTGGATTTGTATCAAAGAAAGCAACCGCAGCTTGCCTGTTTCGCTCTTCTGCTGGCAGAAGGCCACAGAATGGGCCAGGCTAGTGGTCATTCCTTTACTCCCTGGCAGATATCCCACACCCAGCGCCCGAGGAATTACACCAGCTAGGGTTGGAAAACCAGGGTGGCGAGAGGAAGGTAGGGCAGAAGTCACCAATGCCAGGATGAGAAGACCTGCCAGGGAGAACCGTATCTGATTGTTCTGTCACGGTCCTGTGAGTCTCTTAGCCGCGATTTTTCCCTCTGCACGAGCTGCCACACTGGAACGTAAGAAAGTGTTCCCAAAGACTATTTAACAATACAGGGTAGCCAGGGCTTACGGTACGCCAGAGTTCAATACGCAGTTACAAAAGAGCATTCAGTATAATGCCAATATTGTGTGTCTGTGCTTCTGAATTGTTGACTTTTTATATTACAATTTTCTATAATGTGGAACGAAGTAAATATTACTTTCAGGCTGCGACTAGGCCAGAGGAAATTTGTTTTGTTTTGTTTTGTTTTTTTAATTTTTTTTTCAACTTTTTTTATTTATTTTTGGGACAGAGAGAGACAGAGCATGAACGGGGGAGGGGCAGAGAGAGAGGGAGACACAGAATCGGAAACAGGCTCCAGGCTCCGAGCCATCAGCCCAGAGCCTGACGCGGGGCTCGAACTCACGGACCGCGAGATCGTGACCTGGCTGAAGTCGGACGCTTAACCGACTGCGCCACCCAGGCGCCCCTAGGCCAGAGGAAATTTGGATGACTCTGGATTTTTTTCAAAATCTGGTTGGCTCTGATAATTGTTTTTTAAGTGTATTATCTGTTTTGAATATAAACATCACTGGGGCGCCTGGCTGGCTCAATTGGTAGAACATGAAACTTGGATCTCGGGTTGTGAGTTCAAGTGAGTCACAGAGATTACTTACAAATAAAATCGTGCCATTTGCAACAATGTGGATGGAACTAGAGTGTATTATGTTAGACAGAGTAAGTCAGTCAGAGAAAGACAAATATCATATGATTTCACTCATATGTGGAATTTAAGAAACAAATGACCATAGGGGAAGAGAAGGAAAAATAAGATAAAAACAGAGAGGGAGGCAAACTATAAGAGACTCTTAAATACAGAAAACAAACTGAGGGCTGCTGGAAGGGTGTTGGGGGGTGGGGATGGGCTAGATGGGTGATAGGTATTAAGGAGGGCACTTGTTGAGATGAGCACTGGGTGTTATATGTAAGTGATGAATCACTAAATTCTCCTAAAACCATTATTACACTATATATTCACTAACATGGATTTAAGTAAATAAAAATATAAAATAAAATATAATCTTTAAAAATCAATCACTGAATTTTGGAAATACTATTCTTCACGACAGATGATGTCTTTTGGGTGTTCGCTCAATAACGTCTAGTTCTAGAAAGATGCATGGTTTCTGTATCAGTTTAATTTTGACTTTCTTTTTGAGCCATTTAATGGTGTGTTTGTGTATGTTTTGATCACAATTACTCTTCGCTCATACCATGCCTCTTCATGACTTTGGTGAGGTCCATGTTATTATATGTATTTCATAAAGTCAACATGAGCAAGGCCAAAGGAACTTGATGCTGGCCTCCTCAGTGTTCAGGTTTCGGTAGAAGTAAACCAGATACACATTTCATGGGAGGGAGGTCCTGCAAGGAGCTGTCTTTTTAGGGTTTGCAACACTGGAAACAAAGACCATAAAATCTCAAAGGTTACTCTAAAATGCTATTGCTCAGTTCAAAGCATTGAGTTATTTATGTTAAATTTTCACTGATTTGAACTAGAGTCAGGGGAGACCAGAAACTCCTTTAATCACATCCTGAACCAAGAAGGCACAAACATGTCTGTTTCATACGTACCCCTAAATGAATGTAACGTCAGTTATTCATTCAGCTTGCAAATCAGAGTCATAATGTATGCAAGGTCTGAATTAAGGAAAAATATTTTTAAATATTTTAAAGGAGCACACTTCATTACTTTCAAGTAATTAAACAAAGTCAGTATTCGAAGGAGGACTACTTTGTGATTCTTTTTTATGAGTAGATAAAAATGATACTTTTCTAAGACATCATTAAGATTTTAAGAAGGCAAGTAGTTGTTAACTACAGAAAACGTCTTAACCTAGCTGGTTATTAAAATATTGCAAATTTAATTTACAGTGAAACATCGTTTATATCTATAAAATTACTAAGGACTTTTTTTAATGTTTTTATTTATTTTTGAGAGAGAGAGACAGAGAGACAGTGCGCGAGTGGGGAGGGGCAAAGAGAGAGGGAGACACAGAATCCGAAGCAGGTTCCAGGCTCCACGCTGTCAGCACACAGCCCGACGCGGGGCTCAAACTTGTGAACCGCGAGATCATGACCTGAGCCGTAGTCGGACACTCAACTCATTGAGCCACCCAGGCACCCCAAAATTACCAAAGATTTTTAAATTTAGGCTACTCAGTACTGGACGAGAACATAAATTTAAGAAAAAGCCTTTACGTTTTCACTTAGCTCAGCAAGTCAGCTTCTGAGAATCTGTTCTAAGGAAATAATCTTAAGACACAAATGCCACCTTTCACAATAATGTCCACTGTATTATTATTAATAACAGGGGAGAGAGAGCAGAAACTTAAATTAATGTCTACCATTAAGGAAGTCAATTATATGAGTCAGTCATAGTGTATATGTGCAGTGTAATGACACCCAGCCAATAAATATTATCTATACAGAATACAGAATTTATAACAATGTGGAAAATGCTCATATTTTTAGAGAAAGGATGGTAACAAAATTTTACGTAAGTTAGCATGCCGGTCCTATTTTAAGACATGATAATGGAAAGGGGGAAAAAAATGCCAAAAGTTTTAAAATCTCAAACTCAACCATTTCACTTAAGGTCTTATTTATGTTAATATGCATAGTCACTCCTGTTTTCATTATTGCTACAAGAGTAAAAAGTAGGCTGTTCTCTTTCCAAATTATGTCACATGTCAAGTTATACGGGCTGTAATATAATTTTTATAGTAAAGCAGAAATATCTTTAGATTTTTCCAAATACTTTCACTTCCATTAGCCTTTTATATTTGTGGGTTTAATGTATTACTTATCTCATTTTGGCTATGTAACTCTTCTGGAAGAAGTTCGTGTTTCCTGGAATTTTCTCCTTTCCTGCATATCTGTTTATCTCCCAAAACTCCACAAAATCAGAATCCCAAATGGTATTTCAGTGACTAGTAGCAATTAGAACCTATATATTTGTTTTAATTTTTTTTCCTTAGGTCCCACGGCGCATGGGGATTATTTAACATTTTCTAAGTACACATGATCCATTTACAAAGACAAAGCACTTTGTGTTTCTCTAGTTATTTTTATGTAAAGCTATTAAAGGAACAGGAAACATCTTGGACCACCCTTCTCCCTACAACTTCCCCAAAAATAGTCATTAGTATTAAACATAACAGATTAAAATTGTTTCCCCTAGATTCCGTGGAGAAAGGCTGCAAAGTAACACTAAAGCATTTGGGGTTATTTGTAATAAAGCCTGTGCAGGAGAAACAGGACGGCAGCTCACGTTGTCAGGCAGACCGTGGCAGCTGCTTTGTGACTACGTGGCATTGTCCCATGCTAAATCATATGGGAAATGGGTACTGTTTGACAGATACTGTCATCAGTTCAAACATTATTAAAATAATTTAGAAGCTTCTAATTTTTTTTTTTTTTTTTTTTTTTTTTTTTTTAATTTTAAGGACAGGCTGTCTGGTTTGCTCAGGCTTTCCCGGCTCCGCTGCTCAGGGCTCCAGCAATGAATGTTCCTGTGCCAGATTTTTTATCTAGCCAAGCCTGAGCTACGACTTTTTATCCCAGTGGGACAGTGTAGCTATGTTCTTGGCGTTTTCTGCCTATTACCAGTTAGGGTCTGTGAACAGAATCTCCATTTGTGAGAACCTCATTGTGGATAGCACGCAGTGGTCTTTTCATTTTGATTGATGGTTCTGGTTCTGCACCATCTGGCTTCTGATAGGCTGCATTAATCATATCCTGAACTAAGAAAGTGTAGACATGTCTGTTTAATATGTACCCATACATAATGTAACGTTAGTTATTCATTCAGCTTGCAAAACAGAGTCATAATGTATGCAAGGTCTTTATATAGTAAAACATAAATATTAATATGCGACCCATTAATGCTGTTTTTACTTGTACTAACCTCCCACTAGTACATTTGTTTATGAAGATTGAGGAATTAAGAGACGGAGGACCATGTGCACATTTACATGAACGTATATAATTTCGCTGATGTCTTGTATGAATTTAGAGTGACGTATGTCTGTAATACTTATCTTACACATATTTACTTTGTATATACCTAATTGCCTCTTAAAATACAGGTTCAATGCAAGGAGCACAGATTTACTTTTTCTCATGTGAACTGCTTGCATCAAATGTAGGTCATCTGTTTGCTGAGGTCGCTGGGGGTGTATGTGACCCTGCTCTTTTGTGCTGCCTCCGGCTGGGTCCACTTTGACACAGTGTGTCCCCTGCTGTGTAATAACATCCAGAAAGGAGAGGAGAGGAGAGGAGAGGAGAGGAGAGGAGAGGAGAGGAGAGGAGAGGAGAGGAGACAGACTGACCAGGACAGGCAGGATAGGAATTCACAAGTCAAACAAAGTTTACTCCAGATTTAGGACCATCATACTTACAAGTAGCTTCAATTTGGTTTTAGAAATTTGCTAGGACCTTCTCCAGTTAAGAGAGATTTAGTGTGCATTAATCATAATCCTTTCAGTACCTAGAAGAGGGAGGGTAAGGGGATTTAAATTCTCATGGGAAGTTACCTTGCGCAAAATTGCTAGAGCATATTTCTTAAGGTAGCAAATTAAAACCATAACTTTGTAAAACACATTCTATGTTTTATTAATTATGTTTTGTCATAACAGCACTCTATTCCTCTGTGGTTACATCTTCTTGTACGTGCCCCAGATTCAAAATATGTATTTCAATGAATTATACTATTGAAGAATGAGCGACGATTAATGCCTACGTGTTGCCAAATGCAAAATACAGTCTACACTGTAACTGTAATCAATCATGGAATAATGCATGGGACACAAGGCAGATGATCGTAGTTTTTGCTGAGAAATAAGTAAATTACAGCTTCTGTTTGAAACATCATTTCAGTGAGGTTTAATTAGTCACGTAAGCACCATGAACGGTACCAATAGTCACTCCATAAAATCTAACACATGGGTCCAGGATGATACCTTAACAGTTTAAGATATTAAGAGAACATATATAAAGCTGGGAAAAAAATCATTTTAGGAGTAAAATCAGTAAAATTAAATATTCCATCCATTCATTTCTTATTTTTAAGGTATTTTTAGGTGTTTTCACCCAATAATTTAGATCCCATTATTGCTTAATTCACCCTGTTCATTGGCTTTAAAAAAAAATACATTCACTGCCGAGAATTGACAAACTAGAGAACAGAAAGTCTGTAATAAACAGGGCTTCTGACCATGAGAACACTGATTTAGTTCTGGCATCTGTAAAAAGTAGCGATTTTGCTATGAGAAGGCAGGGGTTCAGGCCTTCCCTCCACCACGTGACTAGTTGGGTGATGTTGAAAATGGGTCCAAACTGCCTGGCCTGTCTCCAGATTAACCCTCCTTCTAAGATATAATAGCCTTGGTGAGCTTTTTATCTAAAAAAAAGTCTTATCTTTAATAACTTCAGACCTGATTCCTTATCTTAAACATGGAGATCATCCCTGCTCCATCATTAAGGGTCAAAAAAGATGGCCACATGCGTTATACACTTTTAAATGCTATAAAAATCTAGGTACTGTCATTGATTGAACTTTCCTGAATTTCTTCTGTTCTGTTCATGAGACTTTGCACTGGGATCCATTCTCTTTCTGTCACAGTAAATTGGAGAAGCAGTAAAATGATGAATACATGTGTTTCCTGCTGCTTAAGATCCTCTTCTTGTATAAATTCCCCCCAGAGTTTACGGCAGGGGCCGAACACTATTTTTTCCCCTGTACAGGACCATATGCTAGAGAAATACAGCATAATTTAATTTCCTTCTTTGGGCAACGTGTGAACTATTGGACTGTGCTTCCTTAAAATTAAGGACATTCATTCTGAAGCTGGGACAGGACTGAAATGGGGCTGGGAGGGGGGACTTTTAAACCAGAACATTTTATTAGTTCGGGGACGCAGTGCCAGAACGACAGCTTTCAAAGGCCATGGCTCTACTTCCTCGTCGGAGAACGGGGGCCACGCAGGAGGGAGGGCACGAACAGATGGACAAGTTAGCAAACTAGACAACCTCTCCCTTCTTCTGCAGGTTGTCATCAGACTTGGATTCAAAGTGCACTGAACCCCCAGAACGATAAATACACCTCTTTCAAATGCATAAATACGAAAACATGTCATTTTAAAATCTGTAGCATTTTAATGAATCTATACTCTTGTGTCACGAATATATGAACACTTACATTATTATTGAATTTTAAGCACTTTTTAATGTTTCCAGCTTGTCTGAAGGATAACTAGACACATGTATGGTTCTCCAAATCCAGCAAAAATAACTTCTGTTCTAGATGTATTTTGTGTTTTTGACTTGAGGTGAAATCAGGTATCCCCTAAACAGTGCACCTAGCATCAGAGAGCAGATTTTTCTGTCTGCAAACGGTGTAAGTCTTGTCCTGTTCCCAGCATTGCCAATGGGACTCAGTAGTCATTGTATGAAATTTGACAGAACTTCTGTTCATGTGGTCATTTAGTTACTGTATGCAGGGCACCTGGGAACCCAGAGCACAAGGTATTGTGTGCTCCCATGTGTCAACCTACTGTGTGTTGGGGAGAAGACAAGCAAAGAGCTGGTTTTACTTCTAACAGTCCTACATAATGCCACTGATGTCACTATTATTAATTACGCATAGAGATCTTTTAGAGGAACCGTGTTATAAAAGTTTAACTGAAGATCATTTGAAACTTTGAAAGCAGGAGAAGTCGGTGCTATCATCACACCGGTTGGTTGTGGGAACCAAGACTGATTAATTATTTGATTCAGATAAATTTATTCCTCATTCCCCTAAGACCTAGAGATGCCCATGTTTCCCCCCCTAAAACATACATATGGAGGTTTGTGTACCAATTCACCAAGGACATATGGCCCCAACTTACCTTCTTGGGTTTCATGTCTGACTTAAACTATAATCCAGAAACTAAGCACATACCTGTTCAAATAGCTGTCCAGTGCTTTGTCCTTAACAACACTGCACTGTTTTGACTCTATTTCAAATCATAAAGATAATCCTGAGGTGTTACTTCCTAACTATCTCTACTGCAATAAATGATTGTTAATAAGCAGATAAATGATGTGCCTGCTACTTTTCCCAAAGGCCTCCAAGGTTATTGATAGTCCAGACTGACGTCTACCATAGCTATGGCCTCACCACCCCACCCTTTCACGCTAATGCGTCCTGTCCCATATCTACAACCGTTGAATACACTGATTGGAATACAAGCAGGAGACCACTGGAAGGGGCTGGAGGGTGGGACAGTCATGCACTATGCAGAGTTTGTCAGCATTAATGTGAACAAAAGGTCACCAAGACTCCTCCAACTTATTACGGGGAGAGAACATTTTGCTTTTCAGAATCCCCGGTCTCATAGTTCACCTGGGAGGCCGCAACGGCACGGTTGCGAGCTGAAGACAGTGTTCCTGCGAAAACTCTTTTTAGTAGCTAGGTGATAGTTGATAGTTTAGTTCAGTTGATAGTTGATCAACCTGTGTACTACTAGCTGTGAGTTATTTCCGTTATTTAGTCTGCACTCGACCTTCACTGCCAAAGGTGGGTCTGTCCTGTAAAGAAAGGAACTACCCCTTCTCTCCTTTTCCACAGCCTGTTACTATTTTCAAAAGGTAGTTACAGCATGAAAACGCCTTGGAATGATAAATATATGAGATATTCTTCTAAGTATATGAGGTACTTATCTTTTGAAAGAGTCTTTATTTTTATGATTTGGGATTTTTAAAAATAAAACATACAAAATGTGAATTGGTTTTCTTTTCTAAAGCAATAATTCTTCATTAAGAGAACCTATTCATGGGGTAAAATGACAGCATGATTGCTGTTTGAGCTCATTATTTTCAGATGGCAGAAACATGGTGTAATGAAAGGAGCGTCTCTCAAATGGTTAATGTAACTAAATGTTGGATGGGGTGGGAAGCTGCCTGTCAGGACCCAGTGACTTACAGGCCGCGATGTCCATATTTTTCCCAGGAGCGGGAAGCCTTAACATCATGGCTGCTCAGTTTTCCATTCCCCGCTTATTGTTCATAAGCATTTCTAGAAAAGTTCTCTAGGTAACAGATAACGTGTGCCTGGTACCCAACATTTTGTCCTTCCTTCTTCCTGTTTCTGATTCCAGTTGTATTCTTGCTGTTTTATTCATTTTCCCCTTCCTCCCTTGAACATTAGCAGAGCAGTTTACCAGGGTCATGTTTTTGTTTCAAATGATGCTTGTAGCCCTCCACCCCGAAAGATCTGAGTAGTTTATGCTTACCTGCATTTTGTTAGGCAAAAGAAAACAGTTCCTCCAAATACATTCAGTCGCTTAGCCATAGTAACCGGCACTACCGGGGGGGGGGGGGGGGGCGGGGTGTGCACGCAAACGTTCATGTGAGTTTGTGGGAGACCATTCATTTTGTCATTTCGACCACAGGCAGCCACAACCCGGAGCTTTTGCAATGCCCATTCTGTAATGAACGTCATTTTATTTTCTAACACTTCGTAATCCAAATTTGCTAAAACATCTAGGTAGCATGGTGTGTATCAGAAAGAACAGTTCACGTGAACCTGGCGTGGAATGTGCATTGCCTCGTTTACCAGCTGCAAAACTTTGGGCACATTTCCTAATCTGTCTGACCCTCACATTTGTCATCTGGAAAAAAAAAAGGGGAAATAGTATCTCCTTTTTGTGAGAAATAAACCTCTGCGAACAACTGATTCATTGTAAGTAAATACTCATAAAGTCTCTTGCCCATTTCCTTTCCCTTCCTTCTGAACAATTACTATTTAATATGCTCGGTAGTCTAGACACTTAGAAATACTGAATTATTAAATATTTTCATGTTTTATTTCTCACGTCATTCCGTGGCAGTTGAGAAAAATACATTCCAATGAAAACATACACACATCATGCATTAGCTCAGGCAAGCCCATTTTTATACATAAATTCAAAGTCAGATCCAACCCTGGAGAAAATTGTGAAGTAAAGTTTGCCTCTTCCAGCGGTTGGTGTCTCCTTTACCCTTCGCATGACCTTTTCATTGCTGTGGCCTCGACAACCTCTTGCTGTCTCCAGCCATCCACGGTCAAGACCGCTTTCAGGAAAGAATGTGATAAACACTTCCATTACGAGATATAAATTATTGAGAAGGGTCAGTATGAGAATCTCCCCAGCTCTTTTCATTTTAAGACAAGAAAGAAGAATTTAAGCCCAAGTATTAACTACTAATTGTTGATTCTCACATATTAATGAACTTTCCTATGTTCTAACCTGCTTTTGGGAACTTGTCAATTCTAGCGTCCCCCAAAATTGTAACTTTGAATTGGCTTTTTCCCCCTTAAGACATTACTTTCGATGACCTGTGATCCCCATAAGGATCCACAAATCACTGGAAACTCTTCCCTTTGGGCAGAAGCCCATTACATTTTGTGACCAGGTAGTCCAGTAAAATGCATAGTGTTGTCAAGGAAGGGCATTGGGAACGGAGCAGAGGACGGCAGTTAGAGCACAGCTACTAGATGTAGGTATTTCTGACTGTCAGTATCTCCTACGAAAGACGTAACAGAGCTGGAAAAAGTAGAGAAGAATAATTGCTGCCTTCAGTGCAAAATCAGTGTTATTGTGCCTTTCCTTAAAATCTCCACTTACGGAAAGCATATGAAACACAATGAAAATCTTATTAATTATTAGAATATATATTATATAGGCAAGAATATTTTTGTTTTTCCCAAGTAAGTTAGAATAGTACTTTCTCCAGAATCCCTAATGAGGGGAACACTGGGAAGACTCACAGGCAGTCGTCAGGGATCTCAGCTCCCTGCTGACTTTCTCTGTCTTTCCGTGTTGTACTCTGCCGATAGAGGATGTGGGTCAAGATGCAGGAAAGATCAAGATGCCAGAATAGAGAGGAATCCACTCAGTTGCTTGGTATTCCCATGAAACCTATGGATAATCCACCGTCAAACACTGGATTATATACTGCCTCACGTGTTTGCCTAATTATGTCTTAGCAACCAGGCTAACTTTCTCATGGGTACAGACTCAATCTTACGTTTTCAAATTCCCTGAAAGGAAACTAGTCTAGTAGTTGACATTTCGTGGGTTTTAAATAAACACTTGCTGAGTGGAATTGAATTGATAGTAAAGTTACTTACAGACGTCTGATGTGATTTTCTTTGGAAATACCTTGGACATGGCTGATGTGGTTTTCCTTGGAATACCTGTAGGAGAACACTTGATTTCAGGCAAATTGGTACCTCTGCCTCTTCCTAAGAGACTTGTCTGCTTTTGATGAAATCATCCATCTACCCAAGGTTCTCAACCGGGGTTGACGTCACCATCACAGTATACTGGAATTTCGTGGGCAGGGACCAGGGATGTTAAATCTCTCGAATGTGGCACCGTCCTTCACAAGCAAAAAACTGTTGTGCTCACAATACCACTAATACACCTCACCAAGAACCATTGGATTCGTGGGGCGCCTGGGTGGCTCAGTCGGTTAAGCGTACAACTCTTGGTTTCGGCTCAGGTCACAGTCTCACAGTTTGTGAGTTCGATCCCTGCGTCAGGCTCTGTGCTGACAGTGTGAAACCTGCTTTAGATTCTCTCTTTCTCTCCCTCTCTCTCTGCCCCGCCCCTGCTCGTGTGCTCTCTTGTCTCTCTCAAAATAAATAAACTTTAAAACAAATTTTTAAAAAAGGAACCACCAGATTGCTTCTGCCCCTCCTAATATTCAGACCTCCTATTCACCACTACCCCTTGTACTGTATATTTAAGCTTTACTGAGCTACTTCTGGACCGTACCCAGCTCTATTTCTTTATCTTTGCAGATTTTGTTTCTTCTGCTTCTGTCCCACTTTCTCTTCTAGTGAACATCTTCTAATCTCTCAGGACTCCACTTAGGCACCACCTCCTCCAAGAAGCTTTTGCTGGTTTCAAACCCAGACTGGGATAAGAGGCACTTCTATGTGTCTTCAAAGCAATTGCACTTCCCTCTGCCGTGACATTTATCCCATTGAATTGTGGTTGTCTGTTTACTTTCCATCTTTCCCACCAGACTAAAAAGTATTTAAGAACCAGTTGGATGTCCTAGGAGCTCATCCAGTCCCTGACACATACTGAGCACTTAATCAAAATTTTTTTGAATGAACGAATCGGTGACGTTTTCAGACAAGAATGAGTTCATTTGGCAAATATCAGTCGTGCGCTTTTCATAGCTAGGCAGAGCCTCGGCACGAGGCATGCTGGGATATTGGCAACACTGACACCGTGGATGGAGGGAAGTTGTGCAGGGGTAGGCGAGAGTAAGGGGAAAGGATGGGAGATTATCCCTACGGTGGGGTTGGCTCGGGCTCAATCCCCTCGGTAGCTCTAAGACCACGGGTGGGACAGGACAGTGGGTGGCCCTGGCCAGTGCGGTTCTGAGCACGGCCCCCAGACCCTGCCAGTCCCAAGGGAGACAACTGCAGAAGTGGGAGTAAGACCTTGGAATCTGACAGAATAATTTTGTGTCTCTTCAGTCTTTAATAAAAAGTCTTTTTAACGTTACTTTTCTAGTCACTAATTTTTATTGTATTTTAGAAGTGAGCTGGTTGCTGATGCACCTGAAATATTTGTCAGAAAAGAAAAGAACAAAAGGCGGGAACATTCTTTTTGAAAGCTGGTCTTCACCCCAGCTTTTTGAGTGTCAGTGGTCGAGGATAGCAATGACCTTGTTTCCCACCAGATTCCAGACTGGGTGCTGAGGGAAGCAGGAACTTAACTGCTGATCCTTTCCTTTCTTTCCTCTGCTCCTGGCACGGGAAGGGCTAACTTGAGAGAGAGAGAGAGAGAGAGAGAGAGAGAGACACACACACAAGTGGTGAGGATGAGGGTCCCCGCTGACTGTCTCGAGTTCTGGGTAAGACTGTAGCCCCAGACCAGAGCTGCACGACCAAGCAGAAAACCCAAAGAAGCCGACTTGCGTGGGTCGAGCCTGCCTGTGAGAAATGTCAGGAGAGCTCCACAGAGTTGGGGTGCCCAGTTTCCACTTCATCCAGCAGGGTTTGTGGTAGCACAGCTAATTCGAGCACCTGCCTCCTAGTGAGCCAGCGGCCATCAGTGTACTGCCACTCCAGCAGTGATGGGCTCCAGAACCAGGCGAGGCCAGCTGGGTTCCTAGACTGTGCGCCTTCGTGGCATTGGCCGCAGCTGAGCAGATTCTGGGCGGCAGTGGCCGACATGCCGAGGATGTGAGGAGCTCCGTGAGCGTGTTACAAAGACTCAGTGGCGAGCAGCTGTGTTGAGAATTGGAGCCAGAAGCTTAGGCAAGAACACAAATAATACAAATAGAACGTGTTAGGAGAAAAGGGAAGCACAAACTGTAGTAACCGCAGTCTTGAAGAATTAATATGAACTAGTTTGTGTGCAAACCCAAGCCAGAAACGTTATTTTCACAAAATTATTACGAGAAGTTCGACACGATAATGGCGGTGGTGCACTTATTGACTATTAAATAAGACACAGAATGGCCCTCATCAAGATTGTTTATGCGCAGCAGGGCTGAAGTGCCAATGAGCCAACTCATAAGCTTTACTTACTAGAGTTCTAACTAGGGTAGAAAAAATCCCTGCCAGACAGCACGTCCGCTTTGTTTGGAATAGAAGCATAAATACCTAATTTGCCTTGTTATGGAGAAGAATGCATGATCTCTGCCACATATAGCTAGATAATCATTCCATCAGGCTCAAAATGTAAAGGACCTCATCAGTTTGCTGATTCGGCCTAATCCTTCTTCTCGGATGGTGAACCCAGGCTGTAAGTTCATATGTCATTTCATTATATTTCATCTCTTGAAGGCAAAAACATAGTTTTGCCACAAGATCAAAAGTAAAAGCGACCAGAAGTACACATAGGTCAGCGTACCATGATTTCGAAAGTTAAAAACGCACACAGTGATAAATTTCTAAAAGTTTGTGTCCCTATTTTGCGGGCTTATTATTTTTTTTCTGGTTAAGTGTTATATCACGGGGGCGCCTGGCTGGCTCAGAGGAGCCCGCAACCCTTGATGTTGGCGTTGTAAGTTCTAGCCCCACATTGGAGGTGGAGATTACTTAAAAATAAAATCTTAAGAAAAAAGCCAGTGTTGTCTCATCCAAGCAAGTGTGTCTGTCATGATAAATGTGTCTCATGAAGGCAGGGTAGAACCACATAAGCCTTAAATATTTTTCATTAGAAAAGCTCTTCTGATAATTTTTTTGTCGAGGAAAAAACATGAGGAGGACAACTTCACACGTGAGTTTTTTGTTTTGTTCTCAGCGAAGTTGGCTTGATGTTGTTTAAATTAGAAATCGACATTTTATTTTCTTTTTTTGATTTATTGGGCTTTTACTTTTTAGCTGCTGTCTTGCCGGCCAACTGCCATTCTTTGCGAGTTGTCTCAGTTTCTTGATGTATTTGTAATAAACAAAAGCAAATACATTTTTATTAAACCATAAAAATGATCCACTGTGCACCCTGACGTAGAATGCTCATGTGCAGTATAATTGTTTAATACTGTTTTCTTTCCCCATTAAGTCAACCCGAAAGACTATTGATTGTGTCAGACACTGGTTCTTAATGCCATAATTCTCCAGACCTGTGTCTCCAGGGACTCTAGTCAGGAGGGTGATTGTGTAGCTGGCTGCTCTCGGTTGAACGCCCGGTGGCAGCCTGCCTGGAACAAGGCAGGTTGTAGAACAGTGCATCTCACCGTGCCGAATCGCCTCGTATTCTGGGAGAGAGGAGGAGCACTTCCTTATTTACAGCCAACCGAGGAGGGAGTTCGAAAGTGTAAAACACCAGAATTTTAGCAGGCACATTATGTTCAAAAAAAAATATATGTGTGTGTGTATGTGTGTGTGTATATATATATATATATATATATATATATATATATATATAATTCTGTACGAAGTTTTTAATTTCACCCTAATTTCTGGAGCTGGGCCAGAATCCTATTAATTACTTTGATTTATAGTACTTTACACAAAGCATTGTACATAAAAATGTTCTCACTACCGTGCCATATTCTCTTGAACCAGTTGGTCCCTTTCTGTGATCCTCAGTTCTCTGATGTGCGAAAATGGTTGTCCTATTAACCCCACAGTCATGGTCAGATGACGTAGAGCTTCCTCAAGCATTAGGTGCTTTTCCTCCACTAGAGTGAGGCCCCGTGTGTTCAGTAACAACTGTTTCTGAGACAACTTCCATGTGGCAAGGACTGTGCTATGAGCGGGGGCTCAGAGTCACCCTCTGGCAACGGATTCTGAGGGCAGTTCGGACTGATTCACCTGTTCTGAAAGGTGAAGGAGGGGCGCCTTGGTGGCTCTGGCCATTAAGCGTCCGACTTCAGCTCATGTCATGATCTCACAGTTTATGGGTTCAATCCCTGCATCAGGCTCTGTGCTGTCAGCACGGAGCCTGCTTGGGATCCTCTGCCCCCCGCCCCCCGATCCTCCCCTTTTTGCTTGCTCTCTCTCAAAAATAAACATTTAAAAGTGAAGGAAATGAGGGGCGCCTGAGTGGCCCAGTTGGTTGCGTCCGACTCTTGGTTTCGGCTCAGGTCGTGAGTTTGAGCCCCACATCAGGCTCTGCACTGACGGTGTGGAACCTGCTTGGGATTCTCTCTCCTTCTCTCTTTCTGCCCCTCCTGCATCTCTCTCTCTCTCTGACAAAATAAATAAGTAAACTTAAAAAAATAAAACCAAACTAAAAAATGAAAGTGAAAGAAATGAGACGACGCAGGCTGGGGCTGAGGTGGAGGGGGAGAGCAGTGGAATGCCATCACTTCCCATATTTTCTAAGACGTCCTGTTTTAAGTGTTCTTATTTGCTTTAAAACAGAGATTTGCACCATGTGGCTTCTGCTTCATCAGGTGTCCAAAATATTCGTTGTGTTGCTAGGCTGGAGCACTAGGTGGTCATGTCCCCTTAGGTTACCCGGAGCCTGGAACCAAAAGGGTTTACTGTCCTCCGCGTGTTTCTATGAGGTCTGCAGGCCCGAGGCGGGGAGCTTATCTGCATGCACAGAGGACACGCAGCCTCTCATTCCAAGCAGTCACCTTTTCCTTCGCAGAACAATGTCCTGGCTGTTAAAAGTGTGCAGACTTTCATGTTTGTTCTTAATGAAGAGCAGAAAGTCTATAAAATTTTTAAAGTAATACTGTAAATGTCTTCATTTACCGAACTGATGTTTTCACATTCAGAATAAATATCTCCTCTGTAGTACCTCTTAAAAAGAAAGGAGAAAAAAAAATCCCCAGAGCTTTGTAACATTATGATTAGAAAGGATGTATATATATATTTTTTCTCCCGTGAAACTGTGTTAGCGACATCCCAGAAAACTGGAATTCTCTATTAACCCTTAGGTCAAGCATCCAACTTGACCCTCATCTCTTTTATTCCACCTCATTTATAAAGGAGCAGTTTATTCTTAACTTAATTCCTAGCTTCTTTTTAGGGAGCATTCAAAGTTAATCTCAACAAAGAATAGCAAATCAGACTTTGCAATCTGTGGTATTAGGGAATAGAATGAAATGAAGTAATTTTAGCGTTAGAAGGAATCCTGGCGCTCGTCTTATCTAACCATTTCGCTTTCCTATGAGGCAACCACAGCTGAGAGAAACTGTCTCTCTAAAATCACGCGGCTGATTTGTGGCTGACCCTGTGGTTCCGTACCAATGACACTAGGCCACCCAGCGGTATCTTCTAAGAGTTATGGAGGCCTCAAATGTAACACGTTTTATTAGAATAAATGCATGTGAAAACTGGCTTCGAGATTCTGCACTTCTCAACTGCTCGGGTCCAGACTTGCATCTTTCTGCTTAGTGGGTCTGCACCATGTGTCATAGGCGGTTGCCTCGTAAGAGAAAATTTATCACCAAATATTGCTTTGGGAGTCAGGGACCAGGCATTTGCCAGAGCTCCAACATGCACCTTCTGGGTCTTGGGTTTTTACCTACTCTGAAATTAGAATAATAACAGGGCTGACATGACCGACCAACAGCTGCGTGGAGTACCATCCTTCCATAAAAATTACCCACAATACTGTTTATGTTCCTTAGCCCAGGAGGGAAAAAAAACCAAACAAAACAGAACCATTTTGATCTCTGACCCCTAACCTTTCTAACCTGTCCTACCAATTCCAAGGAAGGCCCAGCTCCAAATCAATATGGCAAGACCCACCTGGAGCTCGTTGCCTTCGCTCTTCACCTTCCGAGTTTTGGAGTGAGGAGGAGAATATGTAGAAGCACTTGTAGAGCCTCTCGTGTCTTCCTGGGAGGATCGTCTCGCTCTAGGATAGTGCCAAACCTACCTTCCTGTCCAGGGTTCCCTCAAGTCTCTGCCATTGTCCTCGCCGGCCTTTTCCCATCTGATGACCCAGGTCCACGTCTACATTTGTGGGAGCCCAGAGCTGCCCACGGCCCGTAAGCAATGATCACTGTGGATGCCGCGACCAAAGGCGCCTTGAGCAGGCACAGGCAGAGAGTCGGTTGGGGGAAGTGTCAGTGCCCCACAGCCTGCCATCCAACGAATGGATTTTTGCTTATGAGTGTATCACATGATCCAGGTGTGGACCAACGTGGGTTATTTTGCATGCATGAAGTCATTTTGTTGAGATGCTTCTTTTTGCCACCTTAACAGCTATTTCACATTTATGCTCATACTCTAATTAGCCGCACGACAGCTGACTATAAATATGTTGCTACGGATCAAAGTGCAGAGTAAAGATCTATAGACAGCCCCCTACTTACAATGATTGTGTTTGACTTCTAACTTTCCTTTTTTTCTTTTTTCAAGTTGTTATTTAAATTCCATTTAGCTAACAAACAGTGTGATATCAGTTTCAGGTGCAGAACCTAGTGGTTCATCACTTACATACGACACCCAGCGCTCATCTCAACAAGTGCCTTCCTTAATGCCCATCCCCCGTCTAGCCCATCCCCCACCCACCCCCTTCCATCAACCCTCAGTTTGTTCTCTCTAGTTAAGAGTCTCTTATGGGGCGTCTGTTAAGTGTCTGAGTTCACGTCAGGTTATGATCTCGTGGTCTATGAGTTTGAGCCCCACATCGGGCCCTGTGCTACAGTGTGGAGCCCGCTTCAGATCCTCTCTCCCCCTCTCTGTCTGCCCCTCCCCTGCTTGAGCTACTTCTCTCTCAAAAATAAATAAACATTAAAAAAAAAAGTCTCTTATGGTTTGTTTACCTCTCTTCTCCCCCACATTCCCATACATTCATCTGTTTTGCTTCTTAAATTCCACATGTGAGTGAAACCATGGTATTTGTCTTTCTCTGACTTATTTTGCTTAGCATTATACTCTCTAGCTCCATCCATGTTGTTGCAAGAGATTTCATTGTTCTTTTATGGCTGAGTGATATTCCATTGTGTGTATGTGTGTGTGTCCTCTTGCTTATCCACTCCTCATTTGATGAACAAAGTCTGGAAAGCTTGGGTCCTCAACTTTATAGTGTATTGTTTTTCACTTTTATTCTATTTTTTTTATTTTGAGGGAGAGAGAGAGAGAGAACATGTGCGAGTGAGGGAAGGACAGAGAGAGAGAATCCCAAGCAGGCTCCGTGCTGTTAGCGCAGAACCTGACACGGGGCTCGAACCCACAAACCGTGAGACCTTGACGTGAGCCGAAACCAAGAGTCAGATGCTCAACCGACTGAGCCACCCAGGTGCCCCTGCTTTTCACCTTTTAGAAAGGCTTTTACCCTTTCATCATGTGAAAAGTAGCACTACCACATGTATAACTTAACTCCTACCAGATTGGCCAATAGAGCGTGATGGGGAGCTCTGGGGGCAGGAGGCCACTCGGGAGGCCCTGACAGATCAGGCCACAGCACAGAGGCTTAGAGATCAGGACAATAAGAATAATAAAGCCTAGCTGGCATCTCTTTCCACTGTCAGTTCACAGGAGCCTTGAAAGTTATGTAAACCAAGCTTTTCAGTTTTTCAGTTAGTGCCACGATGACCACCCTCTCTTCCTGTGGTCACGTGGGATTGTCTTCACTTTAACTTGAGGAAAAGCTAATTATGGGTTGATTTTTGGGAAGAATGATTAATAATCACTTCCATTTGGTGGAACGTAATCTGTGGAGGCAACATTAATGTTTTCAGTACCTTATGAACAACATAAGGAAGAAAGAAAAAAGAAAACGCTGTGTACTCTTTTGCCACAAGCTATGATATTATTTAATCTTAAATAATTAAAGAAAAACATTTTTATTCACATAATGTTACAATCATACCGCTAATACCAGCTTAATACTTTTAAACTAATTCATTTTCTCATTTGTGGCAATCGAGAAAGGTTTATTAAATCTAATGACTGTTTTAGGATTAAGTAGGGGAAAAGCATGTTCTAATTACAGGGATGGATAAAAGCAAATTAATTAACCAAAAACATGTATTTCCTCCCTCATAGATGTCTGGTCAGCCATATCCGAGATGAACTTGGGGTACCTAGCTCCTGAGTTTTTTAATCATGTTTTTAGATTGCATTTTTTACACCATCTGTACCATTAACATGACTGTAATTTCTGTCACAGTTGGAAGCTTCGGTTAATAAATGTTTTGTTTTGGAGGGGGAGGGAAAGGCAGACAAGAAGGAAGTGTTTGTGAATGAACCTGAGGAAGAGACTGCCTTCACCCAGGGGCCATGAAGGGAAATGCTAATAAAACTAATTGAAACTTTAGAGTGGACCTTCAGGCCTTTCTGAAGGTGACTGTATACGTGACAGTAAGGAAGTAAACCCTGGGAAGCTGGCTACATTCAGTCTTTAAGTGGGTCCATCGCACCTACCAATCCTGAAGTCATTTGGAAATTCCGAATTGGGCGTTACTAAGGGGCGCCTCAGGGGCTCAGTCGGTTGAGCGTCCGACTTCGGCTCAGGTCATGATCTTGGGGCTGGCGGGTTCGAGCCCCGCGTCCGGCTCTGTGCTGACAGCTCGGAGCCTGGAGCCCGTTCGGATTCTGTGTCTCCCTCTCTCTCTCTCTGCCCCCCTCCCCCCCACCCACGCTGTGTCTCTTTCTCTCAAAAATAAACACTAAACAAGCAATTAAAAAATCAAATGGTGCATCACTGAAATAACGCATCGATACGTGTCTGAACCCCCCCGCTCAAATGAGTAGCAAGGATGTAAAGACTTGCGGCATAACCGCCCATTTACCGAACGGCACACCCTTCCAGCAGCAAGAAAGAAATGGGTGTTTGGTATTTGTACGCAGGGTCCACGGTGTCCTTACTTGTCGCGCTAAAGACCAGAACTCCTGATGATGATGCCCCGAGAGCACCTGTGCAAGCTTGCGCTGTCGGCCTTTGGTTCAGGGCCGCGTTTTCCAGCAGTGCCTTCTTCTCTACACAACTCCACCACCAAAGAGAATAGTTGGGCTAGGCAGTGCACCGTAACGAAAGCCGTAAGTCTTCACCGCGAAAACAAAACCCGGTCAGGGCGGTGAGGGCAGGTCTAGCGCACGCCTCCGCCAAGTTTGCTTGAAACCTGGCTCTCTGGCATCAGTCAGCCGAGCGCTCTTATCCGTAGGACCAGTGACCTTGGAATTGATCAGATTAGGCATTCAAGTCAACTTAATATTTAAAATGCTTTCAGATAATTGCCACAAAGTCTTGTTAGGTCCAGCAGCCCAATCTCAAGGTCGTCCTATCAACTTCGTCCCGACAGCCCCTCCGTATTCCGCTGCTGGCTTTCTTTCGAACTCACTCTTCACCAGACTGAACCCCGAGTAATGAAAACAGTCAAACTGCTCATAAAATGTCACATTACTATGAGAGCACACATTATTTCTACAGATATTTTCTGTCAGTCACTAGATCACTCCTCACAGCAGTGCCTGCCTGGAACATGCCTTAAAAAATGACAATCCCGTACTGTAAAGACTACTTGAGCAGTGGAATTTACTGATTTGTCCCTTTGATCTCAGCCCACAAAAGATACCAAATGTTACTCAGGAATAAATAAAACATTTATAGAAAAGGGGAGAAAAGGTTATATGCCTCATTTTGCTTATCAATGTCATTTCCAAGCCAACAATTTTATTAGGGGTAGGGGTATGGTGACGCTATTTTTAGTTTGTGGGGGAGAAATGTGACATTTAGAACAAATGTCATAGCATTTCTTCAATAAAAATCCATGCTGTCAGCCGCCTAGCTCTGGAGAATTAGAGAAAAGCTGTGCTAAATCAGAAGAGAAGCGACAATAACTTGACTCGTGGTTTAACCCCCTCAGACCCAGCCCCTGTGCGGATGGACAGTTGCTGTTTGTGCACAGAGCTCCGGGAAGCAGGCCTGTGTTTGCACGGTCGTTCTTAAAATCATCCGTGCTGCCCACCTGAGAAATGACCCTGTGCTCAGCCAAAGCTCTGTGACCTGTTTTGTGCAGTGACCCTTGAAGAGACACAGTTTTTTTCACAAACAGAAGAAGAACCCCCAATACCTACTAAAGTAACTATTCCAACGTGAAGGCCAGAAAATGACTTTATTGACTCTAAGCCGCAAAATAAACACTAAAAAAAACAGTAGAGGGGAGGATTAATAGCATTTAACGTGGAAAGAAATAACACGCCATGAATATAGTTCTCGTTGCAGAACGTTTTGCCCTTATCTTTTTCACCTCCTTTGGCATCTCTTCACGTCCAACCATGAAATTTCTCGGGGTTGTTATTTAACTTTTGAGGGACAAGCGCCATATCTTTGGTTTCTCTGAACTCCCCACGGTGCCTAGCACAGTCCTTGATAAAACTATTGAACAGTTACAGCATTGCTGTGACAAATATGGTTCGTATCTTTTTTTTTTTTTTTAAGCTTTCTAGCTCTCCCTAGCATGCCCCCCCCCCCCCCACCCCAAACCCACACGATGATGATTTTCAGCCTTTGCCATTGGCAAGGCTCGGATCTTACGCACTCCAGTGGAGTAACGGTAATGGTCTGCCGGCAGTTACCTATGCCCTTCCTGAGGGTATTGTCCCCTTCGTTACCCTCCCCCTTGCATGCATTTGTAGTGCTTCATTCATGATCTTCTCTACCTCAGAAGAGGTTTCCTCTCTTCCTTGACAAAGCTTTTGTCTCCTTTTTGGGGGGTGGGGTGGGAGGGACTCCTAACTTTCTGCCTGCAGGTGAGCATAGTAATAGTCTCCGGTTGAACCTGCTGCCTTCTCGAATTCCCATTAAATTGCTGAACATGAATGGAGCGCTCAGTAGGTAGCAGGTATTGAGCAAGGTGATGGGGGGGGGGGGTGTCGAGTAAGACAGAGTCCCTCCTCTTCGACAGCTGACAACTGCTTACTCAACGCGTAACCTGTGCTACGTATCACCTCCGCAAACACGCATCCAGCAAACGTTGCCCGAGTGAGTTCAAGTGACGCGGTGACTCCTAATGGCAGGGCTTGATCTCGAGGAGCACGTAGTGATGTTGTGGCGAGAGCCCCTGCCAGCAACCCCTCTCATTTTGAACTTGTACTTATTTCCTGCTCAAAATTATGAAGTATGTTTTATACATATCCGTAATGCTTAATGCAATTTTTCTTCAATTACTGTGCCACCGTTTTGAAGGCAAAGACTGTTTCTGAAAGACTGAATTACTCTTCATTTTTCACGGTCGTTGCCCAACAGAGTGCCCGACACACAGGGCCACCTCGTGTGGTGTGCAGTCCCTTGGGCTGTACATCACTCAGTTCCCGGGGGCATCAGACACGAGTCAACCTCGGTGGCCTTGCGTCAGTGCTCAAGAAATATTTTTGTTGAGTCTTAATGATATGAGCAATTCGTGAAGCTTCGTTTCATTTTCCGAAATTTATTTTTAAATCCTTTCTCCTACTCTTTTTAATCCCCTGTAGTATATAAAGCCACGTGAATAATTCAGAAGTCGGTTCAGAAGTAGGTGATGTTTTGAAAATTCATTTTCATATGAATTAAATCCATGTGATTTAGTAATGTGTATATGCCCCCAATTATATTCCTAGCCCGTTTTTGCTACCAGTGTTTTGACATGACTTTTTAACACTTGGTAAGTATATTGACAACCTCATTGACAGGATGGAGGTATGTGATTTCTTTTTATCGTTCAGCATTGTCATTTCTAACGATGGATTCTCAAATACAAAGAAAAATAATTGCTCCCGTATGGATTTAGTTAAGACTTTAATGAATTAACCTGATGTCATTTGAACTCGGATTGCTTCTGTCTCTATTGTGATAAGTCAGTGAACATATGCCAGATTTGTTCTGTTATGGCAGCTACGTAATCATCAATAGCAATATTTTATAATAATCGTAATATAGGATGTCTCACTTCCATATTTGTGTGCACATAGTGAGGGGGAAGGGTATCATTCTCTCAGCCGGCAACAGAATTCCTCTTAGGCAAGGAAATAGCATTGTTTAGGAAACTGTCCTGATAAACAGTTTCATGGACAAAGTAAGAACCTGAGGCTGTGAGTTAGAAGGAAACAAGACCCTAGAAGGTAGAACTAAGTGCTCTGCAGTAGAAAAATAGAATTTTTCTCTCGGTATAAATAAGAGAAGGTGGTAAAAGGGAGAGAAGTAGTGGGAGAATAACTAATATCCAATTTTAGGCGGTTTGCATTTTTTCCCTGTGTGCACTTACCCACGAAACTAAGTCAAGAGACCAGAAGTTGGGAGCTAGACGTGACCTTGAGAACACAAGTCCCTTACCCCTTGATGTTTGAAGTCATTTGGAGAAGGGCACTGAACTTTTGTCCATAAGACAAAATGTGGGAGGTTGGAGCCTAGAACTAAGGGGGCAGTGGGACCCCAGATGCCATCTGGATTTCACGTCTGCCTTTAATCCCCAGCTCTGCCTTTTACTAGCCAAATACCCTTGGAAAAGGTATGTAATTTTTCTGTGCCTACGTTTCCTCATCCATAAAATGGAAATAATACAAGTACATTTTCCCACTGGGTCATCTTAATGATGAAATAAACTAGTGTAAAGAGTCAGAAAAATGCTTTCCGTAATCACTGGATAAATGTTGCATATATCACCCATGCTCTTGCAGAACACATATGACGGAAGGCTTGGGTTTGCTCTTTATGTGTATGCTTAAAATTTAATTACAAAGAAGGTAACACATGTAAAACCGCTCTAAGGAATCAAAATCGATTCAGTATCCCTTCCCTCTGACCCCTCCATTTCTCCCTTAAATGCAAAGTGTCTTACACCTCAAACAAATAAATCAAGTGGTGTGTGATTTATTACCTTGTACCAATATTATGTATCTTAAAAGACCAAAATGTTATCCAAGTCTAGATGTGTTTTCCAGTCTTTATACATTTGTTCTTTGAGAGAAGTAGTGCTCTGTTTCTAAAGCAGACTCATTAGACATAATTTTTCTAATTGTTTGACTCTTATCTACATGAAATGGAAAAGTAGCATACTTTGTAGAAGCTGTTAGCTTCAGTGGTTGCTAAATGTAAAATATTAAAATGCAGGGATCGTGAAGTTATTTTGAGAATATAATTACTGTGTGTTCTGATTGCTTTCTTTTAAAACCTTTATGCCTTTTACTGCTGACCAATTTCGGTATCCATTTACATTCATGAGGAGTGTTTGCTGTATTGATGATGATACATCTAGAAACTTAGTTCTGAAAAAACCCGTAATTCACATCTGCATAATGTTCTAGAAAAATACTTTTTGCCAAGTAATTGCTTTATTTTACCTACTTTTTTCTCCAGAATTATTCTGCTTTTAACCAGTGTGTGTATATGTGGGGTTGGGGAGTTAAGAAGCTGTTGTATTTAATTTTTTTTTTAATGTTAATTTATTTTTGAGACAATGCGAGAGACAGAGTGTAAACTGCGGAGGGGCAGACAGAGGAAGGCACAGATTCTGAAGTGGGCTCCAGGCTCTGAGCTGTCAGCACAGAGCCCGATGCAGGGCTCAAACTCACGAACCGTGAGATCATGACCTGGGTCGAAGTCGGGCGCTCAAACGACTGAGCCACTCAGGAGTCCCAAGAAGCTGTTGCATTTAATGTAGCATTTTCTTTTATAGTTGAGAGGGGACTTTTGAAATAAAATATTTTGTTTCACCTCATTTCAAGCTAGAAATAAAAAACAGAAAGCGTAGGGAGGAGAGGGGAAAAGTTGTGGCAGCAGGAAGGGTGAGGAACGTGGTTTGAGGAGCTGCTGAGAAGCCTGACCCTGCCCAGGACATCCCGTCAGTCCCAAGACGCCATTCCACCGCCACCTGCCTTGCCCATCTAGCCATTCTCCGTTCTCAGGACCTCCCGTTTCTGCACTTTTTATGGTTTACTGTTATTCCTTCCTTCATTTTATGTCTTGATATAATGAAAGCTGTATAAGACCAAGGATCGGGTCCACTTGCTGTGTCCCTAGTCTTTAGAACATTTAGAAGGGTTGGGGGCGCCTGGGTGGCTCAGTCGTTCAGCATCTGACTCTCGATTTTGGCTCGGGTCATCATCTCCGAGCATGTGAGTTCGAGCCCTGCATTAGGCTCTGCACTGGTAGAGTGCGCTCTCTCTCTCTCTCTCTCTCTCTCTCTCTCTCTCTCTCTCTCTCTCAAAAATAAATAAACATTTTTTAAAAAGGACATTTAGAAGGTTAATGCATTTTGTTGAATGGCTTAGTTAATTTTCTTCTAAGTCACTTTGCAAGTAGCAACTCGTTACATTCAAGATACCTGTTTCCCCTGTGTTAGTACTTAGTACATACAACCTGTGAGAAGGGCAAACTGACCATATCAAAGCCTTCCAAATGGACAGAGGCGTATGTTATAAAGAAAAAAAACCGCTGATCTGAGTAAATACAAATATGTGAGGATGTTCATTACAGCACTGTTTATGATAAAATTTTATAACAACCTAAATATCCAATGATAGGTGACGAGTCACATATCCTGCGTTCATATAATGTAATTCAGTCCCTGAAAATTGTGTTGAAGAAGAATATTGAATGTTGGAGGAAATGTTTATTGATAATGTCAAACATTGAAAAAGTATTACAAGATAACATATATACATGGTATCAATTTTATAAAAATAGTAATGATTATACATTTACTTAGAAAAAAGTGAGATTGGTAAAATATACACAATGATGTTAACAGTAGTTATCTGTAAGTGGCATAATTCCTGATTTTATTTCTGTGTGCGCCCTTCTGTGTTTTCTTAAACGTCTAAAACACTGAGTGCTTTTGTAAAGAAGAGAGGGAGAAAGGGAGGTTTTCCAGCACCATTTGTGGAATGGCGGGACAAGCCCACGAGGAAGGAATGTAGGGAAAGGAAGATAGAGACAGGTCGGCTAGAGTGGCAGCCACTGAAGAATTTGTGCGGTGGGAGTGGTCGAATGTAACCAGCTGGAAAGGTACAGAGGGATCACTTGACCCTGAGGGGCGAGATTGGTATGCCTGTATCCGGCCATCTGAGGTAGACAGGAAAAAGAGCCCTGAATGGCTCGTAAGCTTTGCCAGGTGGAAGCCTCTACCGTCTGCCTGGGTAGGTTTCTAGCATAGGATTGAAGCACGTTTTAGCCATGCATTCCTTGGGCTCTTAGTATGTGTTTATTGATTTCTTTTTCTGCACTCTGTTCTTTGTTTCTGTGATGATATTTTTAGAGACGGTAGGTGGAGTGGGAAGAAGGATGGGCTTTTGAGGTTGGCAGAATTCAGCACACAGGAGTTTGAGCCCTACTCTGTAACTTAAAAGCTCTAAGACACTGGACACATTTGCTTTGATGCTCTGAGACAGAAGTGTTAAAATGAGGCGAATACCAGTCCCCTTGCAGGGTTTTAAACAAGATAAATGTATGTGAAGTCACCAACTCAGTACCTTTCACAATAAGACAACAGACAGCCAGTAAGTGTTACCTATTGTTCTTAAGATTGTCTTTTCTCATCGTCCTTGATTACACAAGCGTGGTGTATAATTGCAAAACCATATGCTTGTGTTGATGTTTCGTTTTTGCTTTTATAATTTTTTTTTTACTTTAGTAACGTAGAGGTAAAACCAAGTCAAAATATTCACCAGTAAAAGCACGCTGTTTTGTTGGTTCTCAGTCATCCTGACCAAAATCAGTAGTTTGGCGGTAGTCCTATTTCATTATGACATCTACCAGTCACCTAAACTGGCCTTATTGAAACAAAACAGTCTTTGAAAATGCAAGCACATCACTCAGCCTTGTTATGGAAAACTGGGAGACACCTGGATGTGCCCAGGGGGACTGTGATTTCACTTCTCACTCCATAAGCAACATCCTTCTGTTGTGAATTAAATCTTCACAGTCGAAAATCTGTGTCTGCATGTGCTTGTTTATTTGGAAAAGAAATGTTATTCGGAGGCATTTTATTTGTAATCGTTGTGAAGCGATATGATGTTAAGTGAGCCTGATGCCGGTATGCTGCTATTTCCACATTAAGAGTCCTCGTGAGCATTTGAGTTTCTTTCTGGCTCTACTGTCATTTATTAGGCCAATGGTCAAGTGCTGTTGTGTACGTACGTGTAAGTCTGGTGTTCTGCACAGGTTTGTAACATGTATGACTATTGCATATATTCTATACGTGGGTTGATGTAGCTACCTGAGGATATGCATGTTAATGAGCCAGTTTCTATGTATACAAGGAGGTTTCATTTTTCGGGTTTCACCCAGCCCTCCTTTATTCAGGAGGCAAATGCTCTTCTTGGATCTCACGTCCCAAGCAGGGTTCAGCATCTGGAGAAGCTTAAGGACCCAGTGCATCAAATTATCCTGCTCAAACTGTTGTTTAGTGTAGTCCATTTCGTCCTGTCCCATTCCAGGGACAGAAAGTCCAAGCTTTTCTTTGTTGCCTTCAGCTTTCTGCATCTGCAGGAATCCGAAGTGCTGTGCTTGCTTTGCTGGAGGTGGGGGCGGGGGCGGGGGGGGGGCGGGCTCATGATCATCATGAGATTGCAAGCCCAATAACTACAGGCACTGGTTAACCTGTTTGCTAAAGCTCGGGATGAGTCTATGCTCCTCTGTTTCCCTTTCTGGAGCACCCAGCATGTGCTCCATTTTATGGATATGTGTCAGTTCCTCATGTATTTCCATTTTCCTTCTGCTGAGGCTTGAGCAGTCACAAGCAAATCGTGTATGGCGGTATTCATAGAAGTATTGACAGTTTAAGTCTGGAAACGTAGTGTGAATTTCATCGCTAACTACAAATAATGCCGTCTAGAATCTAAGCGGTTTAATTTAGGTAAATAGAAATATTGTATCCTTTAAAACAGTCCAGAATAACTAAACGTGCCACAGGGATTTCCCATTTAACTTTTTAGATCGTCAGCCTCTACCCTTGATTTTTTTTCAATTAGAAACATTGGTGTACCTAATTAAGTATTTTTAGCTTTATATAATTGTAGTCCTATGTGTAGCTGCGTGTGATCTGTCTTTCCAGGATAAAGTTTCATTGTGCCAAAAGATTCTTTCATTTCGAAGATACAGCACCACATCTCTCATCCAGAGAAAGGAAAATCTGCCAGTGAGTCGTACCACACTGATCACAGGCCAGGAAGCATTTGCCTGTTTCTACTTAAAACCGTCTCTGGCCTGGGCAACCCCCTTCTCTTGTGTGGACTAAGGAGTCATTTTCTAACTGGTCCCTCTGAGTTCATTCTAGTTCCCTCTCAGGTCTATTCACCTAAGGGAAACCAGCATGGTCTTTTAGGCCAATGAACCTGATTATATCACCTTTCTCCTTAAAACTCCTCAACGGCTCTCCATTCCCTTTAGGAAAAAGGCCAAACCCTCTGTGTATGTGTGAGGCTGAATCTCTCCCCTGGCTCCCCCTGGCTGTCTCTGCCCCGGGCACACCTTGCCTTCTTCTGCTTCCCTCAAGCACTGCTGTTCCTTCCCACCACGGGGCCTTTCCATGCGGTTTCCCTGCCCAAAATGCTCTTCTCATCTTTCACCCCATTAGTACCTGGTCACCTTGCCAGTTCTCACCCCCAGGGCTTCCTCAGACAACCTCTCCCAGGCTTGTCTGGCTAACCCAGATCACTGCCGTATACACTCTCATAGCAGCAGGCGACGCTGCCCTTAACAGCCATCAGTTACCTACGTGTATGATGATTTGATCATAGCCATGACCCTTACAAGATCATAGTAAGCTCCCAAAGGACAAGGACCGAATCTGGTTTTGCTCACTGAGATCTCCCCAGAGCCCAGCCCAGTGCCTGACATGTGGTACGTACTCGGTGAAGTCTTTTAGACCAAGGCAGATAACCATATCTGTAATATATTCTGTTTTATGAGAACATGTCCTCAGTTGCCCTGGTTTACACGTTTCTCACAGATAGCCACTCTACACAGTGACACCTAATCCACTTAATGACCACTCTGCTGAGATCCTGCCTCCTGGTGTATTTGTTTTGTGTCTTCAGTGTAGATCCCCTGCTCCAGGCAGAGTTTGAGATTCAAAAATTTCCCTCTAGTTCCACTGACCATGGATTGGGTCTGAGGATATGGTTACATATACACAAGACACGGAGATTACTGACTTCCCAGCTACTCTTAAGAAAAAGATCTTTGCAGTGAGTCCTGACTATTTTCATATTAGTGTATTTCCAGAACAAGAGATGTGAAAACAAACAAACAAACAAACCAACCCACTGTGACCCCGCAGGTATAGGATTTGTTCTTGTGATTTGGGATTACTGTTTGCTTTTGTCCAATTGTGACAGTTTTCTGAGGAAGCACTCTGCTTATTTGGGCAGGACGTAGCATGTTCATGGCCTGCACATGTTTTGCAGACCCACGTTCAACTAAATATACATAGGTGCAAAAGCTTCAGTAACGACTGCTAGGAACCTTTTGGCTTTCAGATGGTGGGTAAGCTCTCCTACCTTTTTGTCTTCATTCCATCTTTTGCTTTTGGAGGGGAAGAACAATTTTATATTCACCACCATTTTTTGGACACATATATATTTTTACTTACACAGAGGCTAATTCAAGGAAATAGCTACTGGAAATTTAGAAAATGCAAATTAAGGAAAAATGAGAGTCGGTTTTAGTGCAGTAAGCCCATTTTGTCGTCTTGTGGGGGCGGGGTGGGAGCGGTCAAGGTAGGGTCAAGGTATATAGGGAGGATGACCTAGAGACATCCAGCCTTGTACACGTGTCAGCAGGGAGTAATTACCCTGTCCTTCTGAGTTAAAGACATTGTGGAAACCTTATATTATATGGGTCATCTTCCTTAGGTACTTGACAAGGCTACATTTTCCCCCCTCCAGAGATACTGGATAAGATTGACATTATCAGAATAAAAATAATCTTGCTTGCAATATTTTCCTAAACAGCAGCAGATAAGCAAAGACCATTTTCCAAGTAGCAGTGACTTCCTGCTTCATTAAAAGATTATTTATGTTCTGTAGAAAGACAGTATTGAAATGGTAGTTCCAACAAGCAAATTGTGGCTCTCTCTCCTATCAGCGTAAGAGATAAACTGTTAGCAATAATAAAGAGATGCCCACTGAACTGAGAATATACTGTTTTGAGATAAAGAACTTTTTGGTGGCTTTAATCACTTTTTGCCTTCCAAGAGAACTTATCCACTTAATATATTTATAGGAGCGATCTGTGTTTTAGATTTGTAAATGTTTCCGAATATATGTTTTTAAATGTATACATAGAAATTAAATTTAGAGGAAGGAGTCTCAAAAACCACTCTTCTGTAAAGCTAACATATAAACTCTGCTTCTACATTGCTTTCTTTATGGGCTTGGAGTAATTAAGCAGACATAATATAACACATAAATGAATTTATTAGGCTTTTATTAAGGCTTGATCATTTGAGTTTCAGATTTTAAATCTCAAGGGGCTCATAATTGTCATTTTCTGCTAAAAGCTACATTTCGAAAGAAGTTAAGCTATGGTGCTAAGGAAAGATGTGTTCAAATGGAAAGTACAAAGTGCTGTTTTCATTAATTCAGCATTTCGGTTCAAATGTCTATTGTGCCTATTGTGAGGCTTTTAATAAGTAACACAGACACAGCTTCCACGAGTCAATTTCTGCTGATATTTTCTTAAAACAATGTTAATTACAGGAAGCAGAGGTTTGAGATTGAGATAATGCCTTGATAGGAAAGGGCACATTGGTTCCAAACACCAAAAATGTGAGTGACTAATTTGCCAGACCAATTTAAATCTTAGAAAGGTTTTCAATTTGATTACTGACTCAAGAAACACACTCAGACAGTTCCAGGACTCAGCAGGGTGAATCCAGGAATGGTTTGTGATGCTGACTAGCTGTCTTCAGGTTAAACACAGTGTCCTTTCAGTTTTAACCTTTGTTTTTCAAATCCTGTCTACGATGTATTAGTAAGTACAGTATCTTTGATTCTTGAGAATTTTTTTTTCCTGAATATTAAGTTGTTTGGTACTGAAATTCTTATGTCTGAGGTATTGAACTATAGTGACCCCACAAAATTTTCTAAAATTTTTACCTTAAAAATAATCCCTGATTATGAACCTTAATTTACGGTTCTAGAGTCTAGAGAACATCCAGAAACACTTCCCAGTGGTCAGGATGACAGATTGGACACACCTCCCATCTTTTCTCCATATTGGCTCCTCTAATTCCCTGTAAGAGTTCATCTCATTGGGATCATGAAAGTGAGCGTTTCTTCAACAGAAGCAACATTTTAAAATTTAACAGACCCTAGAACTGAAAGCTGTGCCTTTGACTCAAAAGGGGGCTCCGAGATGCAAGACCCATTCCACAGCTTTGCCCGGCACCGGCCTTGGCCCCAGGACTGAAGTTAGATGAAATCTGCGCACTAGAGAATTTGCCCAAATATTGGAAATAAAAACCAACCCGACACGGCTCAGTCAGGTTTAGCATCCTGTCTGTAGCTTCCCTGCCTCTCGTTGACTCTCAAGGACCTGGAATAAGACTGTCTTGATGTCTCATGTACTGGTGTCACCCTGAGCCCATCTGTTGTAAGCCGTCAGGGCACGTCTACCTCGCACACAGAATGGTACTACACAAGACAAGACAACACACACACACACACACACACACGCGCGCGCGCGCGCAGAATTTGGCCTTAAATCCATGCCTGCTGTCTGAAGCTGCAAATGGTCCTTTTGGCCTCCTTCCCTCTCCTTACTCGGTCCTGCCTTGTGAACAGGTCACTTGTCTTGAGACAACTGAAAATGAAGTGGTGCATTCTAGGCTCTGGTCTCATTGGCCATCTTCCCGGGGTCTGTTTAATCGCCTTCGCAGACAGCATTTCCTGCGCTGAGCTGGGTCCTAGCCTCTTGTGTTCCCAGTAACACAGCACAAACGCCAGCGTGGGGCACAGAGAGAACCGTTCGTGGTCTGGGGTAGAGTGAGTACCTCTGGTGTCTGGATTTCAAGTCACTGCCGTTCCCTCTTTCCTCATGCTTCTGTTCCACCCTATTTCCCTCTCTTCCTGTCACCAGTGAGCCCACATTCTCCTAAACCACAGACGTTTGCTGGGTGAAAGTCAGAAGAAGGTAGATGCAGTTGAGCCCCAGAGCAAGTCTTATCTTCAGCTTTGTGGTCATAAAATGAAGCTGTCTTTGTCATTATTACCTGGGCTCCCTGCCCCCAACTTCATGCCTCTACCTCTGTCTGAATTACAGACCCAGAATGATCTGTCCCAGCGTTCCTAACTGTTGCACTATAAAACGCTGGTCCGGGATGATGTTTTTACTAATCGGACGTGAGAAAAATAAAGATGAATCTTCACTATGCAAAACACAGTAGATGGAATAGGGCTTAGCTTTGAATAGATTCACCAAAGATAGCATAGTGGAAAATTTGTATCAATAAATACGGAAAATTTCAAACCTACTGTGAATTATTTGGAATATGGATTTTTTAAATAGAGGAATAATAACTCAGAAGAAGCAGAAGCCACTGAATACATGGTACTCCACTCTATATGCCTCACCTGTTGCTCCTAAACATCTTTTTTTTTAAGTTTATTTATTTACTTTTAGAGAGAGAGCATGTGCATGCATCTAAGCCAGGGAAAGGGGCAGAGAGACAGGGAGAGAGAGAGAATCCCAAGCAGACTCCACACTGTCAACAAGGAACCTGACGCGGGGCTCAATCCCACAAACCATGAGATCATGACCTGAGCTGAAATCAAGAGTCAGACACTCAACTGACTGAGCCAGCCAGGTGCCCCTAAACATCTCCTTTTTTCTGCATCAGTGCTGGTGTGTTGTAAGGGACGATGCTCAACAGCTAGGGGACTCTGAGTGTGTCCCTCACCCTCCAGGGGCCTCAGCTTTCTTCTCCGTGTCTTGGAGGTAATAATACCTCGTTGTTGTGGGGAAGAGATGTGATCATGAAGGTGAGGGCGATGTGAAATCAGAAAAGCGAGTAGCGACCCTGGTTTTTCCAGCTGTGTGTCTACTACGGGCTGTTTTAAGCTTTTGTTTATCCTCTCATTTTTATGACTTTGTGTTTAGTCTTAGTGGAATATTTGAGCCAGGTGAGAAGGAGCTTGAGTCATAATGCTGTGGAATGTCAGTTTTCGAGTTGCTTTTCCAAAATATTTCTGCCAAATGTACTGTCAAAAGTGCCAGCTGATTGACTTAATTACTTCTCGTGAAAGTGCCACTGAAAGTAACTGTCACCTATTCATGTGAACTGTGGAAGGACTATTTCATAAATATCGAAAAATACTAAATTATCGTAGAAACAATGACAGTAACTAATTTATAGGAGCCATGAGGACCAGGAAAGGACCAGGAAAGGTACCATTACACAAAAAAATTTTCCTCGTGTACAGCTATGTCAGTTAAGTATTAAAGGTTCTTCCCAAGAGTGACTCAAAAGTAATCTCTCTGTAGCTTCCGTATGTTCCTTGTGGAGCATCTGCTCACATGAGTTGGCTTTCCAGGCTGGTTGACATCTTAGGACCCCGATAATGATCCCATCTTGCTTGGATCGCCAGTGCCCTTGGAGCTCCATGCCCTGGAGCCATGAGGATCAGCCATGAGTCCAGGCGAGTGCAAGAGCCTCCATATTCTCTTCCCTGACCTTCCTTTGACACCGTGAGGATACCCACTCTTGGGTGACCACTGCAAAGCTTGCAAACTGTCGAAGTGACCGAAATTCCAAGTATGTCATAAACGGGTGACCAGTCGACAGCGTCTTGTCTAACATACTCTTCATAGCCAGTGTTGTACATCAGGATCGTCCTCGATCCCACTGTATTTAATTTAATAAAATTCATTTAACATGGGGCTTCAGAAGCCTTACTCAGGGAGACTTGAGGACCTGCAAGCTGATGTCAGAATATCTGTCCGAGCATCCAAGGCCTTCTTTCATGTCATTCTACAGATGGCTTTGGAAGCCCTCGAAACCGCTGTGTGCTGATAATGGGCTCTAGACACACATACCCAAGAAGGTAACTAGATTACGAGCAGCTCTGCACAATTGGCAGAGCTTTATTGTTGGACAGGAGGAAGACTGAGAAGGGGTAGGTGAGATTGCAGGCTGCATTTGGGATGCCCTCTGTGTAGCCCAAGAATGCAGTTGACCGCAAGGGAGCAAAATGACTAGTGATGTGAATGCAAAAGCAGAAAATGAAATCAAGTCGATTAGTATGTTCTTTGGGAAGGTGCCGCACAACTTGTGACGCCCGTGAACTCAGCCTTCCACTCCTGGTGAGAACCGGGTCCACGCAGGTTACATCCAGGTGGTTGAGCTGTTTCATCACTGTTGTCGGGAAGGACACTGGCGATCCAAGCAAGATGGGATCATTATCGGGGTCCTAAGATGTCAACCAGCCTGGAAAGCCAACTCATGTGAGCAGATGCTCCACAAGGAACATACAGAAGCTACAGAGAGATTACTTTTGAGTCACTCTTGGGAAGAACCTTTAATACTTAACTGACATAGCTGTACACGAGGAAAATTTTTTTGTGTAATTGTACCTTTCCTGGGACTCGGAGCTGTTGTCTCACAAATCAGAAGATAATACACTAGAACTAGGAAAAGGTGATCGGGGTAATTTCAAAATAAAATGCATACCATCTGTTCCTGCAGGCTAAAGGGATATTGTAAAATTCGCGGTAGTTTAAACAAACTATAACAACAATTTCTTTTTTTTTTAATTTTTATGGATTTATTTTTAGAGACAGAAAGAGCATGAGGGTGGGCTGGGGCAGAGAGAGACACACACACATACAGAATCTGAAGCAGGCTCCAAGCTCCCAGCTGTCAGCACAAAGCCCAACCGCGGGGCACCCCCGCAGATGCAAGATCATGACCTGAGCTGAAGTCAGACACTCAGCCAGCTGAGCCACGTAGGTGTCCCAAAAAACTATAAAAACAATTTCTGAAGTATGCAGAGCCCAGGTAAAAAGCAGGTTTTTAGCAGTTTCCTGGTAACACATTTACCTCCGAACCAATGGTGCTTCAGTAGTTTTCTTTATCTCCCTCTTGCTTCTTATACCCATCTCTCTGTTTATCCCTCTCTTTTTCTCCTTTCTTCCTCTTTATAAATATTCTCCTTCAGCAAAACATAAATATGTAAAGTGTATTATTTTCTGCCCCAGACAGCCAATTCAATGTAGATAGACCTCTTAAGTTGTGAGACAGGTCACTCCAGCTCATTGAAGACTTGTGAGAAATTCTTAATTTTCACCAGATGAAAGGAATGCTGGAAGAAGCGAAATAAGATGGTCTGTAAGTTGGGGGCTCCTGGGTGGCTCAGTCGGTTAAGCACCCACCTTCGGCTCCAGTCACAATCTCGTAGTTCGTGAGTTCGAGCCCCACTTCGGGCTCTGTGCTGACAGGTTAGAGGCTGGAGCTTTCTTCGGATTCTGTGTCTCCCTCTCTCTCTGCCCCTCCCCTGCTCGCACTGTCTTTCTCTCTCTCTCAAAAATAAATAACGTTAAAAACAATGTTTTAAAAGATGGTCTACAAGTTGGACATTAAAAATATATATACAATTAGAATATTTTACAAAGTCCACCCCATGACAAGAACAGGGATGAGCAGATATTATAAATGCTATGCACCTGTGTCCCCACTGAAAACCTGTATAATTTAAAAAGTGATATTTACCGACTAGCGGAACCCTCGGTGGATTTGTCAGTTTTCTGACAGGATGAAGAAGAAAATGATAGAAAAGCCATCAAATGTTTGATGAATGTAGATGAATTCATACCTACCAGGGAGAGAAGCATAGTAATAGCAAGGACAACTAATGATCTCTGGGGCATACAGGTGAAGTTCCGTGCATGCTGTATCTGCAGCTCTGATAACATGCCTCAAGCATGCCATCAAGGTGATCACCGGGACCATATTTTATGTTAGAAAAGATGGTCTGATTAACTAGAAGAACGTCGGATATTATGTAATACTGGAGTTAGGAGGGAAGGTGACAAGGGTAGTTTTATTTGTCATCTTATTTCCTATTACCTACTCAGTGACTTTGTTTCCAGGTTTCCTTTCTTCTTTATAAAGTAAAGAGCAAAAATCATGACACGGTTTCTAAAACATTACTGATGCCATGAACATCTTTCGGTGGTATTTTCATATGTAAGTAGGGAAAACCTCACACCATTTACAGAAGCTGAGAAAGATAGAACCCTGACTTACCAGAGCAGATCACATTGCTTTTAGCCGACACTCTTCGGCTATGTAAGAGACTCATCACGTCATTAATTATCAATATTCTTAAATTATCTTAATAAATGGAAAGCTGAAATAATATTATAAGCAAAAATTATGACATGGGGAACAGTAGTTCTGATGACCCATTTGATTATACACTTTTATTAGTAAGATACTTTAAAATAGGTTGTTTTCAATTTTATTTTTTTTAAGTAATCTCTACATCCAATGAGGGCTTGAACTCATGACCCTGAGATCAAGAGTCTTATGCTTCACCAACTGATCCAGCCAGGCACCTACTAAAATAACTCTCATATAATTGTTTTTATTTTTATTTTTGGAGAGAGTGCACAAGCAGGGAGGGGCAGAGAGAGAGAAAGTATCCCAAGCAGGCTCTGTGCTTAGCATAGAGCCCGACACGGCGCTTGATCCCACCACCCTGGGATCACGACCTGAGCTAAAATCAAGAGTCAGATGTTCAACCACCTGAGCCACTCAGGTGCCCCTGCATCATTGTTTTTAAAATGTTTATTATAAGGGCGCCTGGCTGGTTCAGGTGGTGAAGCATACGACTCTTGATCTCAGGGTTGTGAGTTCAAGCCCCACGTTGGGTGTAGAGATTACTTAAGTAAATAAATAAATTTAAAAAATAACATGCTTATTATAGAATATCTGGAATTTTTTTTAAGAAAGAAAGAAAAAAATATTAATCACCCATAATCTCATTACCCAGAGTTAACCATTCTGACATTTTTGTATATTTCCTTTCTTTAGACTCTATTCATTTATTTTATTTTATTTTATAATGCTGGCAGTGTAACTTATTTTTAAAAACCGTATTTTGAGCATTGTTTTGTGTTAAGTTCTCAAAAACCTTTTGTAAATGGCTACAGACTATACCATTGAATGGATGCATCTGTTTGTTAACTATTCCTCTATTGTTGGACAGATTGTTTCTAATGTTTTATTATTATAAATTACCCCATAAGACACATCTGTATAGACACATTTTTTTGTCTCAATGGCCATTTTATTTATTTTTATTTTTAAATATAATTTATTGTCAACTTAGCTAACATACAGTGTATACAGTGTGTTCTTGGCTTCGGGAGTAGATTCTCATGATTCGTCACTAACATACAACACCCAGTGCTCCCTCCTCAATGCCCATCACCCATTTTCCTCTCTTCCTCGCCCCTGCCCCCATCAACCCTCAGTTTGTTCTTTATATTTAATAGTCTCTTATGGTTTGCCTCTCTCCCTCTCTGTTTAAAACTATTTCCCCCTTCCCTTCCCCCATGGTTTTCTGTTAAGTTTCTCGAATTCCACATATGAGTGAAAACATATAATTATTTGTCTTTCTCTGACTGACTTATTTCACTTAGCTTAATACCTTCCAGTTCCATCCATGTTGTTAGAAATGGCAGGATTTCATCCTTTCTCACTGAATGGCCAGTTTATTTAGATATATTCCTGGAAGCACAATCATTAGGTTGAAGAGTACAGATATTATCACATTAAAGGGTTTGTGATAGATGCTACCAAATTGCTTTCTAGAAAAACTGCCCTATGTACACCCTCATCCCAGAGTAGCCTTCAGTTTCAAAGATTTTTTTTTCTTGGTATTGGTGAATGATTCTTTTAATGTGCTGTTGTATTTAGTTTGCTTATGTTGTATCCAGATTTTTTGTTCTGCATCTATACTCAGAAGTAAGATTTGTGTAAGTGAGCCTTAATTTCCGGCGGAGGGGATGATTCATTTAAGAATCGCATCAAAACCGTGAACCTCCCTCTCAGAAAAATGAATCTACTGACGAAGTGCAACTTTTTTTTACATATTTTAAGGGACCCTGGACCATCTCCCCTTAAAATATTGTTATATGAGACTAAGTACTTTAGATGGATTATTTCATTTAACCATCTACCTGGGGCATCACTGTGGAAAGTAACTCACTCAAAATGGTAAACCTGGAATTCAAAATCCAGGACTTGTCCTTTTTAGCCATGATATACACTATCTTAGGTCTTAACCCTTGTCTTTATTATTCTTTCTTCATGTTACTTTTTTCAGTTGTTTCCAGTCATGGTGATGCTGGCTTCCTAAAATCTAATGGAGTAGGTCGGCCATATTTTTTCTTTTTTTTTTCTTTTTTTAAAATTTTTTTTCTTTTTTAAAATTTACATCCAAATTAGCATAGAGTGCAACAATGATTTCAAGAGGAGATTCCTTAGTGCCCCTTACCCATTTAGCCCATCTCCCCTCCCACAACCCCTCTGGTAACCCTCAGTTTGTTCTCCATATTTATGAGTCTCTTCTGTTTTGTCCCCCTCCCTGTTTTTATATTATTTTTGTTTCCCTTCCCTTATGTTCATCTGTTTTGTCTCTTAAAGTCCTCATATGAGTGAAGTCATATGATTTTTGTCTTTCTCTGGCTGACTAATTTCACTTAGCATAATACCCTCCAGTTCCATCCACGTAGTTGCAAATGGCAAGATTTCATTCTTTTTGATTGCCGAGTAATACTCCATTGTGTATATATACCACATCTTCTTTATCCATTCATCCATCGATGGACATTTGGGCTCTTTCCATACTTTGGCTATTGTTGATAGTGCTGCTGTAAACATGGGGGTGCATGTGTCCCTTCGAAACAGCACACCTGTTTCCCGTGGATAAATGCCTAGTAGTGCAATTGCTGGGTCGTAGGGTAGTTCTGTTTTTAGTTTTTTTGAGGAACCAACATACTGTTTTCCAGAGTGGCTGCACCAGCTTGCATGCCCATGGCCATATTTTTTCTATGCTCTGGATTTGTTTCCTATAGCATTAGGTTATCAGTTTCTTAATAGTGTAAAGGAGTTCACTGCTAAAAAATGTTCTTGCCTGGAGTCTTTGAAAAAAAAAAGTTAAGTAATCTCTATACCCACTGTGGGGCTCAAACTCATAACCCTGAGATCAAGAGTTATGTGGTCCACCTACTGAGCCAGCCAGGAACCCGTTTGCTTGGAGTCTTTGAAGAAGAAATTGCTTTATAACCTTTTAGATTGCTTGTATGTATATTGGTGTTTTTTTGTACTTTTTTCTTTTTGCATCAATTTTTGTAATACATCTCCATAATAACTACACATTACATCAGTTTTCTTTTTCACATTTTTTAGCATAGAGTTGTATGTAATATTCTCTTGATTATTAGCATGCCCTTTTTGTTCCCCATTTTGTCTTTCATCTTTTTTCCCCCATGATTGGTTTTGCTAAAGTTTTGTCTGCTTTATTTGACTTGTTGTTGTATAGTGTTTTGTTTTGTTTTTCTGAGATCCTCCATTCATACACACACTTATACATACACAAATATGCCGGCATGGTTAATTGTCCGTATTTTTGTGTTTTTTATTCCTCTTTTTAATTGAATTCCTTTCTTCTGTGTTTCGTGGGGTATGACTATTCTTGGGATGATCATTGTTCTTATTTTTCTCATTGCTAAAGTGGAATATTTGTTACTTGTTTTAATCTTCTGAGTCTTAAAAAAATATCTTCTGAGTCTTAGTCTTCTATCTAATAGGTAGTATTTTGATCATTTTTATTCTCAGGTTGACTTATTTGGAGTTTTTCTTTCCTCCTATATTCAGTGATTATTTAGAAAAGTGTATTTCATTTTAATTTGTGTTATTTTCATGGGGTAATTAATTATTAAGCTTTTGGGGTACCTGGCTCAGTTGGTTGGGTGTCTGACTTTGACTCAGGTCATGATCTCACAGCTCCTGAGTTCTAGCCCCGTGTTGGGCTCTGTGCTGACAGCTCAGAGCCTGGAGCCTGCTTCTGATTCTGTGTCTCCCTCTCTCTCTGACCCTCCCCCACTCATGCTCTGTCTCTCCCTCTCTGTCAAAAATAAATAAAAACATTAAAAATAATTTTAAAAATATTAATTTTTTGGACAGTAGAATCCTAAGTTAATTCCTTCAAGACGTTTGACTGTTATAGGGAGAAATGAACATGTGTTGACACCTGTATATGAGAAGAGAAACCTGAATTTACATGTTAAATTCTATTCATTTTAGCAAATATTTATCGATCTCCCACAGAGTGCCAAGAGCTGTGCTAAGTAGTGGGAACACAGTAGCGTGAAAGGGCAGAAAAACTTTAGTCTATAGAAAATACATACAAGTATACAATTAATTACAGGAAATACAGTGGAATTAACTGAAAAACCAATAAGATAATTGAGGATAAGCCAAGTATGAGATCCCATCAAAACTAAAAGTAACCGAAAAGAACAATTGAAAAGGACATACAGGTCAATGGAACAGACTAGGGAACTCGGAAGTAAACCCACACATATATGGTCACATAACTTATGACAAATGAAGCAAGATTATGCAAGGGGGAAAGACAGTCTGTTCAATAAATGGTGCTGGGAAAACTAAACAGCCACATGCAAAAGAAGGAAACTGGATCAGTATCTTTACACAAAAATTAAAGGGGATTAAAAACTTGAGTATAAGACCTGAAACCATAAAACTCCTAGAAGGAAATATAGGTGGGAAGCTCCTTGACTTAGATCTTGGTGACAATTTTTTAAATCTGACACCAAAAACAAAAGCAACTGAAGCAAAAATAAATAAGCATGAATATCTCCAACTGTAAAA